>NC_057861.1:529103210-529750210 GCF_019393635.1 Dromiciops gliroides | reverse complement strand
ACAATGGTAATGATATAAGCATCCTTAACCCTTATCAGAAATAGTGGTGACAAAACCAAAGTGGAGTTAAAGTTTTATGGAGGTCTAAAGTACAAATAAAACAGTCAACAAGCATTTGTTAAGTGCCTATATGTGCCAGGTGCTGTACTCAGTCCTTGGGATTCAAAGTTGAAAATTCATATCCCTGGGCAACAGACCTTTCCAGCTGACCTGTAAGTTGTCTTTGGTTTGAAAGTTATTTTACCCTGTTCTTTTGTTGGTTCTGCTGCTCTAGGAATTGTCTTATTTGAAGGTATTTGGAGGAGTCTTGGGGAGAACTTAGGTGTGAGGGCCAAATGCAATATCCAGCTGCTCCCAGAATGGCCCTTAGCTGCTTTTTAGTAGAGAGAGCAGAGAGTTGTTGAATAGTCTGGACACGCTTAGTAGAGATGGAGCGAGTGCCAGCAGCCAAAACAAAACCCAAACTCGTGGTGTTGCACTGTGATCAGACAAATGCTGCACTCATGCCAAGCATTCCTCCTTGGTCTTTCCTGCTGTGATAATATCTGTAATCTCACTCTTACCCCACTATATCCTATCTTTGATGGGCTCCATTAAGGAAAGGCATCCAGAAGGGAATAATAAACATTGATTACATATATATAGTTCCTAGTG
This sequence comes from Dromiciops gliroides, assembly GCF_019393635.1. Taxonomy (NCBI): domain Eukaryota; kingdom Metazoa; phylum Chordata; class Mammalia; order Microbiotheria; family Microbiotheriidae; genus Dromiciops; species Dromiciops gliroides. Next base: position 529,749,556 of record NC_057861.1, on the reverse strand, counting down.
TTTATATTTTATAGAAATTTATACGCATATGTATATATACATTATTTCATTTGACCACCAAAACAAGCCTATGAAATCTCTAGTGCAAGAATGTATCACTCCATTCTTCAGATAAAGCAATTGAGGTTCAGAGCAGCAAGATGGTTGTTCCATAGTCACTGAGCTAATACATGGCTAAAGCTGAGATTAGAATATGGTCTTCTGACTCCCAATTTCAATCCCCCTTCCATTAAAATATACTGCTTCCCTGAGGCTGAGTTTGTATAAGAATGCTTAAGTACAAAGGCAGCTGGGTGGCACAGTGGATAAAGCACCAGCCCTGAATTTGGGAGGATCTGAGTTCAAATCCAACCTCAGACACTTGACACTTACTAGCTGTGTGACCCTGGGCAAGTCACTTGATGCACATTGCCCTGCAAAAAAAAGAATTCTTATGTATAACATATGAGCTTACTTATGGTTAAATGAGTAAATGAGTATAAATAAAATTTGACAAGTTTGACCACAAGTTTTAAATTGCAAGAGAAACGTGTATCTTAGAATAATCTTTAAAATTGCCTCCATTTGGATCATCCTACAGAAGTCAACCACCATTTTAAAGATGGCTAGGGGGCAGCTAGGTGGCACAGTGGATAAAGCACCAGCCCTGGATTCAGGAGGACCTGAGTTCAAATCCAGCCTCAGACACTTGACACTTACTAACTGTGTGACCCTAGGAAAGTCACTTAACCCTCATTGCCCTGAAAAGAAAAAAAAAGATGGCGAGGTAATACCATAGAACATTGGACTTAGAGGTAAGTCAGATCTGAGTTCAAATCCTACTTCAAAGTTTTACCAGCTGTGATCCTATGGAAGTTGCCTAAACCTGATTTCTCTCACAAAGGGATTATTCTGGTTATTCGATGAATCAATATTGACTCCAGATGAAATGCTGGTGATCACATCCATGCTGTAGGCCCCAAAAATCCTGAAAAGAGAAAGCAAAAAAGAAAAAAAATCCTCAGAACATGCACTACATCTTTCATCTCCAAGCAAAGACATGAAATGAGTATCTAAACCAGTGGTGTCAAACTCAGTAGAAACTGGAGTTACTAAAACATTCCAAAGGATACCTCAGGGTATATTGAAATTAGAAAAACACATAGTACTATTATTTTTGTTCTATTACATTTTAAATTTTATTATATATTTCCCAATTATATTTTAATGTAGTCTAGCAAGGTTTCCAATTATGTTCTATGTTCAAACCAACAGGGTATAAGAGTCAGAGTTGAAAATGGTCAGTAGCATCTACTAGGCGAGATATTTTCAGAAAAGTGATGATTCTCCCTCATCGATTACACAGAAGTCTAAAAAGTATTATATAAATGAATGAATGAAATGAAATGAATGATATGGACATTCGTGGAACAAAATGCATAGAAGTGCTGATTGGTATTATTAGATCCTTTTCCTCAACTCTTGGAAAAGGTTGTTCCTTCATTTAACCAGGGGTACATTTTCCTCCCCACAGTGGAAATATGCTCTATATCCCATACATACATAGGCTTTTAACCTATCATTTACTAAATGCTTATTATGGGCTAAGCACTATTCTAGGCACTGGGTATATGAGAAAATGCAAAAATATTTCCTAGACACAAGAAGTTTCTATTCAAATAAGGAGTATATACATACATAAATACATACCTACAAGACAAATACAGAAGTAATGGAAGGTGGCCACATAGGTGAAGGTACTAATAGTAATAATAATACCTTTAACCCCATGTTTTTCTATCTTCTAATTAGCTATACTATCATTCCCACTCTTACCTTCATGTTTTTTCTTTGTTCTTTCAAATGTTTATTTATGGAATATAACAAGCATTTCCATAACATGGTATTATAAAAAAGAAGAAGCTTGCACATGAAATTGCAAATTTAGTATGGACAACTTCCTAGCCCTTTTAAATATATAATAAAGTTATCATGTAAATTTAATTTTTCCTTTGCTTTCCTTTCCCCTACCCTAGATGTGATCACCATTAGAAACAAATATGTATTATATATGTGTGTCTGTGTAAAATCTATACACAATTTTATTTATTAGTTCTTTCTCTGGATATAAATAGCATCTTCCTTCATATGTCCTTTGTATTTAATTCAGATATTTATAATAGTCAAAATGGCTTAGTCATTCAAACTTGTTCATAAAACAATATTGCTATTCCTGTATTCAATGTTCTCTTGGCTCTGCTCACTTCCCTCTTCACTATTTTGTGCCAGCCTATCCATGTTTTACTAAGATCATCAAGTTCATAATTTCTTATAGCACAGTAGTATTCCATCACAATCATATGCTACACCTTGTTCAATCATTCCCCAAATGATGGTATTCCCCACAATTTCCAATTCTCTGCCACCACAAAGAGACCTGCCATAAATATTTTAGAACATATAGGTTCTTTTCTTTTATCCATAATCATCTTTGGAGTTAGACCTAGTAGTGGTATTTCTGGTTCAAAAGGCATAGGCAGCTTAATAAATCTTTGGGGATAATTCCAATGTGTTTTCCAAATGTTTAGACCAGTTCACAATTTCACCAAAAATTAATTCATGTCCCAATTTTTCCACATCTACATCCAACATATGTTACTTTCCCCTTAATCATTTTAGCCAATTAGATAGGTATAAAATGATATATCAAAATTGTTTTAATTTGAATTTCTCTAATAAATAAAGATTTAGAAACTGAATAAGCTCTTACAGTGCAGGAGGCAAGGCCTTATTATCCAGAATGAAGGAAATAATGGTCCTGGTACACCAGGCCTTGGTCAGACCATACCTATGATATTTTGTCCAAAGTTCTGGAAATCACATTTGGAAAAGGACATTGATAATCTGGCGGTAAATGTCGTACAATGACTAGTATGGTGAGGTGATTTAAAACCAAAGGTTTTAAGAAATGAGGACAGTGATAGTTTAAATAAAAGACAATTTAAAGAAGATACTAAGACATAATGATTGGAACATTTTTCATTTAACTATAAATTTTTTTACTTCTTATTCAGAAAATTCTCTGCTCATAGTTTCTCACCAGCTATTAATTGGGAATGACTAATGTTCTTATATATTTGACAAAGTTTTATATATATATATATATATATATATATATATATATATATATATATATATAAGATATGAGACCTCTGCCTGAAAAACTGTCTACAAAAACTTTTTTCCTAATTTTCTGCTTTCCTTATGATCTTGGCTACAGTTTTTTTTATTTGTATGAAAACTTTTTTAACTTAATGTAATAAAAATTCTCCATTTTGTACCTAACTCTGCTCTTTGTCTCTTATTTATTCATAAATCGTTCAACTATCCATAAGTCTGATAAATATTATGTTTCAAGTTCTTGAAATTTTCTTGGTATATCTCTCTTTATATCTAAGTCATGTATCTATTTTAGCCTTATCTCTGTAAATGGTGTAAGATATTGGTCTATGCCCAATTTCTGCTATGCTATTTTCCAGTTTTCCCTACAATATTTACCAAATAATGATTTTTATCCCCAAATCTTGAGTCTTTAGAGTTGTCAAAGGCAAGGTTAATATATTTATTTGCTGCTATAAATTGTATGTCTACTCTATTCCATTGATCTGCCTTATGATTTCTTAGCCAGTAAGAAAGTTTTAATAATCAATACTTTATAATATAGTTTAATATAATATAGTTAAATATTATAAACCTTCTAAACCTCCTTCCTTTCCATTTTTATTAGTTCCTTTGATATTTTTTACTTTTTATTCTTCCAAATTGATTTTGTTATTTTACCTACTGTAGTAAAATATTTTAACAATTTAATTGGGATGGCACTAAATATGTAAATTACTTTGGGTAAAATTGTTCCTTTCTATCCTTGAACAATTTATATTTCTCTAATTACTTAAATCTGATTTTATTTGTATAAAAAGGTTTTTTTATAGTTTTGTTCATATAGTTCCTGGGTTAGTTTTGGCAGGTGTATTCCCAGGTATTTTATACTACCTAGGGTTATTTTAAATAGGATGTAATTTTCATGTTTTTCTTTTAAAATTAAATAACTAATAGATTTTTTCTTGACTGACTAAGCCACAATTAGTAAGTGTTCCATTGATGGCTATCCAACAAAAGAGGTTGAGAAAGAATGGTCAGAAAGATAGGAGGAGGACCAAAAAAGAGAAAAATCATAAACAACAGAAAAATAGAGAGCATCCAGAAATAAAAGGTGGTCCACAGTGTCAAATGCATCAATGGGTTCAACAAGGATTAAAAATCAATGAGAGGCCATTAATTTGACAGTTAAGAGAGCAGTATTAGAGATGGAGTTAATATGGCAGGGAAATAAGAAGCACAGAGAGTTCTCTCAACCCCAAAATTAGTCTAAAAAATGCACCAGACTGGCTAAGGATTGGGGAATCCAAGAAATAGAAAAACAATGGATCTAGCCAAGATTGGCACAGGGAGACATATAAAGGTCTTTAGATAATGACCAGAAGAGAACCCTATGGAACATTCCAGCAATCAGAGACTAAGCCTAAGGCAAATAAAAAAGTATTAAACAGATACTGGGGCAATGTGACCTCTTGCAGGGAATTGAAACAGGTCCTATCTGTAAGGTTGCCACTTCAAACATTTTCTAGGTCATAGATCCAGTGTAGACTATGGAAGGGACCAGGACTCAAATATGGAGATCAGTCACAGGTCCTATACACCAAAGGGAAAGTTCAGAAGCAAGCAACAACCCCAGAAAATGCACCACAGACCCCAGAAACAGAGTTTGTCCTTAGCTCTAGTTTTTAGACTAATATGAAGGAATCTCAGACTGAAAGGAAGCCTACAGTTCTGCAACTGAAGCAGCAGTTTTCCAACTGGATGATAGTGCCTTGGTCTAGCAGAAGTCTGTTTCTTCTCAGGCTCAAATTGTATTATTGTCGTCATTTCTATTGTTAGTTAAAGAAGTATAAGACAAAGTATGGTATGATGGAAAAAGGGAATAATTTCATTGAGGAGGTGACCTTTGAATTGGGCTTTAGAGAAGGGTCAGAAATGCAGTAGGAAAAGGAAGGGAGGAGGGCATTTCAATGACAGCAAACAGGCTGAGCAGTCACAGTGCCATGAGAGTGGCAAGTATGTTTGTGAGGCAAAGTTTGCCTCACATCCAGAATAGTGTATAGAGAAGGGTAATAGGAAATCAGACTGGGAAAATAAGATGGAAACATGCTGGAAAGAATCTTGAATATCAGGTAGTAGGTTTTGTTTTGTTTTTTAAATTTTACTTATGAGGCAATAGGGAGTCAGGAAGGAATTTTGTCAAAAGTAGATATGAGGGGGCAGAGCTAAGATAGCAGAGAGTAGCCAGCAAATCCCTTGAGCTCTCCTTCTGTTTCCTCACAAAGAACATTAAATCAAGCCTCTAGATGGATTCTGAAACTACAGAACCTGCAAAGAGACAGAGAGGTTCAGTCTTCCAACCAGAGATAATTTAGAAGACTTCAGGAAAGGTTGGTCTCACTGGGACAAAAGGGAGGCACAGCCCACCACCTCTGTGGAATGCGAAGGGGGTCTGGGCAAGTCAGCAGGAAGTTGTGGGCCACAGCCGAGCAACTGAGGCCCCTGGATACTGGCTCAACAAGCTGGCAGCACAGCAGGACAGTGGCGAAACCCACCTACACCAGCCAGGAGGGCAGGTTGCCAGCTGGACAGCCACCCATAGGACAAGCCCGACCAGGCCTACCAATCCCAGTGAGCAGCCAGTAAGCCCAGGGCAGTGAGAAATCCACAAACCATAGAGGGCTCAGTGTAGAAAGCCCCTATACCCCAGCACAAGAAGCTTAAAACAGGGACCCTGGTGCTCCCAGACCAGACCTCAACTTAAAACAAAAAATAAGCTGCAGTATAAGTAAGAAACAAAAAAGAGCTCTCACCATTGAGAGCTTCTGTAAGGACAGGGAAGAAGCAAACACAAACTCAGATGAGGACAATACTCCCAAATTGCCTACATGTGAAGCCTCAAGAGGGAAGATGAATTGGTCTCAAAAAGCCTTCTTGGAAGAGCTCAAAAAGGATTTGAAAAATCAATTGAGAGAAATGGGGAGACAAATGAAAGCAACACAAGAAAATTATGAAAGAAGAATCATCAGTTTGGAAACAGAAACACAAAGATTGACTGAAGAAAAGAATTCCTTAAAAAAATTCATCTGGCCAAATGGAAAAAAAAACGTGCATGATCTCACTGAAGAAAACAATGCCATAAAAATTAAAATTGGACAGCTGGAAGAAAAGGAATCCATGAGACACCAAGAATCAGTCAAGCAGAATCAAAAGAATGAAAAAATAGAAGAAAATGTGAAATACCTCATTGGAAAGACAACTGATCTGGAAAACAGATCCAGGAGAGACAATTTGAGAATCACTTTACTGCCTGAAAGCCATGACCAGAAAAAGAGTGTAGACACCATATTCCAGGAAATTATTAAGGAGAACTGCCCTGATAATATAGAATCAGAGGATAAAATCATTATTGAAAGAAGCCATGGATCACCTCCTGAAAGAGACGCCAAAAGGAAAACTCCAAGGAATATTGTAGCCAAATTCCAGAATTATCAGGTGAAGGAGAAAATACTCCAAGCAGCCAGAAAGAAGCAATTTAAATATCATGGAGCCACAGTCAGGATTGCTCAGGACCTGCTAGCTTCAACATTAATGGATTGCAAGGCTTGGAATATGATATTCCAGAAGGCAAAGGAGCTTGGATTGCAGCCAAGAAATTATTACCCAGCAAAACTGAAGATTCTCTTTCAGGGGAAAAGGTGGACATTCAATGGCATTGGGGAATTTCAAGGTTTCCTGATGAAAAGAACAGATCTGAAGAGAAAATTTGATCTTAACATACAAGACTCAAGAGAAGTTTAAAAAGGTAAACAGAGGGGAAAATTTACTCAATAATGTTAAACTGTTTACATCCCTACATGGGAAGATAATACTTATAACTCTTGAGAACTGTATATGTATTTGGGCAGACAGAAGGATTATACACAGAGGGTATAAATATAAACTGTCTTTGATGTGATGATATAAAAAAAATTAAGGGTTTAAAGAGGGAGTTTATGGGGAGAAGAGGAAAGGGGAGGTGAAATGGGGTGAATTACATCTTATGAAGAGGTGAAAAAACCTATTACAATAGAGGGAAAGAAGGGAGGGGCGAACATTGTTTCATCCCTACTCTCACTACATTTGATTCAAAGAAGGAATAACATATACGTTCATTTAGATAAAGAAACTTAGCTTATTCTTTAGGAAAGTAAAAGAGTAAGGGGAAAGGGGGGACTGATAGAAGGGAGGGCAAAAGCAAGAGAGAAAAGGATAAATAAAATGGAGAGGGATGATAAAAAGCGAGGGCAGATTGGGGGAGGCAGGGGTAAGAAGCAAGATATTGGTGAGGAGGAATAGGGTGAAAAAAGCGGGGAAAATAAAAAGGGGGCAAATAGAATGGAGGGGAATAGAAAGTCAGTAATAATGACTGTGAATGTGAATGGGATGAACTCTGCTATTAAACGTAAGTGAATTGCAGAGTGGATTAAAAACCAGAATCCTACAATATGCTATTTACAAGAAACACATTTGAAGCAGAGAGATACACGCAAAGTAAAGGCTGGATCAGAATATATTATGCTTCAGTTAAGTAAAAAAAGTAGGGGTAGCAATCCTTATCTCAGACAAAGCAAAGGCAAAAATAGATCTCATTAAAAATATAAGGAAGGAAACTACATCTTGCTAAAATGTACTATATAGTTAATGAAGTAATTTCAATATTAAACATATATGCACCAAGTGGTATAGCATCCAAATTCTTAGAGGAGAAGTTAAATGAGTTACAAGAGGAAATAGTGATACTATACTAGTCGGGGATATGAATCTTCCCCTCTCAGAATTAGATAAATCTAACCACAAAATAAATAAGAAGTGAAAGAGGTAAATAGAATACTAGAAAGTTAGACATAATAGATGTCTGGAGAAAACTGAATAGGGATAGAAAGGAATATACTTTTTTCTCAGCAGGACATGGCACATTTTCAAAAATTGACCATGTATTAAGGCACAAAAACATCATAGTCAAATATAGAAAGGCAGAAATAGTAAATGCATCCTTCTCAGATCATGATGCAATAAAAATTACATGTAAGAAAGAGACACGGAAAAGTAGACTGAAAATCAATTGGAAACTAAATAATTTCATTCTTTAGAATGAGTGGGTCAAACAACAAGTCATCAAAACAATCAATAACTTTATCCAAGAGAATGACAATAATGAGACAACATACCAAAATCTATGGGATACAGCCAAAGCAGTGCTTAGGGAAAAATTTATAGCTCTGACTGCTTACATGAATAAAAAAGAGAAAGAGGAGATCAATGAATTGGGCAAGCAACTTAAAAAGCTAGAAAAAGAAAAAATTAGAAATCCCCAATTAAATACTAAACTAGAAAGCCTGAAAATTAAAGGAGAAATTAATAAAATTGAAAGCAAGAAATCTATAGAATTAATCAATAAAACTAAGAGCTGGTTTTATGAAAAAACCAATAAAATATATAAACCACTAGTTAATTAATTTAAAAAAAAGAAAGAAGAGGGGCAGCTAGGTGGTGCAGTGAATAAAGCACTGGGCCTGGATTCAGGAGGACTGGAGTTCAAATCTGGCCTCAGACACTTGACACTTACTAGCTGTGTGACCCTGGGCAAGTCACTGAACACCAATTGCCTCACCAAAAGAAAGAAAGAAAGAAAGAAGGAAAGAAAAACCAAATTACCAGTATGAAAAATGAAAGGGGTGATTTTACCACAAATGAAGTGGAAATTAAAGCAATAATTAGGAACTATTTTGCCCAACTGTATGCTAATAAATTTAACAATCTCAATGAAATGGATAAATATTTACAAAATTACAAATTGCCCAGGTTAACTGAAGAGGAAATAAAATCCTTACATAAGCCCATATTAGAAAAAGAAGTTGAGCAAGCCATTAATGAACTTTCTAAGAAAAAAATCCCGAGGGCCAGATGGGTTTACGGGTGAATTCTACCAAACATTTAAAGAACAATTAATTCCAATATTATACAAATTATTTGGGAAAATAGGTGAAGAAGGAGTTCTACCAAATTCATTTTATGACACAAATATGGTGGTTATACCAAAATCAGGTAGAGCAGAAACTGAGAAAGAAAATTATAGACTAATTTCCCTAATGAATATTGATGCTAAAATCACAAATAAGATATTAGCAAGGAGATTACAGCAAGTGATCACCAGGATAATACACTATGATCAGGTGGGATTTATACCAGGAATGCAGGGCTGGTTCAACATGAGGAAAACTATTAACATAATCAACCATATCAATAAGAAAAATAACCAAAATCATATGATTATCTCAAAAGATGCAGAGAAAGCTTTTGACAAAATACAGCACCCATTCCTAATAAAAACACTAGAGAGCTTAGAAATAGGAGGAACTTTCCTTAAAAAAATAAGTAGTATCTACCTAAAACCATCAGCAAGCATTATATGTAATGGAAATAAGTTAGAGGCCTTCCCAATAAGATCAGGGGTGAAACAGGGATGTCCATTATCACCTCTATTATTTAATATTGTACAAGAAATGTTAGCTTTAGCAATCAGAGAAGAAAAAGGAATTAAAGGAATTAGAATAGGCAAGGAGGAAACAAAACTATCACTCTTTGCAGATGATATGATGGTATACTTAAGGAATCCTCGAGAATCAAGTCAAAAATTACTTGAAACAATTAACAACTTTAGCAAAGTAGCAGGATATAAAATAAATCCACATAAATCATCAGCATTTCTATACATGACCAACAAAGTACAGCAGCAAGAGATAGAAAGAGAAATTCCATTTAAATTAACGGTAGATAATATAAAATACTTGGGAGTCTACTTGCCAAGACAAACCCAGGAACTCTATGAACACAATTACAAAACACTTTTCACACAAATCAAATCAGATCTAAATAATTGGAAAGATATCAATTGCTCATGGATAGGCAGAGCTAATATAATAAAAATGACAATTCTACCTAAATTAATTTACTTATTCAGTGCCATACCAGACTATCTAAAAATTATTTTATAGAGCTAGAAAAAATAAAAAACAAAATTCATCTGGAAAAACAAAAGTCAAGAACATCAAGTGAAATAATGAAAAATTTCACAGGAAGGTGGATTAGCTGTACCAAATCTGAAGCTCTACTATAAAGTAGCAGTCATCAAAACTATCTGGTACTGGCTAAGAAATAGAGTGGAGGATCAATGGAATAGGCAAGGCACAGGAGACAGTAGTAAATGACATTAGTAATGTACTGTTTGATAAACCGAAAGACTCCAGCTTCTGGAATAGGAATTCAGTATTTGACAAAAACTGCTGGGAAAACTGGAAGATAGTATGGCAGAAATTAGGCATAGACCAACATCTTACACCTTATACTAAAATAAGGTCAAAATGGATACATGATTTAGACATAAGAGGTGATACCATAGGTAAATTAGGAGAAGAAGGAATAGTCTACCTTTCAGACCATTGGAAAAGAGAACAGTTTATGACCAAACAAGACATAGAGAATATTATGAAATACAAAATAGATGATTTTGATTACATTAAATTAAAAAGGTTTTGTACAAACAGAAGCAATGCATCCAAAATTAGAAGGGATGCAGAAAGCTGGGAAACAATTTTTATAGCCAGTACTTCTTATAAAGGCCTCATTTCTAAAATATATAGGGAACTAAATCAAATTTATAAGAATCCAAGTCATTCCCCAATTGAGAAATGATCAAAGGATGTGAACAAGCAGTTTTCTGATGAAGAAATCAAGGCTATCTATTCCCATATGAAAAAATGCTCTAAATCACTATTGATTAGAGAGATGCAAATAAAAACAATTCTGAGGTACCACCTGACACCTATCTGATTGGCTAATATGACAAAAAAGGAAAATAATAAATGTTGGAGAAGTTGGGGAAAAATTGGAACACTAATCCATTGTTGGTGGAGCTGTGAACTGATAACAACCATTCTGGAGAGCAATTTGGAACTATGCCTAAAGGGCTATAAAGCTGTGCATATGCTTTGACCCAGCAATACCACTTTTGTTTTGTTTTGTTTTTTTCCCAAAGGGATCATAAAAAATGGAAAAGGACCCACATGTACAAAAATATTTATAGCTGCTCTTTTTGTGGTGGCAAGGAATTGGAAATTGAGGGGCTTCCCATCAATTGGGGAATGGCTGAACAAATTGTGGAATATGAATGAAATGGAATTCTATTGTGCTGTAAGAAACAATGAGCAGGAAGAGTTCAGACTTGCATGAATTGATGATGAGTGAGATGAACAGAACCAGAAAAATATTATATGCAGTATTATCAACATTATGTGTTGATCAACTGTGATAGACTTAATTCTTCTCATCAATACAATGGTACAAGAAAGTTCCAAAGGACTCATGATGGAAAAGGCTCTCCAAATCCAGGGGGGAAAAAAGGAACTGTGGAATATGGATGCCGATTGGACCATACTATTTCCTTTGTTTATGGTGCTGTTGTTTTTCTTTTTTGTGGTTTTTCCTTTTTGCTCTGATTCTTCTTTTATAACATGACTCATGCAGAAATATGCTTAATTTTATATATATAAACCTATACCAGATTACCTGTTGTCTAGGAGGGGGGAGAGAGAAAAATTGGAAATTGGAAATCTTATATAAACAAATGTGGAAGACTATCTCTACATCTACGTGTAACTGGATAATAATAAAATTTTTTTTTCTTTTGGCAGGGCAATGGGGGTTAAGTGACTTGCCCAGGGTCACACAGCTAGTAAGTGTCAAGTGTCTGAGGCCGGATTTGAACCCAGGTACTCCTGAATCCAGGGCCGGTGCTTTATCCACTGTGCCACCTACCTGCCCCTTACTTTTAATTTTTTTTAAAAAGTAGATGTGAGGGGGTAGCTAGGTGGCGCAGTGGATAAAGCACCGGCCCTGGATTCAGGAGTACCTGAGTTCAAATCAGGCCTCAGACACTTGACACTTACTAGCTGTGTGACCCTGGGCAAGTCACTTAACCCCCATTGCCCCGCAAAAAAAAAAAAAAAAAAAAAAAGAAAAAAAAAAGTAGATGTGAACATTTCTGGGAGGGGAACAGGAAGGAGGAAGTGGACACTGTCAAGAGAGCTGGGCCTCTTTGGCTGCGAGTGATCAGCATAGTGACAGTTGACTTCAGAGGTTGCGGCTTAGGAAGTTTAGGATCGCCAGGTTATAGGAAATCTGTTCTCAATCTTTCTCTTTCTTTTACTATCTTTCAATAAACCCTTAAAAAACCTAAATTCATTTATCAGTGATTTTAGTCAGTTTCCCCCAAAAAAACTTGGGGGACAAATTAGAACCCACATTTAGAAATTTAAATTACACAGGACACATAGACAGAAATGAGTTGGTGAAACTGTGAAATTGCAATTCTAGATTTTGGGTTTTGTGAGATTATTCATTCAAAAGTTTTAACTTGCTGGTTGCAGGAGGGAGAAGAATGTTTTTGAATTGTATAGGTTAGGAGTTGCATGGTCAGGCTGTGAACTGAAATATTATTTTGTTCCCAAAAGCAGAACATGAGTAGAGAAAAAGTTGGTGAACCTGGCACCAATGTCATTGAAAAAGTTGGGAAATTTACTTAAGGTGAACAGATAACAAAGCAGAAAGTGTTTGGGGGATAATGGAAGAAGAATGCTATGGAAACAACAGTGATGACTAAGGAATATGGCTTCTCCATCTCCTAACCCCTTGAGTAGGGGTTGAAGAGAGTAGGAGACAGAAGAAAGCACTTTAAGGCTACAGTATTTTCTGGTTAGGGTGAGGTTTCTATTAAATCAAGGAACGAGAAATCAAGATGGTCCAAAAGTTTCCAGGTGTGTAGGGAAGTTGGTTAAGGATAGGATGAGTGTTCTTTGAAGCACAGAATCAATTGGTGATGGAAAATTGGTTTACAGTGGACCTCGGGAACTAATTGGAGTGATTAGAATAAGGGAAAGTATTCAGGATGAAGCATTGTTGGTACTTGCATCTAAAGTGATGAGGACAAATGACCATGACTATGAAGATAATATAACAGATGTGTTAGCATGGCATGCTTTCACAAGACCAATCAATAGATTGCTTTCTTGAAAGTTTAAGATAGAATTTATAATTTTGGTGTTTCAATGTAACTAAGATTTAACACAAGGAGAGAAGATGTGGTAGAAGATAATTGGCAGAGAATAAGTCTAATAGAGTAGCACAATGGCATCATCAAAGGATATTGGCAAATATACTGCTCTACAGATATGTGTTATCCCTCTACATATATGTTTCATTCACATGTGCTCCTCATATACTTATCCCCACATTTGTACCAATGTGTAGTTGCCCAGACAGAATTCTAATTAAAGTCCCTTCTTCTCATTGACTTTGCATTTGGTGGTGGAACAATAAGCTCAAAGTTTATAGAGGCCATGTTCTATTGGTTAATTTTCTTTTTTTTTTTTTGCCTTTTTTTTATGGGGCAATGGGGGTTAAGTGACTTGCCCAGGGTCACACAGCTCGTTAGTGTGTCAAGTGTCTGAGGCCAGATTTGAACTCAGGTCCTCGTGAATCCAGGGCTAGTGCTTTATCCACTGTGCCACCTAGCTGCCTCCTATTGATTAATTTTCACTGATATTTAGTTATATTCGCTTTTTATGGACAGTGTGTCTTCTGGCTGACTAGTAAATGTAAATCTGTTGTGTTACTGCTCAAGAACTAAGATCTGGAGAGGATGCTAGGCCCCTTACCCAAATCTCTAGAATCTGGAATAGCTAATGGTCCAGATTGAAAGGGTATCAGGTACCATACAAATGTTAACCAGTATATCACTGATTATTCATGGAAATCAAAGTGAGAAGAGTTAATGTGATATTATGTAATTTGCAGTTTCATATATAATCATTTATCACACAAAATTTGTAAAATATATAAAAACATCATGATTGTTTAACTCTGTATATTTATTAAGAATGATATTTTCCAATTATGAATTATCATAAATTCATTGGGTGAAAATTGATGCGTCAGAATAAATAATACTTTAGAAAATAAAGTAGAGGAATAGTTTTTTTGAAGTAAAATTAATTCTCAAAGAAATGCTGGTTACCTTCATTGCCCTATATGTTACTACTTCTCTGATCATCTTTTTTATTACCATTCTTTTTAGATGTTGAATTGTAGAATAGACTGCAAACTCCTTCAGGGCAGGGAATCTTTTTTGAGTTCTGTCTTCGTATCTGTATTGCTCAGCAGACCGTTAAAAGGTAGGCTTTTAATATAATGTTTCCTTATTTATTCAGTATTCACAGTATCATAGCACTGAACTAAAACAAGGAAGTATGAACAGAATCCATGAAGCAGGGTGATATCATACTAGGTACATATCTTGTGGTGCTATGGGCCTGAATTAGAATTATGTGGCATTAAACAGATCCCCAATACCTCTACCTTCACAAATGTATTTGTGTTGAATGGTGAGCTAGGGGTGACTGACCACAGAACTATGTAGATAAAATGGAAAGATTCCTTAGAATACTTACCCCCAAGTTTTCCCATATTTTTTAAAACACATCACATCAAAATTTGCAAAACCCTGCAAAAACATATTAATATATTATCATGAATTCTGAATCATGAAAAATGTGAAATGCGCCTTATATTAGGAAGTGAAATATAAAATAATTGTATTTTTTACAATCGTTGTTATGCTTTTCATTTTGCCTGGAGGATATGTTGTCTACTCCCTTCTCTACTTGTTGAAATCTGACTCAGCTCAAATGTGAACACTTTGATGAAGTCTTTTCTGATCTCTCCTACAGGAGATTTCTCCAAGAGCCGTGCTCTCTTGATTTTAACTCTACTGCCTGTTCCCTATACTATGACAGTCTGTTTAACATAGGGATTATTCTAGTAATTGTATTTCTAAGCCAGTGCTAGAACATAGTAGGCACTTAATAAAAACTTTATAATTGATAGCTTGATAGACTCTTATGCTCTTATGCTCTCACTATATTCTCATCTATTATATATATATATATATATATATATAATATATATATATATATATATATATATATATATATATATATATGTCAATATATGCCACGTTCTCTACTGGATAATAGTTTCCTTGATGTCATTTACCATGGATTTTGGTACCTTTGTATTCCCCTAGTGTAGGGATTCTTAACCTTTTAAGTTTGTGAGAAATAATTATTAATAATCAACATCTTGGGGAACCCAATGATCTCCCTTTCTTACTCAAGCCCTATCTTCCCCCCACTCAAATGCAAGGTCTACCTGAGAGATTTCATCACATCTCACCTAGGTCAACCGAAACCCAAACCAAAGCTAAAAAAAAAGGAGCTTAAGATGGAGGCAGATAATTTTGTCAATATAAGCTGAAGGACCTTACTGATGAGGTTCGGCCTGCATGAACCAATGCTAGGTGGAAACCATTGTGCTGCTATCAACCTGGGTGGAGATCTTTACATTTCTCCCTGATGTCATCTTTACTTGAGTCACATATCCCCCAACCTCATTTTAATATAACCCACCTCCAAATGATGCTGATCAATTAAATTTGTGTGATGGACCTCCTATAGTGGGAAAGTTATATGAACAAGACCAAACCATGTTGAAGGGGTCTTTGGGCTAAGAGATGGCCATAGATCTCATTTTATTAGTAACTCACCATCCGTATTAGTAAAATTATTAAAATACCCAGATACAATGTTTCTCATATTTTTAATCATCACAAGTTTCATAGACCATTTTAGTAGTCTAGAAAAGCCCATGGACCCCTTCTCAAGATGATGTTTTAAATACATAAGATACAGAAAATTCAAAAGAAACTAAACTTTTCAAAAAATAGTTATCCAATAACTTATATTTCCCATGTGAAAAATCCTTTTTTTTAATGCCCAGCACTGTGTATCACTCAAGGTAAATGATTACTAAATGTTCATTAAAAGATTTTTGTTAACATAATTGTGATGATGAGATTATTTGACAAATCACTTTTAATTTTAATAGTAGCTTACACTTTCTGAAGCTATTTCATGAGTCAATGAATCTCATTTGATTCTCACAACAACTTGATGAGATAATTAGTAAACTGAAGCACAAAAAAGCTGTCTTGTTGCCTTGGCTCAGCCACTGACTCATAATTCCAGGTCTTTGAAATCTATTCATTCTTTCTGTTAGTACATGGCATATTTTCTGACCTAAAACTTCACATTCAGTCTTTCTTACCTAAGCATAAACATCTGGAGATAAATCATTCTATGTAGTCAGTTGAAAGGCATAGAGATCTTTCAAAACTGGATTCAAAATCAAGACATGTTAGGTTCAAGTTCTGCCTCTCGTACATGCTGGTTGTGTGACCCTGGGAAAGATAATTGATCAATATTGGAGGTAACTCTCTAAGACTATAAGTTGTGGGGGAAATCAGGTGGTAATAACACCTGGGATTTCTTATGCCTGTGAAATCCCAGGTCTGGTCATTATCCCTTAGAGCAGGAGTTTTTAAACTGTGGGTCACAATTCCATATGGGGTCAGGTAACTGAATGTTAGGGTCATGAAAAACTTGGCAGTAAGTGTTTGATTTGTATACCTATTTTATACATCTATATACCTGGTGTCATGTAACCATTTCTCTGGTGAAAAAGGGTCATGACTGAGAAAAGTTTAAGAAGCCCTTCCCTAGAGCACTGAGGTCACAGGGCTCAAAAGGAAATTCCCTTTGAAAAATGGCTAAATCTTCCAGAGAGTGTTACATTAGTCTAGACAGTTTTTGTAATTAGACTTCAAGGTTTTTTCGATATCTTAGAAGATTTTTAGTGAATTTGATTTCTTTTGTTTCCTCCTAGTATTTGTTATTATAATGAAGAAATATTATATTTTTGTGGATTTATTTTGTAAACAACCATTAATTTAATTTAACTAATTTAATGTAGGAAGTATCTCAATTAGTTTCTTAGCTGATGCTCTATGATTGCCTATGTTAGCAGTCTAAAAATGGCAAAATTTCATGTTCTTTTTGTCAATGTTTGACCTATTTTGTTCAACTTTTCTTATGTGTATTGCCAGAATTTTTTAAATTACGTGAACAAATAAGTATCTTTGCTTTAGTCATCTAATTTAAGGAAAGTTTTAATATTTCCCCACTAAAAGTTATGTTACCTCATGGCTATAAATATATGGATATTAAAATATTATAAAATGACCCTTCAATGCATATTTCTTTTAGGTTTGTTGTTTTACAACAGAAATGAGTGTCGCTCACAGTCAAGGGTTTTTTCTTTGTATATTAACACAATTCTGATTGGTTTTTTTTTGTTTTGTTTGGTTTTGGTTTTGGTGAGGCAATTGGGGTAAAGTGACTTGCCCAGGGTCACACAGCTAGTAAGTGTTAAGTGTCTGAGGCCAGATTTTAACTCAGGTCCTCCTGACTCCAGGGCCAATGCTCTATCCACTGCACCCTCTAGCTGCCCCTGGGTTTTTTTAAAATAACACTTACTCATTTTCTTAATTGTTCATTTCTTTTTTAACCATTTATTTATTTTGAAGTTTTCAAGATTGATTTATATAAGCTTTTGAATTTCATATTTTTTCCATCCCTCTTCTCCAAGACAACATACAGTTTGATATGTTATTGTGAGTGCAATCATATTAAATATGTTTTCATATTAGTCATGATGTGAAAGGAAAAACAGAACAAAAAGGGGAAACCATGAAAAACAAAAAATCAAAGAGAAAATAATATGCTTCAATCTGCATACAGACTCCATAGTTCTTTCTCTAGATGTAGATGGCATTTTACATCATAAGTATTTTGGAATTGTCTTGGATCATTGGATCATTTTCTCAGCAATACTGCTAGGTCATAGTTGACCATCACACAAAGTTGCTTTTACTATCATCAATGTTCTCCTAGTTCTGCTCACTTGACTCAGCATCAGTCCATGTAGGTCTCTCTCTGATTTTTTTTTTTTTAAATCCACCAGCTCATCATTTCTTTTAGCACAATAGTATTCCATTACATTCATATATCACAACTTCTTTAGAGATTTCCCCATTGATTGTGATTCCTTCAATTTCCAATTCTTTGCCAACAATTTTTAATTTCTTAAATGCTAATTGCCTTCTTCATACTGCATCTCCAACTTTTTTCTCTCTCTCAATCTCTCTCTCTCTCTCTCTCTCTCTCTCTCTCGCTCTCTCGCTCTCTCGCTCTAGCTCTGTCTTGCCTTACCCATCTCCCATGAAGTGGAATTCCTATCTGTGAATAACTGCCTAACACCAATATTTACATGCTTTCATTAATTTACTGAGAACTAAAGAACAATATATTACTATATATCCTCCTCATACAGTGTTAGAACCACTTTCCCACCATGATCAGGACATGGATTTTATTTTTATATGGCTTACTTATGTTTCTAGCAATAGTGCTGCATTTATATTTATCAATCAATGAAAATTTTTGAAAGCCAACTGAAAATATGATACTAGGCTAGACATAGTCAAAGATTTAAATGAAGAATAACATGTATGGACAGCTAGGTAGCACAATGGATAAAACACTGGCCCTGGATTCAGGAGAACCTGAGTTCAAATCCAGCCTCAGACCCTTGACACAGTCACTAGCTGTGTGATTCTGGGCAAGTCACTTAATCCTCATTGCCCTGAAAAAAAAAAAAAAAAACCAAGAATAACACATAGTCTTTGGTTTTGAGGAGCATATAGTCTGCTTATGGAAATAAGTCCTTTATACATCAAGAAATTAAGTAAAACAAAAGGCAATGTGGGTCAAATGAACAGAAGATCACACAAGTACCATAGAAGTCTGAGATCACTCGGGCTTCAATGAACAAGGAAGGATTGAAGGTACACCTAGAAGAATATCATCAATTGGATAGATAAAGAGATGATGGATGATCATTCCCAGTGAGGAAAACAGTGAGTATGTGGTCAACCTGGAAACAAGCAAGGGGATCTCAAGAGATTGTGTACATAACAGCCTATTTAAATTCACTTCTCCCTGGACATGAAGAATACTTCATTCTGATTATCATCATCACTCATTTATTTAGCATTTTAAAGCTTAAGCGGTGTTTTGCTCATAATAACCTTAAGTGTTATGCCAAAACAAGTATTGTCTCCATTTTACAGAAGAGAAAATTGAGGCAAGACTGGTTAAATTACTTGCCAATGGTCCCAAAGCACATGGGCCCATAAATTTGATGACAGTATTAATTTCACCTTTTTTGTTGTTGTTAAATTGTTACAGTTGTATCCAGCTCTTCGTGACCTCATTTGGAATTTTCTTGATGAGGGAACTGAAATGGTTTGCCGTTTCCTTCTCAGTCAATTTTGCAGGCTAAGAACTGAGACAAATAACCTTAAGTGATTTGCCCAGGGTCACATAACAAGTAAGTATCTGAGGTCAAATTTAAATCTATAAAGATGAATTTTCCTGATTCCAAGACAAGTGCCCTATCCACTATGCAACCTAGTTGCCCAATATGTTTTCTACTTTACACCACATTAAATTTTACTTGGAAAATTTTTATTTTTAGTGATATATATGTACATGCGATACCAGGATTTTGTATTTAATGCTCTAGAAAATGAAAAGAATGGAAATTTGACTAGGAGAATGGTACCTTGCAAAAATAACATTTTAGGAATAATAATCTAGTATGAATCCAGAAGACTGACTCATGTAGGGAGAGATTCAAGGGAGGAACCCCATTTACACACCTACTCCAGTACTGTAGCAATGTGGGGATAAAATAATGTAGGTTTCCACTAGAGTGGTCAAATAGAATGGCAATGATTAAATAAATACTAGAAAAATTACGAAAGAAAAATTGATTACTCTGGTGAAATAAAAAGTGTCAAACATCTTAGAATGTGGAAGTTGGAAGAACATCTAGTCTTTCTCCCAACACTGTTAACGTCCATCATTGACTTTTCTTTCAAATATTCAAAGCCCTTTTTTAATAGGACAAGGACTTAAATTTATTGCGTAAGAGGGAGATTAAAAATAACAGAATTTTATTGAACTGGCCTTGTACAGAATGATTGTGTAAGCAGGAATAAACTTTGACCAGGCTTGGCGTTCAAGTGGCCCCAAATCTTTTCCTGTGGTTTTTTTTTTGTTTTGTTTGTTTTTTTGTGGGGTAAATGAGGGTTAAGTGACTTGCCCAGGGTCACACAGCTACTAAGTGTCAAGTGTCTGAGGCTGGATTTGAACTCAGGTCCTCCTGAATCCAGGGCTGGTGCTTTATCCACTGCACCACCTAGCTGCCCCCTCTTTTCCTGTTTTGATTGTACCTCAACCACAACATATCCTTCAGTGAAATGGGTGCCAACCACTTATTTTAGGAGAGCTGTTTTGACTATTTACAAGCTTGGGTATAAATGTTTTCTTTTAATTTTTTTGTCACCTGAAAGAAAGCCTATTCTGTATTTGATAAATTGTTAACTTAATTGTTAACTTAAATATTGACTGAAGGTCTTTTTACCATTTGCAGTGACAATAAGAAAGGAGACAAATTCTGATGTTCTTGGGTGAAACCCTGAATGGGAACACAACCAAAAGAATGTGACTTTTAAGGAATCTTCAGTACTGAACTTGAACCAAGTAAACCCAAGGTTTTTGTCAGTGCTTATACTCAAATGTTTGTGGAAAGAATGGAAAAGGAAAAAAGAGCTGACCTATTTATTGACATATCAAGCTATGAATGGTTAAATCAATATCCGTATAACTGTTCTGATCAGAAATTGGCCAAAAAAAATTTAAGGTAATCAAAACCAAGACATTGCCCATCAAACTAAATGATATTGATATGATATTAAAGGATACTAGACATCAAACAAGAGTTTTCCAGAAATGTCTTCAGTGATTTGCAGAAGCATAGTTGTCCAATGAAGAATATTAAAGAAATTATGTTTTGTTTTTTCTCCAGTTAGAAATAAAGGCAATTTTTAACATTCAGGATTTTTTTTAACTTTTGCATTGCAAATTTCCTTTCTCCCTCCCTTACTTTCCCCCTCCCAAAGGAAAGAAGCAATTTGATATAAGTTATACATGTTCAGTCATGCAAATTATATTACCATGGTAGTAATTTTGTGAAAGAAGACAGAAATGGGGAAAAATGGAAAAAAAAACAGAAAGTAAAAAAAAAAAGTATGCTTCAATTAAATGCAGAATATTACAAAAGAAACTTGCTCCCAACATTACTATTTTCAGTATAACTGTAATCATTAAAGACTATTGTTAGTAAAAATAATGAACAGATACTCAATTCATGGTTTTCTCTATGTTCATCTATTGAAAGACTATAGCCTAGAATTATCAAGTAGTACTAATCTACTATGGGTCATTACTTTTGCAACATGATCAGCTGGATCAGAGTTTGTGACACTTTACACCTCAGAACATTAAATATTAGCCCTCAGACAGAGAAATCTCCAAGAGACTATCTGCAATACCTAACTACTCAATCTCTGCTGATGAAAAACAATTTCTTTCTTTGGTTCACAAGGTAAATCAAGTTACTTTTGAACTCCTAGGATTCAGTGGCTTTAGACCATAGTAGGCTGTAGATGGGGGTGATAGAAGGAGATAGAGGATGGCTAGTGTTGGTTTGCATTCTTGGTCCTTTTTACACGCTGCAGGACAATGGGTACAAGTGGTGCAAGGAATGGCTCATTGCTCAGCTTCAGAGGAATCTGAAACAATAAGAACAATTACCATTTCAATAAATAGCCATTGCCAAACAATGCGGGGTGGGAAGTGAAGTGGTTACCAATATTTATGATATGGAAAAGAAGATCATACAAATGAAGAAAAACTAGCTAGAATGCCATGCAAAGGAGGGTTAGATTAATATGATTGTAATACAACACCAGTGTAGGTTTGACATCAGAGATCATCACAAAATATAAGAAATACACATTAACTATGTACTTGGATTTTAACCCTAGTCTAAGATAGAATCAAAAGTCTTGCTGATAAAAAGTCTTGCTGAAATTAAGAGATTTTATTCACTTCCATCACCTTTAACACTGCCTATTTTTCTCTTATAAAATAAAGAAATGAAAAAGGTCTGCTATACTTTGGTGTTCAAAAACCATAGTTTGTAACCAAGAATTTCATATTATTGCTATGATAGTTAAATCAAATTAATCATGAAGCCAATAATACTTTTATTATTTTTCTTTTGGACTTCTGTATAGTTCCATATTTTAAATGGCAACAATTTTAATAGGCTGCTCACAATAAATAGGAAAATTGTGTTGAATTAAATTCATCCGTGTGGCATAGGACATTTTTAACTTTAAAAATAAAATCATTGGGGACAGCTAGGTGACGCAGTGGATAAAGCAGCGGCCCTGGATTCAGGAGGACCTGAGTTCAAAACTGGCCTCAGACACTTGACCCTGGGCAAGTCATTTAACCCTCATTGCCCTACAAAAAATAAAAATAAAATAAAATAAAATCCTCTTGATAAAAACCCCATCCTAGGAATTGAAAGAAAAGATGCTACTCCTCATCTGTGTCTCTTTACAAGTTCTAAAGGAAAATTCCTGCAGGAGTCGGCAAGTAGCAACTTTCATACTCGTAAGTACAAATCTAATCCCAAGGCAGTTTCGGAGACCAGCACCAAAGGGCAGGTACACATAGGGGTTGATGCTCTCCCTGTTTTCCTTGCTGAATCTGTGTTTTTTTTTTCAAAATGGCAGGAGAAAAGAGTTAAATCAAATGAAAAAAAGAAAATCCAAGACTTATCAGAACAATGAATCTGCCTCTGGAATTGATGTATCAATCAATAAAGATTTACTTAGTACCTTCTATGTGCCAGGATCTGTGCTACGTGCTGGAGATATGTAAAGAAGTCAAGGATATATGTTGCCCTCAAGGACCTTATAATCTACTAGTGGTGAAGTCAATATGCAAAGAAATATATAAAATGCAAGATACATACAGGATAAATAGGAAATAACAGAGGGAAGGCACTGGAATTAAGAGTGGTTAAGGAAGGTTTCCTATAGAAGTTCAGATTTGAATTGGGATTTAAAGGAAGGTAGGGTGATCATTAGTCAAAACAGACAAAGATAAACATTGCAGGCATGGGAAACAGGGAAGGAGCTTGGAGCTGAAATGGATTGACTTCTTTGTGAAATATCCAGGAGACCAGTGAAACTGGATCAAAGTGTAGGTGACAGGGAGCAAGGTGGGAAAGGATTGGATAGATATTAGGAGGCTAGGGTAAGAAGTATGTTGAATGCCAAATAGAGCATTTTGTATTTGCTCCTGGAGGCACAAGGGAATCACTAGAGTTTATTGAGGATGGGGGTTCCATAATCATCCCTGAACTTCAGAAACATCACTTTCATGGCAGAATGGAGACTGGATTGATGTGGGGAGAAAGCTGAGGCAGGTAGACTCACATCAGGCTATTATAATAATCCAGATGACATGATAAGGTACTGCACTATAGTGGGAGCAGCATCAGAGGAGATAACATTTTTTTTTTTTGGAGATAATATTTTTGAAAAAGGAAGAAGAAGAATAAGGAGGAGGAGGATAAGAAGGATAAGAAAGGAGAGGAAGAGGAGGAGGAGGAAGAAGAGGAGAAGGAGAAGAAGGAAAAGGAGGACAAGAAAGAGGAGGAGGAGGAGGAGAAGAAGAAGGAGAAGAAGAAGGAGGAGGAGGAGGAGGAGGTAAGGAGCAACATACAGTTATCAATCATAACTGTGAATGTAAATCAAATAAATTTACACACAACATGGAAGCAGTTGGTGAATACATTAGAAAGCCAAATCCAGCAATGTGTTGTTTATAGGAAACACACTTGAAACAGAAAGAAACACACATAGATTAAACAAAAATGACTATAGCAGAATCTGTTATGCTTCAGTTGAAGTAAAGTAGGCAGAGATAATGATCATGATCTCAGACAAATGAAAAGCAAAACTTTACCTAATTAAAAGAAAAAAACTGATGAGCAGGAGGAGTTCAGAAAAACCTGGAGGGTCTTGCGTGGGCTGATGATGAATGAGATGAGCAGAACTAGAAGAACATTGTACACAGTATCATCAACATTGAGTGTTGACCTACTGTGATGGACTATATTCTTCTCACCAATGCAATGGTACAGAAGAGTTCCAGGGAACTCATGATAGAAGAGGATCTCCAAATCCAAGAAAAAAAAAAAAAGAACTATGGAGTATAGATGCTGATTGAACCATACTATTTCTTTTGTTTTGGGTGCTGTTGTTTTTTTTTTCTATTTTGAGGTTTTGCATTACTGCCCTGATTTTTTCTCTTATAACAGGATTAATGCAGAAATAGGATTAATGTTATTATGGATATATATATGTATATGTATATGTATATAGATATATAGATATAACCTATATCAGATTACCTGCTGTCTAGGGGAGGGGGGAGGGAGGGGAGGGAGGGAGAAAAATCTGAAATTGTAAAGCTTGTATAAACAAAAGTTGAGAACTATCTTTATATGTAACGGAAAAAATAAAATACCTTATATGTAAAAAAAATTAAAAATTAAATTAAAAAAAATTTTTTTAAAAAGAAATAAACTACATTTTGTCAAAAGGTACCACAAAGAATGAAATAATAGCAACACTAAATATAGATGCACTACATGGAAACACATTAAAATTCTTAAAGGTAAAGTTAAAGGAGGAGGAAATAGTAAAATTGTACTATTGGGGATTTTCAGTATGCCTCTCCCAAAACTAAATATATCTAGTTCAAAAAATAAATTAAATAAAGAATTATGAATTCTTAGTGCAGATTGAAGCATATTGCTTTTCATTTGATTTTTCTTATTTTTTGCATAAGGTTAAAATGGATACACTTTTGCATGACTTCACATATAAAATTCATCATATTGCTTGCCTTTTCTATGGGTGGGGAAAGGGTCATATGGAGGGAAAGAATTTGGAAATGAAATTTTAAACGTTAATGAAAAAAATTAAAAAGAGACAAAAAAATTCAGACATCAATATATCTGCCTTAAGATAGTGACATCAAAAGTAATACTTGTCTGACTTCAGAGCAATGCTTTCATATTAAGTTGCTCTATCTGTTATTTGTCATTTTTTTAAAAATCCCAAGGTGGGCTTGAAAGGCAGAAATTTCAACAGATTTTTTTGGGCTGCTGAGTGGTGCAGTGGTTAGAGAATCCAAACTGGAGGCAATGACCTGAGTTCTGTGGGTGTTAAAATTGGCCCCAGGCTGCCTGAGCAGAGCTGCCCTTCCCCCTCCACTTCAGCCGGGAGAGGGGGGCCTCTGAGCAAGGCTAAGCTGTGCGAAGGAAAAGCCCCAGGAAAGGCACGGAGCAGCCTGTGCACACAGGGAAGAGGCGCACGAAAAACTGGAGAGACACTGGGGTTTGCTTTGCCTAGCCCCCAGCTCTCGGCGCGGGCAGCACGGGGCTTGGGCAGCCCTGGGGAGACCTGCCAGAGTTTCACCTGAGAGAGAAGGTTAATAAAAAGAGATGCTGGGCGGTTCCCAACAGTACGGAGTTAGGGGCTGTTCAGGGGTCATCACTACAGCAGACAGGGAAGATGAAGAAAGACCTAGTGAGAAGGTAGAGAGACGCCCAAGAAACGAGGGTGCTAAGGGGTTTTTCAGGGGGGTCAACAAAATGAAGGGGGCTTGGAGTTAGAAGAATGGAGCGGAGCAGTGAAACAGGGGCTTTTGAGTTAGAAGAAGCACAGGACTGGGGGCAGCTAGATGGCACAGTGGATAAAGCATCAGCCCTGGATTCAGGAGTACCTGAGTTCAAATCCAGTCTCAGACACTTGACACTTACTAACTGTGTGACCCTGGGCAAGTCACTTAACCCCCATTGCCCCGCAAAAAAAAGGAAGAAGAAGAAGCACAGGACTGAGCAAGTTGGAGAGAATTGAAGGAGAACCAGTTTGAGCGAGGCATTGCTGCAGGCCATAGTGGCAGTGGCCAGTATACCCTTAGGCAAGAGAGACCACCAGAATGAAGTCAGGTCATAGTTTCATTTTGTTATCCTTGTTTCTACATTTAACTCTAACTTTATTCACCTAAATAAACCCTATATTTGCTTTAATTAAAAGAGGCATTTTAATCATTTTTTTCTTATCAGTCTGAGAAGCAGTGTGGGATTTTTTAAATGGCCCTAACAGACTGGCTTAGACAATTAATAGCAGTCAGCAAGCCATCCAGTCAAAAGTCAACAGATTAGGGCCCAGTCAGTAAGTTAAAATAATTCTTACAGTTCAAATCTGAGTTTGGACTGTTACTAGTTGTGTGACCCTGGGCCATATTTGCCTCCATTTCCTTATTCTAAAATGAACTGGGAAAGTAAGTGGCAAACCACTCCAGTATCTCTGCCAACAAAACCCTAATGGAGGTCATGAAGAGTAAGTCATTACTGAACAACAAGTAAATAATAATAAAAATTTTAAAATAAGTCTTCAAAGTCCAAAGAAGAAGAGGTTGAAAGAAGAAAAAGGGGAGGTACCTATCACAGATAAATTTTGTACATTTTTATTTTACTGTAACTTTTTAAGAAAATTAGCCAGAATGGAAAGAAGAGAAATAGAATAATAGTAGGGAGGGAATAATCAAGTGAAGATATATTCAAGATATTTAAAAAAAACATGGGCAGATTTGTAGGCAGGAGGAAATGAGTCAGTAGACAGGGATAGATTGAAAATAAGTATGAGTGGGAATGACAGAGGGAGCAATCTGAAAGAAGAGATGAGATCACTTGAACAAGAAGAGGAGTTAGCTGTGTTCAGGAATAAGGTTACGTTTTGATGTGATACAGGTGTAAAGGAGGGAGTAATGACAAAAGGCATGTGA
This sequence comes from Dromiciops gliroides, assembly GCF_019393635.1. Classification (NCBI taxonomy): domain Eukaryota; kingdom Metazoa; phylum Chordata; class Mammalia; order Microbiotheria; family Microbiotheriidae; genus Dromiciops; species Dromiciops gliroides. The sequence goes on along the minus strand of NC_057861.1, from coordinate 529,722,521 downwards.
GTGATGGGAGATTAGGAAGAGGGAAAAAGGAGTTCACTGTGAATGGCCTCAAATTTTTCTGTAAAACATGAGGGAAGTTTCTCAGGTTAGGCAATGGAAAAAAGAAAAGCAATGGGAGTTCTGAGGAGGGAGAAAAATGTTTGGAAGAGTCACTGTGTAAAATGAGATCATTAGTGTCCTTAGCCATATACCTAAAGTGGTTTCAGATAGGGGTTTTGTCAGGGGTCTTTCTGACTGTGACGGTAGCACCAGGTATTCTGGATGATATGCCCTGAAAAATTTAGTCACTCCTAAGTGCTTAAAGAATATCTACAAATAAGTGATACAGCAAACTAATTACAATTGTTTGCATTGACCCTGAAATAGACAACCTATAAAAGAACTAATTAAAAGATTCAAATATCATAGAATTTAAAACTGGGGGGGATCTTGGATGGCATATAGTTTAAAGACTCACTTTTTCAGCTTGGAAACTCTAATAATAACCCAGTTACAAAGCCCAGTTTTGTTTTGTTTGTTTTTTTGGTGAGGCAATTGGGATTAAGTGACTTGCCCAAGGTCACTTGCCCAGTAAGTGTCAAGGGTCTCAGGCCAGATTTGAACTCAGGTCCTCCTGAATCCAGAGCCAGTGCTCTATGCACTGCGCCACCTAGGTGCCCCCTAAAGCCCAGTTTTAACACTTCTTAGCTGCAGGGCAAATGCCAAGTCACTTAATGGATATAAGCTTCAGTTCCTTCATCCATAAAAGAGGGACAATAATGCCTAATGTGGCTATCTCAAAGCTATGAAAATAGCTACAGTAGGCACTATACAAGGTTTTTGTGACAATTTAAGTTACAAACCGAGTCATCAAACTAAGCAAGACACAAAGCCAATATTCAAAGCCTGATCCTGTCTCCCACTTGAGTGTTCTCTCCAAATTGTCTCAAATGACCTCATTAAGCAACCTTTTACTTTGTTTAGAAAAATAAAAAGCATGTACCGTTCAGGGCGGAACTCCTCTGGTTCTGGCCAGTATTCTGAGTCATGATGAAGGACATAGGGTGGGATAATGACCACTGTTCCTTTAGGAATCATCAGTCCCTTGATCTCAATACTTTTCTTAGCAAATCTTTCAATCCTACCACCTATGGGGAAGATTCTGAGATTTTCATGCATCACCATGTCTAGGTACTCCATCTGTACTAGGGCATCATAGGTGATTGCTTCCTGCAAAGAGAAGCAAATGATATTAAGTACTAAGTCCTAAATACTAAGGGGACATGGAGGGCGGAGCCAAGATGGCGGAGAGGAAGCAGCAAGCTGCCTGAGCTCTCCTTCTGTTCCCTCAAAACGAACATTAAATCAAGCCTCTGGACGGATTCTGAAACTACAGAACCTGCAAAGAGACAGAGAGACACAGTCCTCCAAGCAGAGATAATTTAGAAGACTTCAGGAAAAGGTCGGTCTGACTCAGGCAAAAGGGAGGCCCAGCGCAGGGCAGAAACCCAGCGCCGAGGGGGTCGGGGCAAGTCAGCAGGAGCTGCGGGCCACAGCCAAACAACTGAGGCTCCCGGAACCTGGTTCAAAAATCTGGTGGCCAAGAAGGACAGTGGAAAAACCTACCTGCACCAGCCGAGAGGGCCACGAACAGCGGGATCAGACGCCGGGGTCTGGCGCCTGGCTGGCCGAGCACAATCAGACAGGAAGTGCAGGGCGGGGGATCTCCACACACCATAAAGGCCTCAGAGTAAAAGCCCGGTCACACAGCACCTATACACCTGCACAAGAAGCCCAAAACAGGGACCCTGGTGCCCCCAGAGCAGACCTCAACTTAAAGAATAAATAAATAGGCTGCAATAATGAGTAAGAAGCAAAAAAGAGCCCTCTCCATTGAGAGTTTCTGTATCAATAGGGAAGAAGCCAACACAAACTCAGATGAGGACAATAGCCTCAAATTGGCTACATCTGAAGCCACACAAGGGAAGGTGAATTGGTCGCAAGAACAAAAGGCCTTCCTGGAAGAGCTCAAAAAGGATTTTAAAAATCAATTGCAAGAGGTAGAAGAAAAAATGGGGAGAGAAATGAAAGCAAAACAAAAAAACTATGAAAAAAGAATCAGCAGCTTAGAAAAGGAAGCTGAAGAAAGCAAAGCCTTAAAAAATTCATTTGGCCAAATGGAAAAAAAGCTGCATAATCTCACTGAAGAAAACAATACCTTAAAAAATTCACTTAGCCAAATGGAAAAAAAGGTGCATAAACTCACTGAAGAAAACAATGCCTTAAAAATTAAAGTGGGACAGTTGGAAGATAAGGAATCCATGAGACACCAAGAATCAGTCAAGCAGAATAAAAAAAATGAAAAAATAGAAGAAAATGTGAAATACCTCATTGGAAAGACAACTGATCTGGAAAACAGATCAAGGAGAGACAATTTGAGAATCATTGGACTGCCTGAAAGCCATGACCAGAAAAAGAATCTAGACACCATATTCCAGGAAATTATTAAGGAGAACTGCCCTGATATCATAGAATCAGAGGATAAAATCATCATTGAAAGATCGACCGATCACCTCCTGAAAGAGACCCCAAAAGGAAAACTCCAAGGAATATTGTAGCCAAATTCCAGAATTATCAGGTGAAGGAGAAAATACTCCAAGCAGCCAGAAAGAAGCAATTTAAATATCATGGAGCCACAGTCAGGATTGCTCAGGACCTGGCAGCTTCAACATTAAAGGACCGCAAGGCTTGGAATATGATATTCCGGAAAGCAAAGGAGCTTGGATTGCAGCCGAGAATCTCTTACCCAGCAAAAATGTGCATTTTCTTTCAGGGGAAAAGATGGACATTTAATGACATTGGGGACTTTCAATCTTTCCTGGTGAAAAGACCAGAACTGAATAGAAAATTTGATCTCAACATACAAGACTCAAGAGAAGTTTAAAAAGGTAAACAGAGGGGAAAAAAAAGTTACCCTATTAGGTTAAACTGTTTATATCTCTACACAGGAAGATAATACTCATAACTCTTAAGAACTGTAAATGTATTTGGGCAGAGAGAAGGACTTTATATAGAGGGTATAAATATAAATTGTCTTTGATGTGATGATACAAAAGAATTAAGGGGATAAAAAGGGAGTCTATGGGGAGGAGAGGAAAGGGGAGGTGGAATGGGATGAATTATATCATATGAAGAGGTGGAAAAAAACCTATTACAATAGAGGGAAAGAAAGGAGGGGGGAACTTGGTTTCAACCCTATTCTCATTAGATTTGACTCAGAGGGAATAACATATATGTTCATTGGGATAAAGAAACTTAACTCATTCTTTAGGGAAACAAAAGGGGAAGGGAAAGGGGGGGACTGATAGAAGGGAGGACAAAAGCAAGGGAGAAAAGGGTAAAGAAAAGAGAGGGGGGTGATAAAAAGGGAGGGCAGATCGGGGGAGGCAGGGGTAAGAAGTAAAACGTCGGTGAGGAGGAATAGGGTGAAAGAAGGGGGGAAAAGTACAAAGGGGGTAAATAGAATGGAGGGGAATAGACAGTCAGTAATAATAACTGTGAATGTGAATGGGATGAACTCTGCTATAAAATGGAAGCAAATTGCAGAGTGGATTAAAAAACAGAACCCTACAATATGCTGTTTACAAGAAACACATTTGAAGCAGAGAGATACACACAGAGTAAAGGTAAAAGGCTGGAGCAGAATATATTATGCCTCAGCTAAAGTAAAAAAGGCAGGGGTAGCAATCCTTATCTCAGACAAAGTGCAGGCAAAAATAGATCTCATTAAAAGAGATAAGGAAGGAAATTACATCTTACTTAAAGGTACTATAGATAATGAAGTAATATCAATATTAAATATGTATGCGCCAAGTGGTATAGCATCCAAGTTCTTAGAGGAGAAGTTAAATGAGTTACAAGAGGAATTAGACAGTAATACTATACTAGTGGGGGATCTGAATCTCCCCCTCTCAGAATTAGATAAATCTAGCCAAAAAATAAATAAGAAAGAAGTGAAAGAGGTGAATAGATTACTAGAAAAGTTAGACATGATAGATGTCTGGAGAAAATTGAATGGGGATAGAAAGGAATATACCTTTTTCTCAGCAGTACATGGCACATTTTCAAAAATTGACCATGTATTAAGGCACAAAAACATCATAGTCAAATATAGAAAGGCAGAAATAGTAAATGCATCCTTCTCAGATCATGATGCAATAAAAATTACATGTAAGAAAGAGCCAGGGAATAGTAGAATGAAAATCAATTGGAAACTAAATAATTTCATTCTAAAGAATGAATGGGCCAAACAAGAAATCATAGAAACAATCAATAACTTTATCCAAGAGAATGACAATAATGAGACAACATACCAAAATCTATGGGATGCAGCCAAAGCAGTGCTTAGGGGAAAATTTATAGCTCTGACTGCTTACATGAATAAAAAAGAGAAAGAGGAGATTAATGAATTGGGCATGCAACTTAAAAAGCTAGAAAAAGAACAAATTAGAAATCCCCAATTAGACACTAAATTAGAGATCCTGAAAATTAAAGGAGAAATTAATAAGATTGAAAGCAAAAAAACTGTAGAATTAATCAATAAAACTAAGAGCTGGTTTTATGAAAAAACCAATAAAATAGATAAAATATTGGTTAATTTGATTTAAAAAAAGAAAGAAGAAAACCAAATTACCAGTATCAAAAATGAAAAGGGTGATGTTACCACCAATGAAGTAGAAATTAAAGAAATAATTAGGAAATATTTTGCCCAACTGTATGCCAATAAATTTGACAATCTAAATGAAATGGATGAATATTTAAAAAGATACAAACTGCCCAGGTTAACTGAAGAGGAAATAAAATCCTTAAATAAACCCATATTAGAAAAAGAAATTGAACAAGCTATTAATGAACTCCCTAAGAAAAAATCCCCAGGGCCAGATGGGTTTACGGGTGAATTTTACCAAACATTTAAAGAACAATTAATTCCAATATTATACAAATTATTTGGAAAAATAGGTGAAGAAGGAGTTCTACCAAATTCATTTTATGACACAAATATGGTGGTGATACCAAAACCAGGCAAAGCAAAAACAGAGAAAGAAAATTATAGACCAATCTCCCTAATGAATATTGATGCTAAAATCTTAAATAAGATATTAGCAAGGAGATTACAGCAAGTGATCACCAGGATAATACACTATGACCAGGTGGGATTTATACCAGGAATGCAGGGCTGGTTCAACATTAGGAAAACTATTAACATAATCAACCACATCAATAAGAAAACCAACCAAAATCATATGATTATCTCAATAGATGCAGAGAAAGCTTTTGACAAAGTACAGCACCCATTCCTAATAAAAACACTAGAGAGTTTAGGAATAGGTGGAGCTTTCCTTAGAATAATCAACAGTATCTACCTAAAGCCATCCTCAAGTATTATATGCAATGGAGATAAATTAGAGGCCTTCCCAATAAGATCAGGGGTGAAACAGGGATGTCCATTATCACCCCTATTATTTAATATTGTTCTAGAAATGTTAGCTTTAGCAATCAGAGAAGAGAAGGGAATTAAAGGAATTAGAATAGGCAAGGAGGAAACAAAACTATCACTCTTTGCAGATGATATGATGGTATACTTAAGGAATCCTCGAGAATCAAGTCAAAAATTACTTGAAACAATTAACAACTTTAGCAAAGTAGCAGGATATAAAATAAATCCACATAAATCATCAGCATTTCTATACATGACCAACAAAGTCCAGCAGCAAGAGATAGAAAGAGAAATTCCATTTAAAGTAACGGTAGATAATATAAAATACTTGGGAGTCTACTTGCCAAGACAAACCCAGGAACTCTATGAACACAACTACCAAACACTCTTCACACAAATCAAATCAGATCTAAATAATTGGAAAGATATCAATTGCTCATGGATAGGCAGAGCTAATATAGTAAAAATGACAATACTGCCTAAATTAATTTACTTATTCAGTGCCATACCAATCAGACTACCTAAAAAGTATTTTATACAGCTAGAAAAAATAATAACAAAATTCATCTGGAAAAACAAAAAATCAAGAATATCCAGGGAAATAATGAAAAAAAATTCACAGGAAGGTGGATTAGCGGTACCAAACCTGGAGCTTTACTATAAAGCGGCAGTCATCAAAACTATCTGGTACTGGCTAAAAAATAGAGTGGTAGATCAATGGAATAGGCTAGGCTCAGGAAATGCAGTAGTAAATGACACTAGTAATGTAGTGTTTGATAAACCCAAAGACTCCAGCTTCTGGGATAGGCACTCAGTATTTGACAAAAACTGCTGGGAAAACTGGAAGATAGTATGGCAGAAATTAGGCATAGACCAACATCTTACACCTTATACTAAAATAAGGTCAAAATGCATAAATGATTTAGACATAAGAGGTGATACCATAGGTAAATTAGGAGAGAAAGGAATAGTCTACCTATCAGACCTTTGGAAAGGAAAACAGTTTATGACCAAACAAGAGATAGAGTACATTATAAAATGCAAAATGGATGATTTTGATTTCATTAAATTAAAAATTTTTTGTACAAACAGAAGCAATGCATCCAAAATTGGAAGGGAGGCAGAAAGCTGGGAAACAATTTTTGAGGCCAGTGCTTCTGATAAAGGCCTCATCTCTAAAATATATAGGGAATTAAATCAAATTTATAAGAATCCAAGTCATTCCCCAATTGAGAAATGGTCAAAGGATATGAACAGGCAGTTTTCTGATGAAGAAACCAAAGCTATCTATTCCCGTATGAAAAAATGCTCTAAATCTCTAATGATTAGAGAGATGCAAATTAAAACAACTCTGAGGTACCACCTGACACCTATCAGATTGGCTAAAATGACAAAAAAGGAAGATAATAAATGTTGGAGAGGCTGTGGGAAAATTGGAACACTAATGCATTGTTGGTGGAGCTGTGAGCTGATCCAACCATTCTGGAGAGCAATTTGGAATTATGCCCAAAGGGCAATAAAGCTGTGCATACCCTTTGACCCAGCAATACCACTTTAAGTCTTTTGCCCAAAGAAATCATGGAAGGGGGAAAGGGACCCACATGTACAAAAATATTTATAGCTGCTCTTTACGTGGTAGCAAGGAATTGGAAGTTGAGGGGGTGCCCATCAATTGGGGAATGGCTGGACAAGTTGTGGTATATGAATACAATGGAATACTATTGTGCTGTAAGAAATGATGAGCAGGAAGAGTTCAGAGAAACCTGGAGGGTCTTACGTGAGCTGATGATGAGTGAGCTGAGCAGAACCAGAAGAACATTGTACACAGTATCATCAACATTGAGTGTTGACCTACTGTGATGGACTATATTCTTCTCACCAATGCAATGGTACAGAAGAGTTCCAGGGAACTCATGATAGAAGAGGATCTCCAAATCCAAGAAAAAAAAAGAAAGAAAGAACTGTGGAGTATAGATGCTGATTGAACCATATTATGTCTTTTGTTTTGGGTGCTGTTGGTTTTTTTTTTCTTCTTTCTATTTTGAGGTTTTGCATCACTGCTCTGATTCTTTCTCTTGTAACAGGATTAATGCAGAAATAGGATTAATGTTATTATGTGTATATATATGTGTGTGTGTATATATATGTATATCTATATGTATATGTATAGAGATATATAGATATAACCTATATCAGATTACCTGCTGTCTAGGGGAGGGGGGAGGGAGGGGTGGGAGGGAGAAAAATCTGAAATAGTAAAGCATGTATAAACAAAAGTTGAGAACTATCTTTACATGTAATGGAAAAAATAAAATACCTCATACATTAAAAAAAAAATACTAAGGGGACATACCGCATTTGCTTTCACACATGGTCTTAGAATATAACTCCATTGGATATCTGGGCACCAGATGTTACAGTAATATGCTCTGGAAGAAAGCTACAAAAGTATTTTACTATTGAACCTGTAGAATGTTCAGAGTCACAAGAGCTGTCAATGTGCTAATGAAGTGACGAAAAAGTTTTGAGATCTGCACCTCTATAAATGTTTTCAAAAATGAGCTGGTTGGGCTTGGGACAAAATTCTTGAACCTTCATAAAAGGAAGCATTGCCAATATGAATTTTGTTCTTCTGTTTTCTAGGTCTTCTTTGGAGCAAACCAGATTAACTATGAAATCGAGGGTGAGACAAAATCTACCCCAGTTATATTTACTTTGGATCTATGTGAAACGTGAAAAGAGCTCTTCTTTGTCTTTGTTGCTCACAAGCTTCCACTTCTTGAAATCTCTGCTTCTCTTTCCAAAATGGATTACCTTTTATCCAGATACTCTCAGATCATCATCAACGTTGGGATGCTCTAGCAGAATTTCATAACAGTTTAGTATTTTATACCTGAAGAGTACTTTTGAACAATAGATTCAAAGGAATGCATTTGCAAGAGTGGATTTTAAAAGAGATACTTGGGAATAATGCCATAGGACAATTCCTGGAGCAGCAAAATCGACGTAAGAATGTGTGGACATCATTTTGCAACCAAGGATGATTTGGAAGGTCAAAAGGAGGGAGCTGCTGTGCTAAGATAGGAGTGGAGCCCAGCCCAATAGTCACCCTAACACAGATCCAGTCCCAGGAAGGCCTCACCAGAGAAAGAGACCCTCCAGAGCCTCTGAATCAGCTGTAGTGCCAGAGTTGTCTGGAACTAACCTCATAGTCTGGTGAGAAGGCTGAGCCCTTGGCAGTGGGCAGATTACAGGGGTCTGTGCTGGTGCTGAGGCTGAACTTGGATTTTGCACCCCTGCTGGGCACCAGGAGGTAGGTATGAGTAGCAGTTGCCCAAGTCGGGGAGGGGCACAAGCTTGTCAGAACTGACAACCACAAAACACAAAGCTGGTTGATTAGCAAGTTGTTCTGGGGTCATCTATGGACCAGGAAACAAGACAGGAAAATGAAGAACTTGCTCCTCCTTAAATGATACCACCTGGGACCTCCTGAAGCTTGGGATAGTGCAGCCTGGAAACAGTGCCCCTATTTAAGGAGCTAAAAGTCAAGTAAAAGAAAGGCAAGATGAGCAGACAGAGAAAAATGATGACTATAGAAAGTTTCTTTAGTAAAAAGGAAGATTGAGGTGCACAATCAATTAGAGGAGGATGTCAATGTCAGGGCTCCTATATCTAAAGCTTCCAAGAAAAATATGACTTTCTCTCAGGCCATAGAGGTGCTCAAAAAGGACTTTGAAGATAAAGTTAGAGACATAGAGGAAAAATGTAAAGAGAAATGAGGGTGATGGAGGAAAGACATGAGAAAAAAGTCAATAGCTCGAAAAGCCAAATAGAAAAGCTCTCTGATGAAAATAATTGCCTAAGAATTAGGATTTAAAAAATGGAAGTCAGTGACTTTGTGAGAAACCAAGATACAATAAAGCAAATCCAAATGAATAAAAAATAGAGGGAAATGTGAAATATATTCTAGGAACAACTGCTGACTTGGAAAATAGGTCCAGGAGAGAGAATTTGAAAATTATTGGTCTACCTGAAAACCATGATCAAGGAAAGATCTTAGACATCATCTTCCAAGAAATTGTCAGGGAAAACTGCCCTGATACTCTAGAAGCAGAAGGTAAAATAGAAATTGAAAGAATTCACCGATCACCTCCTGAAAGAGATCCCCAAAAGAAAACTCCCAGGAATATTATAGCAAAAATCCAGGGCTCTCAGGTCAAGGACAAAATATTGCAAGCTGCCAAAAAGAAAGAATTCAAGTACTGTGGAGCCCCAGTCAGGATAGCACAAGATCTAGCAGCTTCTACATTAAAGGACTGGATGGCAAGGAATATGATATTCCAGATAGCAAAGGAATTGGGATTACAACCAAGAATCACCTACCCAGAAAAACTGATAATAATCTTTCAGAGGAAAAAATGGAACTACAATAAAAAAGAGGATTTTCAGGTATTCAGGATGAAAAGACATGAAGTGAATGGCAAATTTGACTTTTAAATACAAGACCCTAGAGAACCATAAAAAAAATGGAGTTGGGGGACATACCTGGGGTAATGCAGTGGGTGATTGTCTTGTGTCTGAGGCCAGGTTTTGACTGGGATCCCCCTGGGTCCAAGGAGGATGCTTTGTCCACTGTGTCACCTAGCTGCCCTGTGATGACATCTTTAGGGTAAAATTGAGGGGTGAGAAGAATGCACTGGGAGAGGGGGAAGGGCAGAGTTAGCATGGGGTGAAATCCTACATGAAAGAAACAGGAAAGGGCTTATGGAGTGGGGTGGGGGAGAAATGGAGAGGAGCAGGGCAGTAAATGAACTTTACATTCATCAGAATAGACTCAAAGACCTTAATCTCATCAGAATTGGCTCAAGGAAGGAATTACATATACACTCAATTGGGTAGAGTAATCTATCTAACCCTTCAGGAAAATAGGAGGGGAAGGGGATAAAGAGAAAGGGGCAAAAGAAGGAAGGGCAGATTGGGGGAGGGGACAGACAGGAGCAAATCCCTTTTGAAGAGGGATAGGGTGAAAGAAAATAGATAATAGAGTAAATATCATGGGGAAGGGAATAGGATGAAGGGAAACTATTAACAATAGTAATCATGAAAAAGAGAAAACGGGGAAAATTGTACAAACAATATTTATAGCAACTCTTTGTGGTGGCTAAGAATTGGGAATCAGGGTAATGTCCATCAATTCAGGAATGACTGAAGAAGCTGTTGGTGGTATATGATTGTAGTGCAATGGTATTGTGCTATAGGAAATGACAAACAGGATGATCCCAGAAAAACCTGGAAAGACTCATATGAACTGATGTATAGTGAAAAGAGCAGAACTGGGAGGACATTGTGCATAGTGACAGCAGTATTGTTCTATGAGCAATTGTGAATGACTTAACTACTCTCAGCAATGAAATGATCCAGACAATCCCAGGTGGCTAATGATGAAGCATACTATGCACTACCATAGAAAGAACCTACAAAAAGAGCACTTGTGGATTGAACATATATAACCTATACCATATTAGTTGCTGTCTTGTGGAGGGGGGAGGAAACAGAGAGAGGGAGAAAAATTTGGAACCTTAAATCTTATGAAAATTAGTGTTGAAAACTATCCTTACATGTAACTGGAAAAATAAAATAAATATTTGTTGCAAGAAAAAAAAAGAAATGATAAGTAGAAAAGCCTGGGAAGACTTATATGAACTGATGCAAAATGAAATGAAAAGAACCAGGAAAGCCTTGTACATGGTAACAACAGGGTTGTAATGACAATCAACTGTGAAAGACTTAGCTACTCTGAACAACACAATTATCCAAGACAATTCTGAAGGACTTATGATGTGCAGAGAATGAACCAATGGAATTTGAAAGCAAATTGAAGTATTCTGTTGTTATTCTTGTTGTTCTTGTTCTTTTAGTCTGTGTTTTCTTTTATAACATAGCTAATATGGACATAGATTTTGCATAACTGAACATGTAAAAATTAGTTCTAACCTTATGAACTCTGAAAAGGCTCTGGGATTCCCAAACTGTTTTTAGAACTGTTGTTCTAAATCTATGCATTGCATTAATTTTTTTTTTTTTTTTTGCGTTGAAAGAGAATGTTCCTCACTGGGAGTTTCTATTTGTAACAATTGGAATGACGCCACCTGCTGGAGACTTACGGTAGAAAAGCTCCACCATGAGGTGAAGGTCTCTGAGGGCAAGACCATGTGTCTTTTCTTTGGCATCAGGAAGTGACATTTGCTTGTGGGAGGAAGAAGGGGAAGGCTGGCACTCTGACTCGCTCTCTTTCCTGAGGACTCTGGTAGAGAAGGGAGCTACAAATGTGCTCTCCCTTTAATAAATAGAGGAATCTAGGCCTTTCTCTTTCTCTTCACCAAATTCTTATTCTCCTTAATAAATGCTTAAAAGTCTAACTCTTGCTAAAGCTTATAATTTATTGACAACCACTCATTAGATTTTAGACAGACTAGTTAGAATTTTAGCCCTTTAACAGATGGCTGACCATGAAGAGGAAAGCTGAACCTCAGTCTTCTCATCTTCCAGTTGGGTAAGAAATTTCCCCTACCCTGTCCCTTTAAACTGCTAAGTACCGGCTGTTTTCCCTTTAAATTTTTTCAAATGGACCTTTTAAACTCCCTAATTACCCTATTTTTGATTTTAGACTGTTTAACCAGACAAATGGGAGATAAGATCATGTTAATGCTTTGTTTTTGTGGATTTTCTATTTTTATTTTTATTTTTGTTAGAAGAGCCAGCAAAGTGCTCACACAAGGGAATATAAATATCCCCCCCCTTACCCAACCATGCTTTTTCAAAGAAACCTCTGATTTCTGCAGCTTTTCCAAATTCTAACACTAATTGTTGCTCTAATTTTGCATGCCTGGAGGCTTCTCTAGAAGCTTTTAATCCCCTAGAAGTGGGGGAAGGGGAAATCAGGCCTGAGTTTGATTCTTGGGCTATGCACCATGTGGAAGAGGTGGTTCCCTCCCCTTTTCTAGGGACCTCACCTCCTCCCCCTCCTCTCCTTGATTCTCCTGCCCAGGAGGTCACGAGATCTAATCCACCTTTCTCAGGTCCTGATCTTGCACATGAACAGCTTTCTCTACCTGCATTTTCAGCCCTATCCCAGCTGAACTGTGATTCTGAGACAACCTTAGAAAACCCTTAAAATTCCAGATATGCTCGTTTTGTTCATAATTTTGCTAATCTACTTCTGTCTTTAATTAGTAATCTTATAAAGTATTTGTATTATGAAAAGACTGACAGACAATATAGAGGGGTTAAAGAAGAAAAACTTAAGCTGAATAAAAACGACAATCATCATCATCATAGTTCAAGACTCCGCTTCTTTTGCCATGGAAGGTTACATATTGTACAGAAATGTAGAAGTAAGCAGCAAGGTATTGATATGAGTATTGGGGATTTTGGATATCAGAATCAAAAGTGTTCTATATTCACTCAGAGTATTAATGTCTATGTCATTACATCTACATTTTGAAATTGATTGCATGGATTTATTTTCATAGAGATTTTCATGCTTTTGAGATTGTGTTTTATACTTAGCTTTTTTTAAAAAAAGAGAATATTTGTAAAAGCTTTTTATAGTCATATGATCAAGTTTATATTTTGTAATACTCTTTTTAATGTTTTAGACAGACTAGCTAGAATTTTAGCCCCTTTACATATTATTTCCACCTTAAATTAGTTCTTTTAATTTTTTCTTTAATATTTTTTATTTGATCTCTTTTGGATACAGGCCTATTAGTAGTATTGCTGTATCAAAGGCTATATAGATTTATAGCTCTTTGGCTGTAATCCCAAATTGTTCTCCAGAATGATTCAATCAGTCTACAACTGCTCCAACAATGCATTAATGTCCCTTTTTTTTCACATCTTCTCCAACATTTGTCATTTTTTTCTGTTATGTTAGCCAACCTGATACATATGAGGTGGTTCCTCAGAGTTGTTTCAATTTGCATTTCTCTAATCAATACTAATTTAAAGCCTTTTTATGATTTTAGATAGTTTTGATTTCTTCTTCTGAAAATGTCTTAAATTACTATAGTAACCTAACACTGTATATTGTGTATTTAATCTATTCCATTGGTGCACCACTCTCTTAGTCAATACCTGATTATTTTTCCTTAATAATACACATTTTTATTTAAACTTTTGAGTTCCAAATTCTTTCCAACCTTCCCTCCCTTCCCTCCCCCTTTCTGAGGTAGTAAGAAATCAAATATAGGTTATACTTATGCAAATATATGAAAGATTTCCATATAATGCATTTTGTAAAAGACAACTTGAATAAAAGAAAAAAATGAAAGACAGTGAAAAAAAAGAGATAATTGGTGTGGGGCAGAGAGCCCTTCTCAGCTTCTGTTACAACAGATAACTTACACAGTTATCTATTTCCAAAGTAAACTCTGATCACATCATTCTATTCTGATACTTTCATATAACTTACAGAATATTATGAGGCTTAGAGGGAGTGTAGGGTAATAAGTATTTAGTCATCACCACCTAATTCAAAGAAAAAAATCCTGGAAACCTACAAAATAATGGAAAAAAATTAAAACATACATAAAAGATCTTATGAGATAGAATTTGTCCTGATTTTCTCATGTGCATTTGGTTGTTCTCAGCACCTTAATAGAGGCTCAGATTTGGTTTGCTAGGTGGTCAGTGAGATCTACAGGGCTACTTTTAGGAATTTTTCTCTTCTCCACTATGACTACCACCACCACTGTAGTTTGGTCACTCATTACTGCTTGCATGGTCTATTTCAATATACTGTCAAGTCTTTCTCCTAACTTCAAAGGGAAATGATTATTTCGCTGTTCCCATGGTAATTATTATGCAATTTGCTCTAAGGGTGATGGAAAAGGATGATCCTGGTGCATCAAAAAGAGGTTCCTGGATTTGGAAAAACTCCAATGTCCACTCATGAAATCTTCCATCATCTGATACCAAGAATGTGACTGTTACCAGTTACATCAGAAAATGAATGAGAATATGAGAAGAGGAGATGAGAGGAGTGTGGGGAAGGGGAAGACCAGCAAGGAACAAGAAAAAGGAATGTGTGCTGGAGAGCAATTGGGAAGTATGCCCAAAGGACTACAGAACTGTGCAGACCCTTTGACCCAACAATAGCACCATAAGGTCTTTATCCCAAAAAGATCATAAAAAGGGAAAAGGGCCAACATGTACAAAAATATTTATAGCTGCTCTGTGGTGGCAAAGAATTGTGAATTGAGGGGATGCCCATCAATTGGGGAATGGCTGAACAAGTTGTGGTATATGAATGTAATGAAATACTATTGTGCTTTAATTATAAGCAGGGTGATTTCAGAAAATCCTGGGAAGATTTATGTGAACTGATGCTGAGTTAAATAAGCAGAACAAGGAGAACATTGTAAACATTATCAACAACGTTGTGGTGATACACAACTCTTCTCAGCAATACAATGATCCAAGATAATTCCAAAAGAAATTATGATGGAAAATCTACTCAACATCCAGAAAAAAAATAACTGTGGGATCTGAATGCAGATTGAACCATACAGTTTATGCCTTTTTTGGTTTTTTCTTTTTTAGAGTTTTTCCCCTTTTGTTCTTATTCTTCTTTCACAATATAACTAATGCAGAAATATGTTTAATGTGATTGTACGTATATAACCTATATCATATTGTTTGCTAACTTTGGGAGGGGAGAAAGAAGGGAGAAAAATTGGGAATTAAACATTTATAAAAACAAATGTTGAAAACTATATCTACATGTGACTAGAAAATAGCAAAATAATTTTATGATAAAGAAAAATAAAAGAAAAGGGAATATGAAAGAAGGGAAAGGGAAAGAAGCTAAGTGAGGAGTAGAAAGGAGGCCCAAATTCAAGATATTTAGTATCAGGAAAGATGGGGAATGAGTGCCATTAACTAGAGGAAGGGCTATGAAATGGCTATGTAAAGTAAGTACAAATTAAATTTTTCATAATTTTCCCCAGGGTTGGTACTAGTTGTTGAGATATTTTATTCTTTGCAAGAAGAGCTTTGTATAAGCCTTAGGGGTTTCAACATAACTTTGCCTTTTCAAACACTAATGGTATTTCAATAATGGGCAAAAAACCAGGCAGCACAGGTGATTTTAACAAAGCTTCTACTAGGAGATGAGGCAAGTGGGGGAATAAGAACTTAGTTGGGAGGGGTATATGACTAGTTCTGTTCCTCTCATCCTCTTACCTTGTTGGGCAAAACTGCATCAATCTCCTGCTGAAGTTTCTCCTGGATCTCAGGGTGGGTGGCCAGGTGGTAAAAAAGGAAGGAGAGGACTGAGCTGGTGGGTTCATAGCCAGAAAAAATAGAGAAAATGCATTGGGCCAGGATTTCCTCATCACTCAATTCTGAAATAAAGGCAAGGGCTATATTCAAAGTAATCATACTATTGTTATATCATTCAGACATATCACAAGAATTTAGGAAAGGCATCTACCTGAAGCTCCAGAATACCTAGAAAAGATCTAACATACATTCATTTATATGTTAGGAATTTTCCACCAAAATCAATCATCACAAGGCAGTCAAAAGGTCTCCTGGGGGTTGTATAATCTAATTTTCCTATATATGTTCTCTTCTTTCCAAACACCTGCCTCATCCTCAATTGTTTCTGGATGTGAAAAAGTGACATATGATTTCAGGTAATTCTCTCTTCTTTCTAACACACTGTGTCATAGGACTAACATACTAGAAGGCTCTACCAGTAGTCCAGAGGAGAGGGGATAAGCATGTATGGTAGGGTAGTTATATATACACTGAGGCAAATATAGAGGAGAGATGTTTGAAGGGAGATCACAGGTCTAGAACTGGAAGGGACCTCAAGAGGCATGTAGTCCAATGCCTTAATTTTTCAGTTTAATAAACTGAGGCCTAAAGATGTTAAAAGATTTCTCCAGTGTCTCAGAGGTGTCAGATGTGGGATTCTAACCTTGCTCTGCTGGCTTCAGTGACTATGCTTTTTCCAAGGTACCCCACAACATCCTATCTCTGTTTTTTTTGTTTTTTAGTGAGGCAATTGGGGTTAAGTGACTTGCCCAGGGTCACACAGCTAGTAAGTGTTAAGTGTCTGAGGCCGGATTTGAACTCAGGTCCTCCTGAATCCAGGGCTGGTGCTCTATCCACTGTGCCACCTAGCTGCCCCGAACATCCTATCTCTGATGCACTCCAGGTAGGGAAGGCAACCAGAGGAGAACAACAAGCACTGATATTTACAAATGCCTTCTCGTTATATTTTACCTATAAATTCCTACTGCAAGAAAGTTTCTTTCCATTGTTCAGATAAAGCAATTGAGGTTCAGAATAGAAAGGTGACTGTTCCAATGTCACTGAGCTAATAGGTAGCTAAAGCCGAGACTAGAATTAAAATATGCTGCCTCACTGAGGATGAGTTCTTGTAAGAATGCTTAGGTATGAGATAAGAGAAACTATATCTTACTTATCCTTAAATGAGAATAGTGCCAATTAAAACACAATTTCAGACATTTTCCCACAAGTTTTATGTTGCAAGAGAAACTTGTATTTCGTAATAGTCTGTTTTTCCTTTCCTGTGTTGTTTTATTCAGTTGTTTTTCAGTCCTATTCAACTTTTTCTCACCACATTTGGCATTTTCTGGCAAAGATACTGGAGTAGTTTGTCATTGCCATCTCCAGCTCATTTTAAAGATGAGGAAACTGAAGTAAACAGGGTTAAGTGACTTGCCCAGGGTCAGGCAGCTAGTTAGTGTCTGAGGCCATATTTGAACACAGGTCTTGGAGACTCCAGGACTGCTGCTCTGTTCACTGTGCTGAATAGCTACCCCACTAGCTCAGCACAAAGAAACAAGGCCAGGGAACAGAAGAAAATGCTAGGATTTAGAGCTAGGAGAGACCTGAAAGAACATGTGGCTGAATAACCTAGTTTCACCTATGAGAAGCAAGAACCAACTATTAAAGTGATGTTCCCATGGTCACACAAGTACTTAGTAGCACAGTTAGCATAAGAAAACAGATTTTCTCTCTTGAAAAGAATGCATTTTTCCATCCTCACCATGCCTCATTGTTCTCCTAGTTATAAGCTGAAAAAGTCACCAAGTAGGCTTCAGACTAACTTGATCATCAGAAATTCAACTATAATTTTGAAAACAGTCTTCATTTAACTCAACGTACTAATGGCAAGTATATTTCTGAGATGGCTAGGTGACACCATAAAGTGTTGGTTTTGAGGTAATTCAGATCTGAGTTCAAATCCTACCTCAAAGTTGTATTAGCTGTGATCCTATGGAATTTTCTTAAACTCTCAGTCTTAGATTCTTCATCTCCAAAATAGAAATAAGAAAGACACCAAGTACAAAGAATTGTTATGAAGATAAAATGAAGCAAGATGTGTGTGTGTGTGTGTGTGTGTGTGTGTGTGTGTGTGTGTAAAGAGCTCTACAAATCTTAAAACCTTGTAACTTCGTCCTTGTCATTATTGAAGTTTTTATTGCCATGTGGCATATCATCTAAGCAATTTGAAATTGTTTTCATACTTCCATATGTACTGTCTTCAAGATTCCAATCGGTGAGTACCCTCATTCCCAAGTTACCTTTGTAAGAGTTCATCTCTGAATTTTTAGAAGTCTGAGAATCAATCAAAAGCTGAATGAAATCAACATGCTTCTAGAAAAATAATGAGAAACAACAGTGAGAAAATACTGGAGAACACATGAATTATTTATGAACATAGCAAATTAATATCCCTACTATATGATAAATAAGATTTGTATGATTAGAAACATTGTGATTTTACCTCAGGGGCAGAGTTAGAATTTTACCTAAGGCACTTCCATACAGGACTGTGGAGGGCCAAAAACCCTGACCCTCAGGTGAATAAAATAAGGGCTTAAAATCAGATTCCTAAACCTTAAAAGATTATATCCCAATCACTGGACCAGCCTCATAACAGGGAAGCAGACACTGAAGAATATTTTTTAACAATTATTAAGTATTTCAGGAAATGAATTATCTTAAGTCTGACAGAAAGGATAGAAAGATAATGCTTTAATGGTTTATAATATCATTGATACCATTGATCACAATCTTACAATAACTTCACTGCTAGTTTTCCAGCATCACTATAGGCAAAGAAATTGATGTCACTGTGGTTAAGCCATGGACACAGCTCTTCAAACTTAGCTAGATTGGTCCTAGGTTAGCACACATACAATAAACCAACATGCCCAAGCTTGAAGACTTTGTAGCTTGAAAGGGTCAACAATAGCTTGTACTTTTCCATCAATTATTAAGTGTCATAGCTATTCTATAAAGAGGCCTCTGAGTAGGAGTTTTATGGGAAAATGAAAAATGTTCTAAATTTGGTCCAAGAGCATACATGTGCAATTTTGAAAGCAACCTTACTTTGGGGTCCATTCCTATATACCTCTTGATATTGTTACCAAACCCTGCTTTAGGAGTCAATAAATAAAAGAGAAATGTATTTTCTTCCTCCTGGGAATCCTGCTACACATCATATACTAATTTAAAGTATAATATTGGCTATGTGTTGTATCCCAGTGTAAATTGTAAATCCATTGAGAGCTGGGACAATATCTTTTCTCTCTGTGTACTCCAAGAGACACAGACCACAAGGTTTGATAATTATTAAGTAATAGATATGTAGAATTAGAGCTGAGAGTGAGCTTAGAAGCCTTCAAGTAAACTCTTCTTCATGCTACACAAAGTCCTCAAGAATAGGTGGGGCCAAGGAGGAAGACCGAAAGTGTCGTCACCACAGAAGGGGAGGGGTGGATCTGCTCGCCCTTCCTACTTGGTCCATGGCTCTTTTCGGTCCCCGCCTTCCGCTTCTCTCTGGCCGGAACCTTTCATCCTCCGGTCCTGGTGGAAGGGGGGACTGATTTTGACCTCGCGCACGCGTGTCGGTCAAGATGGCGGCGGCCACGAGCTGCTTCGGGAGAGTGTTCCTTCAGTGCCAGAGGCAGTGTCTCTCCAGGATCACATATAATACCTCTGTTGCATATTGTGTTGTAAATGGTCAGGCAGCCAAAAGACATTATGTTGCTGCAAAACCTGCAAAAAAGGAGAAAAAAGGCTCCAAAGTGCAAACTAAAGATGCCAAAACAGAGGATATAGAAAAACTAAAGACATATACTTACATGGAGGGTGAGCCTGAGGATGATGTCTACTTAAAACGCTTATTCCCAAGGCAGATTTATGAAGTGGAGAAAGCAATTAATTTACTAAAAAAATTTCAAATTCTGGACTACTCTAACCCAAAGCAGGGTGTCTATCTTGATTTGACACTTGATATGGCACTGGGGAAGAAGAAGAAAAAGGTGGAGCCATTTGTCAGTGTCCTTAATTTCCCATATTCATTTATTTCAAAGACAAATAAAATTCTGGTATTCACGGAGAAAGAGTCAGACATTAAAATTGCTGAAGAAAATGGAGCCGCGTTTGCCGGAGGATCCGCTCTGATTCAGAAGATTTTAGATGATGAGATCCAGGCAGATTTTTATGTAAGTGTTCCAGAAATGATGCCAGCACTTCAGCCATTAAGAAGGAAACTAAAAAAAAGATTTCCAAGGCCTTCCCAAAATTCCATCAATCATGACATTGTGGAAATGCTTCAGTTCTTTAAAGCTGGATATGAGATTGCGGTAGATGAAGAAAGAGAAAACTTTCTCGAGACCCAAATAGCATTGCTGGATATGCCAACTAATGAGATAGCTGCTAATCTTCAAGCGGTTATCACCGATGTCTGCAGGCACAAACCACAGAGTAGTGAATCTTTTGTGGTACGTGCATTTCTTCGTAGTTCAACAAGTGAAGGATTATTAATAAAGATCGAGCACTTAATGCCTCAAGAAAAAGTAAAAGCAGAAGAAAGCATTAAAGAAAATATTTAAAAAATTCCGTCTTGTAAAATGACTTTTAATAGATTTAATAACTTGCAGATCACATTATTTATCATGATTTCAGAATAAAGACATGACTTATTTTAAAAAAAAATTCTGAAATTAAATAAAAGCCAATACAGTGTGAACATTAAATGAAATGGAACACTAGTTGTTGGGGGTTTTGTTCTGTATGTTTTTTGCTCTACTCTGAGGATAAAGGATACAACCATTTATAATATACACATATTCTTATTCTAAACATTGGAGAGACCTACTTACATTCTGTGTATTTTTCTTTCCTTCTTCCTTTATTTTTTTAACTGCTTTTGCTAAGAAGTCTATTGACTCTTTTGGAAATATGCTTATATCCAATTTTTTAAACAAAGGAATTAGGAATGGAAAGATTGCTGAAGAAAAAATAATAAAAACATCCTTATGAAACTGTAGCATTTTATGATACATGCTATCATCTTTATTCAAAGTGTAGATGGGGAGATGGTACCAGAGTTATAAACTGTAATATGGCTTATTCATTTCCTTTTTGAAGTCACCAATTATCAAGGAAAAGCTCGCCAAAATTGGGGACTCTCTTTTCAAAATTAGGTGTCCTATGCCCACCCTTGGTCTCCTGGGTTTACTGTTAAGCTACCTATGACTGACCCAATCAGTAATAATTCCCTTGAGAATTTAGGTCAGTTGCTCCCTGAAAGCTTTCACTCTCTAACAAATAAAAATTAGGAACTGTATCTCCAGAATTCCCTGATATTGTGCTATAATCTCTCTATAATCTCTCCTATGTTAAAGGGGTTAGACTTGATGGCTTCTAATTTTCCCTCCATCTTTAAATCTATAAACCAATTCATTGAGTTTTCTTCTGGGATGTCAGAACCATTGAATTTTTAATTATTCATTTCTGTTCAGAAGAACCAATTTACTTGTTGTAAATAAGAGTGGATTTAGAACATTGAATTTCAATAACTTCTTGGTTTCTCTGGCAAAGGGATCATTCTGGTTATTCAGTGAGTCAATATTGACACCAAATGAAGTGCTGATGATTATATCCATGCTGTAGGCCCCAAAAATCCTGAGAAGAAAAAGAAAAAAATACTCAGAACAGGCATTGTATTTTTCATCTTTAGGCAAAGACAAAAAGTGAGTATTTAAACCATTGGTATCAAACTCAAAAGAAACTGCTGTCACTAAACAATTAAAAAAGATACTCATGGTCCATATATTGAAATTAGAAAAACACATGTTAATATTACCAATATTCTACTATATTTTTTGTTTTAATACATATTACATGATTACATTTTAATGTGGTCTGGCCAGGTTTTCGACTGTTTTTTTCTGCATAAGCTCCCAGAGTAGATGGGACAGAGTTGAAAATGGTCAATAGCACCATCCAGAATTGTGTAGAACATGGGCATAATATAAAGTCTAAAGTCAGCATTTTGAAAAAAAATGATCAAGGAAACAAAAAGAATCCTATAATAAAAAGTTATTACTTTGACAGAGGCACTCAAAAGATAAACCCAGAACAGAAGAATAACTTTAAAAAATTGATAAGAAAATCCTCAAAGTAAAAAAAAAAAATTGGATACAATTCCATTGCAATTGCTGGAAGAAATAAAGCAAGAGCTTAAGAAAAGAGGTTAAAATATTTTTATAAATGTAAAAAAGAACATTAGTAGTAATTTTAGAGAATTTTTTAAAAATATATTTAACTGTTTAGTTGAATGATAAATTTGTAAGCCAGATTAAAGAGTGTGCAGAATAAGAAATGATAAAGAAAAAAGGGTTTAGCTTTACAGGGTAAGATCCAATCGTGTTATCCTTTATACTTACTTTGTTAATTTAAAAGTCAAGACAATAACTCTAAAATTGGGTGCTTCCATTTATGGGGAAAGATGGCAGGAGAGAGGCTTGGGTAAATAGGGTCTTATGATGCCTCTCAAATTCTTACAACTGTTGCCCCATACTTACTCTTTCATAGTTACAGGCTTGCTCTTCTCTGCTTCCTTGTGCATATTCTTCACTAAACCTTCTCCATAGTGGTTAATGATGGGAAACATCTAAATGCCAAATGACAATAGTTACATGTGGAAAACCCAGTTCGAGAACAAACCAGATTTCCCAAGCCAGATGAAGCACGGTGGCATTTCATAAATTCATTTCTCTCTTTCAGAATGTAAAGAATCATAGATCTATAGAAAGAACAGACATTCTAGGTCATGTGGACAAACTACTTCATTTTAAAGATGAAGAAACTGCTACCTAAAATAGTTTAATGAACTCAAGGAATATGCATGAGAAGTGAGATTGGAGATCAGGTTCTCCAACTCCAGACACAGTGCTCTCCCCATTTTATCACCAAAAAGTAGTGATGAAAATATTAGAGAAGCTCAAACTTGTTGGCCTATTTCTTAGGCTTTAAATGAAAAAATCATTGGAAGTTATTTTTTTAATCTCATTTAGACTCGGTTGGGTAGAATTTGATAGAAGTCCATTGCTACACCTCCTTGAGTTTTCCACTTGTAAATGTGGGAGACAACACTGTTCGAATCCTCCTCCAGTTTTCATCTTGAGCTTCTGAGACAGCATTCTCCAAAAGCCCTGTTGGACCAAACCTCTAGAAAAAAAGGACAAGGGAAGATCACTCATGTATTATGTAGCAGAAGCAGAAGTAATACTCATTTAATTTTTTTCATTTAATTTAATAGTCATTTATTGAACCAACTTAATAAAAATGTAGTTTATTAAAATACTCTTTACAGAGCATAGACTTTGATGGCAAGAATTTTCTTTTCTGGGTCCTTAAAAGTTGTGATTGTAGAACTTGCAGATGCAATTTACAGGCTATATCACTATAGAGGTTGCTTCCCAGGATAAGGGCAGGGAATTCTAGACTAAAAGCATAGCTACTCCCAGGAGTCTTTGATGCCATAGCCTGACTCTCTCCCACAGTATCTAAGGTGAAGTGGTGGTGGTGGTGGTAGTGGTGCTAAGTTGACCTGCCTGCTACATATCACCTCCTATCTCTTCCTCATGGCATCAATTCCTTTAGTTATTCTGGCTGGCCTGTCATATGTGAGATAATTGACATTGGTGAGAATTGCCAGCATTTCCTCCATAGGATTTCCCCCCAGAGTCATGACTAGAAATGGCTGGCCTAAACAGAAAAGGAGGCTTAGTGGGTACTTCCAGAACTATGTTGCCTGTACCCATCTATCTGTTGGAGTTAGCTAGACAATAGTTATTGCCCATGGATATAAGGAAAGCAGCCACGTTCTGGACAGTGACCTTTCCCTTTAATAACATCCTTGGGAGCTACAATGTAAGCAAGTCTAGTTCTAGGGGAGTCATCACCACTCACAAGTTTCTTGGGCCTAAGAGATGCTGATGGGGGTTCACATTATCCAGTGAAACCTGCCTTCTGTCTTCCCCGGACGATGCACTTCCCTAAGTAAGGTTATCTTTCCTGCCCTATCATGCAAGAATGTTGACAGTGAAGCTAGTGTGTTTATAAGATGCTCTAAAAACTCTGTGGCACTTACTGTGCTTAGCATGCATTGCCCATTGCTCCTATCCTTTGTCTTCCACTGTTACTTACCCGACGATTGGTGAAGACAGAATAGCATTCTTTTACCAGCACTGATTTGATGATTTCTGGGTCTGTGATGGCCAATATAGGTTGCCTGCCATCAAAAAACCTATACCCCCAAGTGGAACAAATTATATCAGTCACCAAGTTACATTGTTGGAAACAAATTTCAAGTGGAAACTATAAATTGATGTCCATCAGCTCACTACTGCCTTATTTTATCTCTAATTTGAGATGTGGAAGTGAACCAATTATATAAAATAAAACCCATCACAGTATATTTATGAAATAATTAATGTAATATGAAAACCTTAAAGAGTCAATTTATTGGGGGGCAGCTAGGTGGCGCAGTGGATAGAGTACCAGCCCTGGATTCAGGAGGACCTGAGTTCAAATTTGGCCTCAGACACTTAACACTTACTAGCTGTGTGACCTTGGGCAAGTCACTTAACCCCAATTGCCCTACCAAAAGAAAAAAGAGTCAATTTATTTATTGGGTTTTTTTGTTGGTTTCAGTTAGAGAAGAATCAATTAAAGTGCAAATGTGAGATACAATAGGAAAAGGGAATTGTTTCACTGAGGAAGTGACTTTTGAATTCGGCTTTAAAGAATGGCCAGGGACTCAGAAGGAAAAGGAAGGTTGGAGGACATTTCAATGACAGCATACAACCTGAGCAATCACAATGGCATGAGAGTGGCAAGTGTGTTTGTGAGGGAATGAGTCCCCAGTTTAGCTACAGAAAAAAAAAAGTGTAGCGAGGTGAATAATGGGAAATAAGCCATAAAGTAGTAACATGCTAGGAAGAATCTTGAATATCAGGCAATAGTTTGAATTTTCCTGAGGAAGCAATAGGGAGCCAGTAAGGACTTTTGCCCAGAAGAGTAGCCACAGACAAATTTATACAAATCAAAGATCATTCTTCCATTGGCATTATGAATAAATACAGATGATCCAAGAAAATTCCAAATGACACATTCATGATGAAACATGCCATCCAATCACAAAGAAAGAACTTTCTTTATTTTCTTGCTTTTTGCAACATGCTAATATGGAAATATGCCTCCCATGATGACACATGCATAATTGACATCATATTACTTACCTTCTCAATGGGTCAGGAAGGAACTCAAGAGAGGGAGAGTATTTAGAACTCAGTTTTTTTTAATGAATGCTAAAATAAATTAAGAGTTTTTAAAAATAAATGATTTTATATGGACAAAGTAAAAGAGAGAGTATGGGCAGGAAGAACCTTGTCAGAAGGCTACACATATCATCTATATGCAAGGTAATAATTTCTATTAATGTTGGCAATGGTTTCAGTAGGAATGTAAAAGGGATTTAAGAGAAGCTGCACAGATAGAATTGGAAATTTCATTAAATTGAATGAATCTGAGACAAGAGGGGGAAAAACTACTGAATATAATTCTCAATATTATGAACATAAAAAACATTTATATCTGAGTTTTCCAACTCATAAGTGATCTATAAGCAGCTGAAGAAATTAAATCTATCTCCAGTCATATGAAAAAAATGTTCTCAATCACTATTGATCAGAGAAGTGCAAATTAAAACAAGTCTGAGGTATCACCTCACATCCGTCAGAGTGGCAAATATAACAAACAAGGAAAACAGTGGGTATTGGAGAGGATGTAGAAAATGTGTGATGCTAATCCACTGTTGGTGGAGTTGTGAATTGATCCAAACATTCTGGATAGCAATTAGGATCTATACCCAAAGGGCTATAGAAATGCCTAACTTTGATACAGCAATACCATTCCTAGGTTTATATTCAAAAGACATCCTAAAAAAAGAGAAAAAGAAATATTTATATGAAAATTTTTATAGCAGCTCTTTTTGTGGTGGCCAAGAATTGGAAATCAAAAGAATGTCCATCAATTGGCAAATGGCTAAACCAGCTGTAGTATATAATTGTGATGAAATAATTTGTGCTATAAGAAATGACAAACAGGACTATTTCAGAAAGGCCTGAAAATGAACTAATGTATACTAAAGTGAGCAGAACTAGGAGAATGTTGTGCATAGTGACAGCAATATAACAACCCAAGAAAATCCCAAAAATATGATAAAGCATAATATCCACCTCCAAAGAAAACTGATATTGATTGAACACAAACTGAGGCATATTACTTTTTACTTTCATTTTTTCTTTTATTTGTTTTCTTATACAAAATTACTAATATGGTAATGCTTTACATAAGTGAACATGTATAACCAATATGTAATTGCTTATCACCTCAGGTTGGGGGAGAGAAATGAGGGGAGGAGGCATAGAATTTGGAAATCAAAAGTTTAAATTAAAATTATTATTTTTTTAAAAAATTTAAATCAAAATAAAAACCTTAAAGCACTAAATAAAAGAACATCACATAAGGGATTGTTAATATAGTAAAAAAAAAGTAAATTGTAAATGGTAAAAAAAAAAAACTACATACCATGACTTTGGGCATATTTTCTTTCTTTTTTTAAAGACTTTTTGTTAACAGATTAAAATGAAATTATAAAACATTTGACAAAATAAATGAAAATACAATAGTGTTATTCAGATATTTTAGTACTGTCTAATTCTTTTTTTTTAATTTTTAATTTATAATTTTTCCCATTACATGTAAAAAAAGAAAAAAAACAAATTTTTTCACTCATTTTTTAATACTTTGTGTTCTAAATTTTCTTCCTTCCTCCCTCTTCAACCCTCCCTATGCAATCAAGCAATTCAATATGTCATACATGTGCAGTTAGGCAAAACATCTTCACCTTAGTCAAGTTGTGAAAGAGAATAGACAAAATAACTTTATAAAGAGGAGCTAACAAAAAAAAATTACACTTCAATCTGTATTCTAATACCATCAGTTCTTCCTCTATTGATGGTTTGCATTTTTCATATGTCCTTCTGATAGCATCCTGTTCATCATTTCTTTCACAGTTACTATTGCTAACTGCATTACCCTCCATCCTATTTCCTCCCTTTGATATTTACTCTATTTTCTATCTTCCTTCATCCTATCCCTCCTCAAAAGTGTTTTGCAGCACCAGCCCTGGATTCAGGAGGACCTGAGTTCAAATCCGGCCTCAGACACTTGACACTTACTAGCTGTGTGGCCCTTGGCAAGTCACTTAACCCTCATTGCCCCATAAAAAAAGTGTTTTGCTTTTTATCGCCCCCTCCCCCAATCTGCCCTCCCTTCCTTTGCCTCTACCCCCTTTTTCCCATTCCCCTCCCAATTTCCCTCAGGGAAAATTATATTACTATACCCACTTCAGTGTGTATGTTATTCCCTCTTTGAGCCAGTTCTGATGAAACTAAGTCTCACTCACTCCCCTCCTCCTCCATCTTCCCCTCCACTCCATAAGCTTTTTTTGTTTCTTTTATGTGTTACATTACCACCTTCCACCTCTCCCTTTCCCTTTGTTCCAGTGCATTCCTCTTGCCACTTAACTTGATTTTAAAGATGTCATCATGGGTCAGTAAGGTGACACAGGGAACAAAGCACCAGCCTTGGACCCAGGAAGCCCTGAGCCCAAATACAGTCCCAGACATAAGCCACCCCAGCCTGCCTACCCCACAAAAAACAATGATAAACAAAAAATAAATGCTTTACAGATATCATCCCTTCATATTCAATTCACACCTGTGCCTTCTGTCTAAGTATATATTCCTTTCAGCTGCCCTAATAAGGAGAAAGTTCTTAAGAGTTAGAAGCATTATCTTCCCATGTAGGAATGTAAACAGTTTAACTTTTTAATGTCCCTCATGATTTCTTTTTCCTATTTAAATTTTTATGCTTCTCTAGGGTCTGGTATTTGAAAGTCAAATTGTCTATTCAGTTCAGGTCTTTTCAAAACAAATGCCAGAAAGTCTGCTTTTTCATCAAAGTCCCATTTTTCTCCTGAAAGATTATACTCAGTTTTGTTGAGTAGGTGATTTTTGGTTGTAGTCCCACTTCCTTTGCTCTCTGGGATATCATATTCCAGGCCCTCCAGTCTTTTAACGTAGATGCTGCTAGATCTTGTTTTATCCTTACTATAGCTCCATAGTAGTTGAATTCCTTTTTTCTAGCTACTTGCAATATTTTGTCCTTGACCTGGAATCTCTGGAATTTCACTATAATGTTAATGGAAGTTTGCCTTTTGTGATCTCTTTCAGGAGGTGATTGGTGGATTCCTTCAATTTCTATTTTGCTTTCTGCTTCTAGAATATCAGGGCAATTTTCCCTATTTCTTGGAAGATGCTGTCTAAACTCTCGTTTTATTCATGGTTTTCAGGTAGTCCAATGATTTTCAAATTATCTATCCTGTATGTACTTTCTAGCTCAGCTGTTTTTCCAAGGAGATGTTTCATATTGCCCTCTATTGTTTTATACATTTGAATTGGCTTTATTGTGTCTTGGTTTCTCATAAAGTCACTAAATTCCATTTTTTCAATCCTAATTCTTAGGCAATTATTTTCTGAAATCATCCTACTTGTCAATTCTTAAAGCACAATAATATTCCATTACAATCAGCTTCTTCAGTCATTCTCCAATTGATGGACATTCATTTGATTTCAAATTCTTAGCCTCCACCAAGAGTTACTATAAATATGTTTTGTACAATTATTTTCCCTTTTCTCTTTTTCAGAATTACTATTGTTAACTGTTTCCCTCCATCCTATTCCCTTCCACATAATATTTACTCTATTATCTTCTTTCACCATATCCCTCCTCAAAAAGGATTTGCTTCTGACTACCTCCTCCCTCAATCTGCCATCCCTTCTTTTGCACTTCCCTCCTTATCCCCTTCCCCTCCTATTTTCCTGCAGAGTTAGATTACTCCACTCAATTGAGTATGTCTATTATTCCCTCCTTAAGCCAATTCTGATGAAATTAAGGTCTTTGAGACTATTCTGATAAGTGTAAAGTTCATTTACTGCCCAGCTCCTCCCCATTTCTCCTCACACTCCATAAACCATTTCCTGTTTTTTTTATGTGGGATTTCACCTCATTCTTCCTCTCCTCTTCCCCCAGTGCATTCCTCTCACCCCTCAATTCTACCCTAAAGATGTCATCATGGGGCAGCTATGTGACAAAGTGTACAAAGTACGCACCCTGGACCCAGGAAGACCTGAGCCCAAATCCAGCCTGAGACAGAAAACACTCACCCACTGCACAACCCTAGGCATGTCACCCAACTCCAAACACCCCACAAAAAAAGACAAACAAAAAATAAATACTTTGCAGATATCATCCCTTCGTAATCAATTCCGACCTATACCCTCTGCCTAAACCTATTTCCATCATCTGCCCTAATACTAAGAAAGTTCCCATGAGTTAGATGTATCATCTTCCCATGTACGAATGTATACAGTTTAACCTTTTAATGTCCCTCTTGATTTCTATTTTGTGTTTACCTTTTTATGTTTCTCTAGGGTCTTTCATTTGAAAGTCAAATTTTCCATTCAGTTCAGGTCTTTTCATCACAAATACCTTAAAGTCCTCTTTTTAATTGAAGTCCCATTTTTCCTCTGAAAGATTATATTCACTTTTGCTGGATAGGTGATTCTGGGTTGTAATTCCAATTCTTTTGCCCTCTGGAATATCATATCCCATGCCTTCTGATCCTTTAATGTAGAAGCTGCTAGACCTTGTGCTATCCTGATTTGGGCTCTATAATACTTGAATTCTTTCTTTTTGGCAGCTTACAATATTTTCTCCTTGACCTGGGAGCTCTAGAATTTGGCTATAATATTCCTGGGAGTTTTCCTTTTGGGATCCCTTTCAGGAGGTGATTGGTAGATTCTTTCAATTTCTATTTTACCTTCTGTTCTAGAATATCAGGGCCATTTTCCCTGATGATTTCCTGGAAAATAATGTCTAAGCTCTTTCCATAATCATGGCTTTCAGGTATTCCAATAATTTTCAAATTGTCTCACCTGGATCTATTTTCCAGGTCAGCTGTTTTTCCAAGGAGATATTCCATATTGCCCTCTATTTTTGTATTCCTTTGGATTTGTTTTATTGTGTCTTGATTTCTCATAAAGTCATTAGGTTCTATTTGCTCAATCCTAATTTTTAAGCAATGATTTTCTTCAGAGAGCTTTTGTACCTCCTTTTCCATTTGGCCAATTTGGTGTTTCAAGGTGTTAACTTTTTTTCATGACCTCCCTGCATCACTCTCATTTCTCTTTCTATTTTTTCCTCTACCTCTCTCACTTTATCTTCAAAGTCATTTTTGAGTGTCTCTGTGGCCTGAGACCAATTTATATTTGTATCAAAAGCTTTGGATGTAGGAGCCCTGACATTTCTATTCTCTTCTGAGGGTGCACGTTGATCTTCCTTGTCACTAAAATACTTTCTATGGTCCTCACCTTTCTCTGTATGCTCATCTTAGCTCTCTTTTACCTGACTTTTAGCTCCTTTACTGTTTCCAGACTGTGCTATCACAAGCTTCAGGTGGTTCCAGGTGGTATAATATAAGGAGGGGCACATTCTTCACTTGCCCATTCTGTTCTCTGGTCCATAGGTAACCCCAGGCCAACTTGCTAATCAACCAGACAGAAAAACTTTTTGTTCTGTAGTTGTTACCTCCAACAAGTCTGTGCCCCTCCCCAACCTGGGCCAATGCTACTCAAGCCTACTTCCTGGTTCCCAACAGGAGTGAAAAATCCCAATTCAGCCTCAGCACTGGTAGAGACCTCAGTAATCTCCCCCTGCCAATCATTAAGCCCTCTCTCCAGACTATTTGCTTAGTTCCAGATGACACTGGTGCTGTAGCTGATTCAGAGGCTTTGGTGGTCTCTTTCCCTGGCTCAACCTGCTTAGGACTGGATCTTTATCAGCATGACTGTGGGGTTGGGCACTACTCATGCCCTTGGACAGCAGCCCGCTCCTTCAGACTTTCTAAGCTGTCTTTGGTTGGAAAATGATCTCAGGACATTCTTTTGTGGGCTTTGCTGCTCCAAGATTTGTCTTATGGAATTATTTGGAGGGTTTTTTAGAGGTATACTGTTATGATTTCTGAGAGCTTACTGCCTCTAATGAGGGTCTGGGGAAACATGATTTTGATCATGTTATTTACTTAG
This sequence comes from Dromiciops gliroides, assembly GCF_019393635.1. NCBI lineage: Eukaryota > Metazoa > Chordata > Mammalia > Microbiotheria > Microbiotheriidae > Dromiciops > Dromiciops gliroides. Next base: position 529,691,432 of record NC_057861.1, on the reverse strand, counting down.
AGGCAATTATTTTCTTCAGAGAGCTTTTATATCTCCTTTTCCATTTGACTTTTCAAGCTGTTGACTTTTCTCATGACTTTCCTGCATCACTCTTATTTCTCTTTCCATTTTTTCCTCTAAATCTTCCCTCTATCTCTCTTACTTTCTCTTCAAAGTGCTTTTTTAGCACTTCCATGGCCTGAGACAAATTCATATTTTTCTTGTAAGCTTTGGATGCAGGAGCTTTAACTTTGATATTTTCTTCTAAGGGTGTATAGGGTGTATTCTGGTCTACCTACCCACCAGAGAAACTTTCTGTGGTCTGCTCTATTCTCTGCCTACTCATCTTGACCACCTATTTCTTGGCTTTTAACTCCTTCTTAACATGAAGTACTGCTTCCAGGGTGCACTGTTCCAAGGTACAGTGTGGTCCAGGTGTTATTGGGATCCTTCTCAACCTGCCTGGCATGTAAGTAACCACAACCCCATTTCTCTTTGACCTGGAAACAGATGTCTGATTGAAATGTGATTCTCTATGGTCAAAAGCTTGGTATGCTTGGGCCCCTCCCCAACTGGGTGGCTAACACTTGAGTTGGCTTTCTGGTTCAGAACATGGGCACCTCACCCCAGATGCAACAGAGATCACAGCTATTACCCCCAACCACTGGACCACCTCACCAGTCCATGAGCCAAGCTTCAGAATATGAAGCTGAAGATTCCCAAGTCTCTGGAGGTGAGGCCTGCCTGGGGCTGGTTCTGTGCCATGTACAGTGCTCCTCTCTTAGCCTGAACAGCAGGTGATCAATGTCACCTAATTAAGCCATCTTTGGCTGGAAAATAGTCTCAATCTGTTTTTTTGTGCGTTATGCTGCTCCAGGAGTTCTCTTATGGAATTGTGATTTTATCTTATGGCATTATCCCACGCGTGGACAGGGTTGTTGAGAGCAGTGAGAGTCATAGTCTTTCCTCCACCATCTTGGCTCCACCCCCCAGTACTGTCCATTTCCTATGACCCCATTTGGGGTTTTCTAAGCAAAGATATTAGAATAATTTACTATGTCCTTCTCCATCTCATTTTATAGATGAAGAAACTGAGGCAACTAGGATTAAGTAACTTGCTCAGGGTCACACAGCTAATATATGCCTGAGGCTGAATTTGAACATATAGGCCTTCCTGATTTAAGTCCTGATACTCTATCCATTGTGCTACCTAGGTTCCAGCTAAAGTTATGTACCATGAATTTTTGTTGGCTGAAACTGGCCTTTTTTCATGTATTAGAAGTAGAGGAACCTGATATTGGAATTCAGCCTAAATTGACCAAGACTGGTAAAAGAAAAATGTTTGATGGATACTAGAAGGGAAGGTAGTAAAAAAATAAAGTAGAAAACATAGGATACAAAGCAAGTACTGAGGCAAATAAACCCAAGGGGAGAAAGAAGAAAAGAAAAATAGGAATGGTTCAAGGACCAGCACGTAAAATGAGAGTGAGGACTATTAGGTTTAGGGGGAGTGAGGAGGATACATAAAAGAAAGCTAGTTGAAATTGTGGAATTGCTATACTAGATTTTGGTATTTGTGAGATTATTCATTCAAAAGTATAAACATGATGGCTACAGTTGGGGGAAGGAGCTTTTTCAAACTATAGAAGTTGAGGAGATGCATGGTCAGGCTGTAAACTGAAGTGTTCTTTTGTTCCCAAGAGCAGAGCATGAGAAGAGGGGAAGATGATGAACCTGGCACCAACATCGTTGAAAAAGTTTGAAACGTTACTTGGAAGGGAGCAGATAACAAAGGGGAAAGCATTTGAGGTAAAGTGAAATAAGAGTGATCTGGAAACAACAGTGATGACTAAGAAATATGCTTTCTGCATCTTGTAACACTGTGAGAAGGGGTTGGAGGGATCAAGAGATGGAGCAGAAAGCATTTTAAGGAATATGGTATTTTCAGGTTAGAGTGATGTTTCTATTAAATCAGGGAAGTAAAAATCAAACAGGTCAGAAAGTTTACAGGTGTGTAGGGAAGTTGGATTAGGATGGAATGAGGGTTTTTTTGGAAGCACAGAATCAATGATAATGGAAAATTGGTTTGGAGTGGGCCTGGGAAGTAATTGAAGTGATTAAAATAATAAAAAGTATTCAGGATGAAGCATTGTGGGTACTTGTTCCTCAAGTGCAATGACCTAAAGGGGATGACAATGATTATGAAGCTAATATAAAAGATGTGTTAGCATGGCATGCTTTCAAAGGACCAATCAATAGATTACCTTCCTGAGAGTTTAATATAAAATTTAGAATTTTGGTGTTCCATAATAATTAAGATTTAATACAAAAAGAAAAGATGTGGTAGAAGATGATTGGCAGAGAATGAGTCCAATAGAGTGCCACAGTGACATCAGCAAAGTATTTTTACAGCTATGATAATTGACAGTAGGTGCCCCTCTACATATATGTCTCATTCACATTTGCTCCCAATATACTTATCCCTTCTAACCATGTGTGTACCAAGGTGTAGTTGCCCAGACATAATTCCAATGAAATCACTTTTCAGTGAATTAGAGTTTCTTTGTGGTTGAATGAGCTCAAAGTTTATAAAAGCCATGTTTTCTTGTTGGTCACTTTTCATTACTATTTAGTTATATTCCTTTTTATGGAACATGTGCCTTATTGCTGACTATTAAATTTAAAACCTTTGTGTAACTGTTCAAGAGCTAAGGTTTGCAGGGGATTCTGGGCCCTTCCCCAAATCTCTAGAAGTTAAGAGAGTTAATAAGAGTGTCCAGAATGACAGATTATCCAATGCCATACTAATGATAACTTGTATATCATTGGTTACTCTTAGAAATTTAAGTGAGATTAATGTGATGTTATGTAATTTGCAATTGCATGTATAATCATGGATCACATAAAATTTCTAATATTTCTAAAAATCATGCATTTTTGTGGGGTAATGAGAGTTAAGTGACTTGCCCAGAGTCACACAGCTAGTAAGTGTCAAGTGTCTGGGGCTGGATTTGAACTCAGGTCCTCCTGAATCCTGGGCCACTGCTTTATCAGCTGTGCCACATAGCTGCCCCTAAAAATCACACTATTAACACTTCATAGTCACTAATAATGACATTTACTAAATATGAATTATCATAAATTCATTGAGTCTAAATTAATTGGTCATAATTAATAAGATTTTACACAGTAAATTAAAGAAAGTGCAATTATAGTCATTTGAAGTAAAATTAATTCTCAAAGAAATATTGGTTACCCTCATTGAACTACATGTTACTACTTTTCTGGTAATCTTTTTTTTCATTACTTTCTTTTTACATATTTAATTGTGCAATAGACTGGAAGCTCATTCAGGCAAGGAACTCTTTTTCTGTCTTTGTATCTGCATTGTTCAGCAGGCTCTTTATATGGTAGCCACAAAATATCATATATCCTTATTTGTTCAACATTCATATTATCATATCAATGAACTAAAACAAGGGATACACACAGAATCCAGGATAATATCATTCTAGCTGCAGCTGTTATGATGCTATGGGCCTGAATTAGAATTCTGTAACATTAAATAGATCTCCATAGAAATGTTCAGGTATGATTAAAAGATTCCTTAGAATACTCACCCCCAGGTTTTCCCATATTTTTTAAAACACATCAAGTCAAAATTTGCCACACCCTGCAAAAAAAAGTTTTAAAATTGAATATTGTCATAAATTCTCAATAATGAATAATTTTGGGGGCTGAGCCAAGATGACGGAGAGAAGACAGGAAGTTGCCTGAGCCCTCCCTAATTTCACTCAAAAACAACATTAAATTAAGCCTCTAAATAGATTCTGAAATAACAGAACCTACAAAAAGAGAGACACAATCTTCCAACTTCAGAAAATTTAGGAAACTTCAGGAAATGTTGATCTCACTTGAACAAAAGGGAAGCATAGCACAGCTCAGCACAGAACAGCATGGAAGGGGTCTAAGCAAGTCACCAAGAGGTTCTTGGCCACAGAACAGCAAATTAGGCCTCATGTTCCTGGTTCAGCAGGCTGGTGGTACACCAAGCCAGTTGTGAGACCCACCAACACCAGCTGAGAGGGCAAACTGCCACCTAGAGAACTATCCACAGGACATGCATGACTAGGCCAAATCATTCCCATACAGGTTGCAAACCTAGGGTGGTGAGAAATCCACAAGCCACAGAGGCCTCAGAAGAGAAAGCTCTGGCTCCGGCACAAGACACTTGCAACAGTGGCCCCTCTACCACAGGAGCAGACATCAACTTGAAAAGTAAAAATATATGGGGCAACTAGGTGGAGTATTGGATAAAGCACCTGCCCTGGATTCAGTAAGAACCTGAGTTCAAATCCGGCCTCGGACACTTGACACTTACTAGCTGTGTGACCCTGGGCAAATCATTTAACCCTCATTGCTGGTCAAAAAAAAAGAAAGAAGGGAAAGAAAGAAAGAAAGAAAGAAAGAAAGAAAGAAAGAAAGAAAGAAAGAAAGAAAGAAAGAAAGAAAGAAAGAAAGAAAGAGAGAGAGAGAAAGAGAGAGAGAGGGAGAGAGAGAGAGAGAAAGAAAGAAAGAAAGAAAGAAAGAAAGAAAGAAAGAAAGAAAGAAAGAAAGAAAGAAAGAGTAAAAAACAAGCCACAACATGAGTAAGAAACAGAAAAGAGTCCTTAACATTGAGCGCTTTTGAGTTGACAGAGAACACCAAAATAAAAATTCAGATGAGGACAATACTCTCAAAATGCCTACATGTGAAGCCTCAAAGGAGAATATGAATTGGTCACAAGACCAAAAAGCCTTCTTAGAAGAGCTTAAAAAAATTTTTAAAAATCAAATGATAAGAGGTAGATGAAGAAATGGGGAAAGAAATGAGAAGAAATTAAAGTCACAAGAAAATTCTGAAAAAAGAATTAACAACTTGTAAAAGGAAGCACAAAAATGGACTGAAGAAAATAATTCCTTAAAAACTACAATTGATCCAAAGGGGAGAGGGGGAATTGGTCAAATGGAAAAGGAGGTACTAAAGTTTACTGAAAAAAACAATGCCTTAAAAATTAGAATTGGGAATATGGGAGCTAATGACTCCATGAGACACCAAGAATCAGTCAAACAAAGTCAAAAGAATGAAAAAAATGGAAGAAATGTGAAATACCTCAACAGAAAGACAGCTGACCTGGAAAATAGATCCAGGAGAGGTGATTTTTGAGAATTATTGGACTACCTGAAAGCCAAAATCAGAAAAAAGAGTCTAGACACCATGTTCCAGGAAAGTATCAAGGAGAATTGCCCTGATATTATAGAATGAGAGGATAAAATACTCATTGAAAGAATCCACCAATCACCTCCTGAAAGAGTCCCCAAAATGAAAACTGCAAGGAATATTGTACCAAATTCCAGAATTATCAGATGAAGGAGAAAATACTGCAGGCAGCCAGAAAGAAACAATTTAAATATCATGGAGTCACATTCAGGATTGCACAGACCAAGGCAGCTTCAACATTAAAGAATTTGGGACAGACTTGAGGGGCAGAACCAAGATGGTGGAGTAAAGACATTAAACACAAAGAGCTCCTGACACAATTACCCCCAAAACAGCAATAAAACAAGCCCTGGAGTGGCAAAACCAACAAAAAGATGGCTGAGATGATTTTCCTGATTAAAGGGGGCCATACTGGGCTGTGAGCAAAATCCAACTCTACAATCATGCCAACACAAACCCCAAACATGATGTGCAAGGGGAACTTACCCCCAGCTTCTGAATGAGCTGCAGCACCAGTGTCTCCTAGAACTAAGCTTACCATCAGGTGAGAGGGCTGAATGGCTGGCCTGGGGGGTGGAAAATACAGGGGTGTATGTAGGACCTGAAGAGGAATTCAGATATCCCACCCCAGCAGGGAACCATGAAGAATTCTTTAGAGGTGGGAGGCCCAGGTGGGAGAGTTGCACAGGCCTATTAAAGCTCAGAACCACCTCAGGACTCTGCTGGCTGGTTAACTAACAAGTTGGCTTGAGGTTACAATCAGACCAGAGAACTGCCCAGGTGAGAGGAAAACCTGCCCTCCCTTAAACCAAAACACCTGGGACCCTCTAAAGCTTGGGACATTGTAGGGCTCCACTGTAAGAGGGAGTTAAAAGTCAAGGGAAAAACGACAAGATGAGCAATCAAAGAAAGTTGAGAACAATGGAAAGTTTCTTTAGCGATAAGGAAGATAGAGGAGCACCCTCAGAAGAGGATAACAAACTCAGGGCCCCTACACCAAACTTTCCAAGAAAAATATGAATTGGTCTCAGGTCATGGAAATGCTCAAAAGGGACTTTGAAGAGAAAGTAGGAGAGATAGAAGCAAGGTTTACAGAGGTGGAGGAAATAATGGAAGGAGAAATAAGAGCAACGCAGGAGAGTCATGAGAAAAAAGTCAACAGCTTGAAAAAACAAATGGAAAAGGAGATAAAAAAGCTGTCTGATGAAACTTATTGCCTAAGAACCAGGATTGAACAAATGGAAGGTAGTGATTTTATGAGAAACCAAGACACAATAAAGCAAATACAAATGCATAAAAAAATAGAGGTTAATATGTAATATCTCCTTGGAAACACAACTGACCTGGAAAATAGATCACAGAGAGATAATTTGAAAATCATTGGACTACCTGAAAACCATGACCAAAATAAGAGTATAGACAGCATCTTCCAAGAGAATGTCAGGGGAAATTGCCCTGATATTCGAGAAGCAGAAGGCAAAATAGAAATGGAAAGAATCCACCAATCACCTCCTAAAAGAGACCCCAAAAGGAAAACCTCCAGGAATATTATAGCCAAATTCCAGAGATCTCAGGTCAAGGAGAAAATATTGCAAACAGCTAGAAAAAAAAGAATTCAAATACTGTGGAGTTCCATTAAGGATAAAACAAGATCTAACAGCATCTACATTAAAGGACCAGAGGGCATGCAATATGATCTTCTAGAGGGCAAAGGAACTGGGACTACAGCCAAGAATCATGTACCCAGCAAAATTGAGTATGATCTTTCAGAGGAAAAAATGGGACTTCAATGAAAAAGAGGACTTTCAGGCATTTGTGAGGAAAAGACCTGAACTGAATGGAAAATTTGACTTTCAAATACAAGACCCTGGAGAAGCATAAAAATGTAAACAGGAAAAAGAGAGAGATATTAAAAGATCAAACTGTTTACATTCCTACATGGGAAGATAATACTTCGAACTCATAAGAACTTCCTCAGTAAGTAATTCACAGAAGACACAGTTCTAAACTGAATATGAAGGGATAATATCTGTAAAGCATTTATATTTTGTTCTTTGGGGGACAGGCATGGTGGGGTGTATTCAGTCTGGGGTTGGATTTGGGTTCAGGGTCTCCTGGATCCAGGGCTGGTGCTTTGTCCACTGTGCCACCCAACTAAGCCATGATGACATCTTTAAAGTACGGTTGAGGGGTAGGAGTAATAGACTGGGGGAGGGGGGAGGGGAGAGATGGACTGGGGAAAGGTAGTTCACATGAAGGAAACAAGAAATAAGCTTATAGTGGGGAGGGGAAGCGGGGAAAGGAATGGGGGTGTGAGTGAACTAAGGTTCATCAGAATTGACTCAAAGAGGGAAAAACATATATATTCAAGTGGGTATAGTAATATGTTTTTGCCCTGAGGGAAAGTGGTAGGGGAGGGAGATAAGGGGAGTTAGAGAGGAGGGGAAGGAGGGAAGGGCAGATTGGAGGAGATAGCAGTAAAAAGCAAAATACTTTTGAGGAAGGTGAAGATGTTCTGCATAACTGCAAAAGTATGATGTATTGAAATGCTTGATTTCATAGGGAGGGTTGAGGAAGGAGGGAGAATGAAAATTTAGAACACAAAATTAGCTCAAAGACCTTAATTTCATCAGAGTGGACTCAAGGAGGGAATAACATACACACCCTATTGCAAGGAGTAATCTCTTTAACCCTACAGGATAGTAGGAGGGGAAGAGGATAGAGGAAAGGGTGAAAGAAGGGAGGGCAGAGCAGGGGAGGGGACAGTCAGAAGTAAAACACTTTTGAGGAGGAATAGGGTAAAAGAAGATAGAAAATAGAGTAAATATGGAAAGGGAATAGGATGGAGGGAAATAGTTATGATGTTTAATGAGATTGTACATATACAACCTATATCAGATTGCTTACTGTCTTGGGGAGGGGAGAGAGAAGAGAGGGAGGGAGAAAAAATTGGAACTAGAAATCTTATAAAAACAAATGTTGAAAACTATCTCTACATGTAACTAGAGAATAATAAAATAATTTTATGATTAATAATGAATAATGTTAAGTATGCTTTACATTAGGAAGTTAAATATAAAAGAATTGCAATTTTTGCTATTGTTCTTATCTTCTTCATTTTGCTTGAAAGGCATGGTTCCTAATCCCATCAGTATTTATAGACATCTAACCCATCTCAAATGTGATCACTTCCATAAAGTCTTTCCTGATCTCTCCAGCCAAAAGACATTGCTCCAGGATGCTTGCTCTCTTCATTTTTTTTTTTGGTAGGGCAATGAGGATTAAGCAACTTGCGCAGGGTCACACAGCAAGTAATTGTCAAGTGACTGAATTTGAACTCAAGTCCCCCTGAATCCAGGGCTGGTGCTTCATCCACTGTGCCACCTAGCTGCCCTGCTCTCTTCATTTTAACTTAAATGCTTTCCCCCCCTATGTTATGAAAGCTAGTTTAAAGTAGGGAGTGTTCTGTTCACTGTATTGTAACTGAGTGCCTAGAATACAGTAAGCACTTAATAAAAACCCTATAACTGATGGGTTGATAACATCTATACCCTTATGCTCTCAATATATTCTCACTTATAATACAATTATCTGAATAGATATCATGCTCTGTACTGGACAATAGGTTCCCCGAGGTCATCTAGGATGTTTGTTTTTTTTAATCTATGTATTTCAAAGTTTCTTAAACTTTTAAGTGTCATAGACCTTTTTAGTAGTCTAGGAAAGTCTATGGGCCCCCTCTCAAAATGATGTATTTAATGAATAAAATCTATAGTTATATAAATGAAACCAATTATTCTAAAAATAGCTATCCCAAAATTTTATATTCCCCATATGAAGAATCTTTGGTTTAATGGCTAGCACAGTGTATCATTCAAAGTAAATTATTTAAACATTCATTACAAGATTATTGCTAATATAACTATGATGATGAAATCCTTTGACAAATCCCTTTTACTTTCAAGATTATCTTACATGTTCTGAAGCTATTTCACATCCATTTCATGATTCAATGAGTCTAATTTAATTCTCAAAAATAATTGATCAGATAATTAGTAAATTGAAGCACAGAAAAGGTGAGTGGTTGCCCTAATGGTTGTCACTGACTCACCAATCCAAGTCTTTAGAATCAATTCCATATTTCTTTTTTTGTTTGTTTTTGGTTTTGGTTTTTTGTGAGGCAATTGGGGTTAAGTGACTTGTCCAGGGTCACACAGCTAGTAAGTGTTAAGTGTCTGAGGCTGGATTTGAACTCAGGACCTCCTGACTCCAGGGCCGGTGCTCTATCCACTGTGCCATCTAGCTGCCCTAAATTCCATATTTCTTGCCAGTACATGACATATCTTCTGATCTAAATCTTTACAAACAGTCTCTTTTATCTATGTGTCAACATATGGAGATACATCTTTTTATGTAGTTAGTTGGATATCTTTCAAAACTGGCCTCAAAACCAAGAAATCCTGGATTCTAGTTATACCTCTCATACATGCTGGTTGTGTAGGTAACTCTAAGACCAGAAGTTTTGGAAAAATCAAGTGGTAATAGTAGTTAACTCACCTGGGAATTCTTATGCCTATGAAATCACAGGTCTAGTCACTATCTAAGAGCACTGAAGGCACAGGGCTCAAAAGTAAATTATCTTTGAATGAATGGCTGAATCACTCAGGCAGAATTTAGTGTAAAACTCTTATTCCCTAACACTTGTTAATGAAGCCCTTTGTCCAATGAAGAGGCTCTGTATACTCCATCCTCTAACTCTTAAAGAGAAATGCACAATAACATATTTGTGAAACAGGAGGTCTTACAAAGGATCAGAAGATCCTAGCCCTTGAGCTGAGACCACCCCCCTCATTTTATAGACAAGGAAACTGAGACCTAGAGGGAAAAAATGATTTATCCAAAGTTTCATAGGGAATAAGGGTCAGAGCTCATATTTGTACCCAAGTCTCCTGAGCCATGAGCAAATGCTATTCCCACTGTCCAAAGCCAGTAAATGAGAATTCATAGAAACTCACTTTGTGATAAGAAAGAATATTTCCAACGAGAGGAAGAGGTGTTGGTCCTGGAATTCCCAGGTTCTTAAAGACCTTGTGTGTCCAGGTCTCATATCTGTAAAGTGAAAGAAAAATACAAAGACATTGGAGTTGAGGAGAAGACCAAAGACAAAAATTGTGCTGTCCATTTATTAGTAATCTTATGAGATATTGCATCCTATCCCTCACCCAATTAGAATGCAAACACTTGATACATAAAAGACTTGATTTCCAATTGCTCACCTTTTTATATATCTATTTTCTCTCAAGTTTGCAGTTTAAAGTTTCTTCTATGATCTAGTCTATTATTCAAGAATTCTTTGATGTTCTCTATTTCATTATCAATCCTTTTGCTCCCAATATAATCAAACTCAGTTTACTGAGTAAGTTATTCTTAGTTCTAAGTGCATGTCATTTGTTTAGGGGAACACCATATACAACACCCTCTACTCCTCTTTAATATTAGCTGCAAAATATAACAAGATCCTTTCTGTGGCTACGCATCACTGAAATTCTTTCTTTTTTTATGCTATATTATAGTTTATTGGGTATGCAATAATATTATGTCTAAAATATACATACTTTAATTAAATTACTTTGTTCCTAAAAATGCTAATCATCATCTGAACCTTCATTAAGTGGTTGTCTTTTGCTGGTGGAAGGTCTTACCTTGATGTTGATGGCTTCTGGGTTTTTGGGGGGGTTTTTGTTGTTGTTTTTTTAGTGAAGCAATTGGGGTTAAGTGACTTGCCCAGGGTCACACAGCTACTAAGTGTTAAGTGTCTGAGGTCAGATTTGAACTCAGGTACTCCTGACTCCAGGGCCGGTGCTCTATCCACTGTGCCACCTAGCTGCCCCCAATGTTGATGGCTTCTGACTGATCAAAGTGGTGATTGCTGAAGGTTGAGGTGGCTATGGCAGTTTCATAATATAAGTCAACAATGAAATTAGCCACAGTAATTGACTCTTCCTTTCACTTGAACACTTAGAGGCCATTGTAGGGTTATTAATTGGCCCAATTTCTTTTTTTTTCTCTGTTTAGAATTTAATTTTCCAAACTACATGTAAAAACAAATTTTGACATCATCTTTTTAAAAATTTTGTTTTCCAACTTCTCTTCCTCCTTCCCTTCCCATACCCCACACCCAAGAAGTCCATTCAAAAGAAGTTATACATGAGTCGTCATGGTAAACATCTCCACATTAGCTAAATTGTGAGAGAAAACAGATAAAAACAAAACTTCAGATTAAGGAACTGTCAAAAAATTATGTTTCAATCTGTTTTCATATACCATCAGTTCTTTCTCTGGAGATGGATTGCAACTTTCATAAGTCATCAGAGTTATATTGGATCATTGCATTACTGAAAATAACTATGTGCTTCTCAGCAGATTATCTTCCACTATACAGCACACATTATATAGTACATTTCACTCTGCTTCAGTTCATGTAGGTCTTTCCAGGTTTTTCTGCTAGTTTCCTGTTCATCATAACCTTTATATAGTACCATAAACTTGACAAAGTATTTTCTTCATAATAGTCCAGCAAAGTAGGTACCATTATAAGCAATGATCATAACTATTTCCCTCTATCCTATTCCTTTCCCATGATATTTACCCTATTTTCTATCTTTTTACCTTATTCCTCCTCAAAAGCATTTTACTTCTGACTGATGCTTCCCTGCTCTGCCCTCCCTTCTTTCACCCTTCCCTCCTTATTCTCTTCCCCTCCTACTATCCTGTAGGGTTAGATAGATTACTCCTTGCAATTGGGTGTGTGTTATTCCCTCCTTGAGCCTACTCTGATGAGATTACGGTCTTTGAGCTAATTCTGTATTCTAAATTTTCATTCTCCCTCCCTCCTCCACCCTCCCTATGAAATCAAGCTATTCAATGTCATGCATGTGTAGTTATGCAGAACATCTTCACCTTCCTTGAAAGTGTTTGCTTTTTACTGCTCCCTCCCCCAATCTGCCCTTCCTTCCTCTCCTCCTCCCACCCACTTATCTCCTTCCCCTCCCACTTTCACTCAGGGCAAAAATATATTACTATACCCACTTGCGTATGTATGTTATTACCTGTTTGAGCCAATTTTCATGATAGTAAGATTTACTCACTCCAACACTCCATCCCGCTCTTCCGGTCCCCTCCATAAGCTTTTTCTTGTTTCCTTCATGTGAGCTACCTCTCCCCAGTCCACTTCTCCCTTTTCTCCTCCCCCAGTACATTCCTCCTACCCCTCAAAACAATTTTAAATATATATTCATGGGTTAGCTAGGTGGCACAGTGGACAAAGCATGAGCCCTGGAACCAGGAGTCCTTGATCTCACATCTAGCCCCAGATATAAGCCACCCCACCCTGGCTGCCCCACAAAAAACAAGGATAAACAAAAAACAAATGTTTTACAGATTTCATCCCTTCATATTCAATTCAGACCTGTGTCCCCTGTCTAAATGTATTCCTTTTAGGTACCTAATACTGAAAAAGTTCTTATGAGTTTGAAGTATTATCTTCCCATGTAGGAATGTAAAAAGTTTAATCTTTTAATATCCCTCATTATTTCTTTTTCTTATTTACCTTTTTGTGCTTCTCTAGGGTCTTGTATTTGAAAGTCAAATTTTCCATTCAGTTCAGGTGTTTTCATCACAAATACCTGAAAGTCCTCTTTTTTAATGAAGTCCCATTTTTTTCTTCTGAAAGATTATACACAGTTTTGCTGGGTAGGTGATTCTTGGCTGTAGTCCCAGTTCCTTTGCCCTCTAGAAGATCATATTTCATGCCCTCTGGTCCTTTAATGTAGATGCTGCTAGATCTTGTTTTATCATTATTGTAGCTCCACAGTATTTGAATTCCTTTTTTCTAGCTGCTTAAAATATTTTCTCCTTGACCTGGGAGCTCTGGAATTTTCCTATAATAGTCCTGAAGGTTTTCCTTTTGGTGTCTCTTTAAGGAGGTGATTGGCAAATTCTTTCAATTTATATTTTGCCTTCTGATTCTAGAATATCAGCGCAATTTTCCCTGATGATTTCCTGGAAGATACTGTCTAAACTCTTATTTTGGTCATGGTTTTCAGGTAGTCCAATGATTTTTGAATTATCTCTCCTGGATCTATTTTCAAGTCAGCCATTTTTCTAAGGAGAAATTTCATATTGTTCTCTATTTTTTTATTCATTTGGATTTGCTTTACTGTGTCTTGGTTTCTCATAAAGTCACTAACTGTCATTTGTTCAATCCTAATTCTTAGGCAATTATTTTCTTCTTGGAAGCTTTTTTATCTCCTTTTCCATTTGGCTTTTCAAGCTGATGACTTTTTTCTCATAGGTCTCCTGCATTGTTCTTATTTCACTTTGCATTCTTTTCTCCACCTCTCTAAATATTCCTTCTATCTCTCATGCTTTCTCTTCAAAGTCCCTTTTGAAAGCTTCGATGGCCTGAGAGCAGTTCATATTTTTTCTTGGAAGCTTTGGATGTAGGGCCCCTGGAGTTATTATCCTCTTCTGAGGGTGCACCTCAATCTTCCTTGTCACAAAAGAAATTTTCTATAGTTCTCAATTTCCTTTGCTTGCTCATCTTGCTGTCTTTTATTTGAATTTTAACTCCCTCCTACAGTGGGGCCCAATTTCCAAGCTACATTGTCCCAAGCTTCAGTGGGTCCCAGGTGTTTCTCTGGTCCAAGGATAACCTCAAGTCAACTTGCTAATTAAGCAGCCAGCAAAACTTTTTGTGCTATGTTTCTTAGCTCTGATGAACCTTTCTCCCACCTCCTGCCCCAACCTGGGCTTCCAACTGTTCAAGATTTCTTCCTTGTTCCTTGCTGGGGTGGGATAGCCAAATTACTCCTTAGGTCCTGCAGAAACCCCTGAATTTTCCCTCCCAGCCAGGCATTCAGCCCTCTCACCTGACCATCAGGTTAGTTCCAGAAGATGCAGGTGCTTAAGCTGATTTGGAAGCTCGGGGGTAAGTTTCTCTGGCAGAGCCTGTCTGGGGACTGTGTCAGCATTATTGTGGGCTTGAACTCTACTCACAGTCCATCACAGCCACCTCTAATCTGTCTTTGGCTGGAAAATAATTTCAGCCCATCTTTTTGTGTGGTTTGCTGTTCCAGGGATTGTTTTTTTGCTGTTTGGGGGGTAATAGTGTCAGGAGCTCTGTGCTTTTAATGTCTTTCCTCTGCCATATTGGCTCTGCCCCTGGAAGTCCCAAAATTCTTTCTTTTTTAGAGTTTACCATAGTTCGTTTTACTTTGGAACGCTTACATATTGGTGCTGACATTTCTAATTGTATTCATTTAGACATTTCTTTCCAGAACCGTCTGGTGAATTCTTACAATTTTTACTTTACTCTCTAGTTGAATGAAATCTGGGAATTTTTCTCTCCTGATTTCCTAAAATATAATTCCTGGGTTCTTTTTTCCTTTTGATGACTTTCAGATATTCCATTGATATATTTTATTTAAAATTCTTAATACTATTTATCTTTTCTAATTACATGTAAAATTGTTTTTAACACTCATTTTATAAGATTTTGATTTCAAAATTTTCCTCTCTCCCTCCTCCCCAAAACAGCAAGCAATCTGATATAGGTTATACATGTACAATCATATTAAAGCTATTTTCATGTTACTCATGTTATGAAAGAAGAATCAGAACAAAAGGGAAAAATCACAGGAAAGAAAAAATAACAACAAAGTAAAAATTGTGTGCTTCGATCTTCATTCAGACTCCATAGTTTTTTAGAGCTGGAGAACATTTTACATCATGAGTCTTTTGGAATTGTCTTGGATCATTGTTTTGCTAAGAAGAGCTAAGTCTATCAAAGTTGATCATGCCACAATGTTACTGTTATGATGTACAATCTTCTCCTGGTTCTGCTCACTTCACTCAGTTTCCGTTCATGTAGGTCTTTCCAGGATTTTCTGAAATCTGCCTACTCATCATTTCTTGTTGCACAATAGTATTCTGTCACATTCATATACCACAACTTGTTTAACCATTCCCCAGAAAATGGGCATCCCCTCAATTTCTAGTTCTTTGCCACTACAAAAAGAGCAGCTATAAATATTTTTGTGCATGTGGGTTCTTTTCCTTTTTATATGATCTCTTTGGTATACATATCTAACAGTGGTATTTCTGAGTCAAAGGGTATGCACATTTTTATAGCCCTTCAGACATATTTCCCAATTGTTCTCCAAAATGGTTGGGTCATTTCACAACTCCACCAACAATGTATTACTATTCTAATTTTCCTACATCTTCTCCAACATTTATCATTTTCCCTTTTTTTTCATATTAACCAACCTGAGGTGATATCTCAGAGTAGTTTCGATTTGTATTCCTCTAATCAATAATGATTGAGAATATGTTTTCATATGGCAATAGATAACTTTGATTTCTTCATCTGAAAACTGCCTGTTTATATCCTTGACCATTTCTCAATTTGGGAATGATATGCATTCTTATAAATTTAATTCACCTCTCTGTATTTTTGATTAATGATGCTGTTATCAGAAAGACTGGCTGTAAAAATTGTTTCCCTATTCTCTGCTTTCATTCTAATTGTAGTTGCATTGGTTTTGTTTGTGCAATAGCTTTTTAATCAAAATGATCCACTTTTCACTTTGTAATGTTCTCTAGATCTGACAGGTAAACTAATCCTTCCTCTCCTAATTCACCTATGGTATCACCCTTTATGTCTAAATCATTTAGTATGTGGTGTAAGTGTTGGTCTATACCTAGTTTCTGCCATGCTATTTTCTAGTTTTCCCAGTAGTTTTAGCCAAATAGTGAGTTCTTATCCCCAAAGCTGGAATATTTGGGTTTATCAAACCGTAGATTGCTATATTCCTTTACTACCGTGTCTTATGTGCCTAAACATTCCACTGATCCACCACTCTATTTCTTAGCCACTTCCAAATAATGTTGATGGTTGCCTTTTTTTTTTTTTTTGGTGCAGCAATGAGGGTTAAGTGACATGCCCAGGGTCACACAGCTAGGAAATGTCAAGTGTCTGAGGCCAGATTTGAACTCAGGTCCTCCTGAATCCAAGGCCAAGCTTCATCAACTCCACCACCTAGCTGCCCCCTGATGGTTGCCTTTTTACAATATAGTTTAGATCTGATAGAGCTAAGCCAGCTTCATTTCCATTTTTTTCACCAATTCCCTTGATATTCTTGACCTTTTGTTCTTGCAGATGAACTTGGTTATTATTTTTTTCTAGCTCTATAAAATATTTTTGGTAGTTTGACTGGTATGGAATTGAATAAGTACATCAATTTGGATAGAATTGTCATTTTTATTATATTAGCTCAACCAATCCATGAGCATTTGTTTAGACCTGATTTTATTTGTGTGAAAAGTGTTTTGTAATTGTGCTCATAGAGTTCCTGGATTTGTCTGGGCTCCCAAATATTTTATATTTTCTATAGTTATTTTAAATGGACTTTCTATTTCTGTCTCTTGCTGCTGAGCTTTGTTGGTCATATATAGAAATGCTGATGATTTATCTAGGTTTATTTTATATCTTGCAATTTTTCTAAACTTGTTAATTGTTTCAAGTAGTTTTGTAATTGCTTCTCTAGGATTTGGTAAGTATACCATTATATCACCTGCAAAGAGTAATAGTTTTGTTTCCTGCTTTCCTATTCTAATTTCTTCAATTAATTTTTTTTTCTTTTATTGTTAAGGCTAACATTTCTAGTACAATATTGAATAATAGTGGTGATAATGGTCATTCTTGTTTCATCTCTGATCTCATTGAGAATGTTTCTAACTTATCCCCAATACATATAATGCTTGCTGGTTTTAGATTGATACTGCTTATGATTTTAAAGAAAGCTTCATTTATTCCTATGCTCTCAAGTGTTTTTGATAGAAATGGCTGTTGTGTTTAGTCAAAAGCTTTTTCTGCATCTATTGAGATAATCATATGATTTGGGTTAGTTTTGTTATTGATGTTGTCAATTACATTGATAATTTTCCTAATAATGAAACAACCCTGCGTTCCTGGTCTAAAACCCACTTGGTCATAGTATATTATCCTGGTGATAAATTGCTGTAATCTCTTAGCTAATGTTTTATTTAGAATTTTGCATCAATAGTCATTAGGGAAATTGGTCTATAATGTTCTTTCTCTGTTTTGACTCTTCCTTAGTTAGTTATCAACACCATATTTGTCTCATAAAAGAAATTTTATAGAATTTCTTCACCTATTTTTTCAAATAGTTTAGATAATATTGGAGTTAATTGGTTTTTTAAATGTTTGGTAGAAATCACTTGTAAATATATCTGGCTTGGAATATGATATACAAGAAGGCAAAGGAACTTGGAATGAAACCAAGAATCAACTATCCAGCAAAACTGGCACTATCTTTCAGGGGAAAAAATAGTAGCTTTCTATGGTGAAGGTCCTTTTCTGTTTATTACTCATATTTTAGTCTATTTTGTGATTTTTTAAGTTGAGCTCTGCTTCTTAGGCACAGGGAGCACTCTCTCAAGTTTCTTTTGCTGGGGGCCAGAGGTCTGATCACTGTCTTTCTGCTCTGAAGCCTCAGGGGCTTGCCTTGGTCCCTGTGCTTGGTTGGCCCAGCCTAGTTGCATCTGTTGTGTAGGGGATGCTTTGGCTGGCAGATTGCCTTTAGTGTTGGAGCTGGGGGCCTCCCAATAGGCCTGATATACCACTAGCCTGCTGAACTAGGACCAAGGGGCCTTAGTTGCTGATCTTTGCTGTGGCTAAAAGCCTCCCACCAGCTTGCACAGACACCCTCTGCACTGTGTTGTACTTTCTTTTACCCAAGTGAGACAGACCTTTTCTGAAGTCCTCCTAAGTTACCTTAAGCTAGAAGGTATTTTCACTCTTTCTTTCTTTTTTTCCTTTAGCTCCAGAATCCATTTAGAGACTTGTTTCAATGATGTTTCTGATGGAAATTTGGGAGAACTCAGGAAACTTCCTGGCCTCTCTCCACCATCTTGACTCTGTCTTAATCCACTGATTCTTTTTTGTCCATATAAATATTTTATTATTTTTCAGTTACATTTAGAGAGAGTTTTCAAGATTTGTTTTTATAGGATTTCTAGTTTCAAATTTTCTCCCTCCCTCCCCTTCCTCCCCCCTCCCCAAGAGAGCAAGTGATCTGATATAGGTTATAAATGTATAATCACATTAAACATATTTCTGCATTAGTCATGTTATGAGAGAAGAATCAGAGCAAAAAGGAAAAACTTCAGAAAAGAAAAACTACAACAACAAAAAACAGTAGAAATAGTATGGTTCAATCTGCATGTAAAAATCACAGTTCTTTTTTTTTTCTGGATTTGGAGAACATTTTCCATCATGAGACCTTTGGAACGATCTTGGACCATTGTATTGCTGAGGAGAATCAAGTCTAACACTGTTGATCAACACATAATGTTGTTGATACTGTGTACAATGTTCTCCTGATTCTTCTCATCTCACTCATCATCAGTTCATGCAAGTCCTTCCAGGTTTCTCTGAAATCTGCCTGCTCATTATTTCTTACAGCACATTATACATTACCACATTCTTACATTCATATACCACAACTTTTTCAGCCATTCCCCAATTGATGGGCAACCCCTCAATTTCTAATTACTTGCCACCACAAAAAGAGTAACTATAAATATTTTTGTACATGTGGGTCCTTTTCCCTTTCTCATAATATCCCTTGAAAAAAAAACCTAATAGTGGTATTGCTGGACCAAAGGGTATGCACAGCTTTATAGCCCTTTAGGCATACTTCCAAACTGCTCTCCAGAATGGGTGGATCAGTTCACAAATTAAAATCCCCAATTAAATACTAAATTCATCCACTTATTTTTAAATGATCTTTGATCTATTATCCAAGTCAGAGTTTTTTTTTTTTATGGGAAAGACTTTATAATATCTTCTATTTTTTTTAATCTTTTGACATTATCTTAATATTTCTTCTTGTCTCATAGAATCATTATCTTCTTTTTGGTACATTCCAATTTTCAAGGAGGCAGTTGCTTGGACAAGATTTTGTACCCTTTATGCAGACCTCCCTGACTAAAATTCTATTCACTGCATGCCATTATATCACCTCAGGATCATGGTTCTCTTCAAGTACAAAGGAGAAATAACAATAACAACCCTTTATGAACAACAGTTAAATGTCTTTCCAAGTGTGTCCTTTACATCTCTCATTTCTTTTCCAGTTCTTTTCTTTGTCATTCTCAATTCATTTATAATACTATTTTAATATAAATTATTTTAGCTCTTGCATTGTTTTTCTTTTTTTTTTCTTTTTGTGGGGCAATGGGGGTTAAGTGACTTGCCCAGGGTCACACAGATAGTGTCCAGTGTCTGAGGCTGGATTTGAACTCAGGTTCTGCTGAATCCAGGGCCAGTGCTTTATCTATTGCGCCACCTAGCTGCCCCCTTCTTGCATTGTTTTTTCTAGGGATTATAATTGGTTTTGTGGACAAGCTGTGATTTTCTTCAAGGCTTTGCTTTTATATATACATACATACATTAATATATAACCTATGTAATCTATAGTATATAATCAATATATAATCTAGATTTATTTATTTAATCTGAGAGAGAGAATGAGAGTTACTCTCTTCTTGGTTTACTTCTTGGATATCCTTGGTCTCTTAATAATTCTTATCTTTTTTGTTTATTTTTTTAGTCATAACTTCACTCATTTGTTCTAAGCAACCTGACATTGCAGACCCAGCTTGGAGAACATGTAGAGTTGAGTCTGTGGTGATTATGCCTCTGAAATATCCCACAATGCTTTCCTGTGTAGGGTATTAATATGGTGAGGTACCTCATGTGTTTCCATTTGTAGATGCCTTTGAATTCATTGTCCTTAAACCAGACTACATTGCAAAACCTTCTAAAAGTATCCCCAATGCTCATATCCACTTTTGATGGGGATATGAAGAGACAGATACCCTAATACATTATTTGTGGGATGTCAGAATCAAGAAAATATTTTGGAGAGCAATATGCCAATGCACTTTAAGTGTCACAAAATTGATTATACCTTTTAATGGAGAAATTGTTCTAGAAGGACTGTATCACTGAAATAAACTTAAAATATTTACATTTCTTATGCACATAAAAATAGAGTTATTGGTTCTTTATTTTTGAGAGACAAACTAGGGTCAAATATTAAGTTCAAAATTGCCTAAACTAATTATCACCTATTATCAAATATAATAGAACTTTATTCAGTCACTTTTTAAAATCCTGATGGAAAACTAGCATCAATTTTCCACTATTCACTTAGAGGGAATTTTGAAAATCCTGGAACAAAAGGGGCAAATGAATATCATCCTCTGTTGCCTGACATAATTAGTGTGATTCAGAGGCTGCAGGAAAAAATAAAAAGTTTTTTTTAAAATGTATGAAGCTCCTCTGTGAATTTTTCCACTAACACTTAACAGTGACCACTGTCCCATTTTGTCATAAACTAACAACATAACAGGGAATAAACAAAAAATAAGTGCAAAAATCTTGTATATTAAGGAGCACAATTAAATGATACTGCTTGAAGCCATCAGAAGCCTTAAAAAATAAAGACAACTAGTGATGAAATTTAGGGAAATGCAATAACTGCAGTGAGGTCTCTACATGTCCTCTTCCAGAACAGATCCTTTGGTCTCATCAACTTGTGTAGATTGCCACACCAGAGATAATTTATCTACTTGTATTTTTTTGTACACAGAAATTTCCATTTTTTATATGTATCAATGACCACATCAAGCAGTTTTCTAGTTTCCTCTCTTTCCAGGAGAGTGATTAGTTAAAAGAGATGGATGGAGAACAGTATTGCTCACCTTTTGTAGATTCCCCTACCCCAAAGCCTTTGAAAATGAGATTGCAGAAATATGTTATACATAATCTCTAGAAACACAGCTGACAGAAAAGACTACAGTATTTTGGTCAAGATGAGTATTAGCAAATGAGCTGTAATTTTGTGGAGAAAAGGAAATGGCTTTTAAACTGTGGAAAAGTAAAATAATAGGAAACAATATAGGAAAGGTAACAAGAAAAACAGTTGAGATAAACTCAAGTTTCTTTAAGGAGTTTTCTTTGCTTTTCAATCACTGGAGCAATGCCCACAGACTATCCTCAAAGTTGATTCTTTTGGTAAAAGACAATAGAGCCTTGGATCAAAGTGTTTACAGCTTTCTTCTGATATTTTCTTAACTAAATAATGTGAACTCATTTATATTAAAAAGGTCAGTAAATATCCTGTATAACCAATATATCCTTATGTATATTATGCAGAGTAGAAGCAACTAGAAACCAGTCATTGTCAAATGTCCTGTGACAGTCAAAAGTGGAGCTGGCCCTAATCCCCTGATAAATTGTAAAGGGGTTTGGGGTGGGGGGGGGCAGGAAAGGAGCTTCTCACTTACAGAAACAGGAGAGTCAGGAAGAGAACAAGGAGTGTCCAGGTTCCAACACTTAAGCTTGGGATGATGTCCATTGTCATGCTCTCTAGGCAGCTTTTTACTTTTTTCTCTTGTCCTCCTCTTTGTTTGCCCTTGGTTCTCAACTTTGAGTGCTGTTGTAATTCCCTAACAAATTCTGAAAGAAATATATAGGCTGCAAAACAAGGGGTGGAGATAAAGGGACAAACAATTAAACTATGATCAAGCTAGGAAGTTTTATGGATTCTATACAAATCTTCATCTCTGAAATCACAGAATTTATGTTTATTAAACTTTTGTAGGAAAAAAATGCATGGTACCCTGTGATGGTCAGTTAGATTCAGAATATAATAATTAATCTTAGCTATTTAAATACATACTGGCAATGAAGAAACATCTTTAATCCTTATCAGAGATAGTTATGACAAAATCAGAGAAGAGTTAAAGTTTTACTGAGTCCTAAAGTACAGATGAAATAATCAACAATTATTTACCAAGTGCCTGTATGTGCCAAGTGGTACACTTAGTGCTTGGGAACCAAATATGATAATTCTGCCTGTGACAATTAATAGCTTTATGAGTATAGGAAAGTCATGGGTGATGGAACTGTGAACAAAGAGGTGAACTAAGGTTAATCAGGCATAAATCAAGTTCTGCTACCTATGGCCTTTACAATCATAGAAAATTTGCTTTCCATCACAGGATGTAACATTACTCCTCAATAATGAGAGACTCAGAGTGCAAAAGTCTCTCCAAGCTCTGTATGTATCATCTTTGAGCCTTAACTTTATCATCTGAGAAATGGGAAAAAAATAATATTTAAAATACATTCCTGACAGGCTTCTTGTGAAACACAAAAGAATTAATGTCTACAAAGTGCTTTGCAAACTTTAAATGCTATATGAATGCTATCTATGACTGATTGGCTTCTACTAATGAGGCACTATCATAATGTAAAGAATTGTTATTTGAGGGTTTTATGCCTCTGTGCGCACTGGCCTGGGGCTCCGCAAACTGCACAGTGCTCCACCCACTGGTTGTAGTCGTTGCCAGGGCTCTGGCACCTCACGTCATCACCACTCGCTGACACCTACATGGGCAGCTAGGTGGCGCAGTGGATAGAGCACTGGCCCTGGAGTCAGGAGGATCTGAGTTCAAATCCGGCCTCAGACACTTAACACTTACTAGCTGTGTAACCCTGGACAAGTCACTTAACCCCAATTGCCTCACCAAAAAAAATAAATAAAATATGGATGGCAGCACAAAAGGTAATAAAGTCCAATTCTCACAGAAATCCCAGAAAATATCTAAAAAGGCCCTCTCTCCTTCTCCCCTACCTAGAAACACCCCACACAGTCCCAGCCAATGGGATGGCCAATCTGACAGTCACATGACTGCCCTCACTAGGCTTCCAATCATTATAATTTTGCCAGGCCCATGTAGGCATCGATGAGTGGTGATGACGTGAGGTGCCAGAGCCCTGGCAACGGCTACAACCAGGGAGAGGAGCACCGTGCGGTTTGCAGAGCGCCAGGCCAGTGCACACAGAGGCATAAAACCCTCAAATAACAATTAATTCTTTACAATACATAGCTATAGCAAGCAAACACCAAAAGTTTTGGGAGGGAGCGGGGAAATGCCCACCATATGTTCTCTGGTCATCCACATACATGGGAGGAAGTCTCTAGGGAAGCTTCACAATGTGACCAAACCCCAGATGGTGACCAGGGTTAGAGACATCCTGCCAAAGCAAATAAGAAGCCTCAGGTACTAATTAACTACTAGCTTCCAACTACTGGTAGAAAAAGAAGTGTGTTCATCTTCTTCCTTAAATCTCATAATGAAGTGACTTCAGAGTTCAAAGGAACTGTAAAGGCCTCCAGCAAATTCAAAGATCTGTATAACTGTCATCCTTCTCATGCAAAACATGATACCCCTTTGTGTTTTTAAATCCATTTTATTTTTATTTACAGTTTATATGTGTGTGTGTGTGTATGTGTATGTATATGTATGTATATGTTGTAAGGGACTAAAATTCTGACTATACTGTCTAAAATATCTAATGAGTGGTCACCAATAGATTGTAAGCTTTAGAAAGATTTAGACTTTTAAGCATTTATTAAGAATAAGATTTTGGTGAAGAGAGAGAGAAAGGTAAAAATCTAACTATTTCTAAGAGACCCCATCATCCAATTGTCCATGGTGAGGTCAGGAAACAAAAAAGGAAGAATCCCTCTGCCAGCATCTGCTTCCTACTTTGTGTCCTCCTCCTAGAAATGGGAGGCTCCTCAAGTTGATTGGCTGGTAGCTTTGATAGACAGTACCCACAAGCAAACGTCACTTCCTGATGCCAAGGAACCGACCACATGGCTTGCCCTCAGATGTCTTCTCCTCATGGCAGACCTTTCCTACAGTAACTCTCCAGCAGGTGGCATCATTCCAATCATTACAGTCCCCCCTTTCTTTCTTTGAGGAACACTATAGTGTTTGCTTGATGAAACAGTAAAAAAACAACAGAAGAGGGGCAGCTAGGTGGTGCAGTGGATAAAGCACCGGCCCTGGATTCAGAAGTACCTGAGTTCAAATCCGGCCTCAGACACTTGACACTTACTACCTGTGTGACCCTGGGCAAGTCACTTAACCCCCATTGCCCCTCAAAAAAAAAAAACCCAACAGAATATAATACCCTATGCTAACCAACAATATGTCAATAACAATGCAGAAAAGGAAGAAAGGGGAAATTTTGTCCAGAGGGGCAGTCCCTCATGAACTGCTGCTTTGACACTGCCTACAGAGGGAGGGACTCTGCAGAGAATATATGTTACAAATGGTGTATATAATAACAGAAGGGGAAAAAAACCCAACAAAACAAAACTGTTCATTTAAAGTCTTTGAAAGTCTTTTCTCAGATGATTCTTGGGATATCCTCTGGGTGTAGTCATGGAATGGAAGTCTTTTCAGGGGTTGATGTGTGGATGCTGGTAATCAGACAGGAAAATTTCCTACAAAATTGAGCTTAACACATCTTTAAAATAGCTTTGTCAATAATCAAATCAAACAATGAGAGTTCTTAAAAACATGTCTAAGGGAATTCAGAGTCTTAGTTGTTATATATGAAACATATAATAAAAATTGAAACATTCTCTAAAACTTAATATGACTATAGTCCCCCCTTGTGGAGGATAAATTAAGAAGACAATTGCTGTGATATTAATTTTAAAAAATAATTTTTATCTTTGTTTCATCACATTTTGCATCATCTGCCTAATCAGCCTCATGCCATTATGAGAAATTAAAGAATCTAATATAATTGGTAACAGATGTCAAGGCCAAAACCAACACTGTATTTATCATGACACCTGAGATAATTATGGGGGTTACCATAAAAGAACAGAGAAATCATGGGAGATGAACATTCCCACACTTGAGCAATATATACTGCTTATGCAGTATGCCAGGCTTAAAATAGGTGAATGGGATATATGTCCATGCCACTGAATATATTGGAGGAAACTGAGTCAGACTTAATCAGATGCATGGGATTGAGATGTCCATGGCATCAGGCATATAGGAGGGGGCATAGAATGAGATGGGTGGGATGAAAACTTCCAGCCATCTGTACAATATTGTGGGAAAAAAAGTAAACCAAGAGAAACCAACCTCAACGTTCATCAATAGCTGTTCCCTCAGCCATACCTTGACTTTATGTATGTCTCCCCTCATGCGACAGTTCAATATCCGCTCTTGCATGTAGTCCTCTTGTATTTGGATGGCATCCTGGCCATATGGCATCTGATAACTCAGAATAAAGGCAATTAATGTCTTAAATGATAAATTCCCATAATCCAAGTCTCATATGGATTTAACAATTGAGGATAATAATGATCGCAAAAAATATGAATGTACCTTGACTCAGAATATAACATACAATTATGCAATAATTTCAAATAATATCCCTTTTTTTACTAAGTATACAATTACTTTTGTGAAAAATCAGAACATATTTAAATACAAGTTAAAACACAAGACAATCTTAAGAGAATAAAAATCTTTACAAAAATAAGCCCATATTATTGAGTTCAAAATGTAGTTGCAATAGCATAAAAAAAACTTTATGTAACATTTGAACTGACTTTTCTTTTTAACTAAAATTTTTTAAATATCTAAAATACCCAAATAGCATATTGTTATATTATACAATATATCCCTATTTATGGCAATAATAAATTAGATTACATAAATATGAGAAAAGAAAAAAAGAAATCTTTTGCAAATATTCCCCTCTTTTTAAAAAAATAATACTTCTAGAATCAATTTACACTTGCCATGGCAAACAATTTGCCAGGGAAATGCCTTATAGAGTTTGATCAAATAATCAGTTGGAAAACAAACAATTTAGAATATGGGAGTGCAATACTCCTAGAGTTAACATTGTATTATGAAATCAAACCATCTTGCATTGTTTTAAAATAGAGATAAATGAATACAACAAAATACACATAGAAGAATAAAAGACAATGAAATTCAAACTAGGGAAATCTAAATGAATATGAACTTAATATTAATAAGATTAGTACAAAATATAAACTTGATCAAATGACTGTAAAAAGCTTTTACAAATATTTCCCCTTTTTAATTAAAGTAAGTATAAAACACAATCTCAACAGCATGAAAATCTCTGTGAAAATAAACCCATACTATTAATTTCAAAATGTAGATGTAATAGCATAGAAATCCTATGTGACCTCTGACATTATTTCTCTGAGTGAATTTAGAACATTTTTGATTCTGATATCTAAAATCCCCAATAGTCATTAATACCTTGCTGCTTACTTCTACATTTCTGCAAAATATGTACCCCTCTATGGTAAAAGAAGCAGTCTTGAACTATGATGATGAGGCTTGTCTTGTACATCTATATTCAGCTTAAGTGTCTCTTGTTTATTTTCTCTGTCAGTCCTTTCATAATACAAATGCTTTATAAGGTTACTAATTAAAGACAAAAGCAGATTAACAAAATTATGAACAAAACAAGCATATCTGGAATTTAAAGGGTTTTCTAAGGTTGGTTTGGGAGAACCACAGCAGGTCAAGTCAGAATCACAGCTTAGCTGGGGCAGGCTGTTTGCTGGAAATGCAGCTAGAGAAGGGTGTGCATGCACAAGATCAGGACCTGAGAAAGATCTCTGGACTTCCCTGGCAGGAAGATCAAGGGGCATGTCCATAGGAGGAGTTGGAGGTGGCCCTAGAGGAGGGAGAGGAGAATCAGGCTTGTTGTTGAACTCAGGCCTGAGTTCCCCTCCCCTGCTGCTAGGGGAATAAAGGCTTCTAGAGGCTGGGTCCCTGCCTCCAGGCATGCAAAATTAGAGCAACACTTAGTGTTAGAATTTGGAAAAGCTGCCTTCTCCTCCTGCACAAGCTCCTTGCTGACTTTATTCCACAGGTCCCAGTAAATTAAATTTTGGGGGGACTCAAAGTGCAAGATTATTTGCAAATTTTTCAGTCTTAAGTAGTCAAAAGATCCATTCTCTAACCATTTGTTTTCCAGTAAGCTAGAATATTTTTTATGCCACCTAAAACACAGTTTGATAAGCCTTGCTTTTGTCATGCCTGGCTGAATCAGTAGCTTGTAAGCATCCCATGCTGCAATTATTTTCTCAAGGGGGAATGCCTGAATGATATAACATGTGCTATCTTCCACTCCTTTCTGTAATTCACAAATTTCTTAGTGTTCTTAATTTCTATAATATCATCAGTCCCCTTCTTATAATTGAAAAATTTCCTCACTATAACTCAAAGAAAAGTAAGAATAAAAATTAAAATAGGAATAGAACACTGAACCCATAAGAACCGAACTTAAACACAAGGCCAATCTTGACCTGGTTGAAAAGCCAGGAGAATAGGTTTAGAAAGGTAAAATTTAGAACATTTTTTTGGTCCTACAGACTCCAGTCCATTTCGTAAAAGGGAGCAAGGCTTGAAAACAGGAGGCTAAGAGTACTTAAGAGTTAAAGTATATAGTTAATGGCCAATTTAAAACTTAAAGAGACAAGCATATGGGAAATCAGGGAAAATTCTTATCAAACTGGAAGATCAGAAGATCAAGGTTCAGCTTTCCTCTTCATGGTCAGCCATCTGTAAGGGGCTAAAATTCTAGCTATACTGTATAAAATATCTAATGAGTGGTCACCAATAAATTATAAGCTTTAATAAGAGTTAGACTTTTAAGCATTTATTAAGGAGAATAAGAATTTGGTGAAGAGAGAGAGAAAGGTAAAAATCTAACTATTTCTAAGAGACCCCATCATCCGACCTGCCATGGTGAGGTCAGGAACCAAAACAGGAAGAACCCCTCTGCCAGCGTCAGCTTCCTACTTCATGTCCTCTTCCCAGAAATGGAAGGCTCCTCAAGTTGATTGGCTGTTAGTTTTGATAGACAGTACCCACGAGCAAATGTCACGTCCTGATG
Organism: Dromiciops gliroides; assembly: GCF_019393635.1. Lineage (NCBI taxonomy): Eukaryota > Metazoa > Chordata > Mammalia > Microbiotheria > Microbiotheriidae > Dromiciops > Dromiciops gliroides. Next base: position 529,663,269 of record NC_057861.1, on the reverse strand, counting down.
CCAAGTAACTCACCACATGACTTACCCTCAGACACCTTCTCCTCATGGTGGAGCTTTCCTACAGTAACTTTCCAGCAGGTGACTTCATTCCAATAGTTACAATGTATATATATATATATATACACACACACACACACACACACACACACACATATGTGTATGTATATGCATGTATGTGTGTGTATATGTACATATATATATATGAGAATACATATACAGATTTGCATGTATACATATATGGGCATTTTTATGTACCTAAAAATACATGTTTATATATATATGCAAAACTTTTCCATATTAGCCATACCCTCTGTCAACCTCACTGTCTCTTATTTAATCATGAACTTTCCCCCTATCCCTAGATCTGAAAAGTAATTTGTCCATACTCCTCTAATTTGTTCCTGATATCACTCTTTGTGTCTTAATCGTGGATTCATTTTGAGCTTTTCCTGATATGGTATGTGAGATATTGATATATGCCTGGTTTCTGCTACATTGTTTTTCTAACAGTTTTTGTCAAATACTGAGTTCTTGCCCCCAAATCTGAGATATTCGTTTTTATCAAAAAATGATCACCAGGCTCATTTGTTTCTGTATATTGTGTCCCTAATTTTCCCACTACCTCTCTTTTTTAAACTGAATACTAAGCATTGTTTTTACAAATATGGTTTTATAGTAGAATAGTTTGAAATAAGGCTGAGTGACTTTCCTTTCTTTTCATCAATTCTCTGAACATTCTTGATCTCTTGTTCCTTATCCCAACAGTTATACAGTTATACTCCCTATGTTTTACTCCATCATTCTCATGCTTCTATTCTGGGTACCTTCTCTCCTACTTCCAACCTCCCCCCCTCAGTTTCCACCTTCTTTTGTGTATTTTCTTCCCCAATTATATTGTAAGCTCTTTGAGGAAAGAGACTCTCTTTTTTATTCATATCTGTAGCACTTAGCTTAATTCTTAACATGATCTAAGTATTTAATGATTATGAAATTGAATTGAACTTCAAATGAATTTTTTTAGTGTTGTTTTAGCTCTATAAAGTAAGTCTTTTGGACTGTAATTGGGGTGGCACTGAATAAGTAAACTGATTTATGTAACTTTGTAATTTTATCATATTGGCTTAGTGTAGCCATGAATAATTAACTTTGTTCCAATAACTTAGATCTGGTTTTTATTTGTACAAAGAGTATTTTGTAATTGTGTCCATATTGTTCCTCTGTCTACTGACAGATAGACTGATATGATATAAATTTTTGTTGTTTTATTTTGTGGGTTTATTTTGTAAATCATTATTTTAATGTAGGCAGTATCTCAGTTTCCTAGCTGAAGCACTGGGATTACCTAACTAATCCATAATGCAATCCGAAAAATGGGAATAATTTTATGCTCTCTTTGATAGTGTTTGGTCTTCTATTTTGTTTACACTTTTTATATTTACTGATAGAATTTTTAAATTATGTGAACTAATAAACATCTTTGCTTTAGTAAAGTAATTGTAGGAAAGTTTTAGTATTTCTCCACTGCAGGTAATGTTACCTCTTGTATTCAAATATATGGATGTTAAAATATGAAAAAAACATCCCTTCAATGCATATTTCCTTTAGGTTTGTTGTTTTATAACAGAAATGAGTGTTGCTCATAGTCAAGAGCTTTTTCTTTATCTATTAGTATAAACTTGGGGTTCTTTTAAAATAAAATTTACTTATTTTCTAAATTGTTAATTTCTTTTTTAATCATTTGTTTATTTAATTATTAGTTTTAAACATCCATATTTTAGTTCTATATTTTTTTTAAGTGAGGTAATTGGGGTTAAGTGACTTGCCCAGGGTCACACAGCTAGTAAGTATTGTCTGAGGCCGGATTTGAACTCAGGTACTCCTGACTCCAGAGCCGGTGCTCTATCCACTGCGCCACCTAGCTGCCCCTATTTTTTTTTTGACAGGGCAATGAGGGTTAAGTGACTTGCTCAGGGTCACACAGCTAGTAAAAGTCAAGTGGCTGAGGCCAGATTTGAACTCAGGTACTCCTGAATCCAGGGCCATTGCTTTATCCACTGTGCCAACTAGATGCCTCCCAACACCCATTTTTATAAGATTTTCAATTTCAAATTTTTATCCCTTTCCCCCAAGACAGCAAATAACTCGATATAGGTTACACATGTACAATCGTGTTAAACCTGTTTCCACATTAGTCATATTGTGAAAGAAGAACAAAAGGGGAAAACCCATGGAAAAAAAACCACAAACAAAATGTAAGTAATATGCTTTGATCTGCATTCAGACTACATGGTTCTTTCTCTGGATATGGAAAATATTTTCCATCAAGAGTCTTTTGTAACTATCTTTGATCTTTGTATTACTGAGAAGAGATGTCAATCATAGTTGACCAGAGCACAACATTGCAGTTACTGTGTGCAATGTTCTCGTTTTGGTCACTTCTCTCAGTATCAATTCATGTAAGTCCAGGTTGTTTTGAAATCCACCTGCTCATCATTTCTTAAGCATTACATTCATATACCACAACTTCTTTAGCCATTCCACAGTTGATGGGGATTCCCTTGATTTCGAATTCTTTGCCACCAACTGTTAATTTCTAAATTGCTAATTGTCTTTTTAATGTCACATCTCTACCTTTACTCTCTTACCCTACCCTTCTCTCATGAAGTAGAATTCTGATCTGTGAATGACTGCTTCACACAATCACCAATACTGACATGCTTCCCTTGATTTATTGAGAACCAAAGAAAGATAGTGTACTAGCTGTCTTCCTTGTATTATGTTGGAACCACTGTCCCACCATAATCAGGGGATAAATTTTATTTTTATTTATTTTGGTTATGTCTCTAGCAGTAGTATTGTATTTGTATTTATCAATCAGTAACATTTTTGAAAGTCACCTAAAATATGATATTAAGCTACACATAGGAGGGGATTTAAAGGAAGAATAATACATGGTCTTTTCTTTTAATGAGCTTATAATCTTCTTATGAAAATAAGACATTTATAAGTCAAAACATTAACTAAAAACAAAAGGTAATGTAGGTCAAGTGCAAGGAGTGTCATAGGAGTCCAAGATCACTATTCATGAAACAAAGAAGGAGGTAAGGTAAAACCAGAAGAATGCCATTAGTTGACAGGTACAGAAATGATGATCATTTGGTTTTGGTTTTGGTTTTATTTTTTGCAGGGTAATGAGGGTTAAGTGACTTGCCTAAGGTCACATAGCTAGTGTCTGAGGCCAGATTTGAACTCAGGTCATCCTGAATCCAGGGCTGGTGCTTTATCCACTGTGCCACCTTGCTTCCCTGAGATGATCATTCTTAATGATAACAGTGAGTATGTGGTCAACCTGGAAACAAATACAGGCATCTCAAGGGACTGTGTATATATTAGCATTTTTTCATTTAGTTTTCCCTGGACATGAAGGATATTTCATTCTGATCATCACTGTACCTCAGGTTTACTTAGCCCTTTAAAACTTCAATGGCACTTTCCTCATAATAACCTTAAGAGTTAGGATAAAACAAGTATTGTCTGCATTTTATAGAAATAAATTTTAGCAAAATTGGATAAATTACTTGCCAATGGTCACAAAGCATGTGGGTCCACAGATCTGACAACAGGATTGATTTCACCTTTTTTATTGTTGAGTTGTTATGGTTGTGTCCAACTCTTCTTGACACTTTTGGGTCTTTTCTTCATGAGGGTACTGGAATGGTTTGCCATTTCCTTCTCAGCCCATTTTAGAGATTTGGAACTGAGGCAGTGTTAAGTAGCTAGCCCAGGCTCACATGTCTAGTAAGTGTCTGAGGTGAGATTTGAACCCATGAAGATGAGTCTTCCTGATTCTAAGCCAACTGCCCAATCCACTAAACAAGCTTGTTGCCCAATATGACTGATCCACCTTTACACTGCATTAAATATGACTTTGGAAAAATATGTTTAAGGTTATTTTCATTGATAGATGTGTACATGTGACACCAGGAGTTTGTGTTTAAACCTCTAAACAATGAAAAATGGAAAATTTGACTAGGAGTATGGTATATTGCAAATAACATTTTAGGATAAATAATCTGGCATGGATTCAGGAGACTGACTCATGTAGGGAGAGATTCAAGGTGGGGGGGACCCCAGTTACACACCTGCTCTAGTATTGCAGGGATAAGATAATGTAGGTTTACACTAGAGGGGTCAAACAGAGTGGAAATGACTAAATAAATACAATATTTTGTACTCCATCGTTGACTTTTCTTTCACACATCCAGAAACTCTTTTAATAGGCCAAAAACTTAAATTCTTTTTTTTTAGAATTTTATTTTATTTTTTTTAAATTAATAAAGTATTTTATTTTTTTTCCGTTACATGTAAAGATAGTTCTCAACCTTTGTTTATACAAGCTTTACAAATTCAGATTTTTCTCCCTCCCTCCCCTCCCTCCCCTCTCACCTAGACAGCAGGTAATCTGATATAGGTTTTAGATATATAGATATATAGATATATACACACACACAATAACATTAATCCTATTTCTGCATTAGTCATGTTATAAGAGAAAAAAATCAGAGCAATGATGGAAAACCTCAAAATAGAAAAAAAAAACAACAGCAACAAAAACAAAAGAAATAGTATGGCTCATTTAGCATCTATACTCCACAGTTCTTTTTTATTTTTTCCCGGATTTGGAGATCCTCTTCCATCACGAGTTCCCTGGAATTCTTCTGTGCCATTGCATTGGTGAGAAGAATATAGTCCATCACAGTAGATCAACACTCAATGTTGATGATACTGTGTACAATGTTCTTCCAGTTCTGCTCATCTCACTCATCATCAGCCCACGCAAGACCCTCCAGGTTTCTCTGAACTCCTCCTGCTCATCATTTCTTATAGCATAATAATATTCCATTGTATTCATATACCACAACTTGTCCAGCCATACCCTAGTTGATGGGCACCCCCTCAACTTCCAATTCTTTGCCACCACGTAAAGAGCAGCTATAAATATTTTTGTACATGTGGGTCCCTTTCCCTCTTCCATGATCTCTTTGGGAAAAAGACCCAAAAGTGGTATTGCTGGGTCAAAGGGTATGCACAGCTTTATTGCCCTTTGGGCTTAATTCCAAATTGTTCTCCAGAATGGTTGGATCAGTTCACAGCTCCACCAACAATGGATTAGTGTTCCAATTTTCCCACAGCTTTTCCAACATTTATTATTTTCCTTTTTTGTCATTTTAGCCAATCTGATAGGTGTCAGGTGGTACCTCAGAGTTGTTTTTATTTGCATCTCTCTAATCATTAGAGATTTAGAGCATTTTTTCATATGGGAATAGATAGCTTTGGTTTCTTCATCAGAAAACTGCCTGAAGAACTTAAATTCAAGGAGGGGAGATTAAAAATAACAGAATTCTGTTGAAGTTGTTTTGTACAGGACTACTATGTAAGAAGTAACAAACTTTTATATGGGTTGGCCCCACATCTTTTCCTGTTTTGATTATACCTCAGCCACAACATACCCTTGGGTGAGATAGAGGCCAATCAGATAGATAGGGAGAGTTATTTTTACTTCTTACAAGCTGGGGTATAAAACATTTCTTTTACACTTTTTGTCACCTGAAAGAAAACCTGTATTTCTGTATTTGATAAATTGCTAGCATAACTATTTCAGTGGAAACTGAAGATCCCTTTACAATTAGCATAGAGAATATGAATGGAGAAAAATACTGATATTCTTGGGTGAAACCCTGAATGGTGACAGAATCAAAAGATTGTGACATGTTAGGAATTCCCAGCACTTAACTTGATCTAAGTAAACCTAAGCCAGTGTTTACACTCAAATGTTTGTGGAAAGAATGAAAAAATAAAAAAGGAACTGAACTATTTGTCAACTTACCAAGCTTTGAATGGTTAAACTGGACTTCTGTATCCATATTCTGATCATTTAATTAGCAAAAAAAATTAATCAAACCCAACACATTTCCCATCCAACTATATATTGTTAATATGAAATAAAGGGATACTAGACATTAAAGAAGAGGCTTCCAGAAATAACTTTATGGGTTATGGCAGCACAGTTGTCCAATGCAGAATATTAAAGAAATGATATTTTATTTTTCCCCAGTTACAAGTAAAAGTAAATGTTAACATTCATTTTTTTTTATTTTGTGTTCCAAATGTCCTTGTTCCCTACCCCACCTTTCCCCCTCCCCAAAGACAGGAAGTAATTTGATATAGGTTATACATATTCAGTCATAGAAAATATATTAGTATAGTAGACAAGTCATGAAAGAAAACAACAAAAGGGGAAAATAGGGGAAAAAACAGAAATTGAAAAATAGCTTGCTTTGATTGAATGCCAAATAATAAAAAAAGAAACATGCCCCCCAATTTGACTATATTCAGTATAATTGTAATTGTCAAGGACTATTGTTGATAAAAATAATGAACAGATACTTAATTCATGGTTTTCTCTATGTTTCTCCATTGAATAACTATAGCCTAGTAATATCGAGTGGCACTAATTTATTGGGGGTAATTTATTTTACACCATGATCAGCTGGATAAGGATATGTGACACTTTATACTACTGAACATTAAATAATAGCCCTCAGACATAGAGATCTCCAAAAGACCATTTATAATACCTAATTACTCATTGTTGGCAGATTTTAGGGGAAAAACTTCTGTTTCTTTTTTTGGATCACAAGGTAAATCAAGTTACTTTGGAGCTCCTAGGATTCAGTGGCTTTAGACACTAGGAGGTGAGTAGAAGGAGATGGAGTATTGCTAATGTTGGTTTGCCTTCTTGCTCCTTCTTACAGGCTGCAGGACAATGGGTACAGCTGGTGAAAGGAGTGGCTGTTTGCTCAACTTTAGAGGAACCTAAAACAAGAAAGAAGAATAATGAGAGTATAATAAATGAACATTGCCGAACAGTGGAGAAAAAGAGAAGTAGTTACAAATGTTTATGATAAATTATGGAAAAGAAGATTATGCAAATGAAAAAAACTAGCTAGAATGTCATGGAAAGGAGCGTTAGAGTGATATGATTGTAATAGAGACCCTATGGAGGTTTAACCTCAGGGACCATCACATAAAAAATATATATTAATTATATACTCAGATTTTAATAATACTGATCTCCTGTAAAGTAGAATCAAAAATAATGGTGAAATTAAGAGATTTTTTTCACTTCCATGACTTTTAACACAGCATTTTTTTTTTGTCTCATAAAACAAAGGAATTAAAAGGGTCTCCTATACTTTGGTTTTCAAAAACCATGTTGTTTACAACCAAGAATTTTGTATTATTATCATTGTTATTATAGTTAAATCAAATTAATTATTTAACCAAAAGCACTTTCCTTGTTACTCTCTTCACCTTCTGTATATTTCCATGTTAATAATGGTAAATTAGTTTTAGTAGCCTGCTCACAATAAATATGCAAGTTGTGTTGAATTACATACGTCCATGTAGCAGAGAACATTCCTCTACTTTGAAAATAAAATCATCTTGATTCAAAAATCCCAGGTATTGAAAAAATGATATGACTCTTCACCTGTGTCTCTTTACAAGTTCTGAAGGAAAATTCTTGCAGGAGTCGGCTAGTAGCAACTTTCATACTCATAAGTGCAAATCTCATCCCAATACAGTTTCGGGGACCTATACCAAAGGGCAGGTATACATAGGGGTTGATGCTCTCCTTGTTTTTCTTGCTGAACCTGGTTTTTTTTAAATGGTAGAAGAAAAGAGGTGAGTGGAGATCCAAGAATTGTGAGAACAAATCTGACTCTGTAAGAGATAGATAAATCAATAAACATTTATTTAGTGTCTTCTATGTGCCAGGAATTGTGCTAAGTGCAGAAGATACACAAAGGGGCAAAAGACTTTCTCTGCCCTCAAGGAACTTAAAATCTAATGGGAAAGTCAATATGCAAAGAAATATATACAATGCAAGCTATGTACAGGATTAATAGTAAATAATTAACAGAGGGAAGGCACTGGAATTAAGAAGAACTGAGAAAGACTTCCTGTAGAGAGTCAGATTTAAATTAGGCCTTAAAGAAAATTATAGAGGTCAGTACTCAGAACAGAAGAAGGTAAACATTCCAGGCATGGGGAACAAAGAAGGAGCTTGGAGCTGAGGTGGAGTGTCTTCTTTGGGAAACATCAAGAAGACCAATGAAACAGGATCAAAGTGTAGATGACAGAAAGTAAAATAGAAAAAGAGTAGAAAGGTATTAGGAGCATTGTTGGTGGAGTTTTAAGCTGATCTTTCCACTCTGGAGAGCAATTTGGAACTATGCATAAAGGGCTATGGAACTGTGCATACCCTTTGATCCAGTAATAGCACTACTTAGGTCTGTATCCCAAAGAGATCATAGAAAAGGGAAAAGGCCACACATGTACAAAAACACTTATAGCAGCTCTCTTTGTGGTGGCAAAAATTGGAAATCAGGGGAATGCTCATCAATTGACTGAACAAGGGGAATGGATGAACAAGTTGTGGCATATGAATGCAATGGGATACTATTGTGCTATAAGAAGTGATGAGCAGACAGATTTCAGAAAAAACTAGAAAGACTTTAGACAGATATTTTTAAAATCAGATGAAGTAGCAATTCTACAAAATTCTTTTGGTAACACTAAGACAATTTTAATGCCTAAACCAAAAAAAATAATAATAATAAAGCAAACACAGAGAAAGAAAACAGTTGAAAATTTTCCCTAATGAATATTTATGCAAAATCTTTTAAATAAATATTTAAAAAGTATTATGGAAAACAGTAATATATCACAGAGAGTACTGTGACCATGTAGGACTTATACCAGGAATGTAAGGTGGTTAAATACAAAAGACTTTTCACATAAATAAAGGTATCTCTAAACAATTGGAGAAATATCAACTGCTTGTGGGTAGACCAAAACATCATCATAAAAATGACAATTATATCCAAAATATTTTACTTATTTATTGACATATGAAACTAGTAAATATATATGTACACACATATGTGTATATATGTATGTACACATATGTCTTGTATATATACATATATACACATATATTTACATATACATATGTTATGGCAGTAGGTAAAAAAAGAACAAAATTCATCTGGAAGAAGAAAAGTTCAATAATATCAAGGGAATCATTGGGAAAAAGTAAAGGAAATAAGCAGGGTATAGTAACTTTCAAACTATACTACAAAACAGTAATCATGAAAACAATTTGGTACTGAATAATAGAGTGGTTAATTAAGGAAATAGATTAAGTACACAATATATGCAATATAATTGAATGACCAAAATGGTCCAGTATTTGGTTTGTTTTTTTTTTAATTTTTGTTGTTATTGCTATTGTTGTTGTTGTTGTTGTTGTTTTGTGGGGCGGGGGGGGGGGGAGAGGGGGGCAATGAAGGTTAAGTGACTTGCCAAGGGCCAAACAGCTATTAAGTGTCAAGTGTCTGAGGCTGGATTTGAACTCAGGTTCTCCTGAATTTTTGAGCCAGCACTCTATCCACTGTGCCACCTAGCTGCCCCAATGGTCCAGTATTTGTAAACCTAATGATCCAAACTTTGGGGACAAGAACTAATTAACCAATAAAATCTGCTGGGAAAATTGCAAATCAGTCTGACAGAAACTAGGCATATATAAATATTGCACATTGTCTAGCTAGATAACAAAAAAATGGGTTTATGCTTTAGGCACAAAGGGTGATATCATAAGCAAATCAAGGAAGAATAGGAAAAATACTTTTCAGATCTATGGATAAGGGGAGGTTTTATTATCAAACAAGAGATAGGGAGGTTTCTAGAAAGCAAAATGAATGATTTGGGTCATATGAAATTAAAAAATTTTTGTACAAACAAAACAAATTCAATCAAAATCTGAAGGAAAACAGAAAACTGAGCAAGAGAAGGATTTTTATAGCAAGTTCCTCTAAAAAAGGGCTCAATTCTCAAATATATAGGGAGTTGAGCAAAATTCGTAAAACCCACATGCACACACAACCAAGAGCAATACCCTATTGACAAAATGTCAAAGGATGTGAACAGGTAGTTTTCTGAAGAAGAAATCAAAGCTACCAATAGTCACACAAAAATACACTCTAGATCAGGGCTTCTTAAACTTTTCCCATCCACAACCCCTTTTCACCTGAGAAATTTTTACACCAACAGGGGTATATAAGAATATATGTAATAGGTATACAAATCAAAGATTTGCTTTCAAATTTTTCTAGTCCCACACATTGTTACGTGACCCCATTTGGGGTCATGAACCACAGTTTAAGAAGCTTTGCTCTATATCAATCAGTCATCATCATCACCATCGCCATCATCATCATCTTACATTACTCTGCTTCAAATTTTTTTTCCCAGAATCCAAGTCATTCCCCAATTGAGAAATAGTCAAAGGATATGAACAGGCAATTTTCTGATGAAGAAATCAAAGCTATTGCTGTATGAAACAATGCTCTAAATCACTACTGATTAGAGAAATGCAAATTAAAACAACACTGAGGTACCACCTCACACCTATCAGATTGGCTAATATGAAAAAAAGGAAAATAATAAATGTTGGAGAAGCTGTTAAAATTGGGACACTAATGCATTGTTGGTGGAGCTGTGAACCGATCCAACCATTCTGGAGAGCAATTTGGAATTATGCTGTAAAAAAAAATTATATTATTAAGTATATCTAATCTAATCTGAAAAAAATGTATAACTAATTATATGAAAATTATAATTTTAGAAAAATTATAATTGGGCTGTAAGTCTCATCTTGGTCACCATTCAAATGTCAGAATATTTTATCTAACTTCCTAAATCGAGGGGACTAATCTGACTGGAAGACTAATCTGGGGACTTTTGACTGGCTGCCTATCTGACTGCTATTATCTTAGTATGGACCATTTAAAAATTTCTTCACACTGCTCCCAAATTGATAAGAAAAGATTAAGAAGCCTCTTAATTCAGTAATCAAAGCAGGGTTTATTTATAAAAATCAATGTAAAAGATAAGAAATGCAAAGTTATATGAAATCTGACTGCTTTCTGCCTCTCTCCTGCCACTTGTGTTTCTTTGCTCTCTAACTTTCCTCTCTGCACTGTAGTGATGAATAGCCCCCTGCTTCACTCTTTAACTTCTCTCTCACTACCTTAGAGATGAACCCCTGAAAAGGCCCTTACTCTGTACCGCTCCTTCCTCTGTCTGTCTCCTCTCCTATTGTCTTCTTAATTTTCTGGCCTCCCCCCTTCACTGTCTTCTCCCCTGTATATATCGTTGTTCCAACCCCTCAAACCTCAGGCTCCCTGTGCCCCTGCACACGCCAAGCTAATCCCCTGGCCACACTAGGGCTGCGGCCGGGGGCTCAACCACACCCAGGGGCCCATGTCCCTGTTGCGCGCCAGGGACCTCGGCATGGGCTACACCAGAGCCTGGCCTGGATGAGCCTGGGATCTCTGGGATAGATCCTCTCTGGGCGGAGGGAGCTGGGGCTTTTTCCCCCAGTCGTCTGACCTGGCGTCTCATAAAGCCCACGGGGCTTTTTGGCTCAGCTGAAGCAGAGGGGGCGGGTCACCAGCCCCTCTTACACAGAAAAAACCATGAGGGCCTAAGGCTTTTTAATCTCAGCCCAAAGGTAGGGTCTCCAAATCAAAAGAAATTTCCACAGTCCCCACTTTGCTTCGACAAGAAACACAGCATGTTTCCTTGATGAAGCAGCAAAACAAAACATCATAACCTATGCTAGGACACAATGCCAATAACACAGGAAAAGAAAAAAATTTTCCAGAGGGGCAATCCCTCATGGACTTGTGCTTTGACAATGTCCACAGAGGGAAGGCCTCTGCAGAAAATACACATTACAGATGGTGTATGTGGGAAGAAACAAAAATGTCCATTTAAAATCTTTTAAATCTTGTCTTTGAAGGAGGGTTGAGATGTCATCAGGGGAACTGACTCTGGTCTGGATTCTGGCTGTCTCTGGATTCTGCTGGTTGTCTCTGGAACTGCTGAGCTTTCACTAATCTTTTGTATCGCATTGTCCAAAAATGTCCAATTTAAATAATGAAAGTTTTTCAAAAAACAGTGAAAGTTCTTCAAAATATACGAAACAAATTTAAACGATACATATACAACATATTGGAGTCCCCCCTTTTGAAGGATGTTTATATCCATAAGCAATACAAAATTGAGACAGTTATAATATTAATAACATTTTTTACCATTACATGTCTGGATCAAGGCCAAATTTAGTAATGTGTCCATGTTGACACCTGACAATATTATGGAAAGGTTACCATACCACATCTTGTGGTGCATAGACATCCAGTAATCATGCTAGGCCTCAGGTGATGGATTCTAACCATGCCACCAGACTGAATGAAAAAGCCAAATTAAGTTAAGCCAGGTGCTTGGGCTGGAGCTTCCATGACAACAGGCCATTTTTGGACTGAGAGATGTGCCCTTCATAGCTGCTATTATCAGCAAACTATGAACTTACTGAATGTATTTCGACTAAGAGAATCCCGCCTCCAGCTTTTGCTGAATGGCTGTTCTTTCAGCCTCCATCAGGGCATTTTACCTACACCTGTCTCTCCTCCTGTTGTACACATATTTTCTCCAAGGCCTGCATCATGGAGTTGAATCATCTCCATCAAGCTCAGTATAAGAGCATTAGTCTCTGAAATGGTAAGTTTCCATAATTCATAAATCTCATATTAATTTCAACAAAGACAATATGATTGTGAAAATGTGTGTTATGCTGCATAATTTGGGGCACACTTGTAATATATACAGTGATTCCAAACTATATCCAGAGTCAATTGGAAAAGTGGTATAATGACCAATATGCTAAAATTACTACTCTTTCACTAAGGATAATAAAAGCTATATACATAGTCACAATGACATATTAATGATAAATGAATATAAATGACATAATATTAAATATTATTACAAAATCTTCATTAGACAAATAAACCACATCTTCTTGTTCATGAATTCTCCATCTAGTACAATAACAATAACAGATATTTGTAGTGATAAACAATTTATCCAAAAGAACTTAAATATCAGCGAGACTCAATATGTCCATTAATTGTTTTACAAGTTAAGCAATGAGGGTTCAATAACCCTTTTTAGAAGTTAGAGCCATATGTTCTTGGTGAATAAGCTCTTCGCCTACAAGTGGTACAGATGGAATGAGATGGTGAGGATCAGACTGGGGCCAAGCAGGAACAGGAACAGCAACACCAGCAGGCCAGGGTGCCTGCTTCAGTTCTGCACAGCTGAAAGATGCTGGGAATCCAGCTGTAAAGATACTTGTAAAGAATTTTTTGTTAGAGCCACAAGTGGCTTAGCAATTTTACCAAAACAGGGTATCCATTGCCTGCAAAACCCAGCTGCTCCCAGAATGGCCCTTAGCTGCCTCTTAGTTAATTTTGCCACTCTTTGGGCTTCTAATAAGCAATCATAATATATGTCCCCAACCTTAAGGGTCACATGAGCTTCCTTACTCTGGGGAGGAGAACAGAATAGAATAAGAGGATTAATGTATTTAAAGTCTAGAAAAATAAAATTTTCAGTATTTACTGTTGTCCATTCCTCCCCTGTGCACCGTCATTTTTCCACATTTCCCTGATCTTTATCCATTTGAGAGGGTCTGTGACTGTTGTCAGGTTGCTCCTTTATATCTCTTTGAAAAGGCCTATAACTGTTTTGACTCTGTCTCTCTGTATCTCCATGATAAGATCTATATTATTTTTTATTTTGTTTATAATAAGACCTATAATTACCTTAATTATGTCTTTCTGTACCTTCCTGATAGGGTCTTCTAAAGCTATTCTGATTCTGTTGGTAATAAGGCCTGTAATTGCCTTGGTTGTTCCCTCTCTGGTAAAAGTTTCCCTGATTATTTCTATTTCCCCTAAAAAAGTCTTTAAGGCTTTCAGTCATTACTTGTTTCAGTTCATATTTTCTGGTTCTACACTCTCTCAATAAGTGTCCTTACTTATCACAATATTGAAACACTTTAGGTGTTTTATATTGACTTTCAACTGTTTGACCTGAGAGCGCTGGTGCTAGGATGCTTCTGTGAGTATGCTTAACAGCATCCTGCATGAGAGGCTTCTGCTGACCTGATTTTAAAGACTGGTCAGCATCTTTTTGTGAACCCAGGTTATTTCTAGAAGAGGGCGCTCTGGAATCCCTCTGAACACATGGCTCACTATAGGTACAATTCTTTCTCTCTCTCCAAAGTTGTGTAAGAAAATACCACGCTATAATATTAGTAATGGAGAGGAAAAAAATTACAATTGCTAGAGCTATTATTATATTAGCATAATAAGGGTCAAAATTAGCCAAAATGTCCCCACTAATATTAACCATGGGATCAGTGGGGAAAATAGACTCACTCATCCATCATTCTAAAAAATTTTTATAGTGTGGATGAGGAAAAATCTAGCAAGGCTATAAGAAAATACTGAGCTAGTTATCCTTTTAAAGTGAGACAATATGTTGTCCCAGAATAGCCCAACAAAAAAAGACAAGAGGTAAAACAAATATTCAATCATGGTTCACTATAAACGCTAAGGCTTTTCCCTGCTAGAGGCTTTCAAAAAATTAAGGGAAGCAGTGGGTGGAAATTTTTTTTTTCTTTTTATAAAAAAATTTCCTATTGGCCCCTTTAAAAAAAAAAAATTTACCAGGTTAGGTTAGAAACATCTTGTGGCTCATCACTAAATAATGTAAAAAAATTAATGAATAAACTATAACTAATCCTATCTAAAAAATTATATAACTGTATTTGTATGAAAAATTATAACTTTAGAAAAATTATAATTGGGCCATAAGTCCTGCCACAATCACCATTCAAATGTAAAAATATTTTAGCTAATTTGCTTAGTTTGGGGGGACTAATCTAACTGGAGGACTAAATCTGGGGACTTTTGACTAGCTGGCTATCTGACTGCTATTCATTTAATAAGGGCCATTTATAAAGTTCCACCACACTTGCTCCTCCCAAATTGATAAGCAAAGGATTAAGAAGCCTCTTAATTAAATAATTAAAGCAGAATTTATTTATAAAAATCAATGTAAACGATAAGAGTTAAGAAATGCAAATTATACAACCTGTCTGCTTTTCATATAATGACCATTGTTGGCTGCTTGTCTTAGGGTATGCTCCAGCTTTTTCCAACTTTCTCCTTCACTCCAACTTCACTTTCCCTGCTCAGCTCCTTTCTTCTAACTCCAAGCCCCTTTCACTTTGTTGACCCCCCTGCCTCTAACTTTCCTCTCCGTACTGTCGCGCTGAACCCTTGTGTCTCTCTCTCGCAGACCGGCTTCTCCTTGCATTCTCTTAGTCCTCTGGCATTCTTCTTCCTTGTTTTTTTAATCTTCTGGCCTCTTTTACTACCTTCTAACTGGAAAGCCCTTTCTCGCTTTCTCTAGCATCCTTGTAGCAGTCCCCTTTCTGTCTGTTCCTCCCTTATTCTTTCTCCAACTTCACTTTCTCCAACCTGTACCGTCTTCCTTACAATGTCTTCTTCAACCTCCTGTATCATCCGCCCCCTCTCTTCTCCCCGTTACTACCTAACTACCGGCATATATCTTCCTTCTCTCCAGTGAAACTCGGGACTGGCTGCCCCCAGGGCTGGCCGAGCCCCATGCTGCACAAGCCCACAGCTGGGGCTTGGCGAAGCAAACCCCAGTGTCCCTGAAGGTTTTCGTGGGCCTTTCCACTCTGTGCACAAGCTGCATCATGCCACACCCCTAGCTCAGGGTCGGGTCCATGCAGCTTAGCCCGGCTCAGAGACACCCTACTCCCCCCCCCCCCCCCCCCCCCCCCCCCCCCCCCGCAGCTGAAGCAGAGTGGAAGGGGAAGCTCCACTTGAGGAGCCTGAGGCCAATTTCAACACCCACAGTGCCCAAAGAGCTATAAAGCTGTGCATACCCTTTGAACCAGCAATACCACTTTTAGGTCTTTTCCCCAAAGAGATCATAAAAAGGGAAAAGGATCCACATGTACAAAAATATTTATAGCTGCTCTTTTTGCGGTGGCAAGAAATTGAGAGGTTGCCCATCACTTGGGCTGAATAAGTTGTGGTATATGAATGTAATGGAATAACAATGGAATGTAAGAAACAACAAGCAGGCAAATTCAAAGAAACCTGGAAGGACCTGCATGCACTGATGCTGAGTGAGATGAGCAGAACCAGGAGAACATTGTACACAGTATCATCAACATTATGTGTTGATCAACTGTGATAGACTTGATTCTTCTCAGCAATACAATGGTATAAGATAGTTCCAAAGGACTCATGATGGAAAATGTTCTCTAAATCCAGAAAAAAAAGAACTGTGGAATATGGATGCAGATTGAACCATAATATTTCTTTTGTTTTGGGTGCTGTTATTTTTCTTTTTTGAGGTTTTTCATTTTTGCTCTGATTCTTCTTTCACAGCATAACTAATGCAGAAATATGTTTAATGTGATTGTACATATATAACCTATATCAAATTACTTGCTGTCTTGGGTAGGGGGGAGGAAGGGGAAGGAGGGAGAAAAATTTGAAAGTAGAAATCTTCTAAAAACAAATGTTGAGGGGGCAGCTAGGTGGCACAGTGGATAAAGCACTGGCCCTGGATTCAGGGGGACCTGAGTTCAAAAATGACCTCAGACACTTGACACTTACTAGCTGTGTGACCCTGGGCAAGTCACCTAACCCCCAATTGCCCCACAAAAAATAAAATAAAAACAAAAACAAATGTTGAAAACTATCCCTACATTTAACTGGAAAATAATAAAATATTTTTATAATTTAAAAAAAATTTTCACAGTTGCTATTACTGTTTCCCTCCATACTATTACCTCCCCATGATATTTACTCTATTTTCTATCTTCTTTTACCCTATCCCTCCTCAAAAGTGTTTTGCTTCTGACTGCCCCCCTCCCTTACTCTGCCCTCCCTTCCTTCACCCCTCCCTCCTTATCTCCTTCCCCTCCTACTTTCCTGCAGGGTTAGATAGATTACTCCACCCAATTGAGTGTGTATGTTGTTCCCTTCTTGAGCCAACTCTGATGAGAGTAAGGTCTTTGAGCCAATTCTAATGAGTTTAAGGCTCATTCACTGCCCCACTCCTCCCCCCATCTCTCCCCCCACTCCATAAGTTCTTTCCTACTTCTTTCATGTCAAATTTCACCACATTCAAACTCTCCTCTTCCCCCTCCCCCAGTGCAATCTGCTCCCCGCTCAATTTTACCCAAAATATGTCATCATGGGGCAGCTAGGTGACTCAGTTGACAAAGCACCCACGCTGGAACCAGAAAGACCAAAGCCCAAATCTGACCTCAGACACAAGACACTAGATACTCACCATCTCAATGACCCCAGGCATGCCACCCAACACCAACCAGCCCACAAAAAAATTATAAACAAAAAATAAATGCTTTACAAATATCATCCCTTCATAATCAATTCCCACCTGTGTCCTCTGTCTAAATTTATTCCTATCATCAGCCCTAATACTGAGAAAGTTCTTATGAGTTAGAAGTATCATCTTCCCATGTAGGAATGTAAACAGTTTAAACTTTTAACATCCCTCATGATTTATTTTCCCATTTACCTTTATATGCTTCTCTAGGATCTTGTATTTGAAAGAGAAATTTTCTATTCAGTTCAGGACTTTTCATCAAGAATGACTGAAAGTCCTTTTTTTCACTGAAGTCCCATTTTTCCCCCTGAAAGGTTGTACACAGTTTTGCTGGGTAGGTGATTCTTAGTTGTAATCCCTATGCCTTTGCCCTCCAGAATATCATGTTCCATGCCTTCTGGTCCTTTAATGTAGGAGCTGCTAGATCTTCTGCTATCCTGATTGGGGCTCCAAGGTACTAACTTTGATTTGTTCAATCCTAATTCTTAGGCAATTATTTTCTTCAGAGAGCTTTTCCATTTGGCTTTTCAAACTGTTGACTTTTTTTTCATCTTTCATGCATCACTCTTATTTTTTTTTCCTTTACCTCTCTTACTTTATCTTCAAAGTCCTTTTTGAGGACTTCTATGGCTTGAGACAAATTCATATTTTTCTTGGACGCTTTGGATGTAGGAACCCTGATGTTGCTATCCTCTTATGATGATGTACCTTGATCTTCCTTTTCACCGAAGAAACTTTCTATGGTTCACACCTTTTTCTGCCTGTTCATCTTGCCAGCCTATTTCTTGACTTTTGACTCCTTCTTAAAGTGGGGCACTGCTTTCTGGATTCACTGTCCTGATCTTCAGGGGGTCCAAGATGGTATGGTTCCATCTTAAAGTGGGGCACTGCCTCCAGGACACACTATCCCAAGCTTCAGGAGGTCCCAGGGGATAAGATTTAAGGAGATGCACATTATCAGCTCACCTGGCCTGTGTTCTGGTCTGTAAGTAACCACAGGTTGCTTACTCTTTAACCCAGGAAACAAATCTGGTTCACTTTGGTTGCAAGCAGGGCCTGTCTGCACCCCTCCCCCACCTGGGACCACCACCCAAGACTGTATCCTGTATATGAACACAGGCAAAATGTCAGAGTTCCACCGTGGTGCCAACAAAGACCCTTGTAATCTCCTTCATGCCTGCCAACCCCTCAACCCTCTCACCAGTATGTGAACTGAGTTAGTCACAGCTGAAGCCAATTCAGAGGTTCTGGAATTTGCTTTCTCTGGTATGGCCTGGGGCTAGATCTGTATCACTGTGGCCTTGGGGTTGGACTCCACTCCCACCTTGCTACAGAAGACCCCTCCTGCTGAACTTCTAAGCCATATTTGGCTGATAAGTCATCTCAGTCCATCCTTTTATGGGTTCTGCTCCTCTAGGAATTGTCTTATGTCATTATTTGGAGCTCTGAGCACTTACTGCCTTTCCTCTGCCATCTTGGCTCTGCTTCCCAGAACAATGCTTTCTTATCAAGATGACCTATATGTGAGTTGTTATTTTTTTTTTAATCCCAGACTGGGCTTGAAAGGCAGAAATATCAAGAAACTCTCAACAAGCTGTTATAATATCAATATTATTTATAATGTAGCAGTTCTAAACCTTGGTTTGCTAAGAAATATAAGCAAGGAAACAATTAATCTCTTACTACAACTGCATTTCAATCAGGCTAAAGACTTTAATGGACTGCCAGGTATCACAGTGGATAGAGAGCCTAGCCCAAAGTCTGTGACATGAATTCAAATCGAGCCTTAAACACTTACTAGCTATATGATCCTGGGCTAGCCAAGTAACCATATTTGCTTTCATTTCCTCATTGTAAAATGAGCTTGGAAAGTAAGTGGCAAACCACTCAAATATCTCTGGTAAGAAAACTAAAGGGTATCATGAAGAGTAAATCAGAGATTAATTTTAAAAAAGAAAATAATAGCAAAAGATTTTAAATCAATCATTAAAATCCAAAGAACAGATTGAAAGGGGAGAAAGTTGAGGCAGCTATTGGAGATAACATTGTACCTTTTTATGTTATTGTAATCTTTTTGAGGAAGTTGGCTAAAAACAAACCAGAGGAAATATAAAATAGCATGGAGGGAAAGATCAAGTGAAGTTTTAATCAGCATAGTATGAGAATATTATTCTTACCAGAGGCCCCCTGCTGTGAGAGTATGGGTTGAACTTTCTAAGGTTCAGTGTCCTGAAGTTACCTCACATTATCATGAGACCACTCTCAACCAATCAGCTTGAAGCAGTGTATGAGGCAGTTGGTTTTGTCAGTTGGTGGCTGGAACCTCATGGGATTGGCAACTGAACCAGGAGTGGTTGAGGTAGTTAGGGTTTTCCTATTCTTTTAGAGACACTTGTTTTCTCTTTGTTAACCTCTAATGCATTTAATAAATGTTTAATACCTAAACTGTCAAACAGTTGTCCTAGTTAGCTTTCCCCACAAGGGGACAGATAGGGTAATCACGCACATTTAGTTTTACCTGTCACAATAGAAGAAACAGGTGTGTTTGTAGACCATAGGCAGTGAGTCAGTAGACTGAGATGGATTGAAAATAAAAGTATGGAGGGCAGCTAGGTGGTGCAGTGGATAAAGCACCGGTCTTGGATTCAGGAGGACCTGAGTTCAAATCTGAGCTCAGACACTTGACACTCACTAGCTGTGTGACCCTGGGCAAGTCACTTAACTCTCATTGTCCCATCAAAATAAATAAATAATAAATATGAGTGGGGATGACAAAGGGAGCAATCAGGAGAGATGGGGCCAAGATGGTGGAGAAAAGACAGTAACTTGCCTGAGCTATCCCCAAGACCCCTCCAAATACCTTCAAATAATGCCATAAGACAATTCCTGGAGCAACAGAACCCACAAAATGACAGGGTTAAATAATATTCCAGTTAAAAAATTTAGAAGGTCCACAGGAAAGGTCTGTTGTACCAGGTGAGAGTAGAGCACAGCTCCACAAAGGCTGCACCTGCAAGACCCAGCCCCAAAAAACTAGAAGCAGGCTTCAGGAACCTCTGAATCAGCAGCAGCAGCAACTACTACTAGAACTCAGCCCACAGATGATAAAGGGGTCTAGCAGTTGGCTGGAGGGAGATTACACAGGTCTCTTTGCTAGCACTGTGACTGGACTCTGTTGGTTTGCTCATACTCAGATCCAGCTCACAATCTTGGGTGGTGATCCCGGGGGGAGGAGCACAAGTACACCAGAGCTTGTAGCCATAGTGGAGCAGGAGCCTATTC
This sequence comes from Dromiciops gliroides, assembly GCF_019393635.1. Classification (NCBI taxonomy): domain Eukaryota; kingdom Metazoa; phylum Chordata; class Mammalia; order Microbiotheria; family Microbiotheriidae; genus Dromiciops; species Dromiciops gliroides. Next base: position 529,642,551 of record NC_057861.1, on the reverse strand, counting down.
ATAGTTCCAAGGCAGAAAAGCATGTCTGTGGTTGCTGGTAGACCAGAACACAGACCAGGAGAGTAGTAACCATACATCTCCTTAAATCATACAACCTTAGAAAAACTAAGGAATTACAAATTCTTAGAAGTATCTCAGAGAACAGCTGCCCAAATCCCATGAAGCTTGGGACAATGCACCCTCCTCACTGGAAGCAATACCCCACTTTAGCAAAGAGTTAAAGGTCAAGGGGGCAGCTAGGTGGTGAAGTGGATAGAGCACTTGCCCTGGATTCAAGAGGACCTGAGTTCAAATCCGGCCTTAGACACTTGACAGTTACTAGCTGTGTGACCCTGGGCAAGTCATGTAATCCTCATTGCCCCACAAAAAAAAAAAAACACAAAAAAAGAGTTAAAGGTAAAAAAAATAGTCTAGGAAAATGGGCAAACAGAAAAAAATGCTGACCCTAGAAAGTTTCTATGGTGACAAGGAAGTTCAAAATACACCCTCAAAAGAAGATAACAAAGTCAAAGCTCCTACATCCAAAGCTTTTAAGAAAAATATGAACTGGTTTCAGGCCTTAAAAGGGCTCAAAAAGGACTGTGAAAATAAAGTAAGAGAGTATTGATTGGAGAGATTCAGTTCAAAGCAATTCTGGATACTACCTCATACCTATTAGATTGTATAATAGGACAGCAGAGGAAAATGACAAATGTTGTAGGGGATATGGGGGAAATGAGACATTAATACACTCTTGGTAAAGCTGTAAACTGAGTCAAACATTCTGTAGAGCAATTTGGAACTATGGCTAAAGGGCTATAAAACCTTGCATACTCTTTGACCTAACAATATCACTACTAGGTTGGTATACTAAAATGGATTTTTTTAAATAAAAAAATTAAATTCAAAATTGGGGTGGTGCACATAAATTGGGAAATGACTGAACAAAGTGTAGGATGAAATTAGGATGGAACACTATTGTGCTATAAGAAATGATGAGCAGGATGCTATCAGAAGTTCTTAGGAAAAATGCAATCCATCTACGGAGAAAAAAGTGATGGTATCCAAATACAGATTGAAGTCTTATTTATTTTTTTTTTTTGCTGATTCCTCTTTCTAAAGTTTTTTTATGTCTGTTTTCTTTCACAACCTGACTAATGTGAAAATGTTTTGCATGACTGTATATGAATACATTACATTGAATTGCTTGAGTTCTTAAGGGGTTGTGGGGAGGGAGGGAAGAAGAGAATTTTAAAGACAAAATTTTAAAAATTGATGTGAAAATTTGTTTTTACATGTAACTTGGGGGAAATTCTAAATAAATATATTAATTCAAAACAAAACAAAATGAAATGAAATGAAATAAAAGAGGTAGAAGAAAAAATGGAAAGAGAAATGAGAATGATGCATGAAAATAAAGGAAAAATAGTTGACAGCTTGAAAAGCCAAATGGGCTAAATGGAAAAAGAAGTACAAAAGCTCTCTGAAGAAAATAATTGCTTAAGAATTAGGATTGAACAAATGGAAGCTAATTACTTTATGAGAAATCATAATAAAGCAAATCCAAATGAATAAAAAATAGAGGGTAATATGAAATATCTCCTTGGAAAAACAGCTGACCTGGAAAATAGATCCAGGAGAGATCATTTGAAAATTATGGGATTACTTGAAAACCATGATCAAGAAAAGAGCTTAGACATCATCTTCCAAGAGACTGTCTGGGGAAATTGCCCTTATATTCTAGAACCAGAAAGTAAAATAGAAATTGAAAGAATCTACCAATCACGCCCTGAAAGAGATCCCAAAATGAAAACTTCTAGGAATATTATAGCCAAATTCCAGAGCTTCCAGGTCAAGGAGAAAATATTGCAAGCAACCAGAAGGAAACAATTCAAGTAGTGTGGAGCCACAATCAGGATAACACAAGATCTAGCAGCTTCTAGATTAAAGGATCAGAGGGCATGGAATATGATATTCTGGAGGGCAAAAGAATTGGGATTACAACCAAGAATCACCTACCCAGCAAAACTGAGTATAATCCTTCAGGGGAAAATAGAAATTCAATGAAAGAGAGGACTTTCAGGAATTCTTTCTGAAAAGACCTTAACTGAATAGAAAATTTGACTTTCAAATGCAAGAACCTAGAGAAGCATAAAATGGTGAAGGTCATCAACAATCTTTACTTCATACCCTCCACCTTCCTGGCTGCTGACCCCTGGCCTACAGTATAGGGTAAACTACTATTATAGTCAACAACTGTTAGGAATTTATCTGGACAGTCCCAGGAAAAGGAGGGACCTGCCTATTCCAGGAATGACATTTGGACCAGAAGCTGTGCACTAAATCACTTGAGGCATAAGAGGATTGTCTAGAAGTCACTCAGAGCCTTCAGGAGTATTTGTTTATCCCAACATGGGCAATAAGGACCAAATGAGGCATCCATCATGAGAATCAGCTTGGAGTTTATGGACTATTCTATTTGCTGAGCCTAAAACCCATTCCTGTAATTGATGATTCCATCAAAAACCTTTAATGGAATTCTGGTTTTATAATTTCTAGATGGCAGAATAAGCATTGATTAAGGAAGTATTTCCTATGTTCCAGGAGCTAATTATCTTCTCCACAGTGCACTGCATCACTGGAGTCCCTTGCCTATTAGAAGCCTTAAACAAAGTATTTTATCATAAGCATGCTATTTAATGGTGTGAGCCTAAAAATGGGACTTATTTATGCCACAAAAAGTTCGAACCCTAATTAAAAAATGGAAAAAAAGATTCCATAAAAGTGTCATTTTGGACAATTAAATAAATATTACTGAGGAGAAAAAAAAAGAAGAGATGAGAATGCTTGAACAAGAAGAGGAGTTAGCCTTGGTCAGGAATAATGTTACTTCATCATATGATACAAGAGTAAAGGAGGAGTTAGTGGCTGAAGGCATGTGAGTAATGGGATATAAGAAAGAAGGGGGGAAAGAGTTCACTGTAAATGGCATCAATTTTTTTCTGTAAAACATAAGGGAAAGTTCTCAGCTTAGAGTGGGAAGAGGAAAGACAATGGGAGGTTTGAGGAGGGATGAAAATGTTTGGAAGAGTCACTGTATACAATAGAATTATTAGTGCCCTTAGCCATATAGGTAAATGGTATCAGAGATGGGCTTTGAATTCAGGAATTCCTGACTCTATGTAGCACTATATCCTCTGTCTGATATGCCCTAAAAAATTAATCACATCTAAGGTCTTAAAGAAAATCTATGGGGCAGTTAGGTGGCGCAGTGGTTAAAGCACCGGCCCTGGAGTCAGGAGTACCTGAGTTCAAATCCGGCCTCAGACACTTAACACTTACTAGCTCTGTGACCCTGGGCAAGTCACTTAACTCCAATTGTCTCACTAAAAAAAAAAATGAAAATCTACAAATAAATGATACATAAAGATAGCTACACATGTTTGCATTGACCTATAAGTCAACTTATACAATAATTAATTAAAAGAGTCACATATTACAGATTTTAAAGCTGGAAGAGATCTCAGATGGCAAACAGTTTAAACACTCATTTTTCTGCTTGGAAACTCTAACAATGACTAATAATTCAAGCACAATTCTGACAATTCTTAGCTGTAGGGCTAATGCCAAATAATTTAATATATAAAAGCTTCAGATCTTTCTTCAATAAAAAAGTGGGGACAATGCCTATCTCAAAGCTATGGAAATAGCTGCAGTAGGGATTATATAGGGTTGTTGTGAGAGTTTAAGTTACTGGCCAAGAGTCACCAAACTAAACAAGACAAATCCAGGATTCAAACACTGATCCTATCTCCCAATTCAGTTTTCTCTCCAAACTGTCTCGAATGACCACATTTAACAATCTTTACCATTGTTTAGAAGAAGAAAAATTCATGTACCTTTCAGGGCGGAATTCCTCTGGTTCTGGCCAGTGTTCTGGGTCACGATGAAGGACAAAAACTGGAGTCATCACCACTGTCCCTTTTGGAATTGTAAGTCCATTGATTTCAACAGTTTTCTTAGCAACCCTTTCAATCCTTAGAGCTATGGGGAACAGCCTGAGATTTTCGTTCATCACCATGTCTAGGTAGTCCATCTGTACCAGGGCATCATATGTGACTGCTTCCTACAGAGAGAACAAGCATTTCTAAATATTCAGTTCTAAATGCCAAGGTGATATACCACATTTACCTTCACTCAGTCTTAGAATGAGTCCATACTAACTCCATTGGACATCTGGTCACCAGATGTTACAGCACTACTTTCAGGAGGAAAACAACAGAAGTATTTTTACTATTGAACCATTGGAATGGTAGTCACTGTAGTTGTCAATGGGCTAATAAAGTGACTCACAACTTCTGAGCTCTGTCAAAATGAGATTTGCATCTCTATAAATGTTTTATAAAATGAGCCCTTTTGAGCCTGTAACAAAACTCTTGAACCTCCATAAAAGGAAGTTTTGCTAAGATGAATCTTGTTGTTCTCTTGTTCTTCCAGATCTTCTTTTGGTACAAACCAGGCTAACTATGAGATCTATGGTGAGATAAAATTTACCTCAGTTAGGTTTACTTTAGTTACACATGAAAACTGAGAAGAATCATTCTGGGTCTTCATTGCTCCCCAGTTTCCCCTTCTTTTCATCTTTGCTTATCCTTCCAAAATCTATTACATTCTATCGACACTCTGAAAAGCTCTCAGCTCATCATCAATGTGGGGATGCTCTGGAAGTATTTCACAGCAGTTTAATATTGTACACCTTGAAGGGACTTCAAAATACAATAGATTCGGGGGCAGCTAGGTGGCACAGTGGATAAAGCACCGGCCATGGATTCAGGAGGACCTCAGTTCATTGCCCTGCAAAAACAAACAAACCAAAAAAACTACAATAGACTGAAAGGAATGCATCTGCAAGGGTAAAATGTAGAAGAGATACTTGGGGTTGGTGCAGAGAGGCTTTCCCAGGATCCCTCACAACATATAGCATACTCAATAAGAGCAACTCTGTTCTGTTTGAGACTTCTAAATTGTTTAGAGAATATTATGGGGCTTACAGGGAGTATGGGGGAATGATTATTTAGTAGTCATAACCTAATTCCAAGAAAAAAATGCCAGCAACCTACAGAGTAAAGAAAAAATTTGAAACATACATAAAAATCTGGTCCTAAACCAAGATGAGACAGAATCTGTCCCCAATTTTCTTGTGTGCCCTTGATTGTTCTCAGTATGATTATAGGGGCTCAGTTTTTATTTGCTAGGTGGTGAATGTGTTCTATAGGACTACTTTAAGAAATCTATCTCCTTTCTATTCCTACTGCCACCACTATCACTCATTACTGTTTAAATGGTCTACTTGAATACATCCCCAAGGATATCATGTAACTTCATAGGGGAGTTACTTTTGTCATGGCAATGATTATCCTATTTGGTCTAAGAGTGATGGAAAAGGGTGATCCTATTGCATCAAAAAGATGTTCCTGAGTATGGAAAAATTCCAGTGTCCACTCAGGAAATCTTCTACCTTCTGAAACCAAGAAAATGACTGTTATCAGTCACATTAGGGAATGAATGGGAATCTGACAAAAGGATAGTGGAGAAGGGGAAGACAAGCAAGGGACAACAAAAGGGAATATAAAAGGAGAGAAAGGGAAAGGGACTAAGTGAAGAATAGGGAGGAGACTCAAAATCACAAAGATATTTAGTATTCAGAAGTGATGAGAAATGAATGCCACTAACTAAAGGAAAGGCTATGAAATTGCTATGTCAAGTAAGGAGCAATGGCATTTTTCAGAATTTTCCAAGTTTTTGGCAATAGTTGCTGAGATATTTCATTCTTTTCACAAAGAGTTTTATGGAAACCTATTGGGTCTCAACAAGCCTTTACTGTTTCAAATCCTGATGATGTTCCAATAATTGTCAAATAACTAGGATTTTGAAAAATCTTCTACTAAGGGATGACTTAAGTGGGTGAATAAGAAGTTAGTTGTGAGGAGTATGTGAATAGCTCTGTTCCTCTCATCCTCTTACCTTGTTGGGCAAAACTGTATCTATCTCCTGCTGAAGTTTCTCCTGGATCTCAGGGTGGGTGGCCAGGTTGTAAAAAAGGAAGGAGAGGACTGAGCTTGTGGTCTCATAGCCAGCAAAAAGAAATATAATGCATTGGGCCAGGATTTCCTCATCACTCAGTTCTGAAATAAAGGCAAGAGAAATATTAAAGTCACAATACCTTTCTTATATCATTCAAACATATCACAAGAACATAGGAAAGGCATCTACCTAACTGTCCAGAATACCTAGAAAAGATCTGAAATACATTCATTGATATGATAGGATTAATCCACCAAAATCTATCGTCACAAGGCAGGGAAAAGGTAAAGACTAATGGGGGTTAAAACATCCAAATAATGCCATAGGACAATTCCTGGAGTAGCAAAACCCACAGAAAAATGTGCTGAAATCATATTCCAACCAAGGACAGCTTGGAAGGTCAGAGAAAGTAAGCTGCTGTGCTGAGACAGGAGTGGAACCCAACTCCACAGTCATGCTGACGCAGATCCAGTCCCAGGAAGTCCTTGCCAGAGAAAGAGACCCCCCAGAGCCTCTGAATCAGCTGTAGCACCAGTGTCGTCTAGAACTAAACTCACAGTCTGGTGAGTGGGCTGAGCCCTTGGCAGGGGGAGATTACAGGGGTCTATGGTGGTGCTGAGGTAGAAATTGGTTTTTTCATCCCTGCTGGGAACCAGGAGGTAGGCATGAGTAGCAGTTGCCCAGGTGGGGGAGGGGCACAAGCTCATCAGAACTGACAACCATAGCACACAAAGCTGGTTGGTTACCAAGTTGGTCTGGGGCCATCTATGGACCAGGGAACAGGACAGGCAAGTGAAGAATCTGCTCCTCCTTAAATCATACCACCTAGGACCTCCTGAAGCTTGGGATAGTGCAGCCTGGAAACAATGCCCCAATTTAAGGAGCTAAAAGGCAAGTAAAAGAAAGGCAAGATGAGCAGATAGAAAAAAATGAGGACCATAGAAAGTTTCTTTCGCGACAAGGAAGAACGAGGTACACAATCAGAGGAAGATTTCAACGTCAGGGCCCCTCTATCTAAAGCTTCCAAGAAAAATATGAATTGGTCTCAGGCCATAGAGGCGCTCAAAAAGGACTTTGAAGATAAAATTAGAGACATAGAGCAAAAAATGGAAAGAGAAATGAGGGTGATGCAGGAAAGACATGAGAAAAAAGTCAGCAGCTTGAAAAGCCAAATTGGCTAAATGAAAAAGGAGGTACAAAAGCTCTCTGATGAAAATACTTGCTTAAGAATTAGGACTGAACAAATGGAAGACTAATGGGGCTTTTTCATTATAATTTTTCTTTATCTGTTATGTTCTTTCTACATACCTGCCTAATCCTCAGTTGTTGTTTCTGGATATAATAAAAGTGGCATTTTATTTAGAGGAATTATCTCTTCTTTCTAACAAACTGTGTCATGAGACTGACATAGTGAAACACTCTAGCAATAATCAAGAGAGGGGCAAAGAGCCTATGGTAGGGTGGTTGTGCATAGAGTGAAGAAAATATAGAGGAGAGATGTTGGAAGGGAGATCACAGATCTAGAACTGTAAAAGACCTCAAGAGATATGTAGTCCAATATCTTGATTTTTCAGTTCAGTAAACTGAGGCCCAAAGGGGTTAAAAGATTTCTCCACAGTTTCATTGGTGTCAAAGGTAAGATTCAAACCTAGGTCCCAGACTTCAGAGAGTATGCTCTTCTCAAGGTACCTCACTACATCTTATATCTCTGATGGGCTCTATATAGGGAAAGCATTCAAAAGGTAACAATAAGGATTGATGACATTTACATAGTGCCTAGTTTTTATATTTTACATACATTATTTCATTGGACGACCATAAAAAGCCTGTGAAATTGCTATTGCTAGAATGCTCCTCTCCATTCTCCAGATAAAGTAATTGAAGTTCAGAGGAGGAAGGTGACTGTTCCAAAGTCACTGAGCCAATAGGTAACTGAAGCTGACTACAATTAAAATATGGTGCTAACTAAATAGTGCTAATTAAAACACAATTTCAGATATTTGCCTGCATGCTTTATATTGCAAGAGAAACTTTTACCTCAGAATAGTCTCTTTTCCCTTTCCTGTGTTATTTTGTTCAGTTATTTTTCAGTCCTGTCCACCTTTTCTGACCACATTTGGCATTTTTTTTTTTTGGCAACAGTGCTGGAGTGGTTTGTCATTTCCTTCTCCAGCTCATTTTAAAGATGAGGAAATTGAGGCAAAGAGGGCTAAGTGACTTGCCTAGGATTACACAATTAGTGTCTGAGGCCATATTTGAATTCAGGTCTTGTAGACTCTAGGACTGCTGCGCTGTTCACTATGCCAACTAGCTACCCCACTAGCTCGGCACAGAGAAAAAGGCCAGGGAACAGAGGAAAATGCTAGGATTTAGAGTTAGGAGAGACATGAGAGAACATCTGGCCCAATACCTTGGTTTTACCTATGAGAAGCAAGACCAGACCATTGAAATGATGTACCTAAGATAAAGCAAGTATGTAGCACAGTTAGCATAAGAAAACAGATTTTCTTTCTTGAAAAAACTGCATTTTCCCCTCCTCACTATGACTCATTGTTCTCCTAGTTATTAGATGAAGAACTCACATTAGCATCACCAAGTATGCTTTAGACTAACTTGATCATTACAAATTCACCTAAAATTTTGAAACTTTTCTCCATTTAGCGCAAACTACTGATGACAAGAATCATTCTGAGATAGCTAGGTGACACCATAAAGTTTTGGACTTTGAAGTAAATCAGATTTGAGTTCAAATCCTACCTCAAAGTTTTACTAGCTGTAATCTTGTGGAATTTTCTTAAACTCTCTCAGTCTTAGATTCCTCATATCTAAAACAGAAATAAGACCCCAGTTACACAGAATGATTACAAAGATAAAATGAAGTGATTGATATATATGTATATAAACACACACACACACACACACACATATATATAGAGAGAGAGAGAAGGGGGGGGGAGAGGAGGGGGGGAGAAGTGCTCTGAAAATGTTAAAACCCTGTAACATCATCCTTGTCATCACTGATATTTTGAAATTTTTTCATACTTCCACATGTACTATCTTCAAGATTCCAATCTGTGAGTACCCTCATTCCCAGGTTACCTTTGTAAGAGTGTGTCTCTGAATTTTTAGAAGTTTGAGAATCCATCAAAAGCTGAAGGAAATCTACCCGGTTCTAGAAAAATAATGGGAAACGACACTAAGAAAATACTAGAGAACACAGAAATTAGCTATGAGCACAGCAAATTAATATCCCTACTATATGATAAATAATTGAAGACCTGAATGATTAGAGACATTGTTGTGGCTTCAGCTCAGGGGCCGAGTTAGAATTCTACCACAGGCACTTCAAAAAAGGACTATGGAGGGCCAAAGTGCCTGATCATCAGGTGATTAAAATAAGGGCTTAAAATCAGACTCCTAAACCTTAAAAGATTATGTCCCAATCACCAGGCCAGCCTTAGGAAAGGGAAGCAGACACAGAAAAATATTTTTTAAATGATTAAGTATTCCAAGAAATTAATTTTCTTAAGTCTGACAGAAAGGATAGAAATATAGTGCTTCAAAGATTTATATGTCTTTTTCTTTAGGTTTATATATCATTGATGTGGACACCACTGATCAGAATCTTACAATAACTTCATGGCTGGTTTTCCAGGATAACTATAGGCAAAGAAATTGATCTTACTGTGGTCAAGACATGGACACAGCTCTTCAAACTCAGATTGGTTCTAGGTCAGCAAACATACAAAACCAACATTCCCAAGCTTGAAGACTATGCAACTTGAAAGGTTCAACAATAGCTTATGCTTTTCAGACCTGGCCTTCAAGAATTAAGGGTCATGGGGGAAGCTAGGTGGCACAGTGGATAAAGCACTGGTCCTGGATTCAGGAGGACCTGAGTTCAAATCCTGATTCAGACATTTGACACTTACTAGTTGTGTAACCCTGGGCTAGTCATTTAACCCCCATCAACCCCCCCCCCAAAAAAAAAAGAATTAAGGGTCACACCTACTCCATAAAAATGCCTCACTGTAGGAGCTTTGTAGGAAAATGAAAAATGTTCCAAATTTGGGCCAAGAGCCTATATGGACAATTTTGAATACAACCTTACTGGCACAGTTATTATTTTTGTGACCATTCTTATGTAGCCCTTGCTATTATTACCAAGGCCTATTTTAGGAGTCTATAAATAAAAGAGAAAGATATTTTCTCCTTCCTGGGTGTCTTGATACACATCATATACTAATTTGCAGTATTATTTTGGGTATCTGCCTCATCCTACCTATGAGGTTATATATAAATCAGTTGAGAGCTGGAACAATGCCTTCTCTCTATGTACTCCCAGAGACACAAATCACAAGGTCTAGGAGTGAGCTTAGAGGCCACTGAGTAACATTTCTTCATGTTACAAAAAGTCTTTAAAAATATCTGGTATTGAAAATTGAATAAATATATATATATATATATATATATACATATATATATATATATAGTGAGCACACATGAACATGAAGTGAAATGGAACACATTATTGGAGTTTTTTGTTTTATTTTTGTTCTGCTCTGAGGATAAATAATCCAACCATTTATAATGTACATGTATTTTTTCTAAACATTGGAGAGATCTACTTACCTTCTGCGTATTTTTCTTTCGTTCTTCCTGTATTTTTTTAACTGCTTTTGCTAAGAAGTTGATTGACTCTTTTGGAAATATGCTTAGATCCAATTTTTTAAACAAAGGAACAAGGAATGGAAAAAGCACTGAAGAAAAATAACAAAAAATTCCTTATGAAACTGTAGCATTTTTCTATCACCTTTATTCAGTGTAGATGGGTAGATGGTACTAGAGGTAAAAATTGTAATATAGCTCACTAATTTCCTTTTTGAGGTCACCTATTGTCTATGAATCATTGTGGGGTCAATGAAAAAACCCACAGGGGCAGGAAATCTCCCTTTAAAATCATGTGTCCTGTGCTCATCCCTAACCTTCTGCATTAACTGCTAAGATACCTATGACTGAACCAATCAGCAAATAATTCCCTTGCAGATTTAGGTCAGTTGCTCTGTGAAAGCCTTCCCTCACTAACAGATAGAAAGTAAGAACTGCATCTCCAGAATTTCTGAGATTGTGCTGGAATCTCTCTATGTACCAACTTAATCCGCTTTTAAATAAAATGGTTAGACTTGATGGCTTCTACATTTCCCTTCATCTCTAGATCTATGAACCAATTCATTGAGTTATCTTCAAGGATGTCAGAACCACTGGATTTTTAATTATTCATTTCTGTTCAGAAGAACTGACATACTTATTGTAAGTAAGAATGGGTCCAGAATACTGAATCTCATTAATTTCTTGCTTTCTCTGACAAAGGGATCATTCTGGTTACTCAAGGAATCAATGCTGACACCAAATGAAGTGCTGGTAATCACATCCATACTGTAGGCCCCAAAAATGCTGAGAAGAGAAAACAAAAGAAAAAATATTCAGAACATGAATTGAATCTTTCATCTCTAAGCAAAGACATGAAGTGAGTATCTAAACTGGTGTTTTCAAACTCAATAGAAACTGGAGTCACATGTGGGCCATATATTGAAATTAGAAATTCACATGTTGATATTACCAATGTTCTACTATACATTTTATTTTATTTCATATTTCCCAGTTACATTTTGATATGGTCTGGCCAGGTTTGCAAACTGCGTTCTCTGTCCAAGTATCCCAAGGTATATGGGACAGAATGGAATTTTCAGAAAAGTGTCAAGTATTCCTCATCAACTACTTAGAAGTATAAAAAATGATTGAATGAATTAATAAATGAATGGATGAATGGATGAATGGATGAATGGATGAATGGATGAATGGATGGACGAATGAATTATAGCATAGACATTCATGGGACAAAATGCCTGGCACTGCTGATTGGTATTATGACTACCAATTCCTAAGCTGGGGGAAAAGCTCAGGTTTCCCTCAATTAACCAGGAGTACATTTTCCTCCTTACAATGTGAATACTCTCTACACTCAATTTGTAAGCTATTATTTACTAAATGCTTACTATGTGCCAGGCATTATCCTAGGCATAGAAGCCATGAGAAAAATGCAAAAACATCCTGTGGCCTCAAAAAGTTTATATTTAAACAGGGATTGTATAAATAAGTATATGTATATTTATATATATTTACATACATATATATGCATTCATTAAGATCAACAAGATAAATACAGAAAATGAAAGTAGCCTCATAAAAGGCACTAACACATGTACCTTTAACTCCATGTTCTTCTCTTGCTTTCAGATTACCTCCACTATCATTTCTACTCTTATCTTCATGTTTTTCTTAATAAATTAAACCACTTAATAGACTATTTTTGACTAAGTCACAATTAGTGGATTTTCCATGGATCAACATCCCCAAAAAGAGGTAGAAAAAGAATTATCAGAATGATAGAAAGCAGAGCAGAAGCACAAAACAGAGACCACAGAACATCCAAACAAAAAGATGGTCAACAGCTTCAGATGTTCCAATGGGATTAACAAGGATTAAAATCAGCAAGTCATTGATTTGACAATTAAATGAGGAGGAAGAGAAATGAAGATGGAAGAGAAGCAGGAAGCACAGAGTTCTCTCCACCTTAAACTAGTCTAGAAAATGCATCATAATGCATAATTTTTGGGAAATCCAAGAAAAAAGAAAAAGCAATGAGTCTAGCCCAGGTTGGCCAGGGACCAGATAAAGGTCACTGGATACTGGCGAGAAATCAGCCCTATGGAACATTCCAGAAACCAGACACTTTGACCAAAGGAAATAAAAAGTATTAAACAAATAATGGCCACAGTAAACCCATGCAGGGGAACAGGTGCCAGTTGGTAAATTGATACTTCCTACACTTTTGTGGGTTACAGATCTGCAGTTGACTGTGGAAGGGACAAGCATCCAAATATGAGGATAAATCGCAGGCCCTATCAAGCAAGGGGGAAGTTCAGAAGCAACAAACAACCCCAAACACTGTGGCTCAGACCCCAAGAAAAGAGGTTGTCTTCAGCTCTAGATGTTAGACCAACCTAAAGCCTACTGAAAAATAATCAGGAAAGGAATATCAGACTGAAGGGAAACCTACAGGTCTGTCACTTTCAACCAGCAGTTTTCCAACTGGATGATAGTGCATCAATCCAGCAGCAGTCTATAGCTACTGAGATCCAAATATAAGTCAGGAACCTACAGAGCTTAGACCCCACCGAACAAAGGGAAAGGGGGAGGGAATTATCAGGCTTTTCCCTGGCTAACACCACATGGAAGAACCAAAATTTATAAGGTCTGAGCATCAGTTGCCCTTTAGAGTATGGAATAACAAAACAATCAATATCCCCAAAAAAGTTGCCACAAAACTAACTAAGATAATCCCTCCAAAATTGTGTAGAACTTGGATGTAACATAAAGTCTAACATCAAGATTCAGGAAACATGGAAAAGAAAACAAGAATCCCATAATTAAAAGCTATTATTGTGAGAGAGATGCTCAAAAGACAAAGCCAGAAGATGAGAATAATTCCCAAAAATAAATAAGCAAAGCCTCAAAGTAAAACAAAATTTAGGCAAAAATTCCATTGTGATTTCTGGAAGAGATAAAGCAAGAATCAAAGAAAAGAGTTCTAAAATGGTTTTTTAATAAATGTAAAAAAGATCAGTAGTAACTTTAGAGAAATTTTTTAACTTTTTAAAGGTTTTGTTGAATGATAAATTTGGAAGCCAGACCACAGAGGCTTCAGAATATGAAAAGATTTTTAAAAGGAGTAAAAGGAGAATCATCAGTTATGAAAGACTTTCTCAACAGGTTTATGCTTGGAGGAAAAAATCCAATCATGTTGCCCTTTCCACTTGCTTTGCTAATTTGAAAATCAAGACAATAACTCTAAAATTGAGTGCTTCCATTTATGGGGAAAGAAGGCAGGAGAGAGGCTTGGGTAAGTAGGGTCTTCTAATGCTTCTCAAATTCCTGCAACTGTTGCCCCATACTTACTCTTTCAGACTTACAAGCTTGCTCTTCTCTGCTTCTTTGTGCATGTTCTTCACTAAAATATCTCCATAGTGGTTAATGATGGGAAACATCTAAATGTCAAATGAAAAGTTACATGTGGAAAACCCAATTCCAGAACAAACCAGATTTCCCAAACCAAAAGAAGCACAATCGCATTTCACAAATTCATTTCTGTCTCTTAGAATGTAAAGAATCATAGATCTATAGAAAGAACAGACATAGTCCTATAGACTATTTCATTTTAAAGATGAGGAAACTACAGCCTATGACAGTTCAGTGACTTACCAATGTTTACTCAAGGAATATGCATCTCTGATGCATACTGGGAGATTGGAGATCAGACTCTCTAACTCCAGACACAGTGCTCTCTCCATTTTATCACCAAAAAGTAGTAAACAAAATATTAGAGAAGGTTCAAACTTGTTGGCCTATTAAATGTTGGCTTTAAATGGAAAATCATTGGAATTTATTTTTTAAATCTCCCTTTGACTCAGTTTTGTAGAATTTGACTGATGTCTATTGTTTTACCTCCTTGAGTTTTCCACTTGTAAATGTTGGAGACAACACTGTTCGAATCCTCTTCCATTGGTCATCTTCAGCAATTGAGAGAGCACTCTCCAAAATCCCTGTTGGACCAAACCTCTAGGAAAAAAAGGACAAGGGAAGACAACTCATGTATTAAGTGGCAGGATCAGAACCTAGAGATCATTATACTTTTCAGTATAATAAACTACTTCTTTGTAAAAATGTAGCATTTGTTAAATGACTTTATAGAGAATGCTCTTTGATGGCAAGAATTTTCTTTTCTGTACCCTTAAAAGCTGTGATTGTTGTACCTGCAGATGCAGTTTCCAGGCTTCATCACTACTAAAGTTGCTTCCCAGTATAAGGGCTGGGAACACAAAGCTAGCAACATTGATATTGCCAGGGATCTTAGATGCCATCTCCTAGGCTGTCTCCCACAGTATCTGAGGTGAAGTGATGGTGAAGGTGGTGATTGTGGTGGAGATTGAGGAGGAGGGGTGTTGGTCTCTGTGTTGGAAACATGGCCTGCCTGCTACACATCACCTCCTATCTCTTCTTCATGGCATCAGTTGCTTTAGTTATTCTAGCTAACCTGTCAGATGTGAAATAATTGTTTGACAATTGGTAGGGATTGCAAGCACCTCCTCCATAGGATTTCCACTGAGGAGCATGGCCAAAAGCAGAAAAGGAGGCTTGGTGGGTACTTCCAGAACTATATTGCCTATGCCCATCTGTCTGTTGGAGACAAAGAAAGCAGACACATTCTTCACAGTGACTTTTCCCTTAAAAAAGCCCCTGGTGGCTACATTATAAGCAAGTCTAGTTGTTGGGGAGTCATTGATGCTCTGAAGTTTTGGGGGCCTGAGAAATATTGATGGGGGTTCAAATTACCCAGCAAAAGCTTCCTTCTGTCTACCCCTGAATATGCATTTCCCTCAGTGTGGCTCTCTTTCCTGTCCTGTATTCTGCAAGAATATCAACAATGAAGCTAGTGTTTATGGAAGATTTAAAAACTCTGTGGCACTTAGTATGCCTAGCATGTTTTCCCCATTGCTTCCAGCATTATTCTTCTAATGTTACTTACCCGACGATTGGTGAAGACAGAATAGCATTCTTTTACCATAACTGATTTGATGATCTCTGGGTCTGTGATGGCTAAAATAGGTTGTCTGCCATCAAAAATCCTAAATTCCCAAATTGAACATATTATATCAGTCATCTAGTTACGCTATTGGAAACAGAGGTTGCAAAGTAGAAACTATAAATTGATGGCCATATAAACCCACTGTTGCCTTATGTTCTCTAATTTGAGATTTGGAAGAGAACTAAAAGAATATAAAATTAAACTTATCAAAGTATATTTATGAAATATTTGGTGAATTTAAGATAGAATTCTGCCTCAGATAATTCCATGCTCTGTCACCCCATGCAAATCATAAACCTCTCTTAGACTCAGTTTCTTCACCTGTAAAATGAGGGTAAGACTAGAACCAACCCTGGAGAACTGTGGGGATGATCAAATAAGATAGATAAAATAATTTAAAAATCTTAAAGTGTAAATTGTATTTATTTTTTGTTCTTATCATTAGAGAAGTAAAAATCAAAGTGCTATGTGAGATATGATGGGAAAAGGGAATAGGTTCATTCAGGGGGTGACCTTTGAATTGGGCTTTAAAGAATGACTAGGCACTCAGCAGGAAAATGCAGGGTGGAGGACATTTCAATGACAGCAAACAGCTTGAGCAATCACCGTGGCATGAGAGTGGCAAGTGTATTTTGGGTAGCCAAAAAGTCATCCAGTGTGTCTAGAGAACTAAATGTATAGAGGGGAATAATAGGAAATAAGCCTGAAAAGATTAGGTGACAACATGCTATAAGGGGCTTGAATATTAGGCAGTAGTTTGAATTTTGCTTGGGAGACAATAGGGAGCCAGGCAGGATGTTGCCCAGAAAAGGGACATGAACAGATTTTTGCATGTGAAACATTATTCTGGCAATATTATTACATAAAGTTCCAGATGATGCAAGAAAATTCCAAAGGACCCATTCATAATGAAAAATCCCATCCACCCCTAGAAAGAGAATTTTCTTGACTTTTCTTGCTTTTGTTGCAACATGCTAAGACAGAAATATGTTTTATATGACTTCACTTGTATAATTGATATTATATTACTTGCCATTACAATGGGTCAGGGAGGGACTCAAGATAGGGAGAGTATTTGGAATTCAACATTTTTAAATGAATGATAAAAATGAATTAAGAGTTCTTAAAAATAAATTTAAATGGGTGAAGTAAAAGGAAAAGTATGGGGAGGAAGGATCCTGTCAGGAGGCCACAACTATAGTCTATATGCATGGTAATAAAAAACATGTACTAGTATTTGCAGTGGTGGAAGTAGGAATGTAAAAGGAATATAAGAGATGCTACAAAGATAGAACTCAAAACTTCAGGAAACTTAATGAATCAGTGATAAGAGGGAGAAAAAGGTATTGAATATAACCCTCAAAGTTATGAAAATAAAAAAACATTTAGATGAGAGGCTTCAAACTCATACATGATTTACAAGCAGCTTTAAAATTCTTGGTAAGCAGATTAAAATGAAATTATAAAATGTTTAACAAAATAAATGAAAATATTATATTGAAGTTCAGTCATTTTAGTCCTATCCAATTCGTTATGACCCATTTGGGGCTTTCTAGGCAAAGATACTGAAATAGTTTCCTATGTTCTTCTCCATCTAGTTTTACAAATGAGAAAACTGAAGCAAGTAGGATTAAGTGACTTGCTCAGGGTCACACAGCTAGTAAATCTCCAAGGCTGAATTTGAATGCAGATCTTCCTGATTGCAGGCCTGACATTCTATCGACTGTACCACCTAGGTTCTACCTAACATTATGTACCATGAATTTCTATGGGGTGAAACTGACCCAGTTTCCCTATGTATAGTATTTTACCCTATAATAGAAGTAGAGGATTATGATATTGGGATTCAGCCTAAAATGAGGGTTTGTGAGGTGTGACAGGTGAAAGGAAAGTGTTTCAGGGATATGGTAGAAACTAGGTATAGACCAATATCTCACACTTTATACTAAAATAAGGTCAAAATAGGTACATGATTTACACATAAAGGATGATATCATTAGCGAATTAAGAGAGTATGGAATAATTTATCTGTGAGATTTATGGACAGAGGGAGAATTTAGAACCAAAAAATATATAGCGAGCAATACAAAATATAAAATAGATCATTTTGATTCTATAAAATTAAGAACATTTTGCACAAACAAAACCAATGCAACCAAGATTATAAGGAAAGCAGAAAACTGGGAAAGAATTTCTGAAAGAACTATCTCTGATAAAGGTCTCATTTCTCAATTATAAAGAGAACTGAGTCAAATTTATTAAAAATACAAGTAATTCCCCAATTGATAAATGGTCAAAGGATATGAACAGTCAGTTTTCAGACAAAAAAATCAAAGCTATCTATAATCATATGAAAAATGCTTTAGATCACTATTGAGAAGATAACTGCAAATTAAAACAACTCTGAGGCATCACCTCACACCTATCAGAGTGGCAAAAATAACAAAAACAGAAAATATGGGATATTGGAGGGGATGTGGGAAAGCTGAGATAATAATCCACTGTTGGTGGAGTTGTGAAAAGATTCAACAATATTGGAGAGAAATTTCGAACTATGCTCTTAGAGCTATAGAACTGTGCATACACTTTGATCCAGCAATACCACTGCTAGGCTTATATACCAAAGACATCCCCAAAACCAGAAAAACACATATATGTACAAAAATATTTATAGCAGTTCTTTTTGTAGTGGCTAAGAATTAGAAATCAAAGGAATGCCCATCAATTAGGGAATGATTAAACAAGTTGTGGTATATGATGGTGATGGAATATTATTGTTCTATAAGAAATGACAAGCAAGATGATTTCAGAAAGGTCTGGAAAGACTTGTATGAACAGATGTATAGTGAAGTGAGCAAAACTAAAAGAAAGTTATGCACAGAGACAGTAATATTGTCTGATGAAGAACTATGAATGAAAACTATTATCAACAATACAATGATCTAAGACAATCCCAAAGAACTAATGACAAATCATACTATCCAGCTCCAAATAAAAAACTGATATTGATTGACCACAAACTAAAGCATGCAATTTTTCAGTTTTATTTTTTCTTTTGTTCCAGTTTTCGTATAGAAAATTATTAATATAATTATGTTTTACATAATTGCACATGCATAAATCTATATATGATTGCTTACCACCTCAGGGAGGGGTGGAGGGAGGGAGGGAAGGAGTGATAGACTTTGGAACTCAAAACAAAATTAAAATGTTTATTATTATAAAAAAAATTGGGTCAAAAACAAGCACTGAGGCAAATAAAATCCAAGGGGAGAAAGTAGAACAAGAAAATAAGAATGCGTAAAGGACCACCATATACAATAATAGTTAGGAATATTTGGTTTAGTGAGAGTGAGTGGGACACATAAAAGCAAATGAGTTGGTGGTGAAATTGCAGAATTTCAATTCTAGATTTTGGCATTTGTGAGATTATTGGTTTAAAAATGTCAATATCCTAGCTGCAAGTGGGAGAAGGAACTTTTTTTGAACTGTAGAGGCTAAGGAGTTGCATGGTTAGGATGTAAACTGAAATATTCTTTTGTTTCCAAGAGCAGAGCATGAGTAGAGTAGAAAATGGTGAACTTAGCACCAAGGTTATTCAATAAATTGGGAAAGTTACTTAGAGGTGAGCAGATAACAAAGGGGAAAGTATTGGGGGAATAGTGGAAGAAGAATGATCTGAAAACAACAGTGATGACTCAGAAATATGGCTTCATCTTCTAACCCTGTGAGTAGGAGGTGGAGGAAGCAGAAGACAGAGCAGAAAGCATCTTGAGAGATATGATATTTTCAGGTTAGGATGAGATTTCTATTGAATCAAGGAAGGAGAAATCAAGCTGGTCGAGAGGTTTACAGGTATGTACGGAAGTTGGTTAAGGATAAGATGAGGGCTCTTTGAAGGACAGAATCGATAGTTGATAGAAAATTGGGTTGGAGTGGGCCTAGAAAGTTATAGAAGTGATAAGAATAAGGCAAAGTATTCAGTATGAAGCATGGTGGGTACTTGCACCTAAAATGATGAGGATACATGACCATGATTGTGAAGATAATATAAGAGACATGTTAGCATGGTATGCTTTCACAGGCCCCATCAATAGATTACCCTCATGAGAGTTTAAGATAGAATATAGTATCTTGGTCTTCCAAAGTAATTAAGATTTAATGCAAGGAAAGAAAATAGAGTAGAAAATGATTGGCAGAGAATAAGTCCAACAGATCACCACAATGACATCAACAAAGGATTTTGGCAGCTATGCAGTTTGCTGATCTGAAATGCCCCTCTACATGTATGTCTTGTTCATTTTTGTTCACTATATACTTATCCCTTCACACAAGTATACCAATGTGTTATTTCCCATGCATAATTCCAATGAGGTTCTCTTCTTATTGAATTTGAATATTGAATTTGTGGGAGACTGAGTTCAAAGTTTATAGAGGCCATGTTCTGTTATTGAATACTCTGCACTGCTATTTAGTTATATTTCCTTTTATGGAACATGTGCCATAGGGCTGAATAGGAAGTGTAAAATGTTTTTGTGTTCATTCTCAAGATCTAAGATTTGGAGAGTATTGTGGGTCCCTTTCCAAATCTTTAGAATCTAGGCTAGCTAATAGGAGGATGCAGAATGACAGGGTATCAGGTGCCATACCAATGTTAACCTGTCTATCATTGGTTGCTCATGGAAATTAAAGTGAGATTAATGTGATATTATGTAATTTCCCATTTCATATATAATCATATATATATATATATCACAAAATTTCTAACATTTCTAATAATCCCACTGTTGTTTAACTCTTTGTAATCACTAAGAATGATGTTTATTAAATACAAATTATCCCAAATTCATTGGACTGAAATTAATTGGTCAGAATTAATAAGATTTTACACAGGAAATTAAAGAAAATACAGTTATAAAGTCTTTTGAAGTAAAATTAATTCTCAAAGAAATATTGGTTATCTTCATTACCCTATATGTTACTGCATGTCTGATCATCTTTTTTTATTACTATTTCTTTTTACATGTTGAATTGTAGAATATACTGGAAGCTCCTTTGGAGCAAGAACTCTTTTTCTGTCTTTGTATCTGCATTGTTCAGCAAGCTTTTTATATGATAGCCCTGTAATACAATATATCTTTCTTTGTTCAACATTCACTGTTTCATAGCATTGAACTAAAACAAGTGGATATGCACAGAATCCATGACCCAGGGTAATATCATACTAGTTGCATCTGTTATGATGTTATGGGCCTGAATTAGAATTCTGTAACATTAAACAGATCTCCAATACCTCTTCCTATTGGGGTTGAATGGGAAGCTCTTGAATGACTAACCATAGAAATGTGTAGGTATAATGGAAAGATTCCTTAGAATACTCACCCCCAGGTTTTCCCATATTTTTTAAAACATATCATGTCAAAATTTGCCACACCCTGCAAAAAATATTTTAAAATCAGATATCATCATGAATTCTCAATAATGAATAATGTCAATTGTACATTATATGAGGAAATTAAATATTAAATAATTGCATTTTTGTTATTGTTATCTTCTTCATTTTGTCTTGAGGGTATATTGTCTAATCTCATCTCCACTTGTTAACATCTGATGAAATATGATCACTTCCATGAAGTCTTTCCTGATTACTCCAACAGAAAGAAATTGTTCCAGGATCCTTGCTGTCTTGATTTTAACTCAAATGCTTTTTTTCTATGATATGAAAGCCAGTTTAAAGTAAGCACTGTTCTATTCAATGTATTTGTAACCCAGTGCCTCAAACACAGTAGACACTGAAGAAAACCCCTATGATTTATGGATTGTTACATTCTATATGCTTATGGTCTCACTATATTCTCACTTATAATACAACTATCTCAATAGATATCATTTTCTCTACTGAATAATAGGTTCCTTGAGGTCATCTACCATGGATTTTTTGTCATTGTATTTCAAATGTTCTTAAACTTTTAAGTATCCTAGACCTTTTTAGTGGTCTAGAAAATTCTATTGTGTAATTTAAGATTCTAAATGTGGATTCTAATCTGTTCCCCCAGTTTGGGGGGAAACTGACTAAAATCACTGATAAAATGAGTTTAGGTTTTTAAGGGTTTATTGAAAAATAGAAAGAAAAAGATTGAGAACAGAATTCCAACAGCCTGGCATTCCTATCTTTCCTCAAATTTCCTGTGAAGTCCTCTGCTGCCACCACCACCATCAAGTCAGGAACCCAAAAAGGGAGAGAGCTTTCTGCATAGGCCCTCTTTGCTCCTTCCTATCTCCTCCCAGAAAATAGGAGGCTCCTCAAGTTGATTGGCTGGTAGCCTTGATAGACAGCACCCATGAGCAAACGTCACTTCCTGACACCAAGGAAAAGCCACATGGCCTTGCCCTCTGAGGCATTTTCCTCATGGCAGACCTTTCCCACAGCAAGTCTCTAGTAGGTGGCATCATTCCAATCATTACACTATGGATGCCTTCTCAAAATGATGTGTTTAAATGCATAAAATCCATAGCTTTACAAATGAAACCAATTTTTCTAAAAGTAGTTATCCAAAAACCTTATTTTTCCATGTGAATAATCCTTGACTTAATACCTAGCACAATGTATCAAAGCAAATGATTAACAAATATTCATTACAAGATTATATCTAATATAATTAGGATGATGAAATCCTTTGACAAATCCCTTTTATTTTCAATGATACCTTACACTTTCTGAATAACTCTCCTAAATCAATAGAGACATCTCTACATCCCATTTTTCAGTCTTGAAGAAGCTATAGAAGATGGACCTTTGTCCCTTTCTTCCCAGAAATAAGAGAGAGAGGAAAGTAGTGGGACAAGGGACCCCAAGGAACCAGAAAATCCTCCCCCCTCCCCAAGGAATGCATAAAACTTTCCCAAGGGAAAAAAAGGAATGTGGTGTGGATGAGCACAAAGACTCTGATCTGCAAGGATACATTGATATGGATGGGTGATATTCATACTCCAGGCACTCCTTCCCAGTTGTTTTCCTTCCCAGTTGTTTTGCCCCTACCAATTGCTTTGCATTCTCCTCCCAGTTGTTTTGACAGCTTTCTTTGCAAACATATAAAGCGACCAGCTTTTCTCTTACTCAGTGAGACAGTCTCCCTAGTTATTCTGTCTTCTGGCCATATATTTCTCTCTCTTAATAATGCTTTATTTTACAAGAAAAAAAAGCAGAGAGATCTTTCAAAACTGGCCTCAAAACCAAGAAGTCCTGGATTCAAGTTTTACCTCTCCTACCTGCTGGTTGTGTGACACTAGGGAGGTAATTAATCAATACTGTCAGTAACTCTCAGACTATAAGTTGTAGGAAAAATCTGAGGAGAAAAGCAGCTAACTCACCTGGGAATTCTTATGCTTGTAAAATCACTGGTCTAGTCACTATCTCCTAGAGCACTGATGTCACAGGACTCAAAAGGAAATTCCCTTTGAATAAATGGCTAAATCTTCCAGAGAGTATTAAAGCACTCAGGCAGAATTTAGTATCAAACTTTCCATCTCTAACACTTGTTAATGAAGCCCTTTGTCCAATGAAAAGTAGATCTGAATATTAATACACACTCTGTCCCATAATATTGAAGGAGAAGTGCACTATAACTTATCTTTGGGGAATCTGAGGTCCTAAAAAGGATCAGAAGACCCTAGACCTTCAGCTGAGAGTCCAAGCCTCTCATTTTACAGATGAGGAAACTGAGGCCTAGAGAGAATAATTGATTTGTCCAAAGTCACATAGATAATAAGCATCAGGGCTGGTATTTGTACCCAAGTCTCCTGAGCTATAAGCAAATGTTCTTCCTGCTGTCCAAAGCCAGT
The DNA here is from genome assembly GCF_019393635.1 of Dromiciops gliroides. Classification (NCBI taxonomy): domain Eukaryota; kingdom Metazoa; phylum Chordata; class Mammalia; order Microbiotheria; family Microbiotheriidae; genus Dromiciops; species Dromiciops gliroides. The sequence continues at coordinate 529,618,940 of NC_057861.1, read as the reverse complement.
AAAGGAGAACTCATAGAAACTCACTTTGGAATAAGAAAGAAAATTGCCAAAGAGAGGAAGAGGTGTTGGTCCTGGAATGCCCAGGTCCTTAAAGACCTTGTGTGTCCAGGTCCCATATCTGTAAAGTGAAAGAAAAAATACAAATATATTAGAGTCAAGGAAAAGACCAAAAACATAAATGGTACAGTCCATTTATCAGTAATCAGAAGGGGAAGAGCTATAAAGGTAATTCTGAGTTAAGGCTTGGTTCATTCAGACCCACATGCCACTGTGGCACTTCCAGAGATACTTCATGACTCCCACAAACATGATGAGACATGAGATTCAGTAAGGTCTTAGACAACATATTAGGTGTACTCATGTTTGGCAAGGCTCAAGTAAACCATCATTAGCACTGCCATTGGAATATAATCTGCCTCTGTCTGGACGTACTACATTAGTACTGCAACTCAACTCTATTGTGTTGGGATGAAAACCAAGTCTCTGTTGTTAGATTGGACCCAGTCCAAGGTCAATGAACCTTACATATAACCAAGATAGCTCTGGACATGAGTCTCAGACATTAAGCTCTACTCTCCAAGACCCAAGCCAACTCTTGTGCTCCAGACACCAGACCACTCCTTTTTAGAACCAGAATACCAGATACCACAATCACAGTTTCCAATATATTTCACTCAACTTAATAATCCAGTCCATGGGACAGCTAGGTGGCGCAGTGGATAAAGCACCGGCCCTGGATTCAGGAGTACCTGAGTTCAAATCCGGCCTCAGACTCTTGACACTTACTAGCTGTGTGACCCTGGGCAAGTCACTTAACCCCAATTGCCTTACTTTAAAAAAAAAAAAATCCAGTCCATGACCAAAGACTTAAATACCACACATCTTACTTTTAGGACCTTATATGCAAGAAGAGCGTTTTATACCATTCCTGATATCACTCCTTCTTTGATACTAGCTTTTGTGACTCCCATATTGTTACTACTTACTCTTCCATTTGATAGAGTTGCCACATGAAGATATAATGATCTCTTAATTGTGAAATCAAATTCAGTGATTTTTTTCTCAGTTTTCTGAGTTCTTTGCCTCTCTATAGCCTTTGTGACTATTAACCACCCCTTCCTTTTGGATCTATCTCTTTAATATCTCTAACATATTCACAGCTAATTACAAAGATGATTTATGCAGTCACACATAAAAAATCAGTAATTGTGGTAGAATGGGGGAGATGTGGAACAGCTTTTTCATGATATTCTTCTACAACTACTTCTTCAGAGCTTCAGAGCTTGGTGGCCTGGTGGATAGAAAATTGGATCTAAAGTGAGGAAACTTAATTCAAATACAGCTTTCCACACTAAGTGGATGTGTGATTCTAGGCAAGTTACATAACATCCATTTGCCTCAATTTCCTTAGCTTTGAAATGGGGATAATAATGGTACCTACATTTCAGGATTGTTGTGAGGATCAAATGAGTATATTGCTAAAGGATGTGCCACAGTAATATTACTATGCTATAAGAAATGACAAGCACCTGGTAAGACTTGTATGAACTAATATATAGTAAAGTGAGCAGAACCAAGAGAAGGTTGTGCACAGAGAGAGTAATACTGTTCTATGAAGAACTGTAAATGACTTTATTCTCAACAATACAATGATCCAATACAATGAAACATACTATCTACCTCCAAAGAAAGAACTGCTATTGATGGAACTTAGACTGAAGCATGCTATTTCTCACTTTCTTTCATTTTTTTTCTTTTGTTCAGGTTTTCTTGTGCAAGGTGACTGATGTGGTAATGTTTTATATGATCATACATGTATAGCCTATACCTGATTGCTTGCCACCTCAGAGAAGGGGGAGAAGAGGGAAGGAAAGAGGGATGGAGACTGGAGCTCAGGACTAAAAATAAAAATGTTTATTACTTTAAAAAAATAAAGTATGTACCACAGCACCTGCAAAATAGTACATGCCTGAAAAATTCTTTCTTACTTCCATATTTCCTTTTTACTTTCTTTCCTTCCTAAATTCCTATCTTCCTCTTTTCATTATTTGCTGCATCTAGTCAAGTTCATCATGTAACTATCCAATATGCTTTTGTAGGTCCACAAAGATATTTGTAAAGAATAAAGAGACAGGTTTGCTGAAGCTGTTTGACACCGATAAGGAGGATGTTCAGTAACAGAAACCAAATCAAGACAGTAGATGTTGAGATTCGTCATGTGTGTCCATTTGCAGATGATTTTGAATTCATTGCTGTAAACCAGAACAAATTGTAGGAACCTTGTAATTATATTCACAACAGGCATATCCACTTTTATTGGGGTTATAAGAAAACAGGTACCTAATACATTGTTGGTAGGACTTCAGGGTCAAAAAAATATTTTGGAAAGCAATGCGCTGATATATTATGTCACAAAATTGAATATACCTTTTAATTGAGCAATTCCTCTACCAGGATAGTTTCACAAAAAGAAACAATTTAAAAAAAAAATTTATACATGTTGAAATATATATTCGTCTTTATTTTTAAAAGCAAAAATTAGATGCAAATATTAAGTACAAAATTGACTAAACTAATTATGTCATATTATCATATTCAAATATAATAGAAGCTCCCAAAATAATTACTATTAATGTACACAAGGAAATAAGGAAGGACCTTTATGAGATAAAATAGAGCAAAATCAGCAAAACCAGAATGGCTACAGCATTACACAGTAATTTCACCTACATAAAAGAGATAAAAAGAAGAAACACAGAAAAGAACATGGGCTCAAATATGATAAAAGTTTCTAGCAAGACTGCATGGGAACTATATTTTTTTCTTCTTTTCTTATTTTATGTTACTTCATCTGATTCTAATTCAATATAGGCTGGAGTGTGGGGTAAGATTATGATGATTATTTCAAAGGCTCAACTGATTAAGTTTTGACTTCAAAATAAAGTTTTTAATAATTTTTAAAAAAACTTAGATGATATACCATTCGTCATCTGTATATCTAATATTGATATTATTTCCTCATCTAGGGTATAGTTTTTCTTCTTTTTTTTTTGTTTAGCATATTAATTAGCTGATTATAACCTCAAAGTAATATGTTCCATAAATATACTATATCATACTACATTACTTTTTTTTTTTTTGGTGAGGCAATTATGGATAAGTGACTTGCCCAGGGTTACACGGCTAGTAAGTGTCAAGTGTATGAGGCCGGATTTGAACTCAGGTCCTCCTGAATCCAAGGCCAGCGTTTTATGTACTGTGCCACCTAGCTGCCCCCATACTATGTTACTTTATATAATATTTGTGTTCTGTTTTATTGTATTGTTTGGCAGGCTACTTTTCTTGTCTGAAACTCAAGTTTCTCATCTGTCAAATGAGGGAGAAAATGAGAGAGTTGTAGTAGATAATCTCCAAGGTCCTTCCTAGGTCTCATATCCTATGCTCCTATAAACCTCAGCCAGCAATGGCTCAAAGCAGCACACATTAGCAGTTCTGACTTCCAATATGGGACTTAAGATAATAGAATCATAAATCTAGAGTTTTAGTAAGCTTCAGAGTACATCTTCAAAGTCTTCTCATTATATGAATGAAGAAACTGGTTCAGCTATTTAAGATCCTTGGCCCATATCATGCAGGTAAGTGAGCATCAAGAGAGGGATCTGAATTTAGGTTCTTTCATGCCAGAGCCCAATATCATTCTAGTTTGCAAGCTACCTCCTAAGCCATCAGTGTTGCTGTGATTTGGGCATGAATGCAGAAGGATTCCATGTCATCTAATGTTCATATTTCCCTATTTCTGTGACATTCTAGTGTCTCCTGATAGCTCTAAGAAATGAGCCTGGGGCAGCCTGGTGGTACAGTGGATAAAGCACAGGCCCTGGATTCAGGAAGACCTTAGTTCAAATCTGGCCTCAGACTCTTGACACTTACTAGCTGTGTGACCCTGGGCAAGTCACTTAACCTCCATTGCCTCACCAAAACACACAAACAAACAAAACAAAAAAAAAATAAAATAAAAATAAGCCTGGATATTTGGATTATGATTTTAAACTATCTCCCAATTCAATAACAATTTCATTTCTTCCAGAGTGGTCACTTTTTATATCCATGTGGAGAATTAGCACCACATTCCCTCTATTCACTTATAGGGTCTTTTGAAAACCCTAGAACAAAAGGAACACATGAATCTCAACTGCTACTGCTTGACTAAATTAGCATGATTCAGAGACTACAGGAAAAAAGAAAAAGAAAAATTTACAAAACTCTTCTGTGAATTCTCCTGTAAGATTTAGCAAGTGACCACTGCTTCCTTTTGTGGTAAACTAACAAGCACACCAGGGAAAAAACAAAGAACAAAGGACCAAACATTTATATCCTATAGTGTATAATTAAATGAAAGTTTTTGTACCCATCAGAAGCCTTAAAAAAATAAAAACAGCAAAGGCTGAGGTTTAGGGAGTCGCAATATCTGCAGGTGGGTCTCTACGTATTTTCTTGCTAGTACAGGTCCTTGGGTCTTATCAGTTTGTGGGGATTGCAACACTAGAAATAATTTATCAACTTTTTTCATGCAGAAAAGCTTCCATACTTGAAATGTATCAATGATGCTGACCAATTTCCTAGTTCCCTGCCTTTCCAGGACAGTGACTATTTAAAATAGATGGATGGAACAGGAAAACAATGCTCACCTTTTGTAAACACCCTCACCCCAAAGCACTTGAAAAAGAGAATGCATAAATGTCAAAAAGAATCCCAGATACCAGTTAGAAAAGACTACAGTGTTTTGCTCAAGATGAGTATCAGTAAATAGGCTATAATTTGGGGAACATAAGGAAATACCTTTTGAACTGTATAAAAGTAAAATAATAGGGAGAAAAATTGGAAAGGTAACAGGAAAAACATTTGGCATGAACTCAAGTTTATTTGAGGAGTTTTCTTTGCTTTCCAATCAATTGCCAATGCCAAAAGAATATTCTTTTGGGGAAAAACAATGGAGCCTTGGATCAAGATTTCCCTTGGTACTTTTTCTAACAAACTATGTCAATCAAATTGTATAAAAAAAGAATGATTATCATTTTCAGTTTCAGAAACCTAAATAACAAATATACCTTTATGTACATTAGGCAAAGAGCAGAAACAACTAAAAACCAGTAATTGTGAACTGTCCTGTGATAGTCACAAAGGAGTTGCCACCAATTCCTTTAAAAAAAATGTAAGAGGGGCAGCTAGTTGGCACAGTGGATAGAGCACCCACCCTGGAGTCAGGAGTACCTGAGTTCAAATTTGACCTCAGACACTTAACACTTACTAGCTGTGTGACCCTGGGCAAGTCACTTAACCCCAATTGCCTCACTAAAAAAAAAATGTAAGAGGGGAGAGGTAGGAGGTTCTCACTTACAGAAATAGGAGAGTCAAGAAGAGAATAAGGAGTGTCCAGTTTCCGGCACTTAAGCTTGGGATGATGTCCATTGTCATGCTTTCTAAACAGCTTTTTTCTTCTTTTTCTTTTCCTCCTCTCTGTTTGCCCCTTAGTTCTCAACTTTGAGTGCTTTCGTAATTCCCTGACAAATTCTGAAAAGAATATATAGGCTGTAAAAGAAGGGGTGGAGTTAAAGGGATAGCCTATGAAACTATCATCCAGCTGGGAAGTTTTGTGGACCCTATACAAATCTCTAAAGTCTCATACTTTATCTTTACTGACCTATCGTAGGAGAAAAATTCATACTAGTAGCCTGTCTTGGTCAGTTAAATACAGAAAACAATCATTAACCTTAGCCATTTTAAATACACAATGGTAATGATATAAGCAGCCTTAATCCTTATCAGAAATAGTGGTGACAAAAACAGAGTGTGGTTAAATTTTTATAGAGGTCTAAAGTACAAATGAAACAGTCAACAAGCATTTGTTAAGTGCCTATATGTGCCAGGTGCTGCACTTAGTCTGTGGAATTCAAAGTTGAAAATTCTGCCTGTGAAAATTAATAGCTAGGGGCAGCTAGGTGGCACAATGAATAGAGCACCGGCCCTGGAGTCAGGAGTATCTGAGTTCAAATCCGGCCTCAGACACTTAACACTTACTAGCTGTGTGACCCTGGGCAAGTCACTTAACCCCCATTGCCTCACTAAAAAAAAAAAGAAAAAAGAAAAAGAAAATTAATAGCTATATGAGTACAGGAAAGTCATGAGTCATGGAATCATGACAAAAGAGGTGAACTCATATGTATGAGGCATAAATTTGAATTCAAGGCCAGCTGCCTATGACAAATGGAAAATTTGCTTCCCATCAAAGGATGTAATATTACTCCTCAATAATGAGAGACTCTGAGAGTACAAAGGTCTCTTCAAGCTCTGTATGAATCATATTTGAACCTTAACTTTATCATCTGAAAAATGGGAAAAATAACATTTATAATACATTCCTGACAGGCTTCTTGTGAAACACAAAAGAACTAATGTGGACAATGTGCTTTGCAAGTTTTAAATGTTATATAAATGCTAGCTATGACTAAGATTGCTCACTGCTAATGAGGTACTATCATACATGGCTATAGCATGTGAACCCCAAAAGTGTTGGGAGGAGGGGAAATGATGTGGGGGAAGTCTTTAGGGAAGCTTCACAATATGTCCAAACCCCAGATACTGACCATTGTGGAGAACCCAGAGGGCTCTCTGTCACCCCTCTGACTGAGGTCCCCCTCCCCAGACTCAGGCCATAGTCACTGAAGCAGCAAGAGTTTCCTGGGAGAGTTTTGTGGTTAAAGCTTGAATTCCAGAGACAATGCCTGGTCGGTCTCCTAGGGTCCAAGGAGTTAGTTGTGCAAGCCTCACCTTGTTAAGGCCTGGAACAAGTTCTGTCATGCTAAGGCTGAAAGGTTGAAAAATTATTCTTATTCTCTAGAATTATTCTTGCAGAGATTTTATTTGATTTCTTTAAATACTGAACTATCCTAATAAAGGGTGCACACAGTTATTCACTTACAAGGTGGTGCTGATGTGTCAATTATTTATTGTCTCTGATCCTCAACCCCCCCCCTTGACCCTGACAGACCATGGTAAGAGACATCCCAATGCAAATAAGAAGCCTCAGGTACTAATTAACTGCTAGCTTCCAAGTACTGGTTCTTTTTGTTGTTGTTTGTCCTTTGTTCTCAAAGAGGACCATGACATTGGGGTGATGTCCTGACTTGCCCTGAATTAGATTTAAGTGAGGCAGGGCTGTGCAAAGTCACCAGCCTCACTCTCTTCTCCAGAGCCCTCTGGGTCCAGTGGCAAGATATACACATCAGGATGACTAGAGGTGGCCCCAGATGTTTAAAGCAATTGGGGTTAAAGTGACCTGCCAGAGTCACACAGCTACTAAGTGTCTAAAATGAGATTTGAACTCAGGTCCTCCTGACGCCAGGGCCAGAGCTCTACCTACTGCACCACCTAGGTGTCCCTCCAACTACTGACCTGAAAAAGAAATCTGACTTAACCCTCATTGCCCAAACAAAAAACAAAACAAAACAAAACAAAAAAGAAATCTGTTCACCTTCTTCTCTAAAATCACATAATCATATGACTTCAGACTTCAAAGGAAACTTAAAGACCTACAGCAAATTCATGAATCACCATCCTGTTTGCAGCAAGCCAAGCAAGTGCTCATCCAGCCTTTCTCTTATTAGCTGTTGACTTGTTTCAGTCATGTCTGACTCTGTGACCCTATTTGGGGCTTCCTTGGCAAAGTTACTAGAGCAGCTTGTCATTTTCTCCTCTAACTCATTTTATAGATGAGGAATTAAGGCAAAATGAGTGAAATGATGAAAGAAAATCAGGGGTAAAAAAAGACAACATCTTGAAAAGCTGAATTGGCCAAATGGAAAAGGAGGTACAAAAGCTCTCTGAAGAAAATAATTCCTTAAAAATTAGGATTGAGCAAAAGTAAGCTAATGACTATGAGAAATCATGAAACAATAAAGCAAAAGCAAAATAATGAAAAATTAGAAGGCAATGTGAAATATCTCACTGGAAAAACAACTGACCTGGAAAATAGATCCAGGAGAAATTATTTGAAAATTGTTGGACTACCCAAAAGCCATGATCAAAAAAAAGAGCCTAGATATTTTCTTCCAAGAAATTGTCTGGGGAAATTTCCCTGATATTCTAGAAACAGATGGTAAAATAAACATCGAAAGAATTCAGTGATCACCTCCTGAAAGAGATCCCAAAATGAAAACTTCCAGGAATCTTATTCCCAAATTCCAGAGATCCTAGGTCAAGGAGAACATATTGCAACCAGTCAGAAAGAAAATTCAAATACTACGGGGAGGATAACACAAGATCTAGCAGCTTCTCCATTAAAGTATCAGAGGGCATGGAATATGATATTCTGGAGGGCAAAGGAATTGGGATTACAACTAAAAATCACCTACCCAGCAAAACTGATTATAATCTTTCAGGGGGAAAATGGGAATTCAATGAAAGAGAGGTTTTTCAGACATTCCTGATGAAAAGACCTGAACTGAATAGCAAGTTTGACTTTCAAATACAAGACTCTAGAGAAGCATGCAAAGGTAAACAGGAAAAAGAAAGCATGAGGGATAATAGAAGGTTAAATGGTTTATATTCCTACATGGGAAGATGATACTTCTAACTCATAAGAACTTTCTCATTATTTGGCATCTGAATGGAGTATATTTAGAGAGAGAGCACAGGTGTACGTTAAATATGGAGGAATGATCTCTTTAAAGCATTTATTTTTTATTATTTTGTGGGGGAGGGGGCAGTCAGGGTAGGGTGGCTTGCCCAGGATCATGCAGATGGTGAGTGTCAGGTGTCTGAGGCCAGATTTGGGTTTGGGTCCTCCTGGGTCCTGGGTGGCTGCTTTGTCCACTGCACCACCTAACTGCCCCATGATGATATCCTAAAAAAAATAAAATTAAGGAATGCACTGGGAGAAAAATAAAGAGAGAGGTGGAATAGGGTAAAGTATCTCACATAAAAGAAGCAAGAAAAAGCTTATGAAGTGGAGGGGAAGATGGGGGAGCTTCAGGGGAGTAAGTGAGCCTTACTCTCATTTATTTTGGGTTTTGGGGGTTTTTTTGTTTGGTTTTGCAGGGCAATGAGGGTTAAGTGACTTGCCCAGGGTCACACGGATAGTTGTGTCAAGTGTCTGAGGCTAGATTTCAACTCAGGTTCTCCTGAATCCAAGGCCAGTGCTTTATCCCCTGTGCCACCTAGCTGCCCCAAGAGCCTTACTCTCAACAGAAATGGCTCAAAGAGGGAATAACATGCACACTCAATTGGGTATAGTATTATATCTTGCCCTGTGGGAAAGTGGGAGGGGAAGGGGATAAGGGAGAGGAGTTAAGGAAGGGAGGGCAGATTGGGGGAGGGAACAGTCAAAAGCAAAACATTTTTGTGGAGGGATAGGGTGAAAGAAGATAGAAAATAGAGTAAACGTCAAGGGGAGGGAATAGGATGGAGGGTAATATAGTTAGCAATACTAACTGTGAAAAAATCTGAAGCAAGATTGTATGATAGATCTCTGTTCTCAAACACATAGAGAACTGAGTCAAATTTGTTCAAATGAGAGCCATTTCCCAATTGATAGATGATCAAAAGACATGAAGTTTTCAGATGAAATAATCAAAGCCACCTATAGCCATATGAAAAAAAAAATGTTCTAACTCATTATTGAGTTGGAAGTGTTATTTTCTGATGTATGAATGTAAACAGTTTAACCTTTTAATTTCCCTCGTGGTTTCTTTTTCCTGTTTACCTTTCTATGATTCTCCAGGGTTTTGTATTTGAAAGTCAAATTTTCTATTCAGTTCAGGTCTTTTCATCACAAAAGCCTAAAAGTCCTCTTTTTCATTGAAATCCCATTTTTTTCCTCTGAAAGATTATAATCAGTTTTGCTGGGTAGGTGATTCTTGGCTGTAGTCCCAGTTCCTTTGCCCTCTAGAAGATCATATTTCATGCCCTCTGGTCCTTTAATGTAGATGCTGTTAGATCTTGTTTTATCCTTATTGGAGCTCCACACTATTTGAATTCCTTTTTTCTAGCTGCTTGCAATATTTTCTCCTTGACCTGGGAGTTCTGGAATTTGGTTATAATATTCCTGGAGGTTTTCTTTCTGGTGATCAATGGATTCTTTCAATTTCTATTTTAGCATCTGCTTCTACAATATTAGGGTAATTTTCCTTCACAATCTCTTGGAGGATGGTGTCTAAGTTCTTATTTTGGTCATGGTTTTCAGGTAGTCCAATGATTTTCAAATTATCTCTCCTGGATCTATTTTCCATGTCAGCTATTTTTCCAAGAAGATATTTCACATTGTCCTTTATTTTTTCATTCAATTGGATTTGCTTTACCATGTCTTGATTTCTCATAAGGTCACTAGCTTCCATTTGTTCAATCCTAATTCTTAGGCAATTATTTTCATCAGGCAGTTTTTTAATCTCCTTTTCCATTTGACTTTTCAAACTGTTGATGTTTTCTTCGTGGCTCTCTTGCATTGCTCTCATTTCTCTTTCCATTCTTTCCTCCCTCTCTCTACATCTTCCTTCTACCTCTTCTACTTTCTCTTCAAAGTCCCTTTTGAGAGCTTCCATGGCCTGAGACCAGTTCATATTTTTCTTGAAAGCTTTGGATGTAGGTGCCCTGAGGTTGATTTCCTCTTCTGAGGGTGCACCTTCATCTTCCTTGTTGCTGAAGAAACTTTCTATAGTTCTGATCTTTCTTTGCTTGCTCTTCTTTCACTTGACTTTTAGTTCCCCACTGGGGGGCCCTGCTTCTTGGCTACACTACTGTACCCAGCTTCAGAGGATCCCAGGTGTTTTGGTTTGAGGGAGGGCAGGTTTTTCCCTGCCCCTGGCCTGTTATCTGGTCTGAAGATACCCTCAAGTCAACTTGCTAGTTAACCAGCCAGCAGAGTGCTGTGTTGGTTTTTAGGTTCGACAAGCCTGTGCCCCACCCCCACCTGGGCCTCCCACCACTCAGGATTTCTTCCTGGTTCCCATCTGGGGTGGGACAACCGAATTCCTCCCTAGGTCCCACTGATACCCTTTCACTCCCCCCCACCCCCCCGCCCAGCCAGCCATTCAGCCCTTTCACCGGACCACAAGCTCTGTTCCAGAAGATGCTGGTGCTGTGGCTGATTCAGAGTCTCAGGGGTTAAGTTCTTCTGGTATGCATGTCTGGGGTCTCTTTGGGTGTGAACACAGGGTTGGACTTTACTTGCAGTGCAGCACGGCCCTCTTTAATCTATCTATAGCAGGAATATAATCTCAGCCCATATTTTTGTGGGATTTTCTGCTCCAGGAGTTCTTTTATTGCTGTTTTAGGGGTAGTTGTACCAGGAGCTCTGTATGTTTAATGTCTTTCCTCTGTCATCTTGGATCTGCCCCCTCTAACTCACTATTGATTGGAGAGATTCAGGTCAAAACAATTCTGGCTACTACCTCATACCTATTGGATTGGATAATAGGACAGCAGAAGAAAATTACAAAGGTTGTGGGAGATATGGGGGAAAAGAGACATTAATACACTCTCGGTAAAGTTGTAAACTGATACAAACATTCTGTAGAGCAATTTGGAACTATGGGCAAAGGGCTATAAAACCATGCATACTCTTTGAGCTAGCAATGCCACTACTAGATTGGTATCCTAAAAGAGATTTTTTTTAAGAGTTGAATTCAAAATTGAGGTGATGCTCATCAATTGGGGAATGGCTGAATGGGGTGAGATTAGAATGGATCACTATTGTGCTGTAAGAAATGATGAGCAGGATACTATCAGAAGAACTTAAGAAAAATGCAATCCATCTACAGTAAATGAACTGATGGTATCTGAATACAGTTTGAAGTATAATTTTTTTTTTTGCTGGTTCCCCTTTATAAAGTTTTTTTATGTGTGTTTTCTTTTACAACCTGACTAATGTGGAAATCTTTTGCATGACTGCACATTTATAATTTAAATTGAATTGCTTGAGTTCTTAAGGGGTGGTGGGGAGGGAGGGAGGAAGAGAATTTGGAATATAAAGTTTTAAAAATCAATGTGAAAAAAATTGATGTGAAAATTTGTTTTTACATGTAACGGAAAATTCAAAAGAAAAAAAGAAGAAATAAAATAAGAGAACTCCACAAAATTCTAGAAAAAAAGTCTTTTAATTCTAAGGATTTGTAAGTTTTCAGTTCTTCCAAGGTGGTATGATTTAAGCAGAGATATGGTTACTACTCTCCTGGCCTGTGCTATGGTCTGCAAGCAACTAGAAGCCTGTTTTTTTGTCCTATAACTGTGAACAGAATCCCACTCCACTGTGGATTCAAGCTCTGGTGTGCTAGTGCTCCTCCTCAGCCAGAGACCACCACCAAAGACTGCCACCTGGATGGGACTATGAGCAAAACAACAGATTCCTGCCTAATGCTAAAAGACCCCGGTAATTTCCTACTGACCAATTGTTCAACCATATTTCCCTATGTTGGCTGAGTTCCAGAAGGAGTTGCTGTCACTACTGATTCAGAGGCTCCCAAGGCCTGGTACTTGTTTGCTGGGGCTTGGTTTACCCTGGCATGGCCTGGACTGGACTGCACTCCACTCGTATCCTGTGTAGCAGACCTTTCCTGCTGACCTTCTAAGTTGTCTTTGGCTTGAAAATTATTTCACACTGTCCTTTTGTGGGTTCTGCTGCTCTTGGAATTGTGTTGTGGCATTATTTGAAGTTTTTGGAGGAGTCTTGGGGAGAACTCAGGCAAGTCTCTGCCTTTCCTCTGCCATCTTCAAGGATTGATAGTGCTACAAATGTTTATGATATCTTACAGAAAAAATTATGCAAATGAAGATAAACTACCTAAAACAGACCCTATTTAGGTTTGACATCACAAACTCACAAAATATAATAAAGATGTATACAATTTATACTGTGGTTTTATTAGTACTAGTCTTGCAATAGCAAGATAGATTCAAGAATTGCTCTGAAATTAAGAGATTTTATTCATTTTCAGGACCTTTAACATTGCATAATTTTCTTTCATAAAACAAAGGAATTAAAAGGTTCTGCTATACTTTGGTCTTCAAAAACCATATTGTTTACAACCAGAATTTTGTATTATGGTCACTGTTATTATAATTAAATCAAATTAATGATGTAACAAAAAACACCTTCATTGTTACTCTCTTGGCCTTCTGTATTATTTCCATATTAATAATGGTAAGCAAATTTTAATAGGCTGATCACAAAAAATGGGCAAATTGTGTTGAATTAAATTTGTCCATGTGGCAAAGGACATTTCTCTACTTTAAAAACAAAATCATTTTGATAAAAAACCATCCAAGTATTGAAACAAAATATGTGACTCCTCACCTGTGTCTCTTTACAAGCTCTGAAGGAAAATTCCTGCAGGTGTCACCTAGTAGCAACTTTCATGCTATTAAGGAGTACCACCTCATTTGGAGGACACCACCAAAGGGCAGGTACACATTGGAGTTGATGGTCTCCTAGTTTACCTGGTTTTTCCTTGCCATTTCAAAATAACAAGAGGAAAGATGTAAATGAAAAAAAAAATCAAGACTTGTCAGAAGAAAAATGAATCTGACTCTGGAAGAAATGAATCCATCAATAAACATTTACTAAAGTGTGTGCTTTGTGCAAGAAACTATGCTAAGTACTAGGGACACATAAAGAAGCAAAAGATATTCTCTGCCCTCGATGAACTTACTATATAATGGGAAAGTCAATAGGTAAAGAAGTATATACATTGCAAACTATATACATGATAAATAGAAATAATTAACAGAGGGAAGGCACTGAATCTTAATTCAGTTGAGGAAGTTTGAGGGGTTGAGGAAGGTTTCTTCTAAGGGATCTCATTTGAGTTGGACTTAAAGTAAATGAGGGAGGTCAGTAGTCAAGGCAGAGGAGGGTCAACATTCTAGGCATGGCCAACAGACAGAGAAAACTTGGAGCTGAGATGGATTATTTTCATTATTATTATTATTATTATTATTATTATTATTATTATTATTATTATTATTATTATTATTATTGCAGGGCAGTGAGGGTTAAGTGACTTGCCCAGGGTCACACAGCTAGTAAATGTCAAGTGTCTGAGGCAGGATTTTGATTCAGGTCCTCCTGAATCCAGGGCCAGTGCTTTATCCACTGTGCCACCTAGCTGCCCCCGAAGTATCTTCTTTGTGAAAAATCCAGGAGGCCAGTGAAACTGGATCAAAATATAGATGACAGAGTGTAAGGTAGGAAAATACTGCAAAGGCATTAGAGGCTACATTGAGAAGGGTTTTGAATGCCAGAAAATTGAGTATTTTGTAGTTGCTCCTGGAGGCACTAGGGAGTTACAGGAGTTTATTGAGGATGGGCATTACATGATCATATTTGCACCTAGGAATTTCACTTTCATGGCTGAATGGAGAATGGATTGAAGGGGGAGAGAACTGAGGCAGGTCAACCCATAGCAGGTTATTATAATAATCCAGGTGAGAAGAAGAGGCCCTATACTAGAGTAGGAGCAGCATCAGAAGAGGGAAGAAAACACCTTTGAAAAATGTTGTAAAGGTTGAATTGACAGGCTTTAGCAACAGATCGGATATTATAGGGTAAGAGATTGTAAGTAGCCAGGTACAATTCCAAGGTTGTGAATCTGACAGATTGGGAATATGATGTTGACAGAAATAGGGAAAGTGGGGAGGAGGTTTATAAGGAATAATAACAAACTTTTTTATCATATAGAAGTTAAGATGTCTACCGGACATCTAGTTCATAATGCTGGAAAGGTATTTAGAGATGAATGGAGAGTCTGGGGCAAGAGAGTTAGATTTGGGAAAACATTGGCAAAAAGATGGTAATGAAATCCATGGAAATTGATGCACTCACCAAGTGAGATATCACAGCAGAAGAATACAAGAGGTCCAGGTCAAAACCTTGAGGGACTCCTAGGAATCAGAGAGTGTTACCTGGAAGAACATCTAGTAAAAGTATCAGAGAGGGGGTGATCAGATAGGTAGGAAGAGAACCGGGATAAAGTGGGGTCCTAAAATCCTACAGAGAAGACAGTTTCAAAGAGAACAGTAAACTATGTCAAAGAGGTGAAGGAGAATAAGAATTGAGAAAAGGTCATTGCATTTGGAAACTAAGACATCATTAGTAATTTTGGAGATAGCAGATTCGGTGGAAGGATAAGGTCAGAAGCAGAATTATAAGAGGTTAAGAGAGGAGAGGCAGAGACAATGCCAGTATAGCAGAGCAAAAGGATCATTCCAGCTAAACTTTCCCAACATTCTCTTGTACACAACTTTAAAACAACATGTCAAATCAAATTCTAAGTGGGAGATATAAAATAAATTCCAAAAAAGTATGGGCTGAGACATTTTCTAGCCCAGGACAATTTAGATGGTCAGAAGGAGGGGTCTGTGTCACAGGAGTGGGGGATGAGTGAGATTTGCATCTATATAAATGTTTTCATAAAATAAGCCCTTTGAACCTGTGACAAAACTCTTGAACCTCTATAAAAGGAATTTGTGCCAAGATGAATTGTGTTCTTCTCTTGTTTTTCCAGATCTTCTTTTGTAATAAATAAGAATAACTATGAAATCTAGGCTGAGACAAAAATCTACCTCAGTTAAATTTACTTTAAATACACTTGAAACCTGCAAAGAGCCATTCTGTGTCTTCATTGCTCCCTCTCTTCCACTTCTTGAAATCTCTGCTTCTCCTTCCAAAATTGATTACCTTTTATCCAGATACTCTCAGATCACCATCAATGTTGGGATGCTCTGGCAGAATTTCATAACAGTTTAATATTTTATACCTTGAAAGGACTTCAAAACAAAAGAGATTCAAAGGAATGCATCTGTAAGGGTAGAATTTAGAAGAGATACTTGGGATGGGAGCAAGGAGGCTTTTCCAGCATGCCTCACAACAGATAATATACGCAGTTATCTATTTGCAACGGTGACTGTGATGATATTGTTCTTTTCTGAGCCTTCTATATAAATTAGAGAATATTATGGGACTTAGAGGGAGTATGGGAGAATCACTAGTTAGTAGTCATCACCTATTTCCAAGGGGAAAAAAAACCTGGTAACTTGCAGAATAACAGAGAAAATTAGTAACATACAAAAAAGATCTAGCCCCAAACCAAGACGAGGCAGAATTTGTTCTCATTTTCTTCTCTGCCCTTAGTTCTCTTCAGCACCATTATAAGGGGTCAGGTATGATTTGCTTGATGGTCTAGGTTTACTTTAAGTCATTTTTATCTTTTGCATTCCTGCTGTAACCATGGTAGCTTGGTCACTCATCTCTGTTTAAATGGTCTTTTTCAATACATCCTAAAGCTTCATAGGGAAATGACTATTTAAGTGTCTCCATGACAGATATTATCTTACTTCATCCAAAAGTAATGGAAAATGGGAATTCTTTTGTGTCAAAAAAAGTTCCTGCGTATGGAAAAACTCCTAAGTCTACTCACAAAGCCTTTTATCTTCTGACAAGAAGATGATATAATCCTTCTTATCAATCATATTAGAGAGTGAATGAAAATCTGAGAAGAGATGGGAGGTGAGTAAGGAAGAAGAAAACAAGGGACAAGAAAAGAGAATATGAAAGGAAGGAAAGGGAAAGAGACTAAGTGAGGAGTAGAGAGGAGACTCAAAGTCACAAAGATACTTAGTACCAGAAGAGATGTGAAATGAATGCCATTAAGTAGAGAAAGGGCTATGAAGTGGCTGTGTGAACTGAGGACAAATGAACTTTTTCAGAATTTTTCTAAAGGTTGGCACCCATTGCTGAGATATTTCATTCTTTCCAGAAGAGCTTTGTGTGAACCTATGGGATCTCAACATATCTTTCTCTTTTCAAACCTGATGATGCTCCCATAATAAGCACAGGTGATTTTGACAGTCATCCCAGGTGATTTGACAAAGCTTCTACTAGGAGATAAGGCAAATGGATGAATAATGAGTTATTTGGGGGGAGTAGTGAATAGCTCTGTTCCTCTCATCCTCTTACCTTTACCTGAGCAAAACTACATTTATCTCCTGCTGAAATTTCTACTGGTTCTCAGGGGAGTTGGCCAAGTGATAAAAAAAAAATGAGGTGGTGGTTTCATAGCCAGCAAAAAGAAAGATAATAAATTGGGCCAGGATTTCCTCATCACAGTTCTGAAATAAAGGCAAGAAAGATATTCAAATAAAGTCATTATACCTTTGATATATCATTCAGACATATCTATGAATTTAGGAAAGGCACCTACTTGACTCTCCAGAATAGGTGGAAAAGATCAGAAATATATTCATTGATTTGATAGGAATTTTCAACCAATATGTATCATCAGAAAGCAGGAAAAAGGTGAAGTCTAACAGGGGTTCTTCAACTTAATTTTCCTGTATGTATTCTGTTCTTTACATACACCTGCCCAACCACAGTTGTTGTTTCTGGATGTAAAATAGTGACATTTCATTTCAGGGAATTCTCTCTTCTGTCTAACACACTGTGTCATGGGACTAACATATTAGAAGGCTCTTGCAGTAGTCCAGAGGAGAGGGGATAAGTGCCTATGGTCGGATGGTTGTGCTTAGAGTGAAGCAAATATAGAGAAGAGGATGTTGGAAGAGAAATCACAGATCTAGAACTGGAAGGGACCTCAAGAATCATGTAGTCCAATACCTCAATTTTTTCAGTTCAGTAAACTGAGGCCCAAAGAGGTGAAATGATTTCTCCAGAGTATCACAGGTGTCAGAGGTAGAACTCGAACCTAGCTCCCCAGGCTCCAGAGACCATGCTCTTCCCACTTTACCCCACTATATCCTATCTTTGATGGGCTCCATTAAGGAAAGGCATACAGAAGGGAATAATAAACAATGATTACATATACATGGCTCCTACTGTTTATATTTTATATAAATGTATATACATATATATATATATATATTATTTTATTTGACCACCAAAACAAGCCTGTGAAATCCCTAGTGCAAGAATGTATCACTCCATTCTGCAGATAAAGCAATTGAGGTTCAGAGCAGCAAGATGGTTGTTCCACAGTCACTGAGCTAATACATGGCTGAAGCTGAGATTAGAATATGGTCTTCTGACTCCCAATTTCAATCCCCCTTCCATTAAAATATACTGCTTCCCTGAGGCTGAGTTTGTATAAGAATGCTTATTATGGGGGCAGCTGGGTAGCGCAATGGATAAAGCACCAGCCCTGGATTTGGGAGGACCAGAGTGCAAATCCAGCCTCAGACACTTCACACTTACTAGCTGTGTGACCCTGAGCAAGTTACTTAACCCTCATTGCCCCACAAAAAAGAGTAGTGCTTATGTATAAGATATGAGCTTACTTATGGTTAAACGAGTATAAAATAAAATTTGAGAAGTTTGACCACAAGTTCTAAATTACAAGAGAAACTTGTACCTCAGAATAATCTTTAAAATTGCCTCCATTTAGCTCATCCTACAGAAGTCAACCACCATTTTAAAGATGACTAGGTAATACCATAGAGTGTGGGACTTAGAGGTAAGTCAGATATGAGTTCAAATCTTACCTCAAAGTTTTACTAGTGTGAGAATCAGAGTGCTACCAATCTGCTGAGGAAAAATATTTTTGGGAAGCTCCACCATGAAAAGAAAGCATGTGTCAGTGTCAGGAAGTGACCTTTCTGGGGTTTTGAAGGTCAGAGGAAGTCCTGTTATCACCTCTTAGTTGTGTCAGTCAGTGCTACCAGCCAATTAGCTTGGAGCTGTGTGTGGACAGCCCTGCTTCTGGTTTGACATGGGGCATCTGGGAGAAGCTGCAGAGAAGCAAGAGTCTTTTCATTTCTGGACTTCAGCTTGGAGGTGGGGACAGGGAGAATAGGGAGAGTAGACAGATCTCATACTTTATCCACATGTTTCTCTTTACTAACCCCTAATACACTTTAATTAATACTTAATGCACAAAGATTGGTGCTATACATCTCTAATTTAAGGCAACCATTCATTAGATTTTAAACATCACGGCTAGAATTTTATACCTTACAGTTTGACAACCACAAGGAAAATGCTGAACCCCGTGATCTTCTGATCTTCCAGTTGGGTAAGTATTTTCCCAGATTTCCCATGTGTTGTCCCTTTAAGTTTTAAATTAGCTGCTAAGTACATACTTTACCTCTTAAGTACCCTTTTTCTAATTTCCAAGTGTCTCTCCCTTTCACAATGGATCAAGGCCTCTGGAGTCTTAACAGCCTCTAGGATTTTAGCATTTTAAGCTTCCTTTCCTGGTTATTCACACAGGCCAGGATTGAACTCATGTTTACACTTGGTCCTTATGAATTTGAATGTTATATTCCTATTTTAATTTTTATTCTTACTTCTCTTTGTGTTATAGTGAGGAAATTTTTGAATTACAGAAAGGGAACCAATACAACATACCACATAATTCGGGATTGCCCCCTTGAGAAAATAATCGCATCATGGGACTCTTATAAGCTACCAATTCAGCCAGGCATGAAAAAAGCAAGGCTTATTAAACTGTGTTTTATGTGGCATAAAAATATTTTAGCTTACTGGAAAACAAATGGTTAGAGAATGGATCTTTTGACCACTTAACACTGAAAACTTTACAAATGATCCTTCACTTTGAGTCCCCCAAAGATTTAACTTATTGGAACCTCTGGAATGTAGCAAGTAAGGAATTGACCAAAGAGGGAGAAAAAGAGGGGGACTCTGAGCCTGAACTTGAATGTAAGCCTGTCTCTCAGGCTGAAACATCAACCAATGAAATAAAAAAGAAAGAAAGAGAAAATTCATGTGTAGAGGAGACAGAGAGGATAAAAATCCTTCCCCTTCAAGAGATCCCCACCCAAGATGTTGTTGTAGTGCTATCAGATGTTGTAGATGGGGTGTTGTAGTGAAGCTCAGGTGCCAACTACCTTTTGGCCCCAAAGATTTAAGTTTATGGAAATGAGAAACTCCTAAATATGATGATGATCCCACAGCAGTTATCAGCCAGTTTAGGGCAATTTTACTTGGAATGATGTTAATGATCTCATGGAAATTATATTATCCCCAGGGGAAAGAGGTGATATAACAGCTGCAGCAAATGCCCTGGAAGCAACAGGAAAAGTTGATATTGGATGGCCTGACTCGGACCCCAATATCCCTAGGCATTTTGATATGTTGAAGGATACAAGGGAAACATTGTTGAAGGCAATGGAATCCTCTTCTAGAAATACTGATAACTGGCAAAAATTTATAGATACAGTTCAGGGACCTGATGAGAGACCTAATAGATTCTATGACAGATTGTGTAAGCATGCCAGGCAATATGCTAGACTAGACCCCTTAGACGCTAGAGATTCCCATATTATCTATTCTCATTTTATACACCAGTCCTTACCGGAAATTCAGAAACATTTTGAAAGGCAGTGTCCACACTGGAGTAGTTTGAGTCCTGACAGACTTAAAGAAATAGCAACATATATTTATGAAGGAAATGAGAGGGAGGAAAGGAACAGACAAGGCATTTTAGCTCCAGTACAGGAAATAATGAGGCAGTGAGGCTGGGCAGTCAGAAATCATTATCAACCCCAGTATCACTATCAACTTCCTAAATTTTGCCATTACTGCCATAAACAAGGACACTTGATGTGATTTTGTAGGATTATTAAAAGAGAACAGAATGAAAACAGATATAGTTTCTCTCAGAGGAATACAGAGAGGCAGAACCAAAATAGAGATAGATCTTTTCAGGGGGATACAGAAAGATGGAGGCAAAACAGACCTTTTCAGAGAAATATAAGTGAGCAGAATGAAAACAGTTACAGGCTCTCTCAAAGGGGTACAGATCAGAAAGATATAGAGGATTGATGGTGTATGGGGGAGGAGGGAAAAACAGTGGAATATGAAGATTTTACCTTTCCAGACCCTGAAATTTTTAGCCCTCTTGTGCCAGTCCATTCCCCTCCCCAAAGTAATGAACCCCATGTAACCCTAAGGATTGGAGATACTTATTATGATTGTTTATTAGATACAGGAGCCTCAAGATCAGTCCTAGTGAGCAAACCTGACCCTGAATGTACACCTATTGGTTCTCTAAATGTAGTGGGCATTTCAGGAAAAGCCCAATCCATTGCAAAATTAACCCCTCACATATTGAATCTGGGCCCATTAACAGTGGAACATTCATTCCTACTTATTCCTGACTCTCCTGCAAACCTATTAGGCTGTGACCTCCTTTGTAAACTTAGAGCAACCAGCTACTTGCCTATCCACCCAGCCTCAGCCCTACCCCAGCCAAGCTGTAATTCCCCCAAACCAACCTTAGAAAACCCTTTAAATTCCAGATATGCTCATTTTGTTCATAATCATTGTTAACCTGCTTTTGTCTTTAATTAGTAACCTTATAAAGCTTTCGTATTATGAAAAGACGAACAGAGAAAATAAAGAGGTTAAAGACAAACAAGAGAAACTTAAACTGAAGAAAAATGTATAAGACAATCATCATATTTCAAGAACCCACTTCTACTGCCATAGAGGGAGACATATTTTGCAGCAAGGTATTAATATGAGAGTTAGGGGTTTTAGACATCAGAATCAAAAATGTTCTAAATTCACTCAGAGAAATAATGACAGTTCAAAGGTTACATATGGATTTCTATGCTATTACATCTACATTTTGAACTTAATAGTATGGGTTTATTTTCATAGATATTTTCATGCTTTTAAGATTGTGTTTTATACTTAGCTTAAAAAAGGGGGAATATTTGCAAAAGCTTTTTATATTCAAGTAATCAAATTTATATTTTGTAATACTCTTATTAATACTAAGTTTATATTCATTTAGATTTCCCCAGTTTGAATTTCATTGTCTCTTATTCCATGTGTATTTTGTTCTATTCATCTATCTCTCCAATTTTGAAACAATGCAAGATGGTTTTGATTTCATAATACATTGTTAAGTGTGGGAGTATTGTGCTCCCATATTCTAAATTGTTTGTTTTTTCCAACTGATTATTTGATCAAATTCTATAAAGCATCTCCCTGGAAAATTGGTTGCAATGGCAAGTGGAAATTAATTCTAGAAGTATTATTTTTGATAAGCATAAAAAAAAGAAAAAAGAGGGTAACATTTGCAAAAGTTTTTTCATATTCATGTAATCACATTTATTATTGCCATAAATATGGACATATTTTGCAAAATAATAATATGCAATTTGGGGATTTTAGATATTGCAATTTTTTTAAATGTTCTAGACTTTAAAAAGTCAGTTCGTATGTGACATAAGGGTTTATTTTTAATGCTATTCCAACTACATTTTGAACTCATCAGTATGGGCTTATTTTTGTAGAGATTCTTATTATTTTAAGATAGTGTTTTAACTTGTATTAAAATATGTTTTGATTTTTCACAAAAGTAATTGTATACTTAGTAAAAAGTTATTACTTGGAATTATTGCATAATTGTATATTATATTCGGAGTCTAGGCAAATTCACATTTTTTGCAATAATTATTATCCTCAACTTTTAAATCTATATGAGACTTGGATTATGGGAACTTATCATTTAAGACATTAATTGCCTTCATTCTGAGTTATCAGATGCCAGTTGGCCAGGATGCCATCCAATCACAAAAGGAATACATACAAGAGTAGACATTGAACTGTCACTTGAGAGGAGATACGCATAAAGTCCAGGTACTGCACTGCTTTGGGAAAGGCCAAAAAAAATGGCTATTGGAAAGCATTGAGGTTGGATTTTCTTGGTTTAATTTTCCTCCACATGGCACCAGGTGGCCAGGTTATGCCATCTCATTCGACATGTGACTTCAATTCCCCCTCCTATATGCCTGATGCCATGAATATATCAATCCTATGCATCTGATTAATCTTGACTCAGTTATTCCTCTGTTATTTTATGGTAAACCCCATAATTATCTCAGGTGTCATGATAAATACAATGTCGGATTTCACCTTAACATCTGCTACCAATTATATTAGATTCTTTAATTTCTCATAATGGCAGGAGGATAGTTAGGCAGATGATGCAAAAAGTGATGAAACAAAGATAAAAATTATTTCCTAAATTAATATTACAATTGTCTTCTCAATTTATCCTCCACAAGGGGGAGTGTAGTAATATTAAGTTTTAGAGAATGTTTCAATTTTTTATTATATGTTTCATGTGTAACAACTAAGATTCTGAATTTCCTTAGAAAAATTTTTTGAGAACTCTCATTATTTGATTTGATCATTGACAAAGCTATTTAAAGTTGTGTTAAGCTCAATTTTGTAGAAAATTTTCCAGTTGATTACCAGCATCTGAAACACCTGAAAGACTTCCATTCCACAACTACACCCAAAGGACATCCCAAGAATCATCTGAGAAAAGACTTCCAAAGACTTAAATGGACATTTCCTTGTTTTCCTTTTCCACATTGTATACACTGTTTACAATGTCCACTTACTAAAGGGGAGTGCCCCATTTAGTTTTTCTGTTTGTAATGTCCACCTGCCAATAGGGGAGTGCCCCCTTTAGCCTTTGTTAATGCATCACTCAATTTCTTTTTCTCTCTTTTCATTCCCTTTACTTTGTTAGTCATAGGTGTCTGTAACATTATTGTTTCATTTCCTCACATGAAGCACAGGGGGGACTGTGAGAATCAGAGGTCTACCAGTCTGCTGAGAAAGATATTACAGGGAAGCTCCACCATGAAAAGAAAGCATGTGACAGTGTCAGGAAGTGACCTTTCTGGGGTTTCAAAGGTCAGATCAGTGTCAAGAAGTCCTGTTATCACCTGTTAGTCATGTCAATTAGTGCTATCAGCCAATTAGCTTGGAGTTGTGTGTATGTAGATGGCCCTGCTTCTGGTTTGACAAGGGGTTTCTGGGAGAAGCTGCAGAGAAGTGAGGGTCTTTTCATTTCTGGACTTTAGCTTGGTAGCAGAGACAGGGAGAATAGGGAGAGTAGACAGATCTCATACTTCATCCATGTGTTTCTCTTTACTAACCCCTAATATACTTTAATAAATACTTAATGCCCAAAGATTGGTGCTATATGTTTCTAATTTAAGGAAACCATTCATTAGATTTTAGACATCACAGCTAGAATTTTAGAACTTACACTAGCTGCGATCCTATGGAAGTTGCCTAAACCTGTTTTCTCTGACAAAGGGATTATTCTGGTTATTTGATGAATGAATATTGACTCCAAATGAAATGCTGGTGATCACATCCCTCCTGTAGGCCCCATCAATCCTGAGAAGAGAAGCATAAAGGAAAAAAATCCCCAGAACATGCACTATATCTTTCATCTCCAAGCAAAGACATGAAGTGAGTACCTAAACCAGTGGTGTCAAACTCAATAGAAACTGGAGTTACTAAAACATTCCAAAGGATGCCTCAGGGTATATTAAAATTAGAAAAACACATGTTACTATTACTTTTGTTCTATTATATTTTTATTTTATTATATATTTCCCAATTATATTTTAATGTGATCTGGCAAGGTTTCCAATTATGTTCTATGTTCAAGCTAACAGGGTATATGAGTCAGAGTTGAAAGTGGTCAGTAGCATCTACTAGGTAAGATATTTTCAGAAAAGTGATGATTCTCCCTCATCGATTACATAGAAGTTCAAAAAGTATTATATAAATGAATGAGTGAATGAAATGAATAATGTCATGGACATTCATGGAACAAAATGCATTGAAGTACTGATTGTTATCATTACTTCCTTTTCCTCAGCTCTTAGAAAAGGTTGTTTCCTTCATTTAACCAGGGGTACATTTTCTACCCCACAGTGGAAATGTGCTCTACCTCCCATACATACATGTCCTAATTTTTCCACATCTACATCCAACATATGTTACTTTCCCCTTAATCATTTTAGCCAATTAGATAGGTATAAAATGATAAATCTCTTTTTTTTACTTTGCATTTCTCTAATAAATAAAGATTTAGAAACTTAATAAGCTCTTACAGTGCAAAAAGCAAGGCTTATCATCCAGAATGAAGGAAATGATGGTCCTGGTATACCAGGCCTTGGTCAGCCCATACCTATGGTAATGTGTCCAAAGTTCCAGAAATCACATTTGGAAAAGGACACTGATAAACTGGAGGTAAATGGTGTACAATGACTAGTATGGTGAAGTGATTTAAAACCAAAGGTCTACTGAAATAAATGAGGACACTGACAGTTTAAATAAAAGACAATTTAAAGAAGATACTAAGAAATAATGATTTATAGCATTTTTCATTTAACTATAATTTTTTTTATTTCTTAATCAGAAAATGATCTTCTCATATCTTCTGACCAGCTATTAATTGGGAATGACTAATGTTCTTATATATTTGAAAAAGTTCTTTTTATGTGTGTGTGTGTGTGTGTGTGTGTGTGTGTGTATGAGATAGGAGACCTCTGCCTGAGAAAATGTCTACAAAAACTTTTTTTTCCTAATTTTCTGCTTTCCTTCCAATCTTGGCTACATTTTTTGTTTGTAGGAAAACTTTTTAAACTTAATGTAAAAAAAATTATCCATTTTGTACCTAACATTGCTCTTTGTCTCTTATTTATTTATAAATTGTTCAACTATCCATAAGTCTGAAAAGTAATTTGTTCCAAGTTCTTGAAATTTTCTTGTAATTTTTCTCTTTATATTTAGGTCATGTATCCATTTTGACATTATCTCTGCAAATGGTGTAAAATATTGGTCTATGCCTAATTTCTGCCATGCTGTTTTCCAGTTTTCCCTACAACATTTACCAAATAATGATTTCTTATCACCAAATCTTGAGTCTTTAGAGTTGTCAAATACAAGGTGAATATATTTATTTGCTGCTATAAATTGTATGTCTACTCTATTCCATTGATCTGCCTTATGATTTCTTAGCCAGTAAGAAAGTTTTAATAATCACTACCTTATAATATAGTTTAATATAATATAGTTTAATATTATAAACCTTCTAAACCTCCTTCCTTTCCATTTTTTTAGTTCCTTTGATATTCTTGGCTTATTCTTCCAAATTAATTTTGTTATTTTTCCTACTTCGGTAAAATATTTTAACAATTTAATTGGGATAGCATTGAATATGTAAATTAGTTTGGGTAAAATTATTGCTTTTATAATATGGGCCCCTTCTATCCTTGAACAATTAATATTTCTCTAATTAAATCTGATTTTATTTTTATAAAATGGTTGGTTTTTTTATAATTTTGTTCATATAGTTCCTGGGTTAGTTTTGGCAGGTGTATTCCCAGGTATTTTATACTATCTAGCATTATTTTAAATAGGATGTCATTTTCATATTTTTTTCTTTTAAAATTAAATAGATTTGTATACAGTAACAGCAACGTTGTGTGATAATCAATTGTTATAGACTTGGCTCTTCTCAAAAATACAATGATCTAAGACAATTTCAAAGGACTCATGATGGAAAATGTTCTCCACATCCAGAAAAACAGAACTGTGGGATCTTAATACAGATATAATCATACTATTTTTACTTTTTTGTGTGTTTTTTTTCTTTTTTAAGGTTATTCTCTTTTGTTCTGATTCTTTTTTCACAACATTACTAATATAGAAATATGTTTAATGTGATTCTACATATATAACCTATATCAGATTGTCTTCTGTCTTGGGAGGAGGGAGGGAAGGGAGGAAGGAAGAAAAATGTGTAACTCAAATCTTATAATAACAAATTTTGAAAACTATCTTCACATGTAACTGGAAAAAATGCTATTTACATTGGAAAAAAATTAAAATTTAAAAAAGAAATTAAAAGAAGAAAATATTTTGGAGAGTTATGTTCTAATATATTAAAAGTAACAAAATTGAATATATGTTTTAATCAAGCAATTCCTCTACTAGAGTATCACAAAAATAAACATAATTTTAAAATTACTTATACATATAAAATATACTTATTGGTTCTTTATTTTTAAAGGCAAAAAATGGACACTGATATGATGTTCAAAATTGGCTAAACTAATTATAGTACATTATTATAATCAAACATAATATAACCTCTCACAATAATTATTGTTAATGTACACAAGGAAATAAAGAAGAACCTTTATAACATAAGGTATAACAAAATCAACAAAACCAGAATGGTTATAGCCTTACACAATAATTTCACCTACACAAAAGAGGAAAACAAAAGAAACAAAGAACATAACATCAAATATGGTAAAACTTTCTAGTAAGCCTGGATGGAAATTATGACATTTTCTTTCCTTGTTTTTTATGCTACTTCATCTGATTCTACTTCAGTATAGGCTGCAGTGTGGGGTAGGATTATGACTATTGTTTCAAAGGCTCAACTGATTAAGTTTTGACTTCATAATAAAGTTTCTAAAACTTTTTTCAAAAAACTTTGTTGATATACCATACATCATCCACATATTTAATATGGATATCACTTTCTCATCTAGGGTATAGTTTTCCTTCTTTTTTGTTTATCATATTCATTAGCTAATTATAACCTCAAAATAGTGGGTTCCATAAATATACTATATCATGTAATGTTACTTTATATTATGTTTATGTTGTGTTATATTGTATTGTATTGTATTGTATTGTTTGGCAGGCTACTTCTGGCTTAACCTCAAGTTACTCATATATCCTTATGTACATTATGCAAAGAGTAGAAGCAACTAGAAACCAGTCATTGTGAAATTTCCTGTGACAGTCACAAAGGAGCTAGCCCTAATCCCCTGATAAAGTGTAAAGGGGTTTGGGGGTGATGGGAAGGGAGCTTCTCACTTACAGAAACAGGAGAGTCAAGAAGAGAACAAGGAGTGTCCAGGTTCCAGCACTGAAACTTGGGATGATGTCCATTTTCATACACCCTAGTCAGCTTTTTACTTCTTTCTGTTTTTCTCCTCTCTGTTTGTCCCTCACTTCTTAATACTTCAACTTTGAGTGCTGTTGTAATTCCCTAAAGAATTCTGAAAGGAATATGTAGGCTGTAAAAGAAGGGGTTGTGTTAAAGTGACAGCCAATGAAATTATGATCCAGCTGTGAAGTTTTATGGATCCTATACAAATCTTCATCTCTAAAGTCTGATTTTATCTTTATTGACCTTTTGTAAGAAAATATTCATGGTATCCTGTGATAGTCAGTCAAGTTAAAAAAAAACACAATAATTAACGTTAGCCATTATAAATACATATTGGTTATAATACAAACTTTTTCATCCTTATCAGAAATAGTGGTAACAAAACCAAAGAGGAATTAAAGTTTTGTGGAGTCCTAAAGTATGAATGAAATCATCAACAAGCATTTACCAAGTGCCTATATGTGCCAAGTGCTACACTTAGTCCTTGGGAAGCAAAGATGAAAATTCTGCCTGTGACAATTAATAGCTGTATGAATATAGAAAAGTCATGAGTCATGGAACCAAGAAAAAAAGAGGTGAACTCAGATTAGACATAAATCTGAATTCAAGATCTGCCACCTATGGGTTCTATGATCATGGAAAATTTCTTTTACAACACAGGAACCAACATTTCTCATCAATAATGAGAGACTCAGCACCAAAATCCCTTCAAGTTCTATATGTATCATTTGTGCCCTAACTTTATCATCTGAGAAATGATTAAAATAACATTTATAATAAATTTCTAACAGAATTTTTGTAAAACTCAAAAAAAGTAATGTCTACAAAGTGCTTTGCAAACTTTAAATGCTATATAAATTCTTACCATGACTAAGATTGCCTTCTGCTAATAAGACAGTTTGTTACACGGCTATAGCATGCAAACCCTGGAAGTATTGGGAGGAGGAAGTGTTGAGACATGTCCACCATGTGTTTTCTACTCATTCACAGAGAAATATACCTGGAGGAAGTTTCTAAGAAAGCTTCCAAATGTAAACAAACCCAGGATCCTGACATCAACCCAAAGCAAATAAGAAGCCTCAGGTACTAATTAACTGCTAGCTTCCAACTACTGATAACGAGGAAAAAAATTGTTCGTCCTCTTCCATCATTTGCATAGTCATGATTTTCGAGTTGAAAGGGAACTTAAAGGCCATCTTACTATAGCAAATGCATGAACAAACATCTTGTCTGCAGGAGGCCAAGCAAGTGCTCATCCAGCCCTTCTCTTGTTAATTCTGAGAATGCAAACCCTCTACTTTAGGAAACTCAATTCTTATTCTGGAGAATCCTAATCCTCAAGAAATTTCCACTCCCATCAAGCCAACATCTGTCTCCTTGTAACTTCCATAGTTGGTTCTAGTCCTGTTGTCCACTGCCATGTAAATCAAGTCTAATCCCTCTTCAGTGTGACAACCTTTAAAGCATTTGAAGATAGCTAACCCACCTTCCTAAACTGTCTCCACCCCAAGCAAAACATCTTCACTTCCTACAGCTGATCTTCAGATGGTAAAGAATGAAGATCCCTGCCAATCTTGGTTGTTCTTCTTTAGATATTTTCTTGGGAAAGGAACATGGTAGCCATGACTATCATGGTATTTCATTTTGGATATGGTTGTGGCAAAGATCTCTGTAATTGGCATCTTCCTCATACAAAACATAATGCCCCTTTTTGTTTTTCAATTCAATTTTAATTTCTTTTCAGTTCAAAAATTCTCTCCCTCTAACCTCTCCCCCACCACTACCAACTGAGAAGGCAAGAAAAATAAAACCAATTGCAATTATGCATTTTGATATAAAACAAATTTCCACATTAGGTACATCCTCCAAAAATGGAAAAGATAATAAAAAGTATGCTTTGTCAGAAAAATGTCTAAATCCAACAAAGGAATGGAAACAGCAAAGTCTCCAAGCCATAGAAAATAGGTTATTGAGAGAGGGCCAGTCCCACAATAAAGCTGGTCAGTCAGGGGTTGGATCTGAAAGATCTGGAGTTACAAAATCAATGGGTCTTTATGCCCCTACAGAGCTTAAATGCTTATATATCATACCAATTAAAAGGATCTAATTTTAAAGCATCTTCTTAGGAAATATTGAAACTGCCTACGTGACAAATGTCAGGATTTTCCAATACTCTTATCAGTCTTCGTGTGGCAACAGGGTCATAATTCTGTTGCATGACCCCCTTGCAATCAAGCATATATATCACTCGTGAGCTGCATGACCCCCTTGAGTCAAGCATATCACTCATGGTTTCTAAAATATGTTATTGCTGACTATAGTATCCTCTGATATTACTTAATGCTTGACATTAGAAAGTATCATCTAACATTATTAATTAGAAGGAAAAGAAGCTTAATCTACGAATACAATTAAAATAAGACAACTAAATATAATCACAATTTTTCAGTTAATATGCTGATTATAATAATAAACAAATAACTTATAACTAAATTAAATCCCTTATAAATAAGGGGTGGGGAAAATCTCACTCTCATGCTTCAATCTGCACTCTGAGACCATCATATTTCATTATGAATCCTTTGGATGTGATTGGCCATAATGCTTATCAGAGTTCAATAGACTTTCAAGTTGAATATTTTTACAATATTTTGATTGTATTCATTGTTCTCTTGATTCTGCTGACTTCACTCTTTAGCAATTCACAAAAGGATTTCCAGGTATTTCTGAAAACATCCCCTTCATCTTTTCTTACAGCACAATATTTGTTCCACCATATTGCTGTACCAGAACTTGCTCAGCCATTCCCCAATTGATGCATATCCCCTCACTTTCCAATTATTTGTTAGCATAAATAGAGCTATTATAAATATTTCTCTAATATGGGTCATTTTCCTCATTCTTTAATTTCTTTCGATTATATATCAAGTACCAATATTGATGAATTATAATGATATGATGAGATTAATAGCTTTTTGTTTATACTTTCAAATCATTTTGGGAATGGGTAGACCAGTTCACTGTTCCACCAATAGTGCATAAAAGTACATCTTTCCCCCAGACCCTCCAGTATTTGTCATTTCCCCTTTTGTCAACATAGCCTATCTGATGGGTACAAGATGATACCCCAGAGTTGTTTTAATTTGCATTTCCCTAATTATTAATGACAGAGCATTTTTCATGTGACTGGTTATAACATGTATTTTCCCTCTGAAAACTGCTTATATATCCTAAGACAATTTATCAATTTATGAATGGCTCTATTCTTCTAAATTTAACTAAGTTTCCTATATGTCTTATAAATGAGATCTTTGTTGGAGAAACTTCCTGCAAACATGTTTTCCCAGTTTCTTTCTTCAAATTTTAGCTGCATTAGTTTTCTTTATGCAAAATCTTTTTAAATTTATGTAACAAATATTGTTCATTTTACCTTCTGTGATCACCTCACTTATATTGTCATTAACTCTTCCCCTATCCATAGATTTGACAAGCAATTTGTCCATACTCCTCTAATTTGCTGATGATGTCACCCTTTGTATCTTAATCATATATTCATTTTTAGCTTATCACATGGCCTAGTATATGTGATATTGGTATACACCTGGTTTCTATTAGACTGCTTTTCCAACAGTTTTTATTGAACACTGAGTTCTTGTCCCAAAATCTAGGATCTTCATTTTATCAAAAACTGGTTACTATGCTCATTTATTTAGCATATATTATGTTCCTAATTTTTTCCACTAATAACCTATCCTTTTTAACTGAATACCAAGGGTGGTTTTTTTTAGTCAAATATGGTTTAGTAGTAGTATATGTTGAAATCAGGATGAGCTCCTTTCCTTCCCATTTTTTTTCACTGATTCCCTGGATATTCTTTACTTCTTGTTCCTTATCCCACCAATTGCAATCCCTATGTTTGACTCCTCCATTCCCATGCTTCTATTCTGGGTACTTTTTATCCTACTTCCAACCACCCAGTTTTCATCTTTTTTTGTGTATTGTCTTGCCCAATTAGATTGTAAACTCTTTGAGGAAGAGACTCTCTTTCTTTTTATATCTACAAAACTTAGCTTAATTCTTTTTTTTTTTGGCAGGGCAAAGAGGGTTAATTAATTCTTAACACATAGTACATATTTAATTAATGTTTATTAAATTCTATTAAATTTAACTTCAAATGAATTATTCTGTTACTCTTTTAGTTCCATAAAGTAATTCCTTGGTAGTTTGTGTTGGCACTGAATAAGTAAACTATTTTACATAACTTTGTCATTTTATTATGTTGACTTTGTTTACCCATGAAGTTTTAACATTGTTCCAATTTATTATTCAGATTTTTTTTATTTATATAAAGAGTAGTTTGTAACTATATTCATATGGTTCCTCTGTGTATTGGCAGGTAGACTCCCAAGTATTTTGTCCTGTCTGTAATTTTTAATTTACTTTTTAGGCATCTATTGTATCTTTCTGTTTTTATTCTACTTATTTTTGGTTTTTAATTTTTCCCTACCCCAACACATTCACTTAACCATTCAGAAGGCAAGAAATCTAAAACCTATTACAAAAGTGCTCTTGCAACAGAAATTACTGCATTAGCCATGTCCCCACACACCCCCCCAAAAATGCTTTGATCTGCATTTTGAGTCCATCAATTCTCTCTCAGAAGATTAAAAACAATTTTCTGTCTTGAATCCTTTGGAAGTGTTATAGGTTATTGGGCTGATTCAAGTTGCTAAGTCTTCCAAAGTTGACTATCTTTACTCTAATTATTGTGCAACTGTTTTTCTGATTCTGCTCACTTTTTTTTTTGCATTGCTCACATAAGTTTTCGCATGTTTTTTTTTCTGAAACTATTCCCTTTATTATTTCTTACAGCACAATACTGTTTCATCATTTTAATGCATTATAACTAATTTAGCCATTCCAAACTCAGGAGCACTAACTTCATTTCCAATTCTTTCCAACCACAAAAAGTACTAAAAATATTTTTGCACAAAAGGGTCCTTTCACTAATTCTTTGATGACTTTGGGGTATACACCCACTAACAATATTGTTGGGTCAAAGGTAATGTACAGTTCAATGCCTTTGGGGATGTATTCCAAGTTGTTTTCCTGAATAGTTGTACTAGTTCACACCTCTACCACCAATGTATTATTTTACCACATCCTCTTCCAACATTTTTCATTTTATTCTTTCATCTCAGCCAATCCATGATTGTGAGTTGGTACTTTAGAATAAATTTATTTAAAAATATGTTTTTTTTATTCTGTAAACATTTCCTAATTATGTTTTGGGGGGGTGTTTTTTTGTTTTTTGTTTGGTTTTTTTTTTTTAGTGAGGCAATTGGGGGGTTAAGTGACTTGCCCGGGGTCACACAGCTAGTAAGTATTAAATGTCTGAGGTCAGATTTGAACTCAGGTACTCCTGACTCCAGGGCAGGTGCTCAATCCACTGCACCACCTAGCTGCCCTCTAGTTATGTTTTAATACAATTTTGACATGTCTTAAAAATTTTTACTTCTAATTTCTCTTCCCCTTCCCCATCCCAGCCCTTACAAAGGCAAGCAATATATCAGTTATTGATGTGAAGTCATCCTAAACAGTTTTCCATATTAGTTGTGAGACAAAAAGAAAGCAATAAAAAGCAAAAAACATAATGAAACTTTTGCAAATATGCTTCAATCTACAGTCAGAATTCATTGATTCTACTTTAGAAGTGGAGAGAACTTTTCATAATAGATCCTTTAGAAATGTCTTGGAACATTGTCTTGGTTAGTAGTAGCTAAGTATTTCATAGTTGATTGTCATTACAACTTTGCTGTTATTGTATACAGTGTCTCAGATTGATTTGAATTTGAATTTCTTAAATTATTAGTGGTTTTGAGTATTTTCATATGACTACTGATAAATTTGATTTTTTCCTCAGAAAACTGCCTGTTTGTATCACTTGTCCATTTATCAGTTGGAGATTCATTCTTATTCTGATAAATTTGACTTAGTTCTTTATGTATTTTAGAAATGAGATCTCTTTCAGGGAAACTTACTACAAAGATATTTTCACAGTTGCCTGCCTCTCTTCTGATTTTAGCAGCATTAGTTTTGTTTATGCAAAAAATGTTTTAATTTTATATATTCAAAATTATTCATTTTGCCTTCCATGAAACTATCTCTTGTTTGGTCATGGACTCTTCCCCTACCCATAGATCTGACAATTCATTTTATCTTTTCTCCAATAATTTCCTTAGGATATTACCATTGATATCTAAATCATGTAACAATTTTGAGCTTATCTTGGTACATATTAGGAGGTTTGGGTCTATGCCTAGTGTCTGCCAAACTACTTTCCAGATTTCCTCATAGATTTTTTTTTCCATCAATTAATTAATAAGCATTGTGTCAGGGGCAACTAGATGGCACAGTGGATAGAGCACCGGCCCTGGATTCAGGAGTATCTGAGTTCAAATCCAGCCTCAGACACTTGACACTTACTAGCTGTGTGACCCTGGGCAAGTCACTTAACCCCAATTGCCTCACCAAAAAAAAAAATTAAGCATTGTGTCAGATGCTGCACTAGGTACTGGGGAAACAAAGGCTAAAAATAATGAAATAATTTGTACTGTCAAGGAACTGACATTCTGTCTGGGGAAATCTATACCAGTCCATTTTTTTTATATTTCTAGAATAAGCCACAAACTCCTTAGGTGTGCACAACACCTTTTTTTACAATCTTGCCCCAGCCAACATTTAAAGATGTAGTTCACATTGCTCCCTTTCAAACACTCTAAATGTGTGTATATACACACGCATGCATATATATGTATGTGTATGTATGTATGTATGTATGTGGAAAATATGTAAGTATAAAGCAATTAAGAAGGAAAGATGCTAGCAATTGGAGGAGTCAGAAAAGCTTTTATGTAAAAAAAAAAAGTGTCCTTGAGTTGAGTGTTGAAGTAAGGAAAGAATTTTATGAGGCAGAGTTAAAGATAGAATCTTCCCTTCATTCTCTCTCACCTCTTCTTCTTCAGTCTCCAAATCTTGTCAATTTCTTCTCCATAGCATATTTTTGTATAAATTAATTTATTTAGAATTTTCCCCAAGTTACATATAAAAACAAATTTTGCATTGATTTTCTTAAACTTTGTGTTCCAAATTCCCTTCCTCCCTCCTTCCCCAACCCCCCCTAAGAAATCAAGCAATTCAATATAAGTTATACATGTGCTGTCTTGCAAAATGACTCCACCTTAGTCAGGTTGTTCAAGAAAATAGAAAAATTAACTTTAGAAAGAGGAAGTAACAAATAAAATTATACTTCAATCTGTACTCAGATACCATCAGTTCTTTTTCTGTTGATGGATTGCATTTTTCATAAGACCTTCTGATAGCATCCTGCTCATCATTCCTTTCACAGTTACTATTGCTAACTGTATTACCCTCTATCCTATTCCTTTCCCTTGATAGTTACTCTATTTTCTATCTTCTTTCACCCTATCCCTCCTCAAAAGTGTTTTGCTTTTTATTGCCCTTCCCCAATTTGCCCTCCCTTCCTTCACCTCTTCCCCCTTATCCCCTTCCCCTCCCACTTTCCGTCAGGGCAAAATATATTACTATACCCCACCTTGAGTGTGTATCTTATTCCCTCTTTGACCCAATTCTAATGAGAGTAAGTCTCATTCACTCCCCTGCTCCTTCCCCATCTTCCTCTCCACTCCAGAAGCTTTTTCTTATTTCTTTTCTGTGAGCTACTTTACTCCATAACACCTTTCCCTCTCCCTTTCTTCCAATGCATTCCTCTCACCCCTTAATTTTATTTTAAATATGTCATCTTGGGTCAGCTAAGTAACACAGTGAACAAAGCACCATCCCTGGATCCAGGAGGCTCTGAGCTTAAATTTAGCCCCAGCCATAAGCCGGCCCACCCTGCCTGCCCCACACACACAAAAAAGGATCAACAAAAAAATGCTTTACAGATATCATCCCTTCATATTCAATTCACACCTGTGCCCTCTGTCTGTGCCCTTTCAGCTGCCCTAATACTGAGAAAGTTCTTATGAGTCAGAAGTATCATCTTCCCATATAGGAATGCAAACAGTTTAACATTTCAGCATCCCTCATGATTTCTTTTTCCTGTTTACCTTTTTTAAGCTTTTCTAAAGTCTTGAATTTGTGAGTCAAATGTTCTATTCCGTTCAGGTCTTTTTATAACTAATGCCTGAAATTCCTCTTTTTCAATGAAGTCCCATCTTTTCCACTGAAAGATTATACTCAGTCTTGCTGGGTAGGTGATTCTTGGTTGTAATCCCAATTCCTTTGACCTCCTGAATATCATGTTCCATGCCTTCTGATCCTTTAACGTAGAAGCTGCTATATCTTGTGTTATCCTGACTGGGACTCCACAGTACTTGAATTCTTTCTTTCTAGCAGCTTGTAATATTTTTTTCTTGACCTGAGAGTTCTGGAATTTGTCTATAATATTCCTGGAAGTTTGCATTTTGGGATCTCTTTCAGGAGGTGATTGGTGAATTCTTTCAATTAATTTCTATTTTATCTTCTGCTTCTAGAATATCAGGGCAATTTTCCCTAACAATCTCTTGGAAGATGATATCTAAGCTCTTATTTTGATCATGATTTTCAGGTAGTCCAATAATTTTGAAATTATCTCTCCTGGATCTATTTTCTAAGTCATCTGTTTTTCCAAGGAGATATTTCACATTGTCTTCTAATTTTTCATTCATTTGGATTTGCTTTATTGTGTCTTAATTTTTCATAAGGTAATTTGCTTCTATTTGCTCAATCCTAATTTTTTTAAGCAATGATTTTCTTCAGAGATCTTTTGTACCTCCTTTTCTATTTGGCCAATTTAGCTTTTCAAGCTGTTGACTTTTTTTTTCATCACCCTCCTGCATCACTTTTATTTCTCTTTCCATTTTTTCCTCTACCTCTCTTACTTTATCTTCAAAGTCCTTTTTGAGTGCTTCTATGCCCTGAGACCAATTCATACTTTTCTTGGAAGCTTTGGATGTAGGAGCTTTGACTTTGTTATCTTCTTCTGAGGGTATATTTTTATCTACCTTGTCACCAAAGAAACTTTCAATGGTTCACAGTTTTTTCTGCCTGCTTATTTTCCTAGCCTATTTCTTGGCTTTTAACTCCTTCTTAAAGTGGGGCACTGCTTCCAATATGCATTTTATCAAGTTTCAGGGAGGTCCCAGGTGGCATGACTTAAGGAGAGGCTCATTCTCAGCTTGCCTGGCTTGTAAGTTACCATGGGCCTGCTTACTCTTTATCATGGAAGCAGAAATCTGATTCTCTGTGGTCACAAGCTTGGCATGCCTGTGCCCCTCCCACACTGGGCTGCTGCCCCTCAAGTCGGCTTCCTGGGCAACACAACAACGCTCCACCCCAGTTCCAACAGAGATCCCTGCTATATCCCCCTGGCCAACTGCTGGTCCCCCTCACTGGTCTGTGAGCTGAGTTCCAGAAGTAGCAGCTGACGCTAATGATTCCAAGGCTCTGTAGGTGCAGCCTGCCTGGTGCTGGGGCTTTGCAGTGTGGCTGCACTCCCCTCTCAGTCCAGTACAGCTTACCTTTCCTGCCACCCTTTTAAGCCATATTTGGCTGGAAAATGATCTCACTCTGTTCTTTTGTGGGTTCTGCTGTTCCATTTATTGTCTTATGCTATTATTTGGACGTATGTGAATGGATTGTGGGGAACTCTGAAAGTTACAGCCTTTCCTCTGCCATCTTGGCTCAGCCCCTCTTCCCCATAGTTTTGCAAATATTGAGGTCTTGTCCCAATATATTGCTGGAATCTTTGAGTTTATAAGACATGAGGTTAATGTGGTTATTTGTTGTTGTATATTGTGTATCTAATCTTTACCTAAATTACTAAGGGTTTCAGTTATTTTTAGTTGATTCTCTAGGATTCAGTAAGTAAACTATCATATCACCTGGAAAAATGATAACTTATTTCCTCTTTGGCTATGCTTATTCCTTTAATTTCTGTCTCATCTTACTTCTATAGCTAACAGTTCTAATATAATATAGAAGAGCAATAGTGGTAAAAGCCATTGTTGCTTATCTCCTAACCTTATTAAAAAGGTTTCAAGGTATCCATGACAAATGATTCTTGCTCTTTGTTTTAGGTACATATTACTCATCTTTTAAAGAAAAATATCTATTTATGTTCATGATTTCTAATGTTTTAACAGGAATGGTTGTATTTTGGAAACAGCTTCTATATTTATTTAAACATTCTGATAACAATATATAGCTATCCAAAAGCTTAATAATGGAATTGGAATTTCTCTTTGCTCTCTAAAATAGTGTTTTGAAATATCTTAAAGTGTTTATAAAACTTCCTTTTATATACTTAAAAGAAATGAGTTGCCTTCTATTCTATCAGTTTTTACATGTATAAACTTTCAAGTATTTTTTTAACTTTTTTTTCTGGGGCAATAAGGGTTAAGTGACTTGCCCACGGTCACATAGCTAGCAAGTGTCAAGTGTGTGAGGCCAGATTTGAACTCAGGTCCTCCTGAATCCATGGCCAGTGCTTTATCCACTGTACCACCTAACTGTCCCCATAAACTTTCAAGTCTTAAGGGAGGAAAGTGTTAACACCAAATATCATAGTAATAATAATAAATTTTAGGGTTGGTTTCATTATTACTATTGTCAACTATGCTTATAGTTTTCCTAATATGTTGCCTATCCTGCATTCTTAATATGTCCAATTGGACTATAATGTAGACTCTTTGGGATATATTATCTCTGTGATAGTATTTTCTTTTAAAATGTTGCATCAATATTCATTAAGAAAATTGGTCTACAGTTTTCTTTCCCTGTTTTAACTCTCTCTAGTGAAGGTACCAAGACTATATTTGTGTCATAGGTGGAACTTGGTAATATCTCTTCTTTATTATTTTTCAAACAGTGTATGCATTATATGGAATTATTGCTCTGAACTTGACTTGCACAGAACTGTATAAGGAAGAACAAACTTTGTTAGGAGCTGGCATTCTAGTGGCTCCAAATCTTTTCCTGTTTTTAATATGACTGTTTACAAGCTTAGGCATAAAAGCTTTTCTTTTACACCTTTGGTTACCTGAAAGAAAGCCTATTCTGTATTTGATAAATTATTAACATTTCAGGTGAAATCTGAAGATCCTTTACTATTTACATAGAGATAATAAAGGAGACAAATTCTGATGTTCTTATATGAAACCCTGCATAGGGGCACAACCAAAAAAGGAATGCTGAGCACTGAACTTGAGCCAAGTAAAGCCAAGATTTTTGTGAATGTTTACACTCAAATGTTTGTAGAAGGTATGGAAAAGTAAAGAACTAACTGACCTGTTTGTCCACTTACCAAGCCAGGAATTGGTTAAATTGGACTTCAGTATGAACATTCTGATCAGTTAATTGCCAAAAAAAATTAAGGTAATTAAAACCAATATATTGCCTCTCCAACTAAATGATATTGATATGACTTGAAGGGATACTAAACATCAAACAAGAGATTTCCAGAAATATCTTTAGTGGTTTGTAACCCTATGCAGAATTTAAAGAAATGATATTTTCTTTTTCCTCAGTTACAAGTAAAGGCAATTTTTAACACTTATTTTTTCAAAATTTCATTTTCCAAATTTTCTTTCCCCCTCCCTCATCTCCCCCCACCCAAAGAGAGGAAGCAATTTGATATAGGTTATATTTGTTCAGTCATGCAAAATATATTACCACAGTAATTATATTGTGAAAGAAGACACAGACCAAAAGGGGAAAAATTTTTTAATGTTAAAAATAGTATGCTTTATTGAATGCAAAATATTAAAAAAGAAATGTGTACTGCAACATTACTGTATTCATTATAATTTAATCATTAATGACTACTGTTGATAAAAATAATGAACAGATACTCAAATCATAGCTTTCTCTATGTTCATCCATTGAATTACTATAGCCTAGTAATATCAGGTGGTACTAATCTATCGGAGTTATTTCTTTTATGACATGATCAGCTGGATCAGTATATGTTACACTTTACAACTCTAAACATTAAAAAAAAAAGTGCTCACATATGGAGATCTCCAAAAGAGCATCTGCAATACTAACTACTCATTCTCTGCAGCTTTAAAAAAATTCATTTGTATTTCTTTGTTTTGTTCATAAGGTGAATCAAGTTACTTTTCATCTCCTTGGATTCAGTGGTTTTAGAGTATAGTAGATTGTAGATGGGTGTGAGTAAAAGGAGATGGAAGATTGCTAGTATTAGTTTGCATTCTTGGTCCTTCTTACAGCCTGCAAGACAATGGGTACAGTTGGTGAAAGGAGTCGCTTATTGCTCAGCTTCAGAGGAACCTGAAACAAGAAAGAAGAACAATTTGAGTGCAATAAATGACAATTTCCTAACAATGGAGATAAAGAGAAATGGTTACAAATGTTTATGATATTTTGTGGAAAAGAAGATTATACAAATGAAGAAAAACTAGTTAGAATTGTCATGCAAAGAAGGGTTAAATTGATATGATTGTAATAGAGAACCTATGTAGGTTTGACCTCAGAGATTATCGAAAAATATAAGAAATATGTATTAACTATATACTCTGATTTTATTAATACTAGTCTATTGTGATATAGAATCAAAAATCTTGCTGAAGAGATTTTATTCACTTCTATGACTTTTAACCGTAATTTTTTCTGTAATAAAACAAAGGAATTAAAAGGGTCTACTACTGTTTGATTTTCAAAAACCATATCGTTTGCAACCAAGAATTTTGTATTATTTTTATTGTTATTATACCTAAATCAAATTATTTAGGTAAACAATGACACTTTCACTGTTACTCTCTTGGCTTTCTATATATTTCCATATTAATAGTGATAAAGTTAATTCTAATAGTCTTCTCACAATAAATAGGCAAACTGTTTAATTAAATTTGTCTATATGGCAGAGGTCATTCCTCTACTTTGAAAATAAAATCATCTTGATTCAATAATCCCAGGTATTTAGAGAAAATATGTGACTCTTCACCTGTGTCTCTTTACAAGTTCTGAAGGAAAATTCTTGCATGAGTCGGCTAGTAGCAACTTTCATACTCATAAGTGCAAATCTCATCCCAATACAGTTTCGGGGACCAGCACCAAAGGGCAGGTATACATAGGGGTTGATGCTTTCCTTGTTTTCCTTGCTGAACCTGGTTTTTCAAAATTTCAGGAGAAAAGAGGTAAATGGAAAAAAAAAGAAAACCAAAGACTTGTCAAAAAAACAAGGAATCTGACTCTGGAAGAGATGCATCAATCAATAAACATATATTTAGTACATGCTTTGTACCAGGAACTGTGCTAAGTGCTGGGGATACATAAGAGAACAGGTTCAGTAGAATGATAACATCAGAAATAGAATTGCAAGAGGTTAAAAGAGACAGCATGGCAGAGCAAAAGGACCATTCCAAATGAACTCTCCCAAGATTCTCCTCTAAATAACTTTAAAATAATGTGTCAAATCAAATTTAAAAAAAAAAAAGGATGGGCTGAGACTATTTTCCAGCACAGGAAAACTTAAGAGGTCAGAAGGAGAGGCCTGTGTCACACAAGTAGAGGTTGGACAAAAGAATAACATAACAGTGACATCAGTGATGGGCCTTAGAGGTAGCCATCACAGCAGGAATACAAGGAGCTCTCACTGCCCATAGGAAAGAGATTCCAGGGAAGTCCTATTCTAGGACTAGGCATGGGATCAGGCACTATTTAACAACTCCATTGTCCATTATCTAGTTCCAGGTCCAAATTCCAGGGAGAGGAGTTCTGGTAATGAGAGAATAAAAGCCCCACTACAGTGAGCACCAGACTGCCAGCCAGGAGATAAGGGATCTCTTCTCCCTGAATCACACTAATTTGGAAGCACTGAAAACTTACAGGACCCAAAAATTAACTGTCAAAAGAGAAGAACAGAAAAGCCTAAAGTTTTGGAAAGTGGATCCTCACCCCAGACCTGAAGTGAACAGGATTCAACTTTAACATAACATGTAAAGTCAAGAAAAAAACCTGGAAAAAAATGAGCGAACAAACAAACAAAACCTGACCATAAAAATACATATGAGGATAACAAGGAAGTTCAATATCCAAACTCAGATGAAAAAAAATATGTGAAAAAAATGTACAAGCCAAACCTCAAAGAAAACTCCATATTAGTCAAAAGCCCCAAAATAATTCCCAGAAGAGGGAGAGACTTTTTGTCCTTTATTTAGAATTTTATTTTCCCCCTATCACATGTAAAAATAATTTTAACTTCCATTTTTAAAACTATGTGTTCCAAATTATCTTCCTCTCTTCCTCCCCAGTCCCACTTAAAAATGCAAGCAATTCTATATAACTTTTACATGTGTAGTCACGCAAAACATTTCCACATGAATCAGGTTGTGAAAGAAAAAAGACAAAAAAAAAACTTAAGAAAAAAACTAAAAATATATGCTTTAATCTGTATTCAGACACCATCAGTTCTTTCTCTGGAGATGGATCACATTTTTCATAAGTCCCTCAGAATTGTCCAGGATCATTGTATTGCTGAGAATAGCTGTCATTCACAGATGATCATCTTACAATATTGCTGTTACTTTGTATACAGTACATTTCATTTTGCATCTTCTCATGTCAGTCTTTCCAGGTTTTTCTGAGAGCATCCTGCTCATCATTTCTTTTAGCACAATAGTGTTCCATCATAATCTCATCCCATAAGTTGTTCAGCCATTCCCCAAAGGATGGTTATCTCCTTAATTTCAAATTCTTTGCACCAGAAAAGAGCTGCCATAAATATTTTTGTACATGTAGGTCCTTTAACTTTTTGTTTTTTATCTCTTTTTGGATACTGACCTACTAGTGATATTACTAGGTCAAAGAGTATGCATGGTTTTATAGCCCTTTGGCCATAGTTCCAAATTGGTCTACAGAATATTTGAATCAGTTTACAACTCCACCAACAGTGTCTTAATGTCTCATTTTCCCCATATCCCCTACATTTGTCATTTTCCTCTGCTGTCCTATTATCCAATCCAATAGGTATGAGATAGTACCCTAGAATTGTTTTGATTTGGGAGACTTTAAAAGGAAAAAATATTTTGCAAATTAAATAAGAGCAGTAGAGGAAAAATTAGAGGGGAAAATGAGAGTAATGCAAGAGAATTCTAGAAAGAGGACTAAGAGCTTGGTAAAAAGAAGCACAAAGAATGACTGAGGGAAAAAATTCCTTAAAAGTAAAAATGTCCAAGTAAGAAAAAGAAGAGTAAAACTCCACTGAAGGAAATAATGCCTTCAAAATTAGAATTGGACAAATGGAAGGGAATGAGGCCATGAAACATCAAGAAAAATATATAATGAAGTAAAAAAAAATGAAAAACTGGAAGAAAATGTCATATAACTCAACAGGATATCAACTGACCTAGAAAATAGATCAAGGAGGGGGCAGCTAGGTGGCACAGTGGAT
Organism: Dromiciops gliroides; assembly: GCF_019393635.1. Taxonomy (NCBI): domain Eukaryota; kingdom Metazoa; phylum Chordata; class Mammalia; order Microbiotheria; family Microbiotheriidae; genus Dromiciops; species Dromiciops gliroides. The sequence goes on along the minus strand of NC_057861.1, from coordinate 529,575,644 downwards.
GAAGCACCAGCCCTGGATTGAGAAGGACCTGAGTTCAAATCTTGCCTCAGGCACTTTATACTTACTAGCTATGTGACTTTGGGCAAGTCACTTAACCCTCACTGCCCCACCAAAAAAAAGTAAAAAAAAAAAATAGATGAAGGAAAAAAAATTTTTAAACCCATATTCAAATGAAAAGGCTTAGACATATTTCTTTTTTCTTTCTTTTTTTTTTTTGTGAGGCAATTGGGGTTAAGTGACTTGCCCAGGGCCACACAGCTGGTAAGTGTCAAGTGTCTGAGGCCAGATTTGAACTCAAGTTCTCCTGAATCCAGGTCCAGTGATTTATCCACTGTGCCATCTACCTTGCCCAAGACATAATATTTCAAAAATTAGAAAGGAAAACACCCCAGAAAGAAACAACTCAAATATTGTGCATCCACACTCAAGATCACATAAGGTTTCGCAGATACCAAGATAAAGGAATGGAGAGCTGGGAATATGATATTGCAAAAGGCAAATAGCTAGGATTGCAACCAAGAATTACCTACACAGAAAAACTGAATATAATCTTAAAGAGAAAAAGTGAAATAGAAGAATTCCAGGTATTCCTGATGAAAAGCCCAGAGATGAATAGAAAATATGACATTCAAATACCAGATTCAAGACAACTTAAAAAGGTTAATCCATTTACATTCACAAATGGGAAGATGGTATTCTAACCTACAAGAACTTTATTATCATTTTAGGGTGGTTAGAAATGTGCCACTTGGAGATGATCTCAAAAGAAAAATAGAAGGCTGAGAAAGAGAGACATACTAAGAGAATAATGAAGGGAGAAAAACAATGGGGAACATCAGCTCACTTAAAAGAGATACACAAGGAAGAGTTTTTTCCAACATAAAGGAAAATGAGATAAGGGAAAAGAGAATATTTATCTCACTCATTTGTACTAGTTCAAAAAATGAAGAATGTGCATGCAAACTCAGTTGGATATAAAAATCCTTCTTTCCCAACAGGGAAGTAGGAGAATTGGATAAGAGAAAGCAGAGGGCAGGGATAAGAAGGAAGGTTGATTAAGTCAGACAGTAGACAGCAGTAAAAAAAAAAAAAAGTCTTTTGAGTATAGTCAAAGAAAAGAGACAAAAAGAGAGAGGAAAAGGGAGGAGGAGAAAAATGAGGAGGAGCAGCAGGAGGAAGGAAAGAGAAGGAAGAGGAGGAGGAGAATTAGAAGAAATAGAAGCAGAAGAAGAAATAGAACTATTAGAATTAAGAGGAGGAGAAGGAAAAGAGGAGGAAGCGGAGAAGGAAGAGGAAGAGAATGATGAAGAAGAGAAGAAGAGGAGGAGAAGGAGAAGGAGAAGAGGAAGAAGAAGAAAAAAGATTAGAAGAAAAATTAATATGATCTTGATGCCTAAACCAAGTAAAGCAAACACAGAAAAAGAAAGCAATTGGCAAAGTCCCCTATTGAATATGAATGCAAACTTTTTAAAATAAATATTTAAATAGTACCATAGAGACCACAGTAATATGTCACATAGATTATTACAGTCAGATAGGACTTATACCAGGAAAGTAAGACTATTTAAATACAAAAGACTTTTCACACAAATTAAAGTAACTCTAAACAATTGGAGAAATATTGACTGCTCATGGGCAAACCAAACCAACATAATAAAAATGACAATTATATCCAAATTAATTTATTCAGTACCAAACCAATCAATCTAAGCAAGACAAAACAAGGATTCAAACCCTGATCCTGTCTTCCACTTCAATGCACTGTCTCAATTGACCACATTAAGCAACTTTTTCTGTTTTGGGGGGAAAAAAAGTTTGTACCTTTCAGGACGGAACTCTTCTGGTTCTGGCCAGTATTCTGCATCACGATGAAGGACAAAGGGTGGAATCATCACCACTGCCCCTTTTGGAATTGTAACTCCATTGATCTCAACAGTTTTCTTAGCAACCCTTTCAATCCTGCCAGCTATGGGGAACAGCCTGAGATTTTCATGTATCACCATGTCTAGGTACTCCATCTGTACCAGGGCATCATATGTGACTGCTTCCTGCAAAAAGAACCAACAGTTCTAAGTACTAAGTTCTAAATGCTGAGATAACATACCACATCTGCCATCAAACACAGTCTTAGAAAGAGTCTATGATAACTCCATTGGTCACCAAATGTTACAGTAATACCTTTGGGAAGAAAACTACAAACAAAAGTGTGTTTATTATTAGTAGTAGTAGTAGTATTCTTACTATTGCCAGTGAAATGTTGGAAGTCATAGTCGTTGTTAATGTGCTAATGAAGACACAAATTCTGAGCTCTGTCAAAGTGAGATTTGTGTGTGTGTGTGTGTGTGTGAATGCATATGGATGGACGGAGAGAGATACATTTTCATAAAATGAGCCTTTTGAGACCAATTAAACTCCTGAACCTCCATAAAAGGAAGTTGTGCCAAAATGAATCTTGTTCTCCTATTCTTCTAGTTCTTCTTTTGGAACAAACCAAGCCAATTATGAAACTAGGGTGGAACAAAAGCAACCTCTGTTAAGTTTACTTTAGATACACTTGAAACCTGAGAAGAGCCCTTCTGTGTCTTCATTGCTCCTCAGCTTCTACTTCTTATCTCTGCTTCTCCTTCCTAAACTGATTACCTCCTATCCAGATTCTTAAAGTTAGGATGCTCTGGCAGCATTTCATAACAGTTTAATATTTGACACATTCAAGGGACTTCCAAACAGAATAGACTCAAAGAAATGCATCTGCAAGGGTGGAATTTAGAAGATATGCTTGGTGTGGAGTCAGAAACGTTTTCTCGGATTCCCTCACAGTGTATAACATACAGAGTTATTTATTTACAAGGGCAACTCTTATCATATTGTTTGGTTATAAGAGTTCTCTACAACTTAAAGAATATTATGGGGTTTGGAGGGAGTATGGGGGAATCACTGTTTACTAGTCATCACCTAATTCCAAGGAAAACATCCTGACAACCTGCAGAATAATAGAGAAAATTAGTAATATACAAAACAAGATGTGACAGAATCTGTCCCCACTTTTATGTGCCCTTGGTTGTTCTTAGCACCATAATAGGGGCTCAGATATGATTTGTTAGATGGCCAAAGATCTATAGGGCTATTTTAAAGAATTTATCTCCTCTGCATTCCTACTGTCACCTCTGTAGCTTGAAACTCATAACTGTTTAAATAGTCTATTTCAATATGTCCTCAAGACTATCTCCCAACTTCATAGGAAAATGACTATTTCAGTGTTCACATGGCAGTTATTAATCTACTTGGTCCAAGAATGATGGAAAAGGATGATCCTGGTGCATCAAAAAGAGGTTCCTGGATATGGAAAACCCCTAATTTCCACTCATAAAACCTTTTCTCTTGTGACAACAAGAAGAGTTTATAATCCCTGTTATTAGTCACGTTAGAGAATGAATGAGGAGGCAGCTAAGTGACACAGTGGATAGAGCACCAGCCCTGGATTCAGGAGGACCTGAGTTCAAATCTGGCCTCAGACACTTTATACTTACTAGCTGTGTGACCCTGGGCAAGTCACTTAACCCCAATTGCCTCACAAAAGAGAGAGAGAGAGAGAGAGAGAGAGAGAGAGAGAGAGAGAGAGAGAGAGAGAGAGACTGAGAGAGAGAGAGAGAGAGAGAGAGAGAGAGAGAGAATGAATGAGAATCTAGGAGGAGGAGAGGAAAGGAGAGTGGAGAAGGGGAAGACGAGCAAGGGACAAGAAAAGGGAATATGCAAAGGGAAAGAGACTAATTGAGGATTAGAGAGAAGACCCAAAGTCTCAAACATATTTAGTATCAGAAGAGATGAGAAATGAGTACCATTGAGAGCAAATGAGCTTTTTCAGAATTTTTTCAAGGGTTAGCACTAGTTGTTGAGGTATTTCATTCTTTACAAGAAGAGCATTGTGTAAACTTATAGTTTCTCAAGATCCCTTTGCCTTTTCAAACCCTGAAAATTTTCCAATAATGGTCAAATACCCAGTAAGCATAAGTGATTTTGACGAAGCTTCTACCGGGAGATGAGGCAATTGGGTAAATAGGAAATAAATTGGGAGAGGTGTGTGAATAGATTTGTTCTTTCCATCTGCTCACCTTGTTGGGCAAAACTGCATCTACCTCCTTCTGAAGTTTCTCCTGGATCTCAGGGTGGATGGCCAGGTTGTAAAAAAGGAAGGAGAGGACTGAGCTGGTGGTTTCATAGCCAGCAAACAGAAAGTTAAGGGATTGGGCCAAGATTTCTCCATCACTCAGTTCTGAAATAAAGGCAAGGGAGATAGTCAAACAAAGTCATCATACCTTTCTTATATCATTCAGACATATCACATGAATTTAAGAAAGGCATCTACCCGACTCTCTAAAATACCTAGAAAAGATCAGAAATACTTTCATCAATATGGAAATTTTCAACCAAAATGCATCATCACCAGGCAGGAAAAAGGTGAAGTCTAACAGGAGTTGTTCAACCTAATTTTCCTATATCTGTTCTTTCCACACAACTGCCCCATCCTCAGTTGTTGTACCCTGATATAAAAGTGAAATTTCATTTCAGAGAATTCTCTCTTCTTTCTAACATAATGTTTCATAAGAGTGATATATTGGAAGGCTCTACTAATAGTTGAGAGGAGAGGAGATAATCACCTGTGGTAGGGTGATTGTACATAGCATGAAGCAAATATAGAGGAGAGATGGGGGAAGGGAGGTCACAGATCTTGAACTGAAAGGGACCACAAGAGCCATGTAATCCAATACCTTAATTTTTCAATTCTGTGAACTGATGCTCAAAGAGGTTAAATGATTTCTACAAAGTCTAACAGGCATCAGAGATAGGATTTGAATATAGCTCCCCAGGTTTCAGAGATTATGCTCTTTCCAAGGTATCCCATAACATTCTATCTCTGATGGGCTCCATATAGGGAAGGCATCCATAAAATAACAAAAAACATTGATTACATTTACATAGTGCTTTGTCTTTATATTTTACATCCATTATTTCATTTGACCACCATAGCAAGCCTGTGAAATTGCTATTGCAAGAATGCTTCTTCTCACCATTCTTCAGATAAAGTAACTGAAGTTCAGAGCAGGAAGGTGACTGCTACAAAGTTACTGAGCTAATACATGGATGAAGCTGAGACTAGAATTAAAATATGATGCCTCACTGAGGGTGAGTTCTTGTAAGAATGCTTAGGTATGAGATGCGAGAAGCTACATCCTACTTATGGCTAAATGAAATTAAAACACAACTTGAGACATTTGCCCATGAGTTCTAAATTGCAAAAGACTCTTTTATCTCAGAATAGTCTCTTTCTTTTCTTGTTTTGATGTTCAGTTGTTTTTCAATCCTGTAGAAATATTTCTCAGCCCATTTGGCATTTTTTTGGCAAGGATACCAGAGTGGTTTGCCATTTTCTTTTCTAGCTCATTTTAAAGATGAGGAAACTGAGGCAAATAAGGTTAAGTGACTGGACCAGGTCAACAGATGGTATCTGAGGACAGATTTGAACTCAAGTCTTCCAGACTCCAGGTCTGGTTCTCTGTTCACTATGCCACCTACCTCCCCTGCTAACTGAGCACAAATAAGCATGGTCTAGGCCAGACAATATAGGAAAATGATAGGTTTTAGAGATAGAAGAGAACTGAGCTATCATCTAGCCTAATACCCTGTTTTTACCTAAGAGAAGCAATCCCAGACAAGTGAAGTGATATACCCAAGGTCACACAAATACTAAGTAGCACGGTTAGCATAAGAGCTCAGATTTTCTCTCTTTAAAAAATATGGTTTTGGGGGGCAGCTAGGTGGTGCAGTGGATAAAGCACTGGCCTTAAATTCAGGAGGGCCTGAGTTCAAATACAACCTCAGACACTTGACACTAGCTGTATGACTCTGGGCAAGTCACTTAACCCTCATTGCCCTGCAAAAACAAAATAAAACAAAACTATATATATATATATATATATATATATATATATATATATATATATATATATATATATATATATATATATATATAGTATATATATATATATACTATATACTATATATATGGTTTTCTCACCTCACCATGCCTCATTGTTTTCCTGGATCTTAGATGAAAAATGGATTTTAGTGTCACCATGTAGGCTTCAAACTAATTTGACCAATCACAAATTCAAATATAATTGCAAAAGTTGTCTCCATTTTAGCTCATCCTACAGATGTCAAACAAGCATCTCTCTAGGATATCTAGGTGATACCACAAAGTGTTGGACTTGGAGGTAAGTCAGATCTGAGTTCAAATCCTACCTCGAAGTTTTACTAGCTGTGATCCTGTGCAATTGGCTTAAACTCTCTCAGACTTAGATTCCTCATCTCTAAAATAGAGATAAGAATGACAGCAAATACACAGAATTGTTATGAAGAACAAATGAAGTGATACATGTAAATATACGTGTACATAATGAAGTGATACATGTAAATATATGTGTAAATAATGTATATATATATATACATATTATATATAAAGTATTCTGCAAATCTTAAAACCCTGTAACATCATCTTTGTACTCATTGACATTGCTATTATGATTTGGTATATCATAATAAAAGCAAATTAGAAGCTTTTCATACTTCCACAGATACTGGCTTCAAGACTATAATTTGTGACTTTCATCATTTCCAATTTACCTTTGTAAGAATGAGCTTCTGGATTTTTAGAGATCTGAGAATCCATCAAAAGCTGAAGGAAATCTACCCGGTTCTAGAAAAAAAATTGAAAATACTAATACTGAGAAAACACTTGAGAACACAGAAATTAGCTATGAACACAGAAAATTAATATCCCTACTGCAGGATAGACAAGTGAAAATCTGTTTGATTAGAGACACTGTGCCTTCATCTCAGTGGAAGAATTAGAATTCTGGCATAGGCACTTCCACACAGGAATCTGGAAGGCCAGAGAGTCTGAGTCTCAAGTGAAGAAAATGAGGGCTTAAAATCAGATTCCTAAACTTTAGAAGATTCTATCCCAATCACCAGGCCAGGAATATAGAAGGGAAATAGACACTGGATAACATTTTTTTTTAATGTTAAAGCTTTCAGGAAATGAATTTTCTTAAGTCTGACAGAAAGGACGGAAAGATAATGCTTCAAAGGTTTATAATATCATTGATACCATTGATCACAATCTTACAATAACTTCATGGCTGGTTTTCCAGGATCACTATAGGAAAAGAAATTGATCTCACTATGGTGAAGTCATGGACACAGCTCTTCAAACTCAGCTAGATTCATCCTAGGTCAGCAAACATACAATGAACCAACATGCCCAAGCTTCAAGACTTTGTAGTTTTCAAGGGTTAACAATAGCTGGTACTTTTCTGGCCTGGTCTTTCAAGTATTAAGGGTCATAACTATTCAATAAAAAGGCCTTAACAGCCAACACCAAAGTGTGACTCTAGTGGGAGGTATAGTGCTGTTGTGGGGAAAGTCAGAGGCTAACCCTTATGCTTACTACCCATGTGATCTTGGGCAAGTCCCTTTCAGGTCCTAGAGCCTCAGTTTCCCAATCTATAAAATGAGGGGGTTGTATTAGATGACTTTGGGATTCCTTCCAGGTATAGATTGAATATCTTATATATAACTTTGCCCAAGTCACTTTTTGTCCCCAGGCCTCAGTTTCTCCTTCTATAAAAATGAGGGGGTTTAATCAAGACTTGAAAAGACTTATAATGAAATATGTTTCCCCCCTCTTGGCAGAAAGGTACAGGAGGAGACATTTTTCAGATGTGGCTATTGTATGGAATTATTTTACTTCGCTATGTTAATTCATTACAAGGAAGGACTTGGAGGGGTGAAGAAAGAATAAGGTGAATGGTGGAAGAATGATAGTAATGGAAAAAAGAAAAAGAGAGAGAAAAAAGAGTGTCAATTAAGCATTAAAAATATGTGGATAAAGGGCAGCTGGGTGACACAGTGTATAGAGCACCAGCCCTGGATTCAGGAGGACATGAGTTCAAATCCGGCCTCAGACACTTGACACATACTAGCTGTGTGACCTTGGGCAATTCACTTAACCCTCATTGTCCCCCCCAAAATTATATATGTGGATAAGGCCAGAAAGAAGTCCCAAAGAGGGCATAGACAAGCATGGCCGTTTTAAATTTAATGAATACTTTAAAAAGCCAAGAGGTATAATTGAGATTCATTCTGTTATATGTAACTCTTTGTCTATTCTTTGTTATGTAGAAATGTTTGTTGGTTTATCAAATTCATAGTAATAAAGAAAAAATTTTAAAATAAAATTAAGGGGTTGAAGTAAAAATAAAAAAAGTAAAAATAAAAAAGGCCTCAGAGTAGGAGCTTTGTAGGAAAATGAAAAAATGTTCCGAATTTGGGCCAAGAGACCATATGGGCAATTTTGAATACAACATTACTGGCACAATTATTATTTTTGTGACCATTCTTATATAGCACTTGGTATTGTTATCAAGGCCTGTTTTAGGAGTCTATAAATAAAAGAGAAAGATATTGTCTCCCTCTTTGGATACTGCTAAACATCATATACTAATTTGCAGCATAATATTGGATATGTGTCTTATCCCATCTATGAGGTTGTGTGTAATTTAAGATTCTAAATGTGGATTCTAATCTGTTCCCCCAGTTTGGGGGAAAACTGACTAAAATCACTGATAAAACAAGTTTAGGTTTTTAAGGGTTTCTTGAAAAATATAAAGAAAAAGATTGAGAACAGAATTCCAACAGCCTGGCATTCCTATCTTTCCTTAAATTTCCTGTGAAGTCCTCTGCTGCCACCACCACCATCAAGTCAGGAACCCAAAAAAGCGAGAACTCTCTGTGCAGGCTCTCTTTCCTCCTTCCTGTCTCCTCCCAGAAAATAGGAGGCTCTTTGTCCAGAGGGGCGGTTTTTTGTCCTTATGAACAACGCTTTGACATTAGTCTTGCCTTCTGAGGCATTTTCCTCATGCCACAGCAAGTCTCCAGTAGGTGGCATCATTCCAATCATTACAGTTGTAAATTATTTGAGAATAAGGGCAATGTTTTTTCTCTCCCAGAAACACAGAACACAAGGTCTGGTAAACATTAAATAATAGGTATATAGAATTAGAGCCATGAGTGAGCTTAGAAGCCACCAAGTAACACTTCTTCATTTTACATAAAGTCCTCAAAAATATCTGACAACTGAAATTGAATACACACAAACACACACACACACACACACACACACACACGAGCATCAAGTGAAATAGAGCACAAGTTGTTGGGGTTTGTTGGGTTGTTTGTTTGTTTGTGTTGCTCTACTCTGAGGATTAAGAAGACAACCATTTATAATGGACAGATATTCATATTATAAACATTTGAGAGATGTACTTACCTTCTGTGAATTTTTCTTTCGTTCTTCCTTTATTTTTGTAATTGAATTTGCTAAGAAGTCCATTGCCTCTTTCGGAAATATGGTTACATCCATTTTTTTAAATAAAGGAACAAGGAATGGAAAGAGCACTGAAGAAAAAAATTAATTCATATGAAATCATAGAATTTTATAAGTGATGCTATCACCTTTATTTTGGAATGTAGATGGAAAGATGGTACCAGAAATACAAATTGTAATATGGCTTACTCATTTCTTTTTTTAGGTTGCCGATCATCTGTGAACTGGTGGGGGACAATGAAAAGCCCAAAAGGGGCAAGACATCTCTCTCTCCAAGATCAGGTGTCCTATACCCAATCTGGTCTTCTAGGTTAACTGCTAAGCTACCTATGACTGACTCAATCATCAAATAATTCCTTTTGAGGATTTAGATCAATTGCCCTATGAAAGTATTTCCTCTCTAACAGAAATTAAGAACTGAATCCCCAGAATTCTTGAGATTGTATTGTTAATCCTCTGTGCAACAGTTTCTTCTTCTGTTAAATAAAGAGTTTAGATTTGATAGCTTCTAAGTTTCCCTACATCTCTAAATCTATGGACCATTTTATTGACTTATCTTCAGGAATGTCAGAAGCACTGAATTGTTAATTATTCATTGATGTTATGAAGAACCAACTTACTGATTGTAAGTAAGAGTGGGTCCAGAACATTGAATCTAAATAATTTACTGATTTCTCTGACAAAGGGATCATTCTGGTTATTCAAGGAATCAATATTGACACCAAATGAAGTGCTGGTGATCACATCCATGCTGTAGGCCCCAAAAATCCTGAGAAAATAAAGAAAAAAAGACTCAGAACAAGCATTGTATCTTTTATCTTTAAGCAAAGACATGAAGTGATCTGAACCAGTAATGTCAAACTCAATAGAAATAGGTTTCACTAAACCATTCAAAAGGATACATGTGGGCCATATATTGAAATTAGAAAAACATATATAAATATTACCTATATTCTACTGTATTTTTATTTTATTATGTATTTCCCAATTACATTTTAATGTGGTCTGGACAGGTTAACCAAATGTGCTCTCTGCTCAAGCCCACAGGGTAGATGGGACAGACTTGAAAATGGTCAGTAGTATCTGTTAAGTAAGATTTTTTAAAAAACCATTGATTTACCCTCATCAATTACATAGAAATCCAAAAAGTATTTATAAATAAATGAGTGAATGAATGATGATAGCATGAACATTCATGGGACAAAATGCACAGCAGTGCTGTGGCAATATTTCCTCTTCCTAAGCTGTAGGAAAAGATTTGGTTTCCTCATTTAACCAGAGGTACATTTTCCTCCCCACAGTATGAATACTCTCTACTTTCAAATAGCCTATCATTTACTAAGTATTTTATGCCAGGCACTATTCTAGGAAAAGGAGAGATGAAAAAAAAAAGTTAAAACATTCTCCTGCCTCAAGAAGCTTCTATCAAATAGGGATAGTATATATACATACATACATACATACACATATATATAAACACACACATACATACATGTATGTACATACAAAGAGATATGGATATATATGTCAAGATTAACAAGAGAAATACAAAAGAATTGGAAAATGCCTTCATAGAGGAAGGTAGTAACAGCTATACCTTTAACTCCATATTCTCCTGTTGTCTTCAGATTAAATACACTATCATTTCCACTCTTATCTTCATGTCTTTCTTAATAAATTAAATCACTCAATACATTATTTTTTATTGACAAAGCCACAATTGGTGGGATTTCCATGGATGAACATCCCCCAAAGGAAGTTAAGAAAGAATGGTCAGGGGGCAGCTAGGTGGCACAGTGGATAAAGCACTGGCCCTGGAATCAGGAGTACCTGAATTCAAATCTGGCCTCAGACACTTGACACTAGCTGTGTGACCCTGGGCAAGTCACTTAACCCCCATTGCCCTGCCAAGAAAGAAAGAAAGAAAGAAAGAAAGAAAGAAAGAAAGAAAGAAAGAAAGAAAGAAAGAAAGAAAGAAAGGAAGGAAGGAAGGAAGGAAGGAAGGAAGGAAGGAAGGAAGGAAGGAAGGAAGGAAGGAAGGAAGGAAGGAAGGAAGGAAGGAAGGAAGGAAGGAAGGAAGAAAGAAAGAAAGAAAGAAAGAAAGAAAGAAAGAAAGAAAGAAAGAAAGAAAGAAAGAAAGAAAGAAAGAAAGAAAGAAAGAAAGAAAGAAAGGTCAGACAGATAGAAAATAGATGTGCTCTCAGAAAAACCTGGGAAAACTTACATGAGCTTATGCAAATTGAAATGTACTATATACAAAGTAACAGCAATTATAATAAGATGATCAGCTATTCTCAGCAACACAGTGTTCCAAGACAACTCTGAAGGACTTATGAAAAATGTATTCTATCTCCAGAGAAAGAACTGATGGTGTCTGAATACAGATTGAAGAATACTTTTTAAAGTTTCTTTTCTTAAGTTTTTTGTCTGTTTTCTTTCATAATCTGGCTAATATAGAAATATTTTGCATGACTATACATGTATAACTTATATTTAATTTCTTGAGTTCTTAAGGGGGCATGGGAGGGAGGAAGAGAATTTGGAACACAAAGTTTTAAAAATGGAAGTTAAAATTGTTTTTACATGGAATTGGGGGAAAAACAAAATTCTAAATAAATGGGGGGAAAGGAATGCAGATAGAAAACAGAACAGAATAACAAAACACAGAGATCAGAGAACATCCAGACAGAAAGGTGATCAACAATGTCAAATGCTGCAATGGCATCAACAAGGATTAAAATCAATAAGGGAACATTAATTTGACAATTAAGAGAGCAGTAATAGAAACAGAGTTAAGATGGCAGAGAAGCATGAAGCATAGAGAGCTCCCTCCACCCCAAACTAATCTAGAAAATGCACCAGACTGGCTAATAGTTGGGTAATCCAAGAAGGAGCGGAAAAAAAAGTCTAGCCAAAGTTAGCACAGGAGCAGATAATGAATAATGGTCCCTGGATACTGGGCAGAAATTAGCCCTATAGAACATTGCAACAACTCTGGATTCTGCCTAAGGCAAATAAAAATATTAAACAAATAATGGATACAATGAAGTCATGCAGGTCATAGGAACAGGTGCCAGTTGGTAAATTGTTACTTCCTACACTTTTCTGGGTCACAGATCCATTGCTGACTAAAGAAGTGACCAGGACCCAAACGTGAGGATCAGTCACAGGCCCTATCAAGCAAGGGGCAGGTAAGAAACAACCCCAAACAATGTGGCTCAGACACCAAGAAAAGAGGCTGTCTTCAGCTCTAGCTTTTAGATCAATCTGAAGCCTATTGGAAAATAATCAGGAAAGGAATCTCAGACTGAGGGAAGGCCTACACTGCTGTCACTCTTAACCAGCAGCAGAGTTTTCCAACTGGATGATAGTTCCTTAGTCTGGTAGCAGTCTATAGCTACTCAGACCCTGACCTATATGTCAGGAACCTGCAGACTTCAGACCTCACTGGGGTGAGGGGAAAAGGAAAGAAAGTGATAAGACTTTTCCCCAGATAAGACCACTTGGAACATCCAAAATTTGTAAGTTCCCAGCATCCATTGGCCTTTGGAGTCTGAAATAACAAAACAACCTATACCCCAAGAAAGCTGCCACAGAACTAAACAAGATAATCCCTCCAGAAGTATGTAGAACCTGGACCTAGAATAAAGTCTAAAGTCAGGATTTTGAAGAAAAAAAAAGAACAAAAAAATAATCCCATAATAAAAATCTATTAAGGTGACAGAGGCACTCAAAAGACAAACCCAGGAGATGAGAATGACTACAAGAAAATCTATAAGCAAAGCCTCAAAATAAAACATAATTTAGGCACAAATTCCATTGTAATTTCTGGAAGAGATAAAACAAGAGTTTAAGAAAAGAGTTTAAAATGTTTTTATAAACATGAAAAAGATAAGTAGTAATTTTAGAGAATTTTTAAAACCTTTTTAAAGGTTTATTTGAAATCAGAAGTTAGATTATAGAGGGTTCAGAATAAGAAATGATAGTAAAAAGGAGAAAGAGTAGAGTCATCAGCTATAAATGGCTTTCTCAAAAGCTTTAGCCTTAGAGGGGAAGATCCAATCGTGTCCTTTGTACTTGCTTTGTTAATTTAAATGTCAAGACAATAATTCTAAAATTGTGTGCTTCAGTTTCTGGGGAAAGCTGGCAGGAGAGAGGCTTGGCTAAGCAGGGTTTTCTGATGCCTCTCAAATTCCTACAACTGTTGCCCCATACTTACTCTTTCATAGTTACAGGCTTGCTCTTATCTGCTTCCTTGTGCATGTTCTTCACTAAAACATCTCCATAGTGGTTAATGATGGGAAACATCTAAATGCCAAATGACAATAGTTACATGTGGAAAACCCAGTTCCAGAACAAACCAGATTTCCCAAGCCAGAAAAAGCACTATGGTATTTCATAAATTCATTTCTGTCTTTTAGAATGTAAAGAATCATAGATCTATAGAAAGAACAGATATCCTAGGTCATGTAGACCAACTACTTCATTTTAAAGATGAGGAAACTGCAGCTCATGATAGTTCAGTAACTTCCCAATGTATACTCAAGGGAACATACATCAGAAGTGAGATTGGAGGTAAGGTTCTCTAACTCCAGACACAGTGCTCTCTCCATTTTATCACCAAAAAAGAATAAACAAAATGTCAGAGGGACGAAATGTTAGGAGACCCCCTAAGGACAGGAAAGCTGTGTCCTGAGCTTGACAAGACAATCCTTTGTGATCACACCTCTGGATGATCTCACCCTCTGGCCAAATCACATAATTCATCAGGTAAAAGTACTGCAGTGAATCAAAATTTTCACATTCTTGCTGTTACCTCTCATTGTGAGGGCTACAGCTCACTGTGCAGCCAGTAGTATAAGTATTGAATGCCCACAGTGCCTTCCCACAGTGACTCCCCACAGTGCCTCAGGCCTCCCAATTAGGGGCAGGGCTCCCACACTTATGTCTATAGCTCCTCCTTGCTTGCCAGCCATTTTCCTCACTTTGAAAATAAAACTTCTATTTGATCTCTGACTCTCCTGTCGCTAGCCTTCACAGTTGGGCTCTGGCCATTCACAGATTAGAGGCCTGTTCTGCCCAGTTGACAAGAGAAGGCTCAAACTTGTTGGTCTATTAATTAGACTTTAACTGAAAAAAAAAATCATTGGAAGTTATATTTTTAAATCTCCATTAGACTCAGGTTGTAGAATCTGACCAATGTTCATTTCTTTACCTCCTTGAGTTTTCCACTCGTAAATGTTGGAGACAACACTGTTCGAATCCTCTTCCATTGGTCATCTTGAGCAATTACAATAGCATTCTCCAAAAGCCCTGTTAGACCAAGTCTCTAAAAGAAAAAAGAACAAGGGAAGACCACTCATGTATTAAGTGGTAGAACCAGAACTAGAAGTCATTATACTTTTCAGTATAATGAACTGCCTTTTTATAAAAATATCATTTTATTAAATGATTCTTTATAGCCCATGCATTTTGATGGTAAGAATGTTCTTTTCTGGATCCTTAAAAGTTGTGATCGTTGTACCTGCAGATGCAATTTCCAGGCTGCATCACTATAGAAGTTGCTTCCCAGTGTAAGGGCTGGGAACACAGAGAGAGAAGCATTCATATTCCCAGGGGTCTTTGATGCCATCCCCTAGGCTGTCTCCCACAGTGTCTGAGGTGAAGTGATGTTGAAGGAGGGGAGGATGTAGGGGTGTTGCTTATGGTGGTGGTAACTTGGCCTGCCTGCTACATATCACCTCCTATCTCTTCCTCATGGCATCAGTTGCTTCCTACAGGAGTTATTCTAGCTGGCCTGTCACACATGAGATAATAGTTTGACAATTGGTGGGGATTGCCAGTACCTCCTCCATAGGATTTCCCCCCAAGGATCATGACTACAAATGGCTGGCCAAAATCAGAAAATGAGGCTTGAAGGCTACTTCCAGATCTATGTCACCTGGGATGTTAGAGGCAGCTGAACAAAAGTTATTGCCCATGGAGACAAGGAATGCAGGCATGTTCTCCACAGTGACTGCTTCCTTTAATAATGGCCCAAGGGGCTACATTATAAGCAAGTCTAGTTGTTGGGGAGTCATTGCCCCTCCCAAGCTTTGGGAGCCTGAGAGATGTTGATGGGGCTTCACATCACCCAGCAAAAGCTGTCTTCTGGGGGACAACTAGGTGGCGCAGTGGATAAAGCACCAGTCCTGGATTTGGGAGGACCTAAGTTCAAATCCAGCCTCAGACACTTGACACTTACTAGCTGTGTGACCCTGGGCAAGTCACTTAAACCTCATTGCCCTGCCAAAAAAAAAAACAAAAAACAACAAAAAAATGGTCTTCTGTCTCCCCCTCAAGGTGCATTGCAAGGTGCAAAGCAAGGCTGCCTTGTCTATCTTGTCTTCTGCAAAAATATGAACAGTCAAGCTAGTGTTTAAAACTGATCTAAAAACTCTGTGGCCTTTAACATGTTTGGCATACTTTCTCCATTGCTGCCAGCATTATTCTTCCACTGTTACTTACCCGGCGATTGGTGAACACAGAATAGCACTCTTTTACCAGCACAGATTTGATGATCTCTGGATCCATGATGGCTAATACAGGTTGTCTGCCATCAAAAATCCTATGACCCCAAATGGAATAAATTGCATCAGTCACTGAGTTACATTACTGGAAACAGAGGTTGTAAGTGGAAACTATAAATTGATGGCCATGAACTCATTGCTGCCTTATCTTCTCTAATGTGATATGTGGAGGTGAACCAAGAAAGTAAAACAAAACTCACAGGAGTATATTTACGAAATACTTAGGACATGCTTAATTTAGAATTCTGCCTCAGACTCTTCCAAGTTCTAAGACCCCATGCAAGTCACAAACCTCTGTCAGACTTAGTTTCCTCATCTGCAAAATGAGGATAAGAATAGCACCTATTTTAGAGGGTTATTGTGAGGATCAAACAAGATAACATGTATAAAGTACTTTGAAAACTTTAAAGAGTAGGTTGTATTTTTGTTATTGTTAGAGAAGTATAAAACAAGATGATACATGAGAAATGAGTATGCCATATTACAATTTGTATTTTTGGTACCATCTTTCCGTCTACATTCCAAAATAAAGGTGATAGCATCACTTTGTAACGATTGGAATAACGCCACCTGCTGGATACTTACTGTAGAAGAGTTCTGCCCATGAAGGGAAGGTCTTTGAGGGCAAGACCAGGAGTCAGGAAGTGACGCGGGCTAGTGGGAGGAGGAAGGAAGAGACTGGTGCTCAGTCTCGCTCTCTTTCCTCTGGACTCTGGTGGAGAAGGGAGCTAGAAATGTGCTCTCCCTTTAATAGATAGGAATCTAGGCCTTTCTCTCTCTCTTTACCAAATTCTTATTCTCCTTAATAAATGCTTAAAAGTCTAACTCTTGCTAAAGCTTATAATTTATTGGCGACCACTCATTAGATATTTTAGACAGTTTAGCTAGAATTTTAGCCCTTAACAGATGGCTGACCACGAAGAGGAAAGCTGAACCTCACTTCTGATCTTTCGGTTGGGTAAGAAATTTCCCCTATCCTAACCCTTTAAATCTGAAGTACTACTGAATTGCCAGGTGTTTTCCCTTTAATTTTTTTTCGAATGGACCTTTTAAACTCCCTAATTACCCTATTTTTGATTTTAGTCTGTTTAACCAGACAAATGGGAGATAAGATCATGTTAATGCTTTGTTTTTCTGGATTTTCTATTTTTCTTTTTATTTTTGTTAAAAGAGCCAGCAACTTACTCACACAAGGAAATATCTCTCCCTCTCCCAACCATGCTTTTTCAGAGAAACCTGAAGAGATTCCCGCAGCTTTTCCCAGTTCTAACCGTAATTGTTGCTTTAATTTTGCATGCCTGGAGGCAATGACCCACCCTCTAGAAGCTTTTAATCCCCTAGCACCTGGAGGCAAAGTGGGGGAAGAGGAATCCAGGCCTGAGTTCAAAATCAAGTCTGATTCAAATTGTGCTGGTCCCTCCCCTCCTCTCCAGACCCCACCCTCTACTCCTCCCATGGCCAAGCCCATTGCTTCCCCTGCCTGGGAAGTCCAGAGATCTAATGCTCATGCGCAACTTTCTCTAACTACATTTGCAGTTTCAGGCTCAGCCCTTCCCCAGCCTGGCTGTGCTTCTGAGACAACTTTAGAAAACCCTTTAAATTCCACATATGCCTGTTTTGTTCATAATTTTGCTAACCTGCTTTTGTCTTTAATTAGTAATCTTATAAAGCATTTGTATGGTGAAAAGACTGACAGACAATATAGAGGGGTTAAAGAAGAAAAACTTAAGCTGAATAAGAATGACAACCATCAACATAGTTCAAGACTCTGCTTCTTTTGCCATGGAAGGGTATATATATTAGAGAAATGTAGAAGTAAGCAGCAAGGTATTGATATGAGTGTTGGGGATTTTAGATATCGGAATCAAAAGTGTTCTGAATTTACTCAGAGTAGTAATAGTATCAGTTCAGAGGTTACATAGGATTTCTATGCTATCACATATACATTTTGAAATTAATGGTATGGGTTTATTTTCATAGAGATTTTCATGCTTTTGAGATTGTGTTTTATATTTAGTTTTTAAAACAAGGAGAATATTTGTAAAAGCTTTTTATAGTCATGCGATCAAGTTTATATTTTGTAATACTCATTAATATTAAGTTCATGCTCATTTAGATTTCCTTAGTTTGAATTTCATTGTCTTTTATTGTTCCATGTGTATTTTTTTCTATTTATTCATCTCTAATTTTGAAACATTGCAAGATGGTTTTGATTTCATAATACAATGTTAATTCTAGGAGTATTGTGCTCCCATATTCTGAGTTGTTTGTTTTTGCTATTTTTTTTTCTCTCAACTGATTATTTGATCAAACTCTTTAAAGCATTTCCCTGGCAAGTGTAAATTGATTCTAGAAGTATTATTTTTGATAAGCATATTCAAAAAAAAAAAGAGGGGAACATTTGTAAAAGTTTTCTTTTTTCAGAAAAAAGTTTTCTTTGATATTCTGTTGTGCTTTAACTTGTATTTAAATATGTTCTGATTTTTCACAAAAGTAATTGTATACTAAGTGCAAAAAAGGGGTATTATTTGAAATTGTTGCATAATTATATATTGTGTTCTGAGTCAAGATGTATTCACATTTTTTGCAATCATTTATTATCCTCAATTTTTAAATCCATATGAGACTTGGATTATGGGAACTTATCATTTAAGACATTAATTGCCTTTATTCTGAGTTATCAGATGCCAGTTGGCCAAGATGCCATCCAATCACAAGAGGAATACATACAAGAGAACTGTCACATGAGGGGAGACATGCATGAAGTCAAGGTATGGCCGAGGGAACGGCTTTTGACAAATGTTGAGGTTGGATTCTCTTGGTTTAATATTTTATTTTATTTTTCCCCACAATATTGTACAGATGGCTGGAAGTATTCATCCCACCCATCTCACTTCTACACCTGACTTCTATGCTCCCTCCTATATGCCTGATGCCATGGACATCTCAATCCCATGCATCTGATTAAGTCTGACTCAGTTTCTTCCAATATGTTCGGTGGCATGGACATATATTCCATCCACCTATTTTAAGCCTGGCATACTGTATGGGCAGTACATATTGCTCAAGTGTGGGAATGCTCATATCCCATCATTTCTCTGTTCTTTTATGGTAACCCCCATAATTATCTCAGGTGTCATGATAAATACAGTGTTGAATTTGGCCTTGACACCTGTTACCAATTATATTAGATTTTTTAATTTCTCATAATGGCATGAGGATAATTAGGCAGATGATGCAAACAGTGATGAAACAAAGATAAAAATTATTTTTAAAAATTAATATCGCAGCAATTGTCTTCTCAATTACTCTCCATAAGGGGGGACTATAATAATAATATAATTTTAAAGAATGGTTCAATTTTTGTTTTATTGTATGTTTCACATGTTAACAACTAAGATTCTGTATTCCCTTAGACATGTTTTTGAGAACTTTCATTGTTTGATTTGATTATTGACAAAGCTATTTTAAAGTTGTGTTAAGCTCAATTTTGTAGGAAATTTCCTGGCTGATTACCAGTATCCACACATCAACCCCTGAAAAGACTTCCATTCCACGACTACACCTAGAGGACATCTGAGAAAAGACTTTCAGAGACTTTAAATGAACAGTTTTGATTTGTTTTTGTTGTTTTTTTTCTCTTTCTGTTATAATATACACCATCTGTAACATGTATTCTCTGCAGAGGCCCTCCCTTTGCAAGACCAATGTCAAAGCGTCGGTTCATGAGGACAAAAAAAAAAATCACCCCTCTGGACAAAACTTTCCTCTCTTCCTTTTCTATATTGTTGTTCACATATTATTAGTTAGCAATAGTTATTATATTCTTTTTACTGTTCCGTCAAGGAAACATTTTGTTTCTTGAGGAACAACAGGGGGGACTGTAACGATTGGAATAACGCCACCTGCTGGATACTTACTGTAGAAGAGTTCTGCCCATGAAGGGAAGGTCTTTGAGGGCAAGACGAGGAGTCAGGAAGTGACGCGGGCTAGTGGGAGGAGGAAGGAAGAGACTGGTGCTCAGTCTCGCTCTCTTTCCTCTGGACTCTGGTGGAGAAGGGAGCTAGAAATGTGCTCTCCCTTTAATAGATAGGAATCTAGGCCTTTCTCTCTCTCTTTACCAAATTCTTATTCTCCTTAATAAATGCTTAAAAGTCTAACTCTTGCTAAAGCTTATAATTTATTGACGACCACTCATTAGATATTTTAGACAGTTTAGCTAGAATTTTAGCCCTTAACAACTTATAAAATTCTATAGTTTCAGGGGCAGCTAGGTGGCACAGTGGATAAAGCACCAGCCCTGGAGTCAGGAGGACCTAAGTTCAAAGATGGCCTCAGACACTTGACACTTACTAGCTGTGTGACCCTGGGCAAGTCACTTAACCCCAATTGCCTCAATAAAAACAAAACAAAAATAAAACAAAAACAAAAACTATTGGTTGCCAAATTAAAATGAAATTATAAAATGTTTAACAAAATAAATAAAAATACAATATTGTTGTTCAGTCATTTTAGTCCTGTTCAGTTCTTTGTGACCCCATTTGGGGTTTTCTAGGCCAAGATACTAGAGCAGTTTGCTATTTCCTTCACCATCTCATTTTATAGATGAAGAAACTGAGACAAGCAAGAACAAGTGACTTGATAAGGATCATATACCTATTCAATGTCTGAGACTAAATTTGAACTCAGATCTTCCTGATTCCAGGCCTGACACTCTATCCACTGTACCATTACTAGGTCTTCCTAGATAAAGTCATGTACCATGAATATAGGACATGCTTAAGTTAGAATTCTGCCTCAGACACTTCTAAGCTCTAAGACCCCATGCAAGCCACGAACCTCTGTCAGTGGGTGAAACTGACCCAATTTCTCTATGAATGGCCCTTTGACTTGTAATAGAAGTAGAGGAATCTTCTATTGGGATGCAGCATAAAATGAGGGTTTGCAGACTGGTATTGGTGGAAGAAAAGATTTTGAGGGATACTAGAAGCAGGGAGGTAGTAAAGAATTAAATTAGAAACAATAGGGTCCAAAGCAAGCACTGAAGCAAATAAAATCCAAGGGGAGGCAGAACAGGAAAATAGGAATGGGCCAAGGATCATGTACAATAAGTGTGAGGACTACTGGGTTTAGTGGGAGTGGTTAGGATACATAAAAGTTGTGAGTTGGTGGTGAAATTGTGAAATTTCCATTTTATTTGTGAGACTACTAGTTCCAAAGTGTGAACATACTTCCTGGAAGTGGAAGAAGGAAATTTTTTGAACTGCAGAGGTTAAGGAATTGCATGAGGGCAGCTAGGTGGCGCTGTGGATAGAGCACCGGCCCTGGAGTCAGGAGTACCTGGGTTCAGGTCCGGTCTCAGACACTTAACACACACTTGCTGGCTGTATGACCCTGGGCAAGTCACTTCACCCCAATTGCCTCACTAAAAAAAAAAAAAAAAAAAAGGAATTGCATGGTCGGGCTATTAACTCAAATATTCTTTTGTTCCCAAGAGCAGAGGGTGAGTAGAGGAGAAGTTGGTGAACCTGGCACCAAGGTCACAGAAAAAGTTGGGAAAATTACTTGGACATGAGTAGATAACATAGGTGAAAGTATATGGGGGATAGTGGAAGAAGAATGATCTGGAAACAACAGTGATGACTAAGAAAAAGATCTCTTCTTTCTTCTAACCCTATAAGTAGTGGGTAGAGAGTATAGGGAAAAGAGCAGAAAGCATTTTAAGGATATGGTATTTTCAGGTTAGGTTGAGGTTTCTATTAAATCAAGGAAATAGAAATCAAGCTGATCAAAAAGTATACAGGTGTGTAGGGAAGTTGGTTAAGGATAGGATGAGGGTCCTTTGAAGCACAGAAACAATAGGTGATGGAAAATTGAGTTGGAGTGGGCCTGGGAAGTAAGGAAGTGATTAGAAGAGGGGAAAGAATTCAGGATGAAGCATTGTGGGTGCTTACATCCAAAGTGATGAGTATGAATGACCACGATTATGAAGACAATGTAAGAGAGGTTAAGATAGAATTTAGAATCTTGGTGTTCCAACACAAGTAAGATGTAACACAAGGAGAGAAGACATGGTAGAAGATGATTAGCAGAGAATATGTCTAATAGAGTAGCACAATGACATCAGCAAAGCATATTGGCAGCTATGCAGCTCTGCTGGCATGAGTTGCCCCTCTACCTATATGTCTCCTTCACTTGTGCTCCCTATCCCTTCACACATGTGCTCTACCCACGTGGGTACCAATGTGTAGTTCCCCAGGCATAATTCTAATGAAGATCTCTTCTTCTTACTGGATTTGAGTTTGGTTGTGGGAGAATGAGCTCCAAGTTTATAGAGGCCATGTTCTGTTGTTCTTTATTTTTTATTGCTATTTAGTTATATTCCCTTTTATGGTCAGTGTGTCTTATACCTGACTAGTAAATATAAAACCTTTTTGTTAGTGCTCAAGAGCTAAGATTTGGAGAAGATTCTGGGCCACTTTTCAAATCTCTAGAATCTGGAGTAGCTAATAGGAGGGTCCAGACTGACAGGGTATCAAATGCCATACTAAGGTTATCATTGGTTACTCATGGAAATTAAAGTGATATTATTTAATTTGCAGTTGCATATATAGTCATGTATCACACAAGATTTCTAACATTTCTAAAAATACCACTATTGTTTACCTCTTCATACTCACTAAGAATGATATTTACTAAGTATGAATTATAATAAATTTATTAGGTCTAAATTAATGGATCAGAAATAATAAAATTATAGACAGTAAGTTAAACCAAGTGGAAGAATAGTCTTTTTTTTTGGTGAGGCAATTGGGGTTAAGTGACTTGCCCAGGGTCACACAGCTAGTAAGTGTTAAGTGTCTGAGGCCGGATTTGAACTCGGGTACTCCTGAATCCAGGGCCGGTGCTTTATCCACTGCGCCACCTAGCTGACCCTAGGAATAGTCTTTTGAAGTAAAATTAATTATCAAAGAAATATTTGTTACCCTCATTGCCCCATACTTCTCTAATCATCTTTTTTTCATAACTATTCTTTTTACATGTTGAATTGTACAATAGCTTCTTCAGGGCAAGAACTCTTTTTTGCTTTTGTCTTTGTATCTGCATTGTTCAACAGGCTTTTTACATGGTAGGCACTTAATACAATATTTCCTTATTTGTTCAACATTTATATTATCATAGTGCTGAAGGAAAACAAAGGGATATGCAGAAAATCAATGAGCCAGGATCATATCATCCTAGCTGCATCTGTTATGATGCTATGAGCCTGAACTGGAATTCTATGGTACTGAACAGATCTCCCAATACCTATACCTTCACAAATCGATTTGGGTTGAATGGGGAGTTCCTGCATAACTAACCATAGAAATGTGTATGTATAATGGAAAGATTTCTTAGAATACTCACCCCCAGGTTTTCCCATATTTTTTAAAACAAGTCATGTCAAAATTTGCAATACCCTGCAAAAAACATTTTAAAATCAGATGTCATGAATTCTTCATAATGAACAATATTAAATACACCTTATGTTATGAAATATGAAATATGAAATAATTGTATTATTGTTATCTTCTTCACTTTGCCTAGAGGGCATGTTTCCCAAGCCCATCTCTACTTGTTGACAGCTGACCTAGCTCAAATGTGATCACTTCCATGAAGTCTTTCCTGATCTCTACAGCAGAAAGAAATTGCTCCAGGATGCTTGTCCTCTCGATTTTAACTCTAATGCTTTTTCCCTATGCTATGATAGCCTGTTTAAAGTAGGTGTTGTTCTATTCACTGTATTTGTAACCTAGTTCCAAGAACATAGTAGGCACTTCATAAAAACCTTATGACTGAAGGATTGATATACTATATATGCTTATGCTATCACTATATTCTCACTTATAATTTAATTATCTAATATATATTATATATGTGGATGTGGATATATATCGAGATAGATAGATAGATAGATAGATAGATAGATAGATAGATAGATAGATAGATAGATAGATAGATAGAGATATCATTCTCTCTACAGGATAATAAGCTCCTTGAGGTTGTCTACTATGGATTTTTTAATCTTTGTGTTTCAAAGCTTCTTAACATTTTAGTGGTCTAGAAAATCCTATGGACCCCTTCTGAAAATGATGTATTTAAATGCATAAAATGCATAGCATTACAAAAGAAACCGATTTTCTAAAACTAGTTATACAAAAACTTTAAATTTCCCATGTGAAGAATCCTTGATTTAATGCCTAGCATAGTGTATTGCTCAAAGTAAATGATTAATAAATATTAATTACAAGATTATTGCTAATATAATTATGAAGATGAAATGCTTTGATAAATCCCTTTTACTTTCAGTAGTACTTTACACTTTCTGAAGCTGTTTCACATCCATTTCATGAATCAGAGTCTCATTTAATTCTCACAAAAAAACTGATGAGGTAATTAGTATACTGAAGCACAGAAAAGGTAGTGGTTGCCCTAGTGGTTGTCACTGACCCACCAATCCAGGTCTTTGTAATCTATTCCATATTTCTTGCCAGTACATGACACATCTTCTGATCTAAACCTTTATATACAGTCTCTTTTACCTGTGTGTCAACATCTGGAGATAAATCCTTTTATGTTGGAAAGCATAGATATCTTTCAAAACTGGTCTCGAAACTAAGAAATTCTGAGTTATAGTTCTACCTCTCATACATAACAGTTGTGTGACCCTGGGGAGGTAAACAATACTTGAGATAACTCTCTAAGACTAGAAGTTGTGGAAAAATCAAGTGGTAATAGTAATTGCCTCACCTGGGAATTTTTTTTTTTTACATATAAGGTATTTTATTTTTTCCGTTACATGTAAAGATAGTTCTCAACTTTTGTTTATACAAGCTTTACAATTTCAGATTTTTCTCTCTCCCTCCCCTCCCTCCCCCCTACCCTAGACAGCAGGTAATCTGATATAGGTTATATCTATATATCTATATACATATACATATATATGTATATCTATACACACACACATATATATACACATAATAACATTAATCCTATTTCTGCAGTAGTCCTGTTATAAGAGAAAAAATCAGAGCAATGATGAAAAACCTCAAAACAGAAAGAAAAAAAAACACCAGCACCAAAAACAAAAGAAATAGTATGGTTCATTCAGCATCTACTCCACAGTTTTTTTTTTTTCTTGGATTTGGAGATCCTCTTCTATCATGAGTTCCCTGGAACTCTTCTGTACCATTGCATTGGTGAGAAGAATATAGTCCATCACAGTAGGTCAACACTCAATGTTGATGATACTGTGTACAATGTTCTTCTGGTTCTGCTCATCTCACTCATCATCAGCTCACGTAAGACCCTCCAGGTTTCTCTGAACTCCTCCTGCTCATCATTTCTTACAGCACAATAGTATTCCATTGTATTCATATACCACAACTTGTCCAGCCATTCCCCAATTGATGGGCACCCCCTCAACTTCCAATTCCTTGCTACTACGTAAAGAGCAGCTATAAATATTTTTGTACATGTGGGTCCCTTCCCCCTTTCCATGATCTCTTTGGGAAAAAGACCCAAAAGTGGTATTGCTGGGTCAAAGGGTATGCACAGCTTTATCACCCTTTGGGCATAATTCCAAATTGCTCTCCAGAATGGTTGGATCAGTTCACAGCTCCACCAACAATGAATTAGTGTTCCAATTTTCCCACAGCTTCTCCAACATTTATTATTTTCCTTTTTTGTCATTTTAGCCAATCTGATAGGTGTCATCACCTGAGAATTTTTATGTGTGTGAAATCACAGGTCTAGTCACTATCTCCTAGAGCACTATCTCTAAGAACTCAAAAGGAAATTCCCTTTGAATAAATGGCTAAATCTTCCAGAAAGCATTAAAGCACTTAGGCAGAATTTAGTGTAAAACTATCAGTCCCTAAAACTTGTTAATGAAGCTCTTTGTCCAATGAAAAGAGGCTCTGAATACTACTACACACTCCATTCTCTTACATTGAAGGAGAAGTCCATTATAACTTTCTTTGGTAAATCTGAGGTCTTAAAAAGGATCAGCTAGGTGAGGCAGTGGATAAAGCACCATCCCTGGATTCAGGAGGACCTGAGTTCAAATCCCGTTCCAGACACTTGACACTAGGTGTGTGACCCTGGGCAAGTCAATTAACCCTCATTGCTCCACAAAAACAAGAAAAAAAGGGATCAGAAGACCCTAGACCTTCAGCTGAGAGTTCAAGCCCCTCATTTTACAGATGAGGAAACTGAGGCCAAGGGAGAATAATTATTTGGCCAAAGTCACATAGGTAATAAGCATCAGAATTGCTATTTGTACCCAAGTCCTCTGAGCCATGAGCAAATGCTCTTTCCACTGTCCAAAGCCAGTAAAGGAGAACTTAGAAACTCACTTTGCGATAAGAAAGAACAGTGCCAAAGAAAGGAAGAGGTGTTGGTCCTGGAATTCCCAGATTCTTAAAGACCTTGTGTGTCCAGGTTCCATATCTGTAAAGTAAAGGAAAAATACAAAGACATTAGAGTCAAGGCAAAGACCAAAGACAAAACTAGTACAGTCCATTTATCAGTCATGGGGTGGGGGGCTGGGGTTGGAGCTATAAAGTTAACTCTGAATTAAGCCTTAGTTTACTATCTTCCAGATGACAATGAAATACTTCCAGAAATACTTCATGGCTCTCACAAACATGTTGAGACATTGCAAGGCCAAGCTGAGAATTCTTGAAGCCCCACCACCACCCCGAGACTCAGACACTCACATTTGGCAAGGCTCACATCAAGCATCATCAGAATTGATGCTAGAATATATTCCCCTGCTCTGTCTGGACTCATTCCATCACTACTACAGTTTAACTCTATTGTGTTGTGAGTAGGCTCACAAGTCTCTTTTTCTACATTGGAACCAATCAAGGGTCAATGCATCTTACATATAACCAAAATAGCTCAGGATATGAGTCAGAGACAATAAGCTCTTCTTTCCAGTACCCAAGCTATCACGGGTGTCTCAGACACCAGACCACTCATCTTTGGAAGCAGAGCACCAGACACCACAATCAATTTCCAATATCTTTCACTCGATTTAATGATCCACCCCAAGACCAAAGACTCAGATACCACATGTCTTATTGTTAGAACCATATATGCAAGAAGAGCTATTTATACCATTCCTAACATCCTTCCCATTTTGATCCTAAAAAGAGAAATGACTATTTCCATATTCTTATTCATTCCATTTGATAGGGAATTCCCACATGACCAAGCAAAAATCACCCACCTACCTTGGCACAAATTCCAATTCTCTTATCCCAATGCATCATAGTTCTCCCCTCTCAGGTATCAATCAAGCTCTGCCCATCTTTTCCATTTTGTCCTCTCAATCTGCATTCTGTTATCAACACATTTCCCTTCATCTCCTGGGTTCTCATGCTCTTCACTACTCTAGGTGGAGGAATCAGGATACTCCTTCCTTGCTCCTTATTGTCACTCCCAAACCCTTCCTCTGTCATCACCTAGCAACTTGTTCTCTTTTGAATTTCATTCTATTCACATATATCTTACCCAATCCAATTCTGGAAGCAGTTATACACTGGTTTGCAGTCCTCTTTTCTCAAGCAGTTCAGATGCTGGCTCATTCTTCCTCTGCAATCTAACATTGGCCTTACAGTAGGTAAAATCAATATTCAACTAGTTTGGCAAAGTATCCTGGCCTTCCTATTCCTTAATATCAACTCCCATGTCCTATTCCTTCATTTAACATAAGTCACATACAGGGATAATAAAACCTTGATCTCATCACCCCAAATATTGTACTTCTATGGTCAAGGATTCTAAAATTGCTTCATCTAAAAATATTTTATAATTTCTTTTCTCTCCACATCTTATTTTTCATATTCTTATACTTCATCTTTACCTTGATCTATATAGTGCCCCCATCCATCACTGTTCAGTATCACCCTAGGCTCTGCCTTCACATTTGGGGAGTAAAAATAATATTTTTATGTTAACAAGCATTGGCTCACTCTCCCTTCAAAATCACCATCACACACACACATATACACTGTGAAAAGAAAAAGGGAAACAAAATCTCAATAACAAATAAAGTCATGCAAAACACATCACCACAATGTCCATATCTAAAAATGCATGTCTTGTGGCAGCTAGGTGGCACAGTGGATAGAGCACTGGCCCTGGAGTCAGAAGTACCTGAATTCAAATCCAGCCTCAGACATTTGACACTTTCTAGCTGTGTGACCCTGGGCAAATCACTTAACCCCAATTGCCTCACCAAAAAAAAAAAAAAATGCATGTCTCCCTCTGCATAGCTAGCATCATCTCTGTCAGAAGATGATCAGAATTCAAAATTATTCATCCTTTGGAATCATATTTAATCTTTTTCAAGATTTTCTTAAGTTTTTCAAAAATCATCATTTTAAAAAAAATTTTTTATATTATTCTCCTGTTTCTGCTCACTTTGCTCTTCATTCAGTTTAAAGTGAAGTTCAAGTCATACCCTTCCTGCATCCTTCCCCATTTGTTTGGATTTCT
Organism: Dromiciops gliroides; assembly: GCF_019393635.1. Taxonomy (NCBI): domain Eukaryota; kingdom Metazoa; phylum Chordata; class Mammalia; order Microbiotheria; family Microbiotheriidae; genus Dromiciops; species Dromiciops gliroides. The sequence goes on along the minus strand of NC_057861.1, from coordinate 529,547,084 downwards.
ATTTTCACACCCAATTATAGGCTATATCCCTTCCATTCCTCTTCTTTGCTTCCCCAATACATTTTTCCCTCCTCCCTTTCCTTTCTCATTGAAGATCATCAAAACATTACAAAAATAACTTCCAAATTCTTATTGCTATTTGGCCTTTCCATGACCTCATCTGGCACTATAGGCCTTATGAGATACTGTATCCTATCCCTCACTCATTTGAAATGCAAACACTTCATCCCTAAAAGACTTTAATCTTTTCCAATTGCTTTTTCCTCTCACATTTATAAAGTTTCTACTTTAATCTTGTCTGTTCTTCAAGAAAGCTTAGAAGTTCTCTATTTCATCATCAGTCCTTTTCCCCCCAGTATAATCAAACTCAGTTTTATTGGGTAAGTTATTCTTAGTTCTAAGTGTATGTCATTTGCTTTGGTGAACAACAAATACCACACTCTTTGTTCCTCTTTAATATTAGCAGCTAAATCTTACAAGGTCCTGTCTACGACTACTCACTACTGAAATTATTTCTTTCTTAGAATTCGCAATAGCTTGCTTTACTTTGGAACCCTCGAATATTGGTACTGACATTTCTAGGGATTTTCATTTAGACATCTTTTCCCAGAACTGTCTGATGAATTCTTGCATTTTTTACTTTGTGCTCTAGTCGAATGAAATTTTCTCTCCTAATTTCCTAAAATATAAGTCCTGGGCTATTTTTTCTGGCCATGGCTTTCAAATAGTCCATTGATTCTTAAATTATCTCTCCTTGATTTCTTATCCAAGTCAATTTTTTATATGAGACTATATTATCTTCTATTTTTTCAACCTTTTGGCTTTATTTTAATATTTCATCTTATCTCAAAGAATCTTTATCTTCTGTTTGGTCCATCCTAACTTTCAATAAAGCAGTTACTTTGGTAAGAATTTGGAGCCTTTATGACCAACAAACTGTTAATTCTCTTTCCAAGTGTGTCCTCCACACCTCTTATTACTTTTCCAATTCCTTTCTCTGTCAATTTCAATTCACTTATAATGCCATTTTAATTTAGATTCTTTGATCTCTTGCATTGTTTCTTCTAGGGATTCTAATTGATCTTATGGGCCATTTGTGGTTTTCTTCAAAGCTTTGTTTATATACATAAATACATACATATGTGTGTGTGTGTGTATATATATGTATGTTTAAAAAGAGTGAGAGAGGAGAGAGAGACAGAAAGTTATTCTCTTCTTGTTCTCTTAATAATTTTTATCTTTTTTGTTTATTTTTTAATCATTCCTTCACTCATTTGTTCTAAGCAACCTAACATTGTAGACCTAGCTTGGAGACATTTAGGAGTTGAGTCTATGATGATAGCCCCTCTGGAGTCTCCTACACTGCATTCCTGTGTGTGGTTTTAACAAGCATTGGCTCACTCTCCCTTCTCAATTTAAAAACTTCTTTACTTCTCTATAGCATTTTTCACTATTGACCACCCCTTCCTCTTGGATGCTGTTTCTTTAATATCTCTAACATATTCAAAGAGCATTTATGCATCCACACATAAAAAAATCAGTACTTGTCATAGGGAGAGGGAAAGATGTGAGACACCTCTTTCATTATATCCTTGCCATTGAAGGAAGCAATTTCAGTTCAATAATGAGATCATAAGCTAAAATGCAAGTTAGTCTAGCCTAGAGTAGATCACAGATTTAGCCCCCAGCCCAGGGCAGAGCTTGGAGAGGGAGACTGAAATCAACACCCCAAAATCTGCACCATATGGACACCTAGAGATCATCTTGAACTCAGCTCAATCCCAGACTATCAATTTAGAGTTTGTGAAAATGTGCTTACCAGGCATTCAGTGCCTCACACTCCCTGGTAAATATACTGTATACTTAATTGTTGTTTGTCTTTTATTCTCAAAGAGAATATCCTTGTACCACTACTTCTTCTGAGCTAAGTGGCCTGGTGGATAGAACACTGGATGTAGAGTGAAGAAACCCTTAATTCAATTGTAGCTTTCAACATTTAAGTAGATTGTGATCCTGGGCAATTTACTTAACTTCTGTTTGCCCCAGTTTCTTCAGCTGTGAAATGGGGATTGTTGTGAGGACCAAATTAGTATATTGTTAAGTAGTGTGTGCCACACACAGTACCTGGAATATAGTACATGCTTGAAAAATTCTCTCTCTTAATTCCATACTTCCTTCACTTCCTTCACTTGCTGCAGCCTACTCAAGCTCATTATTCACCTAACAAATATGTTTTGGGAAGCCCACAGGCTTAATTCCTCAAAGACTTTTGTATTGAATAATTGCTGATTGGGAGGATGTTCAGCAACAGAGTCCCAATCAAGATGATAGATGGTGAGGTATCTAATGTGGTTTCATTTGCAGATGCCTTTGAATTCATTGTCTTAAAAGAGACTACATTGTAGAACCTTCTATTAGATCCACAATGGTCCTATCTACTTTTGGTAGGATTATGAAGAATCAGGTACCTTAATGCATTGTTGGGGGGCCTTCAGAATCAAGAGATTTGGGGAGAACAATGTACCAATACATTATGATTCACAAAATTGAATATAACTTTGAATTAATCAATTCCTCTACCAGGACAGTATCACAGAAATAAACTTAAAATTTTAAATTACTTATACCCATAAAATATTTATTGGTTCTTTATTTTTAAAAAATTGGACTGAAATATTATATTCAAAGTTGGCTAAACTAATTATGGCACATTATCATAATCAAACATAATAGAACCTCCCACAAAAATTATGGTCATTTCTATATCCACGTGGACAACTAGAATGAAGTTCCCTCTATTCACTTACAAGGGATTTTGTAAATCCTGGTACACAAGGGACATATCAACTTCTACTCCCTCGCTAAATTAGTATGATTCAGAGTCTGCAGGAAAAGATAAAAAGGAAAATTTATGAAGTTCCCCAGTGACTTTTCCTCAAATATTTATCAGTGACCCCTGCCACATTTTGTGGTAAACTAACCAATATACGAGGGAATAAACAAAGACCTAAGCACAAACTGTTTTATATTCTATAGAGCATAAACAAATGATAGTCCTTGAAGCCATCACAAGTCTTAAAAAATAAAGGCAACAAATTATGGGGTTTGTGGAGATGCAATGTCTGCAACTGGGTCACTACCTGTTCTCTTGTCTCATCAGCTTGTGAAGATTGCAACGCCAGACATGATTTATCAACTCGTGGTTTTTGGTACACGAAAGCTTCCATCATTGATATATATATATATATCAATGATGTTGACCAATTTTCTAGCACCTTACCTTTCCAGGACAGTGATTAGTTAAAAGATATGGATGGGGGCAGCTAGGTGGCGCAGTGGATAGAGCACTGGCCCTGGATTCAGGAGTACCTGAGTTCAAATCCTTCCTCAGACACTTAACACTTATTAGCTGTGTGACCCTGGGCAAGTCACTTAACCCCAATTGCCTCACTAAAAAAAAAAAATGGATGAAGAACAGGAATACTCACCTTGTGTAGATGCCCCCACCCCAAAGCCTTTGAAAAAGAGAATGCAAAAATACATCATACAGAATCCCTAGAAAGCAGCTGAAAGAAAATACTGTAGTATTTTGGTCAAGATGAGTATCAGCAAAGCTATAATTTTTGGCACATAAGGAAATGCCTTTTACACTCTGGAAAAGTAAAATAATAGGGAGAAAAAATGGCAAAGGTAACAAGAAAAACAGTTGACAAGAACTCAGGTTTATTTATGGAGTTTTCTTTGCTTTTCAATCACTAGGCCACTACCAAAGAAATACCCTCAAAGTCTGTTCTTTTGGGAAAAGACAATAGAGACTTTGATTAAGAATTTTCTAGTTTTCCCTTGATACTTTTTCTGGCAAACAATGTCAATTTTTTTTTCATTAAACAAAGAAAGGTCAGCATTTTCAGTTACAAAAATCCTAAATAACAAATAGATCCTTATATACATTATGCAAAAAAAGTAGAAGGAACAAAAAAACAGTCATTGTGAAAGGCCTTTCGACATTTGGGAAGAGGTCGGCCCTAATCCCCTGATAAATTTCAGGGAGAGGAGTTGAAGGGGGAGGAGGTTTTCACTTACAGAAACAGGAGAGTCAGGAAGAGAACAAGGAGTGACCAGGTTCCAGCACTTAAGCTTGGGATGATGTCCATTGTCATGCTCTCTACTCAGCTTTTTACTTCTCTCTCTTTTCTTCTCTCTGCTTGCCCCTTAGTTCTTAAGACCGCAACTTTAAGTGCTGTTGTAATTTCCTGACAAATTCTGAAAATAATATAAAGGCTTTAAAACAAGGGGTGGAGTTAAAGGGAAAAGCCAGTGAAACTGTGATCCAGGTGGGAAGTTTTATGAATCCTATACAAATCTTCATCTCTGAAGTGTCAGAGTGTATTGACCTATTGTAGGGGAGGGGGGAAAAGAATTCATGGTATCCTGGGATGGTCAGTTAAGTTCAGAAAATAATAATTAAACTGAGTCATTATAAATATATGATGGCAATGATACAAACATCTTTAATCCTTATCAGAAATAGTGGTGACAAAATCAGAATGGAGTTAAAGTTTCATAGAGGTCTAAAGTACAAAAGAAAGAGTCAACAAGCATTTGTTAAGTACCTATAGTAGTCAGATGCTGCAGTTATTATGCCTTGGTGTACAAAGGTTTTCTAGGGTTCTGTAAATAAATTATGACATCATCTGCAAAAAGTGATAGTTTGCTTCCTCTTTCCCTATACTTATTTTTTTTAATTTCTGTCTCTTGCCTTATTGCTATAGCTAGTCATTCTAGTACTAATATTTAATAGCAATGGTGGTGATGGACCTTCTTGTTTCCCTCCAAATCTTATTGGAAAGGTTTCTAGCTTATCCCCATGATAGATGGTGGGGGGACTTGCGACCTGGATGGGGAGCAAGGGGTAGCTCACCCAAAGAATGTGAGGCTCATCAGGAATCTTGTAAAATAAAAAAAAAAAGATTTAGTAGGAGAGACGGATATATAGCCAGGGGACAGACTCTCATATGGAAAACTGTCCCACTGGAGTACGAAAAGGCTTCAGCTTTTGTATCTTTACAAAACAAAGAAAGGAGATGTCTGCTCTTGTATGTATTCCTCTTATGATTGGATGGCATCCTGGCCAACTGGCATCTGATAACTCAGAATGAAGGCAATTAATGTCTTAAATGATAATTTCCCATAATTCAAGTATCATATGGATTTAAAAGTTAAGGATAATAATGATTGCAAAAAATATGAATGTGCATAGACTCAGAATAAGATTATGCAATAATTCCAAGTAATAACTTTTTTACTAAGTATACAATTACTTCTGTGAAAATATCAGAACATATTTTCATACAAATTAAAACACAACCTTAAAATAATAAGAATCTCTACAAAAATAAGCCCATACTATTGAGTTCAAAATGTAGTTGCAATAGCATAAAAAAGAAACCCTTATGTAACATTTGAACTGACTTTTTTAAATTAATTTTTTAAAGTCTAGAACATTTTTTATTTCAATATCTAAAATCCCCAAATCACATATTATCATATTATACAATATGTCCATATTTATAGCAATAATAAATTTGATTACATGAACATGAAAAAACTTTTTCAAATGTTCCCCTCTTTTTAAAAAAATATGCTTATAAAAAATAATACTTCTAGAATTAACTTACACTTGCCATGGCAACCAACTTGCCAGGGAAATGCTTTATAGAATTTGATCAAATAATCAGTTGGAAAAAAACAAACAATTTAGAATATGGGAGCACTATACTCCCAGAATTAATATTGTATTATGAAATCAAAACCATCTTGCATTGTTTCAAAATTGGAGAAATAGATGAATTAAACAAAATACACATGGAAGAATAAGAGACAATGAAATTCAAACTGGGGAAATCTAAATGAATATGAACTTAATATTAATAAGAGAATTACAAAATATAAATTTGATTACATGAATATAAAAAGCTTTTGCAAGTGTTCCCCTTTTTAAAGCAAAGTATAAAACACAATCTTAAAAGCATGAAAATCTCTATGAAAATAAGCCCATACTATTAATTTCAAAATGTAGATGTAATAGCATGGAAATCTTTATGTAACCTTTGAACTGACACTATTTCTCTGAGTGAATTTAGAACATTTTTTATTCTGATATCTAAAATCCCCAACTCTCACATTAATACCTTGCTGTTTACTTCTACATTTCTGCAAAATATGTCCCCGTTTTTTGCAGTAGAAGTGGATTCTTGAAATATGATGATTGTCTTGTACATTTTTATTCAGCTTAAGTTTCTCTTATTTGTCTTTAACCCCTTTATTTTCTCTGCTGGTCCTTTCATAATACAAATACTTTATAAGGTTACTAATTAAAGACAAAAGCAAATTAATAAAATGATTATGAACAAAATGAACATATCTGGAATTTAAAGGGTTTTCTAAGGTTGGTTAGGGGGAATTACAGCAAGTTGAGTCAGAATTACAGCTTGGCTGGGGCAGGGCTGAGGCTGGTTGCTCTGGTAAGGGAGTAGAAGCTGGGAGTGCTGGTAGAGGAGGCTGCACATATGCAAGCTCAGGACCTGAGGAGGTGGATTAGATCTCTTGACCTCCCTGGCAGGAAGATAAAGGGGCATGGTCACAGGAGGAGTAGGAGGTGGCACCAGGGGAGGGGGAGGAGATGGATCCCGAGAGGAGGGGGCAAGACCATCTCTCCCACGTGCTGCACAGCTGCAGGATTTACACTCAAACATGTCAGTTCAGCTGGGAAGGGACCAGTGCAATCTGAATCAGGCTTGTAGTCTAACTCAGGCCTGGACTCCCCTTTCCCCACCCACAGGGGGACAAAGGCTTTTAGAGGCTATGTCGTTGCCTCCAGGCATGCAAAATTAGAGAAACACTTAGTGTTAGAATCTGAAAAAACTGATGTCTTCTCCTGTACAAACTCCTTGCTGGCTTTATCCCATAGTTCCCAATAAATTAAATCTTTGGGGGACTCGAAGTGCAGGATTATTTGCAAAGTTTTCAGTGTTAAGTGGTCAAAAGATCCATTCACTAACCAGTTGTTTTCCAGTAAGCTAGAATATTTTTAATGGCACATAAAACACAGTTTGATAAACCTTGCTTTTGTCATGCCTGGCTGAATCGGTAGCTTATAAGAGTCCCATGCTGCGATTATTTTCTCAAGGGGGGAGTCCAGAATTATGATATGGAATGCATTATCATCAATTCCCTTCTTGTAATTGAAAAATTTCCTCACTATAACACAAAGAAAAGTAAGAATGAAAATAAAAATAGGAATAGAACATTTGAATTCATAAGGAAACAAGCATACACACGCAGTCAATCCTGGCCTGGGTGAATAGCCAGGAAAGGAAACTTGCAAGGCTAAAATTTAGAAGGGCTTTTTTGAGCCATTGAAAATAGGAGACTAAAATTAGAAAAAAGGTACTTAAGAGGTAAAGTATATATTTAGCAGCTAATTTAAAACTTAAAGAAACAGCACATGGTAAATAGGGGGAAATCCTTACCCAACTGGGAAGATCAGAAGATTGCAGGATTCAGGATTCTCCTTGTGGTCCCCAATCTGTAAGGGCCTAAAATTCTAGCTGTAATGTCTAAAATCTAATGAGTTATTGTCTTAAATTAGAAAATGTATAACACCAGTCTTTGGACATTAAGTATTTATTAAAGTATATTAGGGGTTAGTAAAGAGAAACATGTGGATAAAGTATGAAGTCACTTTCAATTCTGTAGTCATATGATTATGTGATTTAGGGAAGAAGATGAACAGATTTTTTTCCCATTAGTAGTTGGAAGTTAGCAGCCAATTGGTCACTGAGGCTACTCAATTGCCTTGAGAAGATGACTCTGACGCTGGTCAGCAGCTGGGGTTTGGTTGCACTGTGGGGCTTCTGTAGAGACTTCCCACTAAGTATGTTTCCATCAAGGGTACCTAGTGAATACATGGTGAACACTTTCCCCTTATTCTAACTCTTTGGTATCTTGAATGATGTAGCTATGTCTATTTTCGCTTCATTTGTGGAGGGTAGTCTTAATAAGAGTGAATATTATTGTATAATTTAAAGTTTGCACTTTGAATGCTTTAGTTCTTTTGAACTTCACAGCAATACTTTCAGGCAGGTAATAAAAAAGTTATTCTTCGCATTTCACAGATGAGAATGCTCAGGTTGAAATATAATGCACCTAAAGCTAGAAAGGACTTCAGAGCTCTCTGAGTCCAATCCTCCACCTCTCTCTTTTTTTTTGTTGTTCTTTTCTTGTTTGTTTGTTTTTTAACAGGGCAATGAGGGTTAAGTGAGTTGCCCAGGGTCACACAGCTAGTAAATGTCAAGTGTCTGAGGCCGAATTTGAACTCAGGTCCTCCTGAATCCAGGGCAGGTGCTTTATTCACTGTACTACCTAGCTGCCTCCCCTCTCTCTCTCTTTTTTTTTTTTTTGCGGGGCAATGGGGGTTAAAGTGACTTGCCCAGGGTCAGACATCTAGTAAGTGTCAAGTGTCTGAGGCCAGATTTGAACTCAGGTACTCCTGAATCCAGGGCCGGTGTTTTATCCACTGCACCACCTAGCTGCCCCCCGCCTCTCTTTTTTAATATGGAAAAGTGAGGCCCAGAGATGTTAAGTAATTTTTCCAAAGTTATACAGGTTGTAAATTTCATAACCTGGATTCAAACTTGGGTTTTATGGATCCACTTTTATCACTTTTTCCATGGTACCATAATTCATGACTTGCCCATATTCATATAGACAGGTATATTATCAGGATTTTTATATTTCAAGTACAATGTCTTGTCAGAGTCAGGATTTTTGTATTTCAAGTGCCTAGTAAAGGACCTAGAACACAGTAGGGATTTAATAAATTCTGATGGATTATTTGGCTTCTATTTTAGTTTTTAATTAAACTTTAACTTTTCTCTGGTTTTGCCATCATTTCTGATAAGGATTCAATATCTTTGGATTTTTTCCTATTTAAAACTGACTGTTGGGGGCAGCTAGGTGGCACAGTGGATAGAGCACCAGCCCTGGATTCAGGAGGACCTGAGTTCAAATCCAGACTCAGACCCTTGACATTTACTTAGCTATGTGACCCTGGGCAAGTCACTTAACCCCAATTGTCTCACCCAAAAAAAAAAAAACCCACCAACTGTTTAATTATTGTCTTTTGAACTTAACTGACCACAAGTTTATAGGTCTGACTAGATAAACTAGCTAAGGTTAATTATTGTTTTCTGAACTTATTTGACCATGAAAGGTCAACACATCCATAAAGAACTTGAAATCTTCAGAGATCAAGATTTGAATAAGATTCATTAAGCTTCTCAGTTGAATCCTCATTTAAATTACCTCTCCTGAGCCCCCAGGTGGTACAGTGGATAAAGCACCAGCCCTGGATTCAGGAGGACCTGAGTTCAAATTTGGCCTCAGGCACTTGACATTTACTAGTGATGAATTCATTTGTAAATCCATCTAGTCCTGGAGAGTTCACTTAGGGCTTGTTTAATTTCTTTTTCTAAAATAGAATTCCTTAAGTAATCTATTTCCTGATCTGTTAAGTAGGCAATTTATATGTTTCTAAATATTCTTCTATTTCATTTACATTATCAGTTTTGTTGGCACAAACTTGGGTGAAATAGCTTCTAATAAGTGTTTTTATTTTTTTCTTCATTGGTTGTGAAGTTATCCTTTTCATTTTTGATAAAGATAATTCGGTTTTCTTCTTCTTAAATGTCAATCAACTTAAACCCAAAGATTCCAGCTTCTGGGAAAAGAACTCACCATTTGACAAAAAGTGCTAGGAAAACTGGAAAATAGTATGTCAGAAACTAGTTATAGACAAACATTTCACATCATATACCAAAATAAGGTCAAAATGGGTGCCTGATTTAGACATAAAAGATGGTATCATAAGCAAATTAGGAATAGTTTACCTGTCAGATCTATGGAGAAGGGAAGTATTTATGACCAAGCAAAACACAGAGAACATTATGAAATACAAATTGGATAATTTTGATATATTGAATTAAAAAGGTTTTACACAAACAAAATCAAAGGAACCAAGATTAGACAGAAAGCAAAAATCCTGGGAAACAATCTTTATAGCAAGTGTCTCTGATAAAAGTCTTGTTTCTCAAATATATAGAGAACTGAGCCAAATTTATATGACTACAAGTCATTGCCCAATTAAGAAATGGTCAAAGGATATGAACAGGCAGTTTTCAGATGAAAAAAAGTCAAAGCTATCTATAGCTTATGAAAAATGTTATAAATCACTTTTGATTAAAGAAATGCACATTAAAACAACTCTGAGGTACCACCTCACACCTATCAGATTAGCTAATATGACAGAAATAGAAAATGATAAATATTGGGGAAATCATGGGAAAATTGGTACACTAATGCATTGTTGGTAAGGTTGGGGAGTGATCCAACCATTCTGGAGAGCAATTTGAAGGGCAAACTGTATGGGTATGCCCTTTGATTCATCAATATCAATACTAGGTCTGTATCCCAAATAGATAACGAAAAGGGGTAATTGACCTACATGTACAAAAATATTTATGACAGTTCTTTTTGTGGTGGCAAAGGATTGGAAATTGAGGGAATACCCATCAATTGGGGAATGACTGAACAAGTTGTGGTATATGAATGTAATGCTATAAGAAATGATGAGCAGGCAAATTTCAGAAAATCCTGGATTTACATGAACTGATGTTGAATGAAATGAGGAAAACAGCAATATTGTGTGATCAACTATGATTAACTTAACTCTTCTCAGAACTATAGTGATCCAAGACAATCGCAAAAGACTCATGGTAGAAAATATTATCCACCTCCAGAGAAAGAATTGATAGACTCTGAATAGAGATTCACTCTCTTTTTTTCATATTTTTTTTCTTTTTTGTTCTGTTTCTTCTTTCACAAAATGACTAACATGGAAATGTTTTACATGATTGCACATGTAAAACATATCAGAATGCTTGCCATTTGAGGAAGAAGGGAAAGGAGGTAGGGAGGGAGATAAATTTGGAAATCAAAATCTTATAAAAAATGAATGTTGAAAATTGTCTTTACCTATAATTGAAAAAAATACTACTTTAAAGATCAAATCAAATTCAATCATCTATTGGATTATTGATTTTTTAAAAAACAGTTCTTACTTTTGTTATTTCAACTTTTTAACTTTCAAATTTGTTAACCTTGCCTTTGGTTTTCTGGATTTTTATTTTAAAATTTAATTTTTAATACATTTTATTGATATTTCCCATTTCTTGCATCACCATAGGATCCCAGCTATATAAAAAATAGTGTTTTTAGAGTGTAAAAACAGCCCTAGAACTGATCAACACATTGAAAAAGTTGAAAAATAAGTGCAAATGAATATACACTAGCTAGGATGTCACATAAAGGATTGTAATATTGATATGATTATAATAGAGGCTCTGTAGATTTGACCTCAGAGATTCTTACAAACTGGATAATCAATCATTAACTATTAAATATGTATTAAAGTTATTTTAATACTATTCTGTTGTAAGATAGAATCACAATGGTTGCTGAAATTAAGAGACTGTATTAACTCCCATCACCTTTAACAATGCATATTTTTCTTTCATTAAAAAAGGTAATTAAGAGGGGCTACTATACTTTGATCTTCAAAACCCAAATTGTTTGCTACCAAGATTTTGATATTATTATTATTATAGTTAAATCAAATTAATTATGTAGCCAAATACTCTTATTGTTCATCTCTTGGCCTTCTAGATATTTCCATATTAATAACAGTAAGTTGACTCTTAATAGCTTGCTAACAATAAATAGGTACATAGTAAAAAAACAAATTTTGTTGAATTAAATTTGTCTATGTGGCATAAGATATTCTCTAATTTGAAAATAGATAGATGAATTAATTAATTAATACCAACTTTCATGCTCATAAATGCAAATCAGTTTTGGGAATCAGTACCAAAGGGCAGAAACACATAGGGGTTGATACTGTCTTTGTTTTCCTTAATGAACATGGTTTTTCAAAATGGAAGAAGAAACGAGGTGAATTTTTAAAAATCTAAGACTTGTCAGAAGAACAATGAATCTGATTCTGGAAGATATGCATCAATGAAGAAACATTTATTTTGTGCCTACTATGTGCCAGGCACTGTGCTAAGTGCTGGGGATACAAAAGGAGACAAAAGACATTTTTTGCACTCGAGGGACTTACAAGTGAATAGGAGAGTCAATTAGAAAAGAAATATATACAATGCAAGCTATATATAAGATAAATAGGAAATAATTAAGAGGCAAAGCCCTGAAATTAAGAGCAGTAGAGGAAGACTTACTGTAGAAGATGGGATTTGAGTTAAGACTTAAAGAAAGTCAAGGAAGTCAGTAGTCTGAATAAAGTAGGTTGAGTATTCTAGGCGTGGGTAATAGCCAGAGAAGATGCTTGGGGCTTAGATGGAGAGTCTTGTTTGTGGAATAGGCAAGTGGCCAGTGAAACTGGATCAAAGCATAGATGACAAGGAGTAAGGTACAAGAAAACAAGAAAAATAGAGACTTGTATTTCTTCCTGGAGACAGTAGGGAGCCACTGGAGTTTATTGAACATGAGGGTTACATGAATTAAAGCAAGGTGAACAGGAAAAACAATTTAGACAGTAACAAGAATAGGCTAATGATGGTCAACAGTGAAAGACTTAGCTTGATATGATGATCCAAGACAATTCAAAAGAAACCATAATGAAAAATGTTTCCCACCTCCAGAGAGAGAAATGATGAACTCTAAGTACAGAATGAGGCATATGATTTTTCATTTTATTTTTCCTGCTTTTGTTTCTCACAAGGCTAATATGGAAATATGTTCTGCATGACCACATATATAATTCATATCCCATTTCTTGACTTCTTAATGGGTGCGGGAGGGGACAGATGGAAAGAGAGAATTTGGAACTTGAAATTCTAAATATTAATGTATAAAAGTAAAAACCAAAAAGCAGACATCAAGAGTTATGCCCTAAGAAGATAGTGATATCACCTAAAGCACCCCTTGTCTGTCTTCATATCAATTCTTTCCTATCATGATGCCCTTTTGGTTATTTGTAATTTTTAAAAATCCCAAACTAGGCTTGAAAGACAGAAAATTTGAACCCTGATCCTATCTCCCAATTCAGTGTTCTCTCCAAACTGTCCCAACTGACTACATTGAGCAACCTTTTCCTTTGTTTAGAAAGATAAAAAGAGTGTACCTTTCAGGGTGGAACTCCTCTGGTTCTGGCCAGTGTTCTGGGACATGATGAAAGACAAAGGGCAGGGTCATTACTGTCCACTGACCTCAATAGTTTTCTTAGCAACCTTTTCAATCCTGCCAGCTATGGGGAACAGCCTGATATTTTCATGTATCACCATGTCTAGGTACTCCATCTGTACCAGGGCATCATACGTGACTGCTTTCTGCAAAGAGAACCAACAGTTCTAAGTAGTAAATTCTAAATACTAAGGTGGCATACCACATCTACCTTAGGATGAATCTATACTAACTCCAGTGGACAACTGGTCACCAGATGTTACAGTAATAAGTTCTGAAGGAAAGCTACAAAAGTATTTTTACTGTTGAACCTATGAAATGTTGGGAATCACTAAAGTTGTCAATGTGCTAATGAAGGTTCAAAACTTCTGAGATCTAAAATTTGCATCTATATAAAGAGCACTAAAGGAAAAAAAATCCTTATAAAACTGTGGAATTTTATGAGAGATGCTATCACCTTTATTGGGGGTGTAGATGGGGAGATGGTACCAGATGTACAAATTGTAATTGGGTTAGTTATTTCCTTTTTGACAAGGCCAATTGTCTGTGAACTATCAGGGTTCAATAAAAAAAAACCAACAATGGAAGGAAATCTCTCTCTGAAGTCAAGTGTCCTGTGCCCATTTCTGGTCTTCTAGGCTAACTGCTAAGTTATCTATAATTGATCTAATCAGCAAGTAATTCCCTTGAGGATTTATGCTAGTTGCTTTCTGAAAACCCTCCCTTTCTCACTGATGGTAATTAAAGAACTGAGCTACCAGAATTCCTAAAACTGTGTTATATTCTCTCTAAGCATCAGTTTCCTCTTCTGTTAAATAAAGGGGTTAGAAATGATGGTTTCTAAGTTTCCTTCCATCTATAAATCCAAATTCCAATTTACTAAGTTATATTCAAGAATGTCAGAACCACTGATTGTTTAATTATTAGTTTCTAGAAAGAAGAACCATATTGCTTAAGTATGGGTGGGTCTGTGAAATGGAATTTAATTAATTTCTTGATTTCTCTAGGAAAGGGATTATTCTTGTTATTCAGTGAATCAATGTTGACTCTAAATGAAGTGCTAATGATCATATCCATGTTGTAGGTTCAAAAGATGCTGAGCAGAGAAAGCAAAAGGGCACATCTTCTTTCATCTCCAAGCAAAGACATGAAGTGAGAATCTAAATCATTGGTATCAAAATCAATAGAAACTGGGGTCACTAAACTATACAAAAAGATACATGTGGGCCATATACTGAATTAGAAAACCATGTATTAATATTAACTATGTTCTATTTTTTTTTTAATTTTATTATAAATTATTATTTTTTTTTTTACCGAGTGAGCCACAGTTAGTGGGTGTTGCATGGAGGAACATCCAACAAAGGAGATTGAGAAAGAATGGTCAGAGAGATGGGGAAGGATCAAGACAAATCAGAATCACAAAACACAAGAGAGGAGAGAGCATACAGAAAGAAAAGGCGACTAACTGTGTCAAATGCTGCAATGGAGTGAGGAAAGATTAAAATCAATACACGGTCACTAAATCTGACAACTAAGCGAGCAGTAAAAGAGATGAAGCTAAGATGGCAGAGAAGCAAGAAGTACAAAGAGCTCCCTCCATTCCCAAACTTGTCTAGAAAATGTAGCAGACTGGCTCCAAAAGAGAGGAAAAAAGTTATAGGTTTATATGAGTCATTTGTTCAGGTTAGGTTGGCAGAGGGAGACAGATATAGGCCAAAAATTAGTCCTATGGGACATTCCAACAGAGACTTTGCCCAAGAGAGATAAAAGGTCCTAAACTCACACTGGAACACTGTGGTCTCATGCAGCATACAAGAACAGGAGCCAACTGGCTGATTTTTGCTTCCTGTGCCTTTCCGTTTACCAGATCCAGTGCAGACTGTGAAGGGACCAGTACCCAGATGTGAGGATCAGTCACAGGCAGTATAAAGCAAGTGAGAAATTCAGAAGCAAACAGCAACAATGTGCCTCAGACCCCAGGAAAAGAGTTTGTTCATTTCTAGCTTTTAGACAAATCTGAAGTACCTCAGTTCAGAAAAAAACTATTGCTGCTTAGACCCAAATACAAGTCAGGAACCTGCAGAGCTCAACCTCATTGGGGCAGGGGAAAGGGAAAGAAATTACCACACTTTGCTCTGGATAAGACCACTTAGAGCATCCAAAGTGTGTACGTTTCCGGTATGATATGGCCTTTGGAGCCTGGGATAATAAAACAACCAATATCCCCAAGAAAGCTGCAACAGAACCAACTCAGGCATTCTCTCCAGAAGTGTGTAGAACCTGGATCTAACATAAAGGTGTTTTTTTTTTTAATTTTAAGAGTTAAGTTGAATGATAAAGTGGAAGCCAGATTACAAAGGGTTCGGAATAGAACAGAAAAAAAGAAAGAAGGAGCAAAAGTAGTAAATGGCTTTCTCGAGGGGTTTAGCCTCAGAGGAGAAAACCCAATCGTGTTGTCCTTTACACTTGGTTTATTAATTAAAAAGTCAAGAGAACAACTCTACAAGTAGGTATTTCAGTTTTGGGGAAAGGATGTCAGGAGACAGGCTTAAGTAAGGAGGCTCTTCTGATACTTCTCAGCTTCCTATAGCTGTTGCCTCCTTACTTATTCTTTCACAGTTACAGGCTTGCTTTTCTCTGCTTCCTTTTACATGATCTTCACTAAAACATCCCCATGTTAGTTTATGATGGGAAATATCTAAATGCCAAATGACAATATTTACAAATGGAAAATTCAGTTCCAGAATAAACCAGATTTCCCAAGTGAGAAGAATCATGATGATATTTCATTAATTCATTTCTGTCTTATATTCTAAGAATATAAAGAATTTTTTATCTGTAAAAGGAACAGATGTTCTAGGACATGTAGTCTAACTACTTCATTTTTAAAATGTGGAAAATGGGGGAAGCTAGGTGGCACAGTGGATAGAGCACTGGCCCTGGATTCAGGAGGACCTGAGTTCAAATCCAGCCTCAGACACTTAACACTTACTAGCTGTGTGACCCTGGGCAAGTCATTTAACCCCAATTGCCTCACCAAAAATTAAATTAAATTAAAAAATAATAATAATAAAGGCTAGTTGACTGACTGCCTGACAGTTAAATGAGCCTTATCAATTTAAAAAATGTGGAAAATGAAGCTCATGGTGGTTCAGTGATTTGCCAGTGGTCACTCAGGTAATAAGCATTAGTGAGATTTGATATCAGATTCTCTAATGCCAGAGACAGTGCTTTCTGCATTATATCACACAAAAAAAATAGGAAGCAAAAGATTCCTGTAAAGGAGACTCAAATTTGTTGACATTAATTATGCTTTAACTGAAAAAATCATTGGTGGATTTTTTTTTCTCTACCCTCTACTCAGTCTTCTAAAATCTAACCAGTGTTTATTGTTTTATCTTCTTGAGTTTCCATTTGTAAGTGTTGGAGACAACACTGTTCGAATTCTCTTCCATTGGGCATCTTCAGTCATTGAGACAGCACTCTCCAAAATCCCTGCTGGACCAAACATCTAGGAGAAAGAAGTACAAGATATTAAATGGTAGAACCAGAACTAGAAGTCCATTAGACTTCCCAGCATAATGAACTAACTTTTTCCTAAAAATCCATAATATATTAACTGACTCTTTATGGCCCATGGACTTTGGTGACAAGAATTTTCTTTTCTGGGTCCTTAAAAGCTGTTACTGTTGTACTTGAAAGAGTAGTTTCCAAGCAAAATTGCTTCCAAGGATGATGTCTAGTGGCACTAGAAGCGTTCCTAGACTATATTGCTATACTATAAGTTGTGGGGAAAATTCAGGTGGGAATAGCAGTTGCCTCAGATGGGCATTTTTACGCCAGTGAAATCACAAGTCTAGTCAATATCCACCAGAGCACTGAGGGAACAGAGGTGCAAAAGAAACTCCTTTTGAATAAACAGCTTATTCTGCCAGAAAGAGTAAATAACAACTGACAACCACCCAGGCAGAATTTAGTGTAAAACATTTTCCTACAACATTGAAGGACAAGTGCACTATGATTTATCTTAGAGAAATCTGAGAACTAACAAAGAATCAGAGGATCCTAGACCTCGAGAGGAGAGTCCAATTCTCTCATTTTACAGATGAGGAAACTGAGTCTAGGGAGAATAATTGATTTGGCCAAAGACACATAGGTAATAAGCATCAGAGCTGGTATTTGTATCCAAGTCTCTTGAGACAATGAGCTTTCCATTGTCCAAAGCCAGCAAAGGAGATCTCATAGAAACTCAGTTTGTGATATGATAGAACAGTGCCAAAGAAATGAAGAGGTGCTGGCCCCAGAATTCTCAGGTGTCCTTGTGTGTCCAGGTCCCATATCTGTAAAGTGAGAGAAAAATACAAAGTCTTTAGAGTCAAGGTAAAGACCAAAAACACAAATAGCCTAGTCCACCTTTCAATAATTGAAGAAAATGAGCTATAAAGTTAACTCTGAGTTAAGGATTGGTTCGCTCAGATCCAAATGGCAAAGGAGCATTTCCAGAAATACTTCATAGCTCTTACAAACATCCTGAGATATTACCCTGCCAAGTTGATATTACTAGAAGTTCCACCTGAGACTCAGTAAGGCCTGAGACAACACATTAGGTGTAATTAAGTTTGGCAAGCCTCAAGTAAACCATCATCAGCATTGCTGCTGGAATATACTCCCCCTCAGCATGGATTCATTCTATCATTACTACAGCTTAACTCTATTGTCCTGTGACTAGGACCAAGTCTCTGTTGCTAGACTAGACCCAGTCCAGGGTCAATACATCTTACATATAACCAAGATAGCTCTGGACATGAATCTAAGACATGAATCTCAGAGCCTTCCTCTTCAGGACCCAAGCCATCTCTGGTGCCTCATACACCAGACCACTCCTCTTTTGAACCAGAACACCAGACACCACAATCACAGTTTCCAATATCTTTCACTCAACTTAATGACCTACCCCAAGACCAAAGACTTAGATACCACATACCTTACTGTTAGAACATTATATTCAAGAATTGCTATTTACACCATTCCTAATAACCTTCCTTTCTTGATACTAGAAAGAGAAATGACTCTTTGCTATGACTAGCATATTCCTACTACTTACTCTTCCCACATGACTAAGCAAAAATCACCCACTTTCCTTGCCACTATTGCCCATTCTCTTATCCATATACATCATAGTTCTACCCCCTTGGGTAGCAATCCAGCTCTGCCCCCCTTCCATTGTGTCCTCTGGATCTGCATTCTATTATCAACATATTTCCCTTCATCTCCTGGATTCTCATGCCCTCAGATCCACTAGTCCTGGTGGAGGAGTCAGTATACTCCTTCCTGGCTCCTTAGTGCCATTCCCAGATCCTTCCTCTGTCATCACTGAGCAACTTGTCCTCTTTTGAATTTCATTCTATCCAGATATATCTTACCCAATCCAATTCTGGAAGTAGTTATACACTGAATTACAGTTTGTTCTCTCTTTCCGCATGCAGTTCAGAAAATTTCTCACTCTTCCTCTGTAGCCTAACATTGTCTATGTGCCAGGCATTATTCAGTTAGTCCCCAAAGCACCCTGACCTCCCTATTCCTTAATCTCAACTCCCATGTCCTGTTCCTTCATTTCCCATCAGTTACGTATAGGGATAATAGCAACCTTGATCTCTTTATCACCCCAGTATTCCACTTCTATGGTTAAGGATTCTAAAATTGCTTTATCTGACCACATTTTATAATTTCTTTTCTCTCTACATCTTGTTTTTCATAATCCCATTCTTCATTTTTACCTTGAACTCTAGTCCCTACACCATTCAGTTTCCTCCTAACCTCCCTTTGTTTTGTAAAAATATAATAATTTTATATTAATAAGCATTTTCTCACTCTCCCTCCATCCTCAAGCACACACACACACACAGAAAAGAAAAGGGAAAACAAAATCTCTGTAATAAATAAAAGCTATGCAAAACACATCCCCACTTTGTCCATGTCCAAAAATACATGCATTCCTTTGTATAGCTAGTCCTCACCTTTGTCAACATTGTAAATGGACAACATTCTAAATCATTAATCATTTAGAATCATACTTAATCATTATTAGGATCAAAATTCTTAACTTTTTCAAAACTAAACATTTTTAAAATATTATAATATTAATTATTTTCCTGGTTCTTCTTACTTTGCATTCAGTCCAAAGTGAGGTTCAAGTCATACCCTTCCCCCATCCTTCTTCATTTGTTTGGATTTCTACCTTCACTTCCAATTATGGGATATATCCCCTCCATTCTTTTTCTTTTCTTCCCCAATGTTTTCATTCTCTCCTCCCTTTCCTTTCTCCCTGAAGATCATCAAAGCATTAGAATAATCACTCATGAGTTTTCCATCTTATTTGACTGCTTCTATGACCCCAACTGGCTCTATACCTCTCAAGATATTGCATCCTACCCCTCACCCAAATGAAATGCAAATACTTCATCCCTAAAAGACTTTAGACTTAACCAATTGCCCACCTTTTATATATCTCTTTACTCCCAAGTTTATAGTTTAAAGTTTTTACTTAAATCTGATCTTTTCATCAAGAATGTTTTGAAGTTCTCTATTTAATTGTCAATCCCCTTTTCCCCGGTATAATTATACCCAGTTTTATTGGGCATATTATTGTTAGTTCTAAGTGTTTATCATATACTTTATGGAATACCATATACCACACTCTCTGTTCCTTTTCAATATTAATGTTAAATCTTACAAGTTCCTGTCTGTAGCTATTTATTACCTAAATTATTTTTTCTTAGTATTTGCAATAGTTTGCTTTCCTTTAGAAGCTTTGCATGTTATGTTGGTGCTGACGTTCCTAAGGGGTTTTCATTTAGAAATTTCTTTCCAGAACTATCTGGTGAATTCTTGCAATTTTTACTTTACACTCTAGTTGAATGAGATTTAGGAACTTTCCCCTCCTGATTTCCTGAAATATGATTTCTGGGCACTTTTTTCTGGTCATGACTTTCAGATAGCACATTGATTCTTAAATGATCTCTCCTTGATCTGTTATCCAAGGCATTTTTTTTTAATTTGATACCCTACATTATCTTCTATTTTTCAATGTTTTGGCCTTGTTTTAATATTTCTTCTTGTCTTATAAAATCATTATCCTCTGTTTGCTCTATTCTAAATTTCAAGGAGGTAGTTACTTGGGTAAGACTTTGTATCTTTTATGATCAACAGCTAATTATTTTTCTAAGTGTTTTTTTAACAACTCATTTCTTTTCCAGTTCCTTCCTGTGTCATTCTCAATTCATTTATAATATCATTATAAATTCATTTTTAGCTCTTGAATTTATTTCTTCCAGGGATTCTAACTGATTTCGTGGGTAAGTTGTGGTTATCTTTGAGGCTTTCTTCATAGTTTTTGAGTTATTTTCATCTTCTTGGTTTATGCCCGGGGTATCTTTGGTCTCCTAATAACTCTTATCATTTTTGTTTTGTTTTGGTTTTTTATTTAGTCATGCCTTTATTCATTTGTCCTAGGCAGCCTGGTATCACAGACATAGATAGGAGACCTTTTGGAGTTGAATCTGCAATGATAGCTCCTCTGGAATCTCCCATACCATTTTACTGTGTGGAGTATCAAGTCCACAGTATTATTCACCTAGGGGCTTTGGGCACTGAGTCCCTAGTGAAGAAGTTTTCCAAAGCCCCAAGTTGCTAGTCTGGGGTTGAGGTGAGTTTAAAATCATATCTTGGTGTCCATGTGCTGCAAATCTACTCCAGAGTCTTAGGTGCTGATTTCGGGCTCCCTCTACAAGCTGTCTACCCTGGGCTGAGGCCTGAATTTGTGATCTCTTTGTGCTCTATGAATATTGTGATCCAAATCACATGATGATATGATAGATGAGATGAGATTATGTTAGTGTATTCTTGGGCAGGCTACTACTCCTATCTGAACCTCAAGTTTCTTATCCATCAAATGAGGGAGGAATTGATGGAGTTGTAGGAAATAATCTCCAAGCTCCTTCCTAGGTTTCATATCCTATGTTCCTATAAACACTGTAATACATTATTACCCTCAGTCAGTAGTGCCTCAAAGAGACATACATTAACAGTCCTGACTTCCAGCGTGGGATTTAGGATGATCAAATCATAAATCTAAAGTTGTAGGGAGATTCAGAGTCCAACTTTAGAGTCTGCCCATTCCATGAATGGGAAAATTGAGGTTCAGCAATTTAAGTTCCTTGGCCAAAGACCCATGGGTAAGTGAGCATCAAGAAGGCATCTCTCTTGGGGCAGCTAGGTGGTGTAGTGGATAGAGCACCGGCCCTGAAGTCAGGAGTACCTGAGTTCAAATCCGGCCTCAGACACTTAACACTTACTAGCTGTGTGACCCTCGGCAAGTCACTTAATCCCAATTGCCTCACAAAAAAAAAAAAAAAAAAAAAAAAAAGAAGGCATCTCTCACCACAGAGCTCATTATCATTTTCATTTACTAGGTGCCTCTTAAGATATCAGTGTTGTTGTAATATTGGTGTAATTGCAGAAGAATCCCATAGCATGTAATGCCGACTTGTCCTAAAAGCTTGATGATCTTCTGGTGTTAACTGATAGTTCCTAGAAAGAAACCTAGATATTGATATTATGATGTTAAACTATCTCTCTATTAAATAATAGCTTCTTTTCCTCCAACCTAGTCAATTTTTATATCCACATGGAAAATTAGCTTTAAGTGCCCATTATTCCCTTACAAGGGGTTTTGAAAAACCTGGTGAACAAGTTGCAAATTAAAATGAATTTCTACTTCCTGGCTAAATTAGTGTTATTCAGCACCTACAAGAAGAAACAAAAAAGAAATTTTAAGAAGTTCTTTTGTGAATTTTCCTCCACTATTGAGCAATGACAATTGTCTCATTTTGTGGACCTAGGACACGCTAAAAGAAAACTACAGTATTTTGGTCAAGATGAGCATTAGCAAATAAGCTGTAATTTTTGGGACATAAAGAAATACCTTTCAAATTCTTTAGGAATGAATAATAAAATAGAGAGCAAATCATAGGGAGGCAGAGCCAAGATGGCAGAGGAAAGGCAGTAACTTCTCAGAGCTTCCTACACAATCATGAAAAATCCTCCAAATAAGGCCATAAGACAGTTCCTGGAGAAGCAGAACCCACTAAAGGACAGCGTGAGATCATTTTCCAGCCAAAGATGGCTTAGAAGGTCGGTGGGAAAAGTCTGTTGTACCAGGGAGAGAGAGAAGCCCCGCCTTGCTGCCACACATGCAGATTCAGCCCCAAGCCACACCAGAGAAAGAGACCTCCAGAGCCTCTGAATCAGCTGCACTGGTGGCTTCTCCTGCAACTAAGTTCATGGTCTGGTAAGAGGGCTGAGTGGCTTGCTAGGGGGAGATTACAGGGGTCTCTGCTGGTGCTGAAGCAAAACTCAGTTGTTTTGCCAGAGATGTGAATCAGGAAGTAGTCTTAAGTGCCAGCCTAGGTGAGGGAGGGGTATGGGCTTGCCAGAGCTAGCAACCACAGTGAAACAGATTAGTTTTGTTTCTGGGTTAAAGAGCAAGTAGGCTTGGGGTTATTTACAGACCTGAGCACAGGCCAGGTGAGTGCAGAATGAGCCTCTCCTTAAATCATACTACCTAGGATCCTCTGAAGCTTGGAACAGTGCATCCTGGAAGCAGTGTCCCACTTTAAGAAGGAGTTAAAAGTCAAGATATAGCCTAGAAAATGAGAAGACAGAAAAAGATGTGACCATAGAAAGTATCTTTAGTGACAAGGAAGATCAAAATAGACCCTCAAAAGTAGATAACAAAGTCAAAGCTCCTACATCAAAAGCTTCCAAGAAAAATATGAATTTTTCTCAGGCCATGGAAGCACTCAAAAAGGATTTTGAAGATAAAGTAAGAGAGGTAGAGGAAAAAATGGAAAGAGAAATGAGAGTGATGCAGGAAAGTCATGAAAAAAGTCAACAACTTGAAAAGCCAAATAGAAAAGTTCTCTGAAGAAAATAATTGCTTAAGAATTAGGATTGAACAAATGGAAGCTAATGACTTTATGAGAAATCAATCCACAATAAAGCAAATCCAAATGAATGAAAAAAATAAAGGGCAATGTGTAGTATCTCCTTGGAAAAACAGCTGACCTGGAAAATAGATCAAGGAGTAATATTTTGAAAATTATTGGACTACCTGAAAACCATGATCAAGATAAAAGCTTAAACATCATCTTCCAAGAAATTGTCAGGGAAAATTGCCCTGATATTCTAGAAGCAGAAGGTAAAATAGAAATTGAAAGAATACACTGATCACCTCCTCAAAGAGATCCCAAAATGAAAATATCCAGGAATATTATGGCCAAATTACAGAACTCCCAGGTCAAGGAGAAAATATTGCAAGCAGCCAGAAAGAAACAATTCAAGTACTGTGGAGCCCCAGTCAGTATAGCACAAGATCTAGCAGCTTCTACATTAAAGGACCAGAGGGCATGTAATATGATATTCTGGAGGGCAAAGGAATTGAAATTACAACCAAAAATCACCCACCCAGCAAAACTGATTATAATCTTTCAGGGGAAAAGGGGGACTTCAATGAAAAAGAGGACTTTCAGGCATTCATGATGAAAAGACCTGAACTTAATAGAAAATTTTACTTTCAAATACAAGACCCTAGAGAACCATAAAAACGTAAACAGGGAAAAGAAATCATGAGGGACATTAAAAGGTTAAACTGTTTACATTCCTATATGGAGAAATGATACTTCTAACTCATAAGAACTTTCTCAGTATTAGGGCAGCTGAAAGTAATAAAGTTAGATAGAGGACACAGGTGGGAATTGATTATGAAGGGATGATATCTGTAAAACATTTTTTTTGTTTATTGTTTTTGTTTTTGTTGTGTGGGGCAGTCAGGGTAGGGTGGCATGCACAGGATAGAGCAGCTCGTGAGTGACTTATGTCTGAGGCCAGATTTGGGCTCAGGTTCTACTGGGTCCAGGGCAGGTGCTTTGTCTACCATGTCACCTAGCTCCCCATGATAACATCTTTAAAATAAAATTAAGGGGTGAGAGAATTGCCCTTGGAAAAAGGGAAAGTGAGAGGTGGAATGGGGCAAAGTATCTAACATAAAAGAAGCAAGAAAAAGCTAATGGAGTGGAGGGGAAGATGGGGGGAGTGAGGAGGAGGTGAATGAACCTTACTCTCATCAGAATTGGCTGAAAGAGGGAACATACACACTCATATGGGTATAGTAATATATCTTGCCTTGCAGGAAAGTGGGAGGGGAAGGGGATAAGGGGGGAGGGGTGAAGGAAGGGAGGGCAGATTAAGGGAGGAGGAGTCAGAAGCAGAACACTTTTGAGGAGAGAAAGGGTAAAAGAAGAGAAAATAGAATAAATATCATGGGGAGTGAATACAATGGAGAGAAACACAGTTAATAACAATAATTGGGGAAAAATTGAAGCAGAGGCAAGAGCAATGTAAGATGATGATGATGATGATGATGATGGCACTTTGCCAGCCTACTGTGAAGAAGATTCTTTGTCAGGTATAAGGTATTATATAAATTTTAGCTATTATTGCTATTGCAGTAATCAACCTCATGGGTGTTTTACAAGAAAATCTCCCTTTAAAGTGTTATGTAGGGGGGCAGCTAGATGGCGCAGTGGTTAAAGCACCGGCCCTGGATTCAGAAGTACCTGAGTTCAAATCCGGCCTCAGACACTTGACACTTACTAGCTGTGTGACCGTGGGCAAGTCATTTAACCCCCATTGCCTAAAAAAAAAAAAAAAAGAGCTTAAAGTATTATGTAAATGTAGTTCACTATTTGGGGGGGGGGGGTGAGGCAATTGGGGTTAAGTGACTTGCCCAGGGTCACACAGCTAGTAAGTGTTAAGTGTCTGAAGTCAGATTTGAACTCAGGTTCTCCTGAATCCAGGGCCAGTGCTCTATCAACTGTGCTACCTAGATACTCCAATGTAGTTTGCTATTAAAAAAAAAAAAAGATGAGCAGGATGCTATCAGAAAAACCTGGAAAGACTTACATGAGCTGATACAAAATGAAATGTACTATGTACAAAATAACAGCAACATTGTAAGACGATTTGCTCTGAAGGACTTATGAAAAATGCAGTCCATCTACAGAGAAAGAACTGGTGGTACCTGAATACAGATGGAAATATATTTTGCTGTTGTTAGTTCCTTTTTCTAAAGTTTTTTTTGTCTGCTATGTTTTGTATAACTGCACATGTATAACTTCTGTTGAATTGCTTGAGTTCTGAAGGGGGGATAGGGAGGAAGGAAAAGAATTGGGAACACAAATTTTTGAAAGTCGATGTTACAATTTGTTTTTACATGTAAGGTGGGGGAAATTATAAATAAATAAATAAGGAGAGCAAATTGGAAAGATAAGAAAAAACAAACGATTTGAACTCGGGTTTCCTTAAGTAATTTGCTTTTAATTCACTTGACAACTGACAAAAGAATATCTTCAAACCATTATTCTTTTGGGAAAAGATAATAGAGTCTTTCCCATGGTACTTTTTCTAGCAAACTGTGTCAGTTCAGTTATATTAAAGAAATTTCAGAATTTTCAGTTACAAATATACTAAATAATAAACATATTCTTAGGTACATTTTGCAGAGAGTAGTAGCAACTAGAAACCAGTCATTGTTAAATGTCCTATGAGAGTCACAATGCTGCTGGCCTTAATCCTTTGGCAAGATCTCACATACAGAAACAGGAGAATCAGGAAGAGAACATATAGAGGTCAGGTTCCAATACTCAATCTTGGAATGATGTTGATCACATACTCTTCAGTCTGCCTTTTTTTCCCTTTCTCTTATCTCTTCTCTGTTTGTGCCTCAGTTCTTAATACCCCTCACTTCAAGCATTGCTGCAGTTTCTTGACAAATTCTGAAAGGACTACATGAGCTGCAAATCAACAGGTAGATTTAAAAGAGCAACCAATGAAAATATAATCTGGCTGGGAAATTTAATCTTCATCTCTAAAATTTCAGAGTTTTCCTTTATTGTTGCATTGTGAGAAAAAAATCTCATGGTATCCATTGATGGTCAGTTAAGTTCAGAAAATAATAATTAACCTTTGCCAGTTTCAAATACATAGTAACACAAATATATAGGAACAGTGATGACAAAACCACAGTGAAGTTAAAGTTTAATTGAAGTCTAAAGTACAAATCAAAAAATTTGTGCAAATTATATGATGTGTACAAACAAAATTTTCTGTAAATCAGTTTTACTGCCCATTCAGGACCTTTGTTCTCATCAACTTATGGAGACTGCAGCACTAACACTAACATCAAACAAGTATTTTGTCAACAACGATTTATTAAATTCCTACTATGTTCCAGGCACTGTACTTTGTCCTAGGAATACAAAGACAAAAATCTGGCCTGTGACAGTTCTGCTATATGTGCATGGGCAAAACATGAGTCATGGAACCAAGGAAAAAAGAGGTGAACTTGGATTCATGAAGAATAAATTTGAATCCAGTATCTTCCACCTATGATTTCTATAATCATGGAAAATTTGCTTTACGTCATTCAGCCTTGCATTTCTCATCAATAAATGAGAGAGCTGGCCTCAGAAAACTCAAATGTTCCTGCCAGCTCTAGCTGTATCATCTTTCAACCTTATCATTCTCATCTGAGAAATGGGAAGAAGTTTATTGTGAAACCCCCAAAAATAATGTATGCAAACTTCCTTCAAAACTTTTAAACTTCAAAAACTATTAGGTATTATTAGATAAATGTTAGCTATTAATAAGACTGCCCTTTGCAAATGAGGCAGAATAAGAAATGGCTATAGAATTCAATTTCCTGAAACATTGAGATGAAAGTGTCCATCATATGTTCCCTAAGCATTCTTAAGGAAACACTCAAGTTGGAAGTCTCCAGGGAAGCCCCACAATGCAACCAAATCTCAGATGCTGACTGAAGTGAAGGCAATCCTCCCAAGGTAAATGAGAAGCCTCAGCTACCAATGAGATGCTACTTTCCATTGAATGATGGAAAAACTCTTTCCCTCCTCTTTCCTAACTCATATAATCATACCATTTCAGAGTTGAAACAGACCTCAATGGCAATCTTACTATAGCATATAGGTGAACAAATATCTTGTCAATAGAATACCAAGCAAGTGCTCATCCAGCTTTTGTTTGAAGACTTCCAATGAACAGAGCCCACTACTTCCTGAGAAATCACAATTTTGTTTCTGCATTATTCTAATTCTCAGGAATTTTCCACTTTCATCATCCAAGTAGTAGAAAATGCACTAGATTTATCAAAAGGAAAGGTAATTTTTTTTTATTTTGGGGGGATGGGACAATGAGGGTTAAGTGACTCGCCCAGGGTCACACAGCTAGTAAGTGTCAAGTGTCTGAGGCCAGATTTGAACTCAGGTCCTACTGAATCCAGGGCTGGTGCTTTATCCACTGTACCATCTAGCTGCCCAGGAGAGGTAATTTAAAGGAGGGTTCAACTGAGAAGCTTTATGAATCTTATTCAAATCTTGATCTCCAAAGATTTCAAGTTCTTTATGGATGTGTTATTAAAAATAAAACTCATTGTGCCCTTTCATGGTCAGATAAGTTCAGAAAACAATAATTAACCTTAGCTAGTTTATCTAGTCAGACCTATAAACTTGTGGTCAGTTAAGTTCAAAAGACAATAATTAAAAGAGTCAGTTTTAAATAGGAAAAAATCCCAAAGATACTGAATCCTTATCAGAAATGATGGCAAAACCAGAGAAAAGTTAACATTTAATTAAAAACTAAAGTAGAAACCAAATAATACATCAGCATTTATCAAATTCCTACTGTGTTCTAGGTTCTTTACTAGGCACTTGAGATACAAAAAATCCTGACTCTGATAAGACACTGTACTTGAAACACAAAAATCCTGACAATATACATGTCTATATGAGTATGGGCAAGTCATGAATTATGGTACCATGAAAAAAGTGATAAAAGTGGATCCATGAAACCCAAGTTTGAATCCAGGTTCTGAAATTTACAACCTGTATGACTTTGGAAAAATTACTTAACATCTCTGGGCCTCACTTTTCCTTATTAAAAAAGAGAAGGGGGGGTGGCTAGGTGACGCAGTGGGTAAAGCACTGGCCCTGGATTCAGGAGTACCTGAGTTCAAATCTGGCCTCAGACACTTGACACTTACTAGCTGTGTGACCCTGGGCAAGTCACTTAACCCCTGTTGCCCCGTAAACAAAAGAGAGAGAGAGAGAGAGAGAGAGAGAGAGAGAGAGAGAGAGAGAGGGTGGATTGGACTCAGAGAGATCTGAAGTCCTTTCTAGCTTTAGGTGCATCATATTTCAACCTGAGCATTCTCATCTGTGAAATGGAAAGAATAACTATTTTTAGTACCTGCCTGAAAGGTTTGTTGTGAAGTTCAAAAGAACTAAAGCATTCAAGTGCAAACTTCAAATTATACAAAAAATATTCACTTTTATTAAGACTACCCTCCACAAATGAGGCAAAAATAGACATAGCTATATCATTCAAGATACCAAAGAGTTGGAATAAGGGGAAAGTGTTCACCTTCATAGAAACATACCTAGTGGGAAGTCTCCACAGAAG
Source organism: Dromiciops gliroides (assembly GCF_019393635.1). Lineage (NCBI taxonomy): Eukaryota > Metazoa > Chordata > Mammalia > Microbiotheria > Microbiotheriidae > Dromiciops > Dromiciops gliroides. The sequence continues at coordinate 529,518,167 of NC_057861.1, read as the reverse complement.
CTCCACAGTGCAACCAAACCCCAGCTGCTGACCAGCGTCAGAGCCATCTTCTCAAGGCAATTGAGTAGCCTCAGTGACCAATTGGCTGCTAACTTCCAACTATGAATGGGAAAAAATTTGTTCATCTTCTTCCCTAAATCACATAATCATATGACTACAGAATTGAAAGTGACATCAAAGGTCATTTTACTACAGCACATACATGAACAAATATTTTGTCTGCAGCATACCAAGCAAGTGCTCATCCAGTCTTTCTCTGAATACCTCCAAAGAAGAGGGACCTACTTCTCTATGAAAAAGCAGTATTATGGATAGCTCTAATCCTTAAGAATTTTCCCCTTCCATTAAACCAATATCTATCTCCTTGTAATTTCCATGGCTGGTCCTAGTTCTTCTCTTTGTTGCCATATAGGTCAAATCTAATCCCTCTTCAATGTGACAACCCTGAAGACAACTAGACATGCTCAACTCTCTCTGCCCCAAGCAAACCATCTTCTCTTCCTTCAAATTATATTCATATATTGGCTTTACACTCCCTGTCAACCTTAGTTGTCCTCCTTTGGAAATGCTCTTGCTTTTTTAGTATCATTTCTCAAATGTGACACCATGGCCAGGCACAGTCTTACATATTTGATCTATCCATGGCAAAGGACAATGGGACTAACATCTTCCTCATGTATGGCAGAATAACTTTTTTCTTTTTCAAATAAATTTTATTTTATTTTCAGTTCCAAATTTTCTTCCTCTATCCCCACCTTTGGGATAGACATTAGGAAGATAAGGAAAGGAAAATCCATTACAAATATATATATAGTCAGGCAAAACAAATTCCCACATTAGTCATACCCTCCCCCCAAAAAAGGGAAAAGACAATATGGAAAGTATGTTACATTCTGGACTCTAAATTCTTTACCTGTCTAGAGGTAAATAACATGTTTCACCATGAATCCTTTAAAATTGTGGTTCATTATTGTGTTTATCAGAATTTCACAATCTTTCAAAGTTGACTATTTTTACAATTTTGTTGTTATTTTATAAATTGTTCTCCTGGTTTTACTCACTTCACTTTGTATCAGTTTGAACAAGGCTTGACAAATTTTTCGAAAACCATGCCCTCATTTTTTTAAAATAATAAACATTTTTCTTTTTAGTTTTGGGTTCCAAATTTTATTTCTCTTTCCCTCCCCTCACTCCTCCTTAAGGCAGCAAACAATCAGATATGGGTTATGCATGTATGATTATGTAAAACATTATCCTTCCTCATTTTTTACAGCAAAATAGTGCTCCACCACATTCATATACCTTAAATTGTTCAACTATTCCCTAATCAATGGATAACCCCTCAGTTTCCAATTCTTTGCTATCATAAAAAGAGTTACTATAAATATTTCTGCAGATATGTCATTTCCTTTTTTCCTTTTCTCCATTAGTCATATCATATGACAAATAGTATGTCTTAGAAAAAATCAACACAACTGATCAATATATTGAAAAATTTAGAAAACACATGCAACCTGTAATACCTATGGACCTCCCACTTCCACAAAGGGTTAAGGTGAAAGTGTCTTCTCATATCTCTTCATTTAAATACCACTTGATCTTTATAAATTTATTACATTTACTTTTTATTTTTTTTGGTGTGATTCTTTCTATTTACATTGTTGTGTTACTGTGTATATCATTTTCTTGGCTCTGTTTACTTCGAACTGCATCAGATAATAGATATTTTTTTTTATTTTTCTCTATATTCATCACACAAATTATTTCTTACAGTACAGGTATAAGGTATTTATTTCAGGTTCATCCTTCTAGGTTCTCTTTGCCACTGTCTTCTGGGTCTTACCCTATATATTCCCTTTTTCCATTGTGCTTCACTCTCAAAACAATGTCAATTATTATGACTGTCAGAGTATATTACCCCATTGTAGGGCCCCTTCCCTACCACTGATCTATACCATTTGTTTTTGTTCTTTTTTTACATTTGCCTGGGAATCTCCTCCCTTGGATTTGCAGAATAAGGCACCCTGGGCTTCATCCTGAGCTCTTCAAAACATACTATTTTGTTCCCTCTTCCATTTTCTAGCAGGTGTTAAGAGTGTTTTTTTTTTATTCAAATGTCTTTTCCTTTATATTTGAAAGTTTTTCTCCTGATGGTTTGCAGAATTTGTTGTTTCTTTTACTGGAGGTGATTCATGAATTCTATCAATTGGCATTTTATTTTCTTTGTTTAGAAGTTTGGGGCAGCAATCTTTTATTATTTCCTTTATTATAGTGTTAAGATTTTTTGTCCTGTCATGTATCTGGGAGACGTATGATCCTTAGGTTTTCTCTATGTGTCCTGTCTTCAAGATTTGCAGATTTTGCCTTCGTAGTAAGCATATATTTTCTTTTAATGTTATTGTTTTTTGCTTCTCATCTTCTAGGTTAGTCTTTATTTTTGTGTGTTTGCATTCATTCCCACTCTATTCTTCTCTCTTTTGTTCCTTTGTTGAGGCATTGCAGATTCAAGGTTTTCTATTCTGCTCATGATTTTTGATACACAGGACATAAATTCTGCTCTAATAATTCTCATTTCTCTTTTAAGCCACTCAGAAACAATATACTGTACTTCCAGGTTCTCCTCAAACACCATAGTGTTTTCTGGCTCTTTGAGTGTGGGATCATTTTTCTTAATTTTGTAGTATTTGTTCATAAATACCTGAATTCATTTAGATCTAGAAGTCATATTTTCTTATGTTGTTACTGTTTTTCCTGTTAATTTATCTGTTTAAGGTTTTTGAGATTTCTTCTTCCTATATCTTTGATACCTTCAGGGTTTTTTCTGCCTCATTTTTCTTTTCACTCATTTCCTGACTCTCTCCCCTCTTATTGGGATTTCCTTGTGGGCTAGATCTCAAAGGTATTTCAGGCTCCTCCCACACTGGGAAAGTGACTTTTGGGTGGTCATAACTTGTCCCAGTGGGATGCTTTGCTCGTTCCCTCAGGCTTGGTGGGGAGGCAAACATCCCCACATATGCACAATTTCTAGTCCTAGTGATCTGTCTCATCACCTCTGTTCTCCAATTTTTTGACTTTGTACCATTAATTCAAAATCTATTTTTCCTAGGAACAGCAATTCAGAACTTTGCAGCACCATTACCTCTGGATTCCATCCCCTGGCAGGATTTGCTCCAATAGGATGGTGGCCAAGCTGACTGTTGAAACCTGAACTATATTCCACAACCTGGAGTCAAAGTTTCCATGGCACTGGAAAGAGGGAGAGGTGATACAGGTATATGAGTCAGTTTTGATGTGGGCCTCTGTCATATCCTTGGATTTGCTAGTGCAGGCTTATTACCAATAGCATGGGAAATAAGGGAATGGGCTGAGTCAGTTCAGGGTGAGTGAATATCAGTTTCTGGGTTGGGAGGAGGTCATCTATTTTTTTAGATTTTTAACATTCTAGACTATGGGAAAAGCTGATATTTTTTCTTTTCTTTTTTTTTTTTTTGGCAGGGCTATGGGGGGTTAAGTGACTTGCCCAGGGTCACATAGCTAGTAAGTGTCAAGTTTCTGAGGCCGGATTTGAACTCAGGTACTCCTGAATCCAGGGCCGGTGCTTTATCCACTGCGCCACCTAGCTGCCCCCAAAGCTGATATTTTTTCAATTTGGGGCACATCATTTGAGAGAACATGGTTTGAGAAAACATGGAGATCAAAGAAAATGGTCTACTTTACCATTTTTTTGCTCTTGTGGGCTAGAAATAATTGTGTGTTTTTTTCATTTGTTTGTCTGATCTTTCCTTTAGAGATATAAATTTTCCTCTCTCTACTGCTTTGACCATATCTCATAAATTTTTGTATGTTTTGTCATTATCATTATCTTTAATGAAATTATTGATTGTTTCTATGAGTGGTTCTTCTACTCACCCATTATTTAGAATTAAGCTTTTTTTTATTATTTTTTTTTTTTGCAACAAACATCTATTTTATTTTTTCCAGTTACATGTAAGGGTAGTTTTCAACATTCATTTTCATAAGATTTAGAGTTCCAAATTTTTCTCCCTCCCTCCCTGTCCTCCCCTCTCCACAAGATAGCAATGAGGTTATATATGTACAATCCACAAGTGCTCTTTTTATCAGTTCTTTCTATGGGTGTGGATACTATGCTTCATCATCAATCCCATGGGATTGTCTTGGATCACTGTATTGCTGAAAGTAAAGTCATTCACAATTGCTCATCAAACAATACTGCTGTCACTATGCACAATGTCCTTCCAGCTCTGCTCACTTCACTATACATCAATGTTCATTAGTCTTTCCAGGTCTTTCTGGGATCATCCTGTTTGTCATTTCCTATAGCACAGAACCATTTCACCACAATTATATACCACAGTTTTTTCTGTCATTCCACAGTTGACAGACATTCCCTTGATTCTCAATTCTTAGCCACCACAAAGAGTTGCTATAAATATGTTTTGCACAATTTCCCCCCTTTTCTCTTTTTCATGATTGCTATTGTTAACTGTTTCCCTTCCATCATATTCCCTTCCTCAAGGTATTTATTCTATTATCCATCTTCTTTCATCCTATCCCTCTTCAAAAGGGATTTGCTTCTGTCTGTCCCTTCCCCCAATCTACCCTTCCTTCTCTTGCCCCTTTCTCTTTATTCCATTCCCGTCCTATTTTCCTGTAGGGTGAGAGAGATTACTCCACTCAATTAAGTGTGTATGTTATTCCCTCCTTGAGCCAATTCTGATGAGATTGAGGTCTTTGAGCCAATTTTGATGAGTGTTAGGCTCATTTACTGCCCAAATTAAATAGATCACTCCACCCAATTGGGTGTGTGTGTTATTCCTTCCTTGAGCCAATTCTGATGAGATTAAGGTCTTTGAGTCTATTCTGATGAATGTAAAGTTCATTTACTGCCCTGCTCCTCCCCATTTCTCCCCCCCCCCCACTCCATAAGCCCTTTCCTGTTTCTTTCATGTAGGATTTTACCCCATTCTATGTCTTCCCTTCCCCTTCCCCCAATGCATTCCCCTCACCCCTCAATTTAACCCTAAAGATGTCATCATAGGGCAGCTAGGTGACACAGTGGACAAATCATCACCCCTGGACCCAAGGGGATCCCAGCCAAAACCCAGCCTCAGACACAAGACAGTCACCCACTGCATGACCCTAGGTATGTCCCCCAATTTCAATTTTTTATGGTTTTCTAATGTCTTGTATTTGAAAGTCAAATTTGCCATTCAGTTCAGGTCTTTTCATCATGAATACCTGAAAGTCCAATTTTTCATTGAAGTTCCATTTTTTCCTCTGAAATATTATTCTCAGTTTTTCTGGGTAGGTGATTCTTGGTTATAATCCCAATTCCTTTGCCCTATGGAATATCATATTCCATGCCCTCTTCTCCTTTAATGTAGAAGCTGCTAGATCTTGTGCTATCCTGACTGGAGCCCCACAGTACTTGAATTCTTTCTTTTTGACAGCTTGCAATATTTTCTCCTTGACCTGAGAGTTCTAGAATTTGGCTATAATATTCCTAGGAGTTTTCCTTTTGGTATCTCTTTCTGGAGGTGATCAGTGGATTCTTTCAATTTCTATTTTACCTTCTGCTTCTAGAATATCAAGGCAATTTTCCCTGAGAATATCTTGGAAGATGATGTCTAAGCTCTTTCCTTGATCATGGTTTTTAGGTAGACCAATAATTTTCAAATTATTTCTCCTGGACCTATTTTCGGGGTCATCAGTTTTTCCCAGAAGATATTTCACATTGCCCTCTATTTTTTCATTCATTTGGATTTGCTTTATTGTGTCTTGGTTTCTCATTAAGTTGCTGGCTTCCATTTGTTCAATCCTAATTCTTAGGCAATTATTTTTATCAGAGAGCTTTTGTACTTCCTTTTCCATTTGGCCAATTTGACTTTTCAAGCTGTTGACTTTTTTCTCATGTTTTTCCTGCATCACCCTCATTTCTCTTTACATTTTTTCCTCAACCTCTCTAACTTTATCTTCAAAGTCCTTTTTGAGCACCTCAGTGGCCTGAGACCAATTCATATTTTTCTTGGAAGGTTTAGATATAGGGGCCCTGACATTGAAGTCTTCCTCTGAGGGTGCACCTCAATCTTCCTTGTCACTGAAGAAACTTTCTGTGGCCCCCACCTTTTTCTCTCTGTTCATCTTTCCTTTCTTTTACTTGACTTTTACCTCCTTAAAGTGGGGCACTGTTTCCAGGCTGCACTATCCCAAGCTTCAGAAGTCCCACGTGGTATGATTTAAGGAGGATCAGGTTCTTCATTCACCTGACCTGTTTCCTGGTCCTTAGATGACCCCAGATCAACTTGCTAATCAACCAGCTTTGTGTGTTGTGGTTGTCAGCTCTGACAAGCCTGTGCCCCTCCCCAACCTGGGTCACTGCTACTCAAGCCTACCTCCTGGTTCCCAGCAGGGGTGAAAAATTCAAGTTCTTCCTCAGCAGCAGCATAGACCCCTGTAGTCTCCCCCCTGCTAAGGGCTCAGCCCTCTCACCAGACTGTGAGTTTAGTTCCAGACAACACTGGTGCTTCAGCTTATTCAGAGGCTTTGGGGGTCTCCTTCTCTGGTGAGGCCTTCCTGGGACTGGATCTGTGTCAGGGTGACTGTGGGGTTGGGCTTCACTCCTGTTTCAGCACAGCAACTCCCTCCTTCTGACCTTCCAAGCCGTTCTTGGTTAGAAGATGATTTCAGCACATTCTTCTATGGGTTTTGCTGCTCCAGGCATTGTCCTATGGCACTTTTTGATGGTTTTTGGAGAGATCATGTCATGAGTTCAAGAGTCTTTCCTCTGCCATCTTGGCTCTGCCCCAGAAGTTCCCCTTAAATTAATTTTTTTTTTTTTAGTGAGGCAGTTGGGGTTAAGTGACTTGCCCAGGGTCACACAGCTAGTAAGTGTTAAGTGTCTGAGGCCGGATTTGAACTCAGGTACTCCTGACTCCAAGGCCGGTGCTCTATCCACTGCACCACCTAGCTGCCCCCTTAAATTAATTTTTAATCTTTGCTACAAATGTCCTTTATTGAATATAATTTACTTGATTATGGTTGGTAAAAGATGCATTTAATATTTCTGTATTTGTGTGCATACCCTTTGACCCAGAAATACCACTATTAGGTCTTTATCCCAAAAAGGTTTTTTAAAAAGGAAAAAGAACCCACATTTACAAGAATTGGAAATTGAGGGAATGCCCATAATTTGGGGAATGGCTAAACATTTTGTGGTATATGAATGTAACAGAATACTATTGTGCTGTAGGAAGTGATAAGCAGATGGATATCAGAAAATCTGGAAAGACTAACATGAACTGATGCTGAGTGAAATGAGCAGAACAAGGAGAACATTGTACAGAATATCAACAACATTGTGTGAGGATCAACTATGATAGACTTAACTCTTCTCAGCAATACAGTGATCCAAGATAATTCCAAAGGACTCATAATGGAAAATGTTCTCCACATCCAGAAAAAAGAACTGTGGAATCTAGATGCAGATTGAGCCATACTGTTTTTACTTTTCTGTTTTTCTTTTTTCTTTTTTGAGTTCTTTCCCTCTTGTTCTGATTCTTCTTTCACAACATGACTAATGTAGAAATATGTTTAAAGTGGTTATACATATATAACCTAAAAAATTCCCTGCATTTGTTTGTGAAGTTTTTAATGCCCTAATGTATGGTCAATATTTATGAAAGTGTCATATACAACTGACAAATAGATATATTCCATTATATTCCCATTCAATATCATCTAGTATCCCATCATATTTAGTTTTTCTAAAATTCCACTTACACTCTAAACTTCTTTCTTGTTTATTTTTGGTTCAATTTATCTAGGATTGAGGGATAAATTGAGGTGCAACATTGTTATAGTTTTACTCTATATTTAGTCCTGCTTTCCTATCTTTTTGTCCAATGAGTGCCAGGGCTAGACCTGCTATTGCTCTCATGAACTATTGATTATTGTATTATTGTAGCATCTATGGACCACTCAGCCTGCATCATCTATCAGCTTTTCATGCTCTCAAAATAATCTAATCCAAGGCAAAGTCTGATTTCTTTCCTCCTAATAGAATTTTACAAGTTTCTGGCCCATATTTGGGTCTGATCAACATGTCTATGATCTTGTCCTGGTTAGAGTTGCAGTATGTTGCTGCTGGGTTCAGCTACTATCAGCCTCTTGGAAAGGGTTCAAAGTGACAGAACTGCAGGTTCCCTTTTAGAGTAAAATTCCTATCTCAGTATTTGTGTGCTTCAAACTGAGCTATAGCCTAGAAGTGAGGTCTGCTACTGAGATCTAAGAATGATTGGTTCAGAACTTGCCCCTTATTGGGCACAGAGCCTAGGATTTGTAGCCTAAACACCACCCCTAGGCATGTATCTCATCATTGGTCAGTCAGCCCTGGACCTGTAACCATGAACAAGATAGTGAGCAAATCTGCTAATTTTGCACCTATTCCTTAATGCTTACAAATTTAAGTCACTCTTTGATATAACTGACACCATTTCTTGTCCTGGTATATAACCTTAGTCCTCTATGAGTACTTTTGCTGGACTGCTTTGCACAGCCATTTCTGGCTAGATGTCATCCCCAATGTTTGCAAACTTCTCCGTTAGTATCATTATGCCTCTCTTGGCTGGAAAAATATTCATTATAGTTTTTTCTTCAATTTCCCAATCAAAACTTGATTTCATGAAATTTCTAGAAATCTTTGGAGGAGTCACAGAGGAGACTTTGGCTATACTTCTTCTGGCTACTCCATCATCTTAGCACTACCTTTTAGTGACCTTTCTTACAAATTAGTTCTCAAAAATGACAAATTACTGCTTCATTTCTAGCTCACCAAGGCTCTGATCACATCTAGCCACTGATTAGTTTCCACAGCAATATGCCATTAAATGTATTTTTAGTTCCTTGGAAAGTTTATAAAATTAATCTCTAAAACTACCTTGTAGCTCTAAGCTTCTACTCAGAAATCTCACTCTGGAAAAAAAAACAATCTGATTTTCAAACCCCTTTAAATGCTGCATTTGAAAAATTATACAAATATATAGCAATATGGATAGTTGACAGTTTGCTGCACTTTTAGGCTTAAGAGACAAATTAAAAGTCTAAAAACAAAATAATTAAAGACACTTTTAAGAAAACAGCATTAATCTCCTAAGTCAAACAACTCAGGAGTGGAAATTGAGGGAAATTAATGAGACTCAAACCCTTCTAAGATGGAAGAATATGAATAGAAGAAGAGAAAAGATGAATGACCACATTTTTGTCTAGTCTGGTTTTCAGCAACACAAGATCCACCCTGAAAAACCCCTGCTTTACATCCAGAGTCCAGTACTGGAAACCTCAGGGTTACAGTCATCAGATGTGACCAGCTTCCCTAGCTCTCACATATTTTTTTTCCTCCTCCCTACAAATCTAAAGAAATAGAGAACCATCAATTCCATATCTTCTATTTTGAAAGGTGAAGATCCATCTCCCTTGGAGGATGAAGAAGACACTAAGATATATAGATATAGATATAGATATAGATATAGATATAGATATAGATATAGATATAGATATAGATATAGATATAGATATAGATATAGATATAGATATAGATATAGATATAGATATAGATATAGATATAGATATAGATATAGATATAGATGCAAAACCAGCAGATATGTATCTCTAGTATGCTGATCCCCTTAATTATGCCTGGAGGAGGAAAGACCAAAGCAATTATATTTACATAAATCTAGACTATGTCTTGGTAGTTAGACTCCCAGATTATTTTTTTTTTTCATTTTAGAGATATTTTGAGTGATTTATTTTTTTCTTATTTCCTCTTGGTTTTTGTTATTTTGATATAGAAATGCTGTTCATTTCACTGGATTTTTTGGTACCTATTACTTTAATGAAGGCAATAACTTAGTTTCCTAACTGCTTTTCTACAATTGTGTGTGCCATCTGCATGTGGGTATAATGTCATCTTCTCTTTGCCAGTAATTTCACCTTACACCTTTCATTTCTTTCATTTTTTTCTTATGGCAATTGATAGAATTTTTAAGACTAATTCAGGCTGGCAGAGGAAAGGCTATGAAGAAAATCATTGCTTAAGAATTAGGATGGAGCAAATAGAAGCTAATGACTTTATGAGAAATCAAGACACAATAAAACAAATGCAAGTGAATAAAAAATAGAGGTCAATATGAAATATCTCTTTGGAAAAACAGCTGACCTGGAAAATAGATCCAGAAGAAATAATTTGAAAATTATTGGACTACCTGTGTTAAGGGTTAAAATTCTAGCTAGTCTGTCTAAAATATTTAATGAGTGGTCGCCAATAAATTATAAGCTTTAGCAAGAGTTAGACTTTTAAGCATTTATTAAGGAGAATAAGAATTTGGTAAAGAGAGAGAGAAAGGTCTAGATTCCTATCTATTAAAGGGAGAGCACATTTCTAGCTCCCTTCTCCGCCAGAGTCCAGAGGAAAGAGCGCGAGACTGAGCGCCAGTCTCTTCCTTCCTCCTCCCACTAGCCCGCGTCACTTCCTGACTCCTGGTCTTGCCCTCAAAGACCTTCCCTTCATGGGCAGAACTCTTCTACAGTAAGTATCCAGCAGGTGGCGTTATTCCAATCGTTACAGTCCCCCCTGTTGTTCCTCAAGAAACAAAATGTTTCCTTGACGGAACAGTAAAAAGAATATAATAACTATTGCTAACTAATAATATGTGAACAACAATATAGAAAAGGAAGAGAGGAAAGTTTTGTCCAGAGGGGCGATTTTTTTTTTTTTGTCCTCATGAACCAACGCTTTGACATTAGTCTTGCAAAGGGAGGGCCTCTGCAGAGAATACATGTTACAGATGGTGTATATTATAACAGAAAGAGAAAAAAAACAACAAAAACAACAAATCAAAACTGTTCATTTAAAGTCTCTGAAAGTCTTTTCTTAGATGTCCTCTAGGTGTAGTCGTGGAATGGAAGTCTTTTCAGGGGTTGATGTGTGGATGCTGGTAATCAGCCAGGAAAATTTCCTACAAAATTGAGCTTAACACAACTTTAAAATAGCTTTATCAATAATCAAATCAAACAATGAAAGTTCTCAAAAACATGTCTAAGGGAATTCAGAATCTTAGTTGTTACACATGAAACATATAATAAAACAAAAATTGAAACATTCTTTAAAATTATAATCTTACTATAGTCCCCCCTTATGGAGGGTAATTGAGAAGACAATTGCTGCGATATTAATTTTTAAAAATAATTTTTATCTTTGTTTCATCACTTTTTGCATCATCTGCCTAATTATCCTCATGCCATTATGAGAAATTAGAAAATCTAATATAATTGGTAACAGGTGTCAAGGCCAAATTCAACACTGTTATTTATCATGACACCTGAGATAATTATGGGGGTTACCATAAAAGAACAGAGAAATGATGGGATATGAGCATTCCCACACTTGAGCAATATGTACTGCCCATACAGTATGCCAGGCTTAAAATAGGTGGATGGAATATATGTCCATGCCACCGAACATATTGGAAGAAACTGAGTCAGACTTAATCAGATGTATGGGATTGAGATGTCCATGGCATCAGGCATATAGGAGGGAGCATAGAAGCCAGGTGTAGAAGTGAGATGGGTGGGATCAATACTTCCAGCCATCTGTACAATATTGTGGGGAAAAATAAAATAAAATATTAAACCAAGAGAATCCAACCTCAACATTAGTCAAAAGCCGTTCCCTCGGCCATACCTTGACTTCATGCATGTCTCCCCTCATGTGACAGTTCAGTGTCTGCTCTTGCATGTATTCCTCTTGTGATTGGATGGCATCTTGGCCAACTGGCATCTGATAACTCAGAATAAAGGCAATTAATGTCTTAAATGATAAGTTCCCATAATCCAAGTCTCATATGGATTTAAAAATTGAGGATAATAAATGATTGTAAAAAATGTGAATACATCTTGACTCAGAACACAATATATAATTATGCAACAATTTCAAATAATACCCCTTTTTTGTATTTAGTATACAATTACTTTTGTGAAAAATCAGAACATATTTGAATACAAGTTAAAGCACAACAGAATCTCAAAGAAAACTTTTTTCTGAAAAAAGAAAACTTTTACAAACATTCCCCTTTTTTTTTTGAATATGCTTATTAAAAATAATACTTCTAGAATCAATTTACACTTGCCATGGCAAACAATTTGCCAGGGAAATGCTTTAAAGAGTTTGATCAAATAATCAGTTGAGAAAAAATAACAAAAACAAACAACTCAGAATATGGGAGCACAATACTCCTAGAATTAACATTGTATAATAAAATCAAAACCATCTTGCAATGTTTCAAAATTAGAGAGATGAATAAATAGAAAAAAAATACACATGGAACAATAAAAGACAATGAAATTCAAACTAGGGAAATCTAAATGATTATGAACTTAATATTAATAAGAGTATTATAAAATATAAACTTGATCACATGACTATAAAAAGCTTTTACAAATATTCTCCTTGTTTTAAAAACTAAGTATAAGACACAATCTCAAAAGCATGAAAATCTCTATGAAAATAAACCCATACCATTAATTTCAAAATGTATATGTAATAGCATAGAAATCCTATGTAACCTCTGAACTGATACTATTAATAATCTGAGTGAATTTAGAACACTTTTGATTCCGATATCTAAAATCCCCAATACTCATATCAATACCTTGCTGCTTACTTCTACATTTCTGTACAATATATACCCTTCCATGCCAAAAGAAGCAGAGTCTTGAACTATGTTGATGATTGTCATTCTTATTCAGCTTAAGTTTTTCTTCTTTAACCCCTCTATATTGTCTGTCGGGCTTTTCACCATACAAATGCTTTATAAGATTACTAATGAAAGACAAAAGCAGGTTAGCAAAATTATGAACAAAACGAGCATATCTGGAATTTAAAGGGTTTTCTAAGGTTGTCTCAGAAGCACAGCCAGACTGGGGAAGGGCTGAGCCTGAAGCTGCAAATGTAGTTAGAGAAAGTTGAGCATGAGCATTAGATCTCTGGACTTCCCAGGCAGGGGAAGCTATGGGCTTGGCCATAGGAGGAGTAGAGGGTGGAGTCTGGAGAGGGGGGAAGGGACCAGTGCAATTTGAATCAGACTTGATTTTGAACTCAGGCCTGGATTCCTCTTCCCCCACTTTGCCTCCAGGTGCTAGGGGATTAAAAGCTTCTAGAGGGTGGGTCATTGCCTCCAGGCATGCAAAATTAGAGCAACAATTAGTGTTAGAACTGGGAAAAGCTGCGGGAATCTCTACAGGTTTCTCTGAAAAAGCATGGTTGGGAGAGGGAGAGATATTTCCTTGTGTGAGTAAGTTGCTGGCTCTTTTAACAAAAATAAAAAGAAAAATAGAAAATCCACAAAAACAAAGCATTAACATGATCTTATCTCCCATTTGTCTGGTTAAACAGACTAAAATCAAAAATAGGATAATTAGGGAGTTTAAAAGGTCCATTCGAAAAAATTTAAAGGAAAACACAGCCAGTACACCAGTACTTAGCAGTTTAAAGGGTAGGGGAAATTTCTTACCCAACCGGAAGATCAGAAGTGAGGTTCAGCTTTCCTCTTCGTGGTCAGCCATCTGTTAAGGGTTAAAATTCTAGCTAGTCTGTCTAAAATATTTAATGAGTGGTCGCCAATAAATTATAAGCTTTAGCAAGAGTTAGACTTTTAAGCATTTATTAAGGAGAATAAGAATTTGGTAAAGAGAGAGAGAAAGGTCTAGATTCCTATCTATTAAAGGGAGAGCACATTTCTAGCTCCCTTCTCCGCCAGAGTCCAGAGGAAAGAGCGCGAGACTGAGCGCCAGTCTCTTCCTTCCTCCTCCCACTAGCCCGTGTCACTTCCTGACTCCTGGTCTTGCCCTCAAAGACCTTCCCTTCATGGGCAGAACTCTTCTACAGTAAGTATCCAGCAGGTGGCGTTATTCCAATCGTTACACCTGAAAACCATGATAAAAATAAGAGATTAGACACCATCTTCCAAGAAATTGTCAGGAAAAAATGCCCTGATATTCTAGAACCAGAAGGTAAAATAGAAATTGAAAGAATTCACCAATCACCTCCAGAAAGAGATCCCCAAAGGAAAACTTCTAGGAATATTATAGCCAAGTTCCAGAGTTCCCAGGTCAAGGAGAAAATATTGCAAGTAGCTAGAAAAAAGGAATTCAAATACTGTGGAGCTACAGTCAGGATAACACAAGATATAGTAGCTTCTACATTAAAAGATTGGAGAGCATATAATATGATATTCTAGAGGGCAAAGGAACTGGGATTGCAACCAAAAATCACCTACCCAACAAAACTGAGTATTATCTTTTAGGAGAAAAAAATAGGACTTCAATGAAAAAGAGGAATTTCAGGTATTCATGATGAAAAGACCTGAACTGAATAGAAAATTTGACTTTCAAATACAAGACCGTAGAGAAACATAAAAAGCAAACAGGAAAAAAGAAATCATGAGGGACATTAAAAGGTTAAACTGTTTACATTCCTACATGGGAAGATAATACTTCTAACTCATAAGAACTTTCTCAGTATTAGGGCAGTTGAAAGGAATATACTTAGACTGAGGGCACAGATGTGAATTGAATATGAAGGCATGATATCTGTAAAGGATTTATTTTTTTATCCTCTTTTTGTCTTGTTGGGCAGGCAAGGTGGGGTGGCTTATGTCTGAGACTGTATTTGGGCTCAGGGCCTCCTTGTTCCAGGGCTGGTGCTTTGTCCACTGTGTCACTTAGCTGATCCGTGATGACATCTTCAAAATAAAGTTAAGGGGTAAGAGGAATGCACTGGAAGAAAGGGAAAGGCAGAGGTGGAAGGTGGTAAAGTAGCTCACATAAAAGAAACAAGAAAAAGCTTATGGAGTGGAGGGGAAGATGGGGAAGATGGGGAAGGAGCAGGGAAGTGAGTGAGACTTACTCTCATCATAATTGGCTCAAAGAGAGAATAACATGCACAGTCAGGTGGCTATCCTAATATATTTTGCTCTGAGGGAAAGTGGGAGGGGAAGGGGATAAGGAGGGAAAGGTAAAGGAAGGGAGGACAGATTGGGGGAGGTGGCAGTAAAAAGCAAAACATTTTCCAGTAGGGATACGGTGAAAGGATATAGAAAATAGAGTAAACATCAAGGGGAAGGAATAAGATGGAAGGTAATTCAGTTAGCAATAGTAACTGTGAAAGAAATGATGAGCAGGATGCTATCAGATGGATGTATAAAAAATGCAAACCATCAACAGAGAAAGAACTGATGGTATCTGAATACAGATTGAAGTATAATTTTATTTATGTGAGTGAGATTTTCCCCATCCTTTAGTTATAAAAGATTTACCATAGTTATAAGTGATTTAATTAAGATAATAATATATTAACTAAAAATTGTGATTTATTATATTTAGATATTATTTTATTACAATTATATTAACAGGTTAAGTCTCTCTTCTGACTAACTTTCCAACATCAAGCATTAAGTAATATCACAAGATACAGTAGTCAGCAATATTATATTTTAGAAACCACGAGTGTCCTTGACTCAAGGAGTTCATGCAGCTCATCAGTGGCATGCTTGAATAATAGAAGGAAATCATGCCGCATGACTATGACCTATCCTGTTGTCATCATAAGACTTTGATAAGAGTGTTAAGGGCTAAAATTCTAGCTAGTCTGTCTAAAATATCTAATGAGTGGTCGCCAATAAATTATAAGCTTTAGCAAGAGTTAGGTTTTTAAGCATTTATTAAGGAGAATAAGAATTTGGTAAAGAGAGAGAGAAAGGCCTAGATTCCTATCTATTAAAGGGAGAGCACATTTCTAGCTCCCTTCTCCGCCAGCGTCCTCCGGAAAAAAAGACCGAGGCTGAGCGCCAGTCTCTTCCTTCCTCCTCCCACTAGTCTGCGTCACTTCCTGATGCCTGGTCTTGCCCTCAAAGACCTTCGCTTCATGGGCAGAACTCTTCTACAGTAAGTATCCAGCAGGTGGCGTTATTCCAATCGTTACAAGAGTATTGGAAAATGCTGACATTATGGTCATGTAGGCAGTTTCCCATATTTTCTAAGAATATGCTTTAATTTTAGAAATCAACGAATTAAGATTAATACTATGTTATATAAGTGCAACTTTTGGAAGGGTATATAAACCCATGGATTTTGTAACTCTGGGTCTTTCAGGTCCAACCCCTGGTTGACAGGCTTTATTGTGAGACTAAAACTCTCTCAATAAACCTATTGGCTTTATTGTGAGATGAGGAGGCCTTCTCTCAATAAACCTATTTGCTTCAGCCTGGAGAATTTGTTGTTTCTGTTCCTCTGTTGGACTTAGAAATTTTCCCAACAATTAGCTCCTCTTTCTAAAGGTATTTTGTCTATTTTCTTTCACAACCTGACTAATGTAGAGATATTTTGCATGACTGCACATGTATGATTTATATTGAATTGCTTGATTTCTTAAGGAGGATTGAGGAGGGAGGGAGGAAGAAAATTTGGAACACAAAGATTTAAAAAATCAATGTGAAAAAAACTTGGGTTTTTTTACATGTAACTAGGGGAAAATTCTAAATAAGTTATATTAAAACAAAATCAAAATAAAAGACTAATTCAATAATAACCATTTTTGTTTTAGTTATCTATCTTTAGGAAGATTTTAGGGTTTCTCCATTGCAAATAATGTTAACTTTTACTTCAAATATATATATTATAATATTTTAAATGGCCCTTTGATGCATATCTTCTTTAGATTTATTTGGGTTTTTTATGGAAATGAATGTTACCCAATGTCAGCAACTTTTTCGTTATCTATTGTTACAATCCTAAGGTTGTGGAAGGTTTTTAATAAGATTAATTGGGTTAGTTGTTTTCTCAAGATTGTACCTCCAGAATCACTCTGTCTCTTGCCTTCCCTTTCTCTCATGAAATGGAATTTCCATCTGTAAATAACTGCTTAATAATCATGTGTAGTAAGATGCCTTAAGTGATTTATTGAGATATAAAGAAAGATACTATGCTTTCCTTTTTGTACAGTGTTGGCACCACTGTCCCACCATGAACATGGTGTATTTTTTTAATTATGCTTCCAGCAGTAGTGGTACATTTATATTTAATAATCAATGATAATTTTTGAAAGCCTACTAAGAATATGATACTAAGGTAAACATAGTAGGAAATTTAAATGAAGAATAAGACAGTCCTTTTTCTTGAGAAACTTATAGTCTCATTGTGAACATAAGACATTTATGAGTAAAAATAAATAAATAAAAACGAAAGGCAATACAGGTAAAATTAATGGAAAATCATATGAAAACCATATTTTACATGAAGGCCAAGATCACTGAGGTTTCAGTGAATAAAGTAGGACTGGAGGTAAACCTCAAAGAATGGCAGCATTTGGATAAGTAAAGAAATGGTGGATAATCATTCCCTATTAGGAGAACAGTGCAACTATGGTCAAAGTGGAAACCAGCAAAGGCATCTCAAGAAATTGTGTATATGCTCCCTTTTTTAAAAATTCAGTTCTTCCCAGACATGCATAATATTGTGTTATCTTAATAATGGAAAGTCTTGTTTATTTAGCAATTTAAGGCTTAAAATGCTTTCCACATAACCACCATAAGAGTTAGAGTATAACAGACATTATTATTTCCATTTTACAGTAGAAAAAAGTGAGAAAAGAGTGGTTAAATAATTTGTCAATAGACACAAAATACCTGGGTCCCTATATCTTGCAACTTATTTAATTTACCTTTGAATTGCATTAGAATTTGCTTTGGATGGGGTAGCTGGGAGGTGTAGTAAATGGGGTAGCAGCCCTGGAGTCAGGAGGAGCTGAGTTCAAATTAAGACCAAGACATTTAACTAGCTGTGTGACCCTGGGCAAATCACTCAATCATGATTGCCTCCGAAAAGACAAAACAAAAGAATTTTCTTTGAATAAATATATATATATATATATATAACATATATATATTCAAAGAAAATATATATACAGAGAGAGAGAGAGTTATTTTTGGTGATAGGTAAATACATGAAATGCCAGGAGTTTGTATTTGACTCTATAGACATTGAAAAAATAATAGAGAATTTGACTAGTAGAGTGTTATTGTGAAAGCATTATAGAAAGATGAATCTGGTATGGGTACAGAAGATGGACACATGTAAGGATATATTTAAGGTGGGAAGACCAATTAAATAACTATAGAAGTAATTTAATAATGGAGGTATAAGGTGATGTGAATTTACACTATAGTGGTCAAATAGAATGACAATAAATGAACAAGAAACATTACAAAAGAAAAATTGAGATAATATGATTTCTTTTTTTAGTAAACATTCTTTTTAAAATTTTGAGTTCCAATTTCTATATCTCCTTCCCTCTCTACCTCCCCCCCCCCGCTCCCTGAAGTGGTAAACAATTAGATATAGGTTATACATGTGCAATTATGTAAAACATGACCATATTAGTCAATAACATGATTTCTAATTGGTTTTGGAAGGTGGTGGAAAACAGGGAATCAAATATGTTAGAATATTCAAACTGGATGAACATTGAGTCTTTTCACCAGCCCCATTTAATAGCTTATCATCAACCTTTCTTGCAAATCATCAAGAATTCATAGTAAATGGGCAAAGGATTTCTAATTCATTGAAGGAAGAATTAAAATGTCAGAATTCCATGGAATTTGGGCTTGCATGAAAGGACCATGTCAGGAAGTAAAAACGTGGAAAGGGATTGACTTCCTAATAGTCCCAAATATTTTCCTGTTTTGGCTGTATCTGAACTGTAAGCATCCCTGGGTGAAATGGAGGACAACTAGATAGGTAAGGAGAATTGTTCTATTTATGGAAAAACTTAGGCACAAATGCTTTTCTTTTATAGCTTTTGTCAGCTGAATTAAAGTTTATTTCTTATTGGACAAATACTTGGCATAAGTATTTGAGGAGGGGATTTGAGTGTCTACCATTTGCAGAAAGAATAATAAAAGAAAGAAATGCTGATGCTCTTGGGTAAAGCCCTTAGTGGAGACACAAACAAGAGTGTGACTTGTGATGAGTCTCCAAGAATGGATTTGATCCATGTAAGTCCAAGTCTTTGATCAGGATTTAGACTCAAATGTTTGTGGAAGGAAAGTTTAAAAAATTAATGAGATTGTTAGTCCACTTAAAAAGTTTATCAACGATAAACTGGACTTCTGCATTCTCATTCAGATCAGTTAAATAGCAATTATAATTAAGGTATTAAAAACCAACACATAGGGGCAGCTAGATGGCACAGTGGATAGAGCACCGGCCCTGGAGTCAGGAGTACCTGAGTTCAAATCCAGCCTCAGACACTTAACACTTACTAGCTGTGTGACCCTGGGCAAGTCACTTAACCCCAATTGCCTCACTAAAAAAAAACAAAAACCCAACACATTGGCAATCCAATTAAATTTTATTAATATGACCTTAAGGTATGCTAGACATCAAACAATACACTTCCAGAAACATCTCTATTGGTTTGTAGAAGTATAGTTTTCAATTCTAGAATATTATAAATCAGAAAAATGTCTCATACAATATTGCTATGTTCATCATAAACATAATTATCAATGACCATTCTTGATAAAAACAGTGACTACCCACTCAATTCGTGGTCTTCTTATGTTCTTCCACTGAATTGCTACAACCTAGTAATATCAAGGGGTACTTAGCTTTTGGGGTTTATTTCTTTTGGAACACAATCAGCTGGATCAGTATATGTTACATGACACCACTGAATAGTTCCCAATAGTTCTCAAACATGGAGATCTCCAAAAGAAAAAAAAAACTATCTGCAACACCTAACTACTCATCCACTACAGTAAAAAAAAAAAATACATATTTTGGCTTGGTTAATAAGGTAAATTAAATTGCAACTGTAACGATTGGAATGACGCCACCTGCTGGAGACTTACTATAGAAGAGTTCCGCCCATGAAGTGAAGGTCTTTGAGGGCAAGACCAGGAGTCTCTTCTTTGGCGTCAGGAAGTGACGTGGGCTAGTGGGAGGAGGAAGGAAGAGACTGGCGCTCGGTCTCACTCTCTTTCCTGAGGACGCTGGTGGAGAGGGGAGCTAGAAATGCGCTCTCCCTTTAATAGATAAGAATCTAGGCCTTTCTCTCTCTCTCTTTACCAAATTCTTATTCTCCTTAATAAACGCTTAAAAGTCTAACTCTTGCTAAAGCTTATAATTTATTGGCGACCACTCATTGGATATTTTAGACAGACTAGCTAGAATTTTAGCCCTTAACACTTCTAAATTCATATGACAGTGTCTATGGCTATGGTAGAGAAATATGGGTGAGGGTTCTCATTGAGGAAAAATAGTTAGATGGAGGACTTTTAATGTTGATTTGCCTTCTTGGTCCTTCATATGGCCTTCAGGACAACAGGTACTGTTGGTAGAAGGAGTGACTTATAGCTCAGCTTCAGAGGAACCTATAACAATTAAGCACATTTAGAGGTCAATAAATAATCAACACAAAATAATGGAAACAGAAGTGGTAATAAATATTTCTGATATCTTAAGGAAAATAAGACTGTACAAATATCAATTAGCTTTGTCCCTTTCATATTTATTTTTTTGCATTTTATATTAAAATGTAGTAGGAAGGGACCCACATGTACAAAAGTATTTATAGCTGCTCTTTATGTGGTAGCAAGGAATTAGAAGTTGAGGGGATGCCCATCAATTGGGGAATGGCTGGACAAGTTGTGGTATATGAATACAATGGAATACTATTGTGCTGTAAGAAACGATGAGCAGGAGGAGTTCAGAGAAATCTGGAGGGTCTTGCGTGAGCTGATGATGAGTGAGATGAGCAGAACCAGAAGAACATTGTACACAGTATCATCAACATTGAGTGTTGATCTACTGTGATGGACTATATTCCTCTCACCAGTGCAATGGTACAGAAGAGTTCCAGGGAACTCATGATAGAAGAGGATCTCATGATAGAAGAGGATCTCCAAATCCAAGAAGAAAAAAAAAAAGAACTGTGGATTATAGATGCTGAATGAACCATACTATTTCTTTTGTTTTTGGTGCTGTTGTTTTTTCTATTTTGAGGTTTTTCAGCATTGCTCTGATTTTTCTCTTATAACATGACTAATGCAGAAATAGGATTAATGTTATTATGTGTGTGTGTGTGTGTGTGTGTATATATATATATATATATATATATTATATATATATATATAACCTATATCAGATTACCTGCTGTCTAGGGGAGGGGGGAGGGAGGGGAGGGATGGAGAAAAATCTGAAATTGGAAAGTTTGCATAAACAAAAGTTGAGAACTATCTTTACATGTAACGGAAAAAATAAATAAATAAATAAATATTTTTTTAATGTAGTAGGTAAAAATATATTATTTTTAAATATCCAAAATACTGAATTTTATAAGCTTAACTTTGCATATTTTTTAATAAATAGGTTTATGGAAATATAGTACATACAATTTTATATGTGCTAAAGCACAGAACTATCATCATGTGTTATAAAATGTATTTTAATTAAAAAGTATTTAAGGGGCAGCTAGGTGGCGCAGTGGATAGAGCACTAGCCCTGGATTCAGGAGAACCTGAGTTCAAATCCGGCCTCAGACACTTAACACTTAACTAGCTGTGTGACCCTGGGCAAGTCACTTAACCCCAATTGCCTCAAAAATAAGATAAAAAAATTTTTTAAGTATTTAAAATAATTGATTTTGAAAATTTAACAGACTGTTACCCAGTAGACTTGTATACTTTCCCAGAAGTATCCAAATCTTACAGAATACTTTGAGGCAGGCTGGTTGTAAGTCTTGAAGGGGATTTCTAATAATCTACTGAGGACAATTCATAGATTTCAATGTGTACATGAACTTTCAAGGGGATTCAAAATAAAAATGGATGGGGGGGCAGTTAAGTGGCACAGTGGATAGAACACTGACCCTCAGGAGGACCTGAGTTCAAATCCAGCCTCAGACAACACTTACTAGTTGTGTGACCCTGGGGCAAGTCACTTCCTCAATTGCCTCACCAAAAAAAAGAAAAGAAAATGGTTGGGGGGGGGGGGGGGGCAATTTCCTAACATGACAGTGATCATTTCTTCCGGGCCTAAGAAAGACCACTAGTAACCCCACTTATATTAGGGTGAGCAACATGAAAATAAGCTTGTACTTGTCATGGGGAGTGGATCAAAATGAGCTCTAACTGAAGTGATGGGATGGCAATGCAGCCAGGAAAGGGGGGAGTGGTGCTGAAAAGTTTGGTGATGCTATGAGAGTATAGGACCAGCTGTCTTCATCCTCAATCAGTCAACTTTTATTAATCATCTACCATGTACCAAGCACTATGCTGGGGATAAAAAAGAGGCAAGAGAGGGGCAGCTAGGTGGCACAGTGGATAAAGCATAGGCCCTGGATTCAGGAGGTCCTGAGTTCAAATCTGGCCTCAGACACTTGACACTTACTAGCTGTGTGACCTTGGGCAAGTCACTTAACCCTCATTGCCCTGCAAAAAAAAAAAATGTTTTTTAAAAAGAGGCAAGAGACAATCTCTGTCCTCAAGGAGCTAACAATCTAATAGCCCTCTAAAAAGAGAGCAAAACCTGTGATCTGACATTGCTTTGAGACTCTGCTTTGCACCAATATTGAAAGGCCCAAGGTAAAATTAATATAGACCAACTTAATAATTTGTATATCAGTTCACATTAAGGTTCAAAATCAAAATTTGAAATGTTTACTTAATTAAGAATATTTTCTATACTTTTTTATTCTAATGGGATTTTTTCAAAGGAAAGAAGCAAAGGGGAACAAAAATAAATGATGGTGCAAGAGGATATCATATATTCCTTAGAGGTTTTTGGAAAAGATAAATACCCTAGGATCATTCCACAGAGATCTTTCCTCTTTAGTGATGTCAGTGAAAATATTATACAATCCTAGTCCCAAAAAAGGAACAAACCTCATTCTTTACTGACTTTAGTGGGTTAATCCAGTTTTACTGGCTAGTTATTTAAATCATTATTAGACTAAACATGTAAAAAAGGAACTGGAAAGACTTTCTGGGGTTAGAAACCAACCTTTATTAAGAGAAACAAAGGTGGGGTCTACTATCTGCTGAGTACAATCTGTAAAAATATTTTAAATGACTAGGGCTAATTTGGGGGGCCTAATCTGACTGGGGTACTTAATCTGGGACTTTTGACTAACTGACTATCTGACTGCTATTAATTTAATATGGGCCGTTTATAAAGTTCCACCACACTGCTCCACTCCCAAAATTGATAAGCCAAAGATTAAGAAGCCTCTTAACTAAATAATCAAGGCAAAGTTTATTTATGAGATACTATTTAAAATTAAGAATACAGGGAAATGGGGTAGCTAGATGGTGCAGTGGATAGAGCACTGGTCCTGGAGTCAGGAGGACCTGAGTTCAAATATGGCCTCAGACACTTAACACTTACTAACTGTGTGACCCTGGGCAGGTCACTTAACCCCAATTGCCTCACTAAAAAAAAAAAAAAAAAAAAGAATACAGGGAAATAAAATGTACAACCCAACTATGTTCTAGCGTGTCTCTTTCCACCTGCTGCACCTGGAACTTTTTTTTAATCCAATAAGGGCCCTTGCCACCTCTTCCCTTAGGGTATGTTCCACTTTCACTGCTCAGCTCCTATCACTAACTCCAAGCCCCTTTCACTTTGTCAATCCGCCTGCATCTAACTTTCCTCTCTGTACTGCAACTGCTGAATCCCTGTGTTTCTCTCTCACCGACCTCTCCTTCCACTCTCCTAGTGCTCCAGTGTCCTCTGTTCTGTTCACCTCGTCTGCCCCCCTTCTCTGTTCCGTTCATTCCTTCTTGCTCTTAGCTTTCTCTCCTTCCCCAGTCCTCTTAATCTCCTGCATCCTTCTTTGTTCCCATTCCTTCTCATCAGCCCCCTTCCTCTCGCTGTCTAACTCCCAGGTATATATATCTTCCTTCTCTCCACTCAAATATCGGGGTTTTTTGCACCCCCCCCCACACTAAACTAATCTGCCAGCTACCCTCGGGCTGTGGCTGGGGGAGAGGGGGCGAGGAGCTCTAGCCTCCTGTGCATACCACACCCAGGGCTCCAGGGGCCCCCTGCTATGCACCCAGGGACCTCTGCACATGCTATGCCAGAGCCCGGCCTGGAAGAGCCGGGGATCTCAGGGGTAGATTCTCTCAGAGTGGAGGGAGCTGGGGCTCCCTCCCCTCAGCTGTCTGACCTGGTGTCTCAGCCCACAGGGTTTTTTGGCTCAGCTGAAGTGGAGGGGGTGGGGGAGGGGCACCAGCCCTTCTGCACAGAAAAGACCCTGAGGGCCTAAGGCTTTTTAATCTCAGCCCAAAGGTAGGGTCCCCAAATCAAAATAAATTTCCACAAGTCTGAGACCCTGAGATACAGAATTCACTGATATTTATAGTTTTCTTCATTCGTGTATGGTGCAACAATGTCCTCTAGAAACTGATTCATGGAAGATTGCATTTTATAGGTCACTGTGTCCTAATTTTGTGACATTCTGACTGTACTTTTCATGATGTTTCAATCAGCCCTTTATAGGAGTTTCTTACTTTATCATTTTAATATAAAGATGACATATTATTATTATGGTCACATACTTAATATACTCACTTCATAATGATTTAGGTATACCTCTAAAGTTGATTAACATTGGTATTTCCTGGGACTATATCATAGTTTGGTTACAATAAAAGAGTCTGGAGAATATGCATCCAAATTCTGGCATTTTATTTGTTATTTGCATGGCTTTGTCCAAGTCACTTTTCAACGTCTCTAAAGTGAAGGAACTGGTCTGGATTGACCTCTATGATCCCATTTAATTCTAAATCTTTTTATTGTGACTATATATTTAAGGTCTCTACATAAGGCCATCAATTATTGGCATATACTAAACATTTTGATAAGACTAGAATTAAGTTTTTTAAATGTTGGCAATTATATGTTACACAATAGAAAGATAAGACCCATTGTATATTCACATGGCACTTTCTTACATTCCTCATGAGATATTTTGTAGAAGACCCACTTTTTTTAAATGATCTTCTGAAGACAATTGAGGAATCTATTTAGAGAAATTCAGTACCTAATCTGTTGTGAAAATAAAGCATCTATATATAGGGTGAATAATCACTACTTAATTGATCTGTTTTTAAACCTGGGATTTTCTAAATGGGATTATTTTAATACAAGGCATATTTCTATTCTACAAATTCTGTCCATGGTACCATTTTCATTATAGTCCATGAATTTCAATCCCTTGCACACTAAATGAAGAGAGAAACCTGTCTGGAGACTGAGCTCATCCTATAGTTGTTCACCCTATGTTTTACAGGAATATAATGGTATACCCCAGAATGGAGTTAGTAGCATGACTTTGACCTTGCCTTTCCATGAGAGAATGAGTTAGGAGCATTTAGAAATGTGTGCTTTCAATTCTTAAGAAGAGTTGAAGACAGAATTCCTGAGGGGCTATTTATAGTATAATAGTATAGGTGTAGAATCATAGGCAGCATATACATCAGGAATGTCTGAATCCTGAATAGTGAATAATGAAAGCATTAAGCAGGAGGAAGAATATTCTCAGCGATACAAAGACACTTTTATAAAAATAATTTTATAAAAATATATAGAGGGGCAGCTAGGTGGCTCAGTGGGTGGAGCACCAACTCTGGATTCAGGAGGACCTGAGTTCAAATCCAGCTTCAGACACTTAACATTTAATAGCTGTGTAACCCTGGGCAAGTCATTAACCCCAATAGCTTCACCAAAAAAAAAATATATATATATATATATATATATGTCTGCATTCAGTAACTGTAGTTATAGGAATTAAAATAATGATAACCGTTACATGGCACTTTAAGGTTTGCAAAGCCCTTTACATGTATTATCTCATTTGTTCCCCACAACTGCTCCGAGAAATAGATTCTACAAACTTCATTATCACCATTTTATAGATCAGGAAGCTGAGGCTCAGATAGCTTAAGTGACTTGCCCTTAAGTGACACCCTTAAGGGGTGTCAGAGATGGTGTTTGAACCGAGGTCTTCCTGGTTATGAGTGTAGCACCTTGTCCTCTGCCCTAAAAAGATAGTAATATCAGAGACCATTTAAAAAATCTAAAAAGAAATCAAAGCAACCCCAAGATTTCACCTTACTCCCTGCAAATTGGAGGAGGACAAAACAATGGAAACAGTTGATTTTGGAGGGGTTGTGAGAAGATAGACACCCTGGCTAGTGGGTCTGTAAATTGTTATGATAATTTTTGGAAAGCAATTTGAAATTTTACAAATAAAGTGATTAAAATATTCATACCCTTTGTCCACTACTGGGATTATACACCAAAGTAGCCATTGATAAGAAGAAAATCCCTATGTACACCAAATATCCATGGAAGACCTTTTTTTGATACAAAATTGGAAACAAAGTTGATACTCATTGATTGAAGAAAAGCTAAGCAAATTATGGCACATGAATGTAATGGAATGTTACTGTGCTGTAATAAATTATGAATGTAAAGAATAAAAAAGCATGGAAAGATCTACAAGAACTGATGCAGAGTGAAGCAAGCAGAACAAAGAAAACTACACACAATAACAACAATGTAAATGAAAATAACAACTATGCACACGCAAAAAAAATCTAACATAAATGTTGCATAATTATAATGAACAAGCAAGGCTTGAAAGAAGAGTTATAATAAAATGCTCCCATCTCACTCCTTCCTGGAAGCAGGAAGTACACAAGTATTTCACTTTGCACATATTTTCAAAAAATTTCAGTCTTTATTCATTGTAATGATTTTTCATCTTTGTCTTTAAAAATATTATTTGTTAGATGAGATTGCTCTATGGAAGGAAGCAAAACTACAAGGGGAAAACTACAAGGATATAAAAAACAAAAGACATCACTGAAGACATTTTTTAATTTACAAGGAAGTGACTCTTAACAAGTTTGCATTCATCTCTACTTATTGACCCCAGCACAGATATCCTAAATATAAATAAATATGTAAATATAAGAGGCAAAGGTCTTAGGATTTAGAGCTAGGAATTACATCAAAAAACATGAAATCAAACCCTCTCCTTTTCAATTAAGAAAACTCTAAAAATAATAAGGAACAGAGAGATTATCATGACCCCAGAATGACTCAGCTAAAAAATAAGCAGAGCTAGAATTCAAACCCCAGTCCTCTGTCTCTTAGTCCCATGTTCTTTCCACTTTCCTTACTGACCACATCAAGTGAACTTTTTTCCTAGTGAAAATATCTATGCCTTTCAGGGTGGAATTCCTCTGATTCTGAGCAGTATTCTGGATCATGATGAAGGACATAGGGTGAGATAATCACTGCTGTACTTTTGGGAATAATCAATCCTTTGATCTCAACAGTTTTCTTAGCAATCCTTTAAAGTAGGCCGGCTTTGCAGAACAGCTTGAAATTTCCATTTACTGTCACTTCTATGTATTTCATCTGTATCAGGGCATCATAGATGAGTGCTAACTAGGAAGAAAAGAAGTACTTTTTATGAAGTGAGATCACAGATCAAATCTGCCCTGTCCAGATGCTACTACAATACTTTCTTGAGGAAAGCTGTATGACTTTCTTTAACATATGGCAAGTTGGAGGTATGTGACAGATTTAGGGTATGAAAGGGTATATATAATAATGGAAGGAATGTGACTTACTTTGCTATGCATATTTGTTACAAGAATTTTTCTTTTCTTTTTTTTCAATATAGTAGGATGGGAGGGAAAGAAAACAAATCTCTATAAATTTAACAAAATAGAGACTGGGTTGCTACAGATATCAAATGTTACGTAAACGTTCAGATAAATTCCTGATGTTATTAGTTTAATTCAACCATTTTACTTTAAGAGACCTCTCAATAAGAGGAAGTAAATATTTGTAATATAAAAATAGGACACAAATAAAAAAGAATATTGGAGTTAACTATCATTCTCAACCTGCTAATGAAATTATTCAAAATGTTTACCTTCTGTCAAAATGAGAGCAGTAGCCATATTAATATTATCAGAAAATAAGCACTTTTGTGTCATGACAATGATGAAAGAAAAGGTTTCAGAGGAACTACTTTGGAAGCAAGTCATCCTAAGATAGAGCCTTTTCTTCTCACTTCTCTTGAGGTCATCTCTTGGGGGGAGAAAAACAGACCAACACTGAAATGCAGCAAGGATGCTAGATAAAATTACTCTCAGTCAAATTTGCATTTATTAGATGTGAAATCTTTGAGAAGCCATTCTGTCTATTCATAGTTGCCCAAATTCTACTTCTTGGCATCTCTGCTTATCTTTCCAAAAAATGACTACCTTAGGGAACAGCTAGGTGGTGCAGTGGATAGAGCACCAGCCCTGGATTCAGGAGGACCTAAGTTCAAATCTGGCCTCAGACACTTACTAGCTGTGTGACTCTGGGCAAGTCACTTAACCCCAATTGCCTCACCAATAATAATAATAATAATAATAATAATAATAACTACCTTCTATATAAGCCCTAGAGATCTTACCTCTCAAGTAGTCATCACCATAGGTCCTTTCTAGTCTTCATTGAAAGCAATTTAACATTTTGTCCCTTAAAAGGATTTTTGCACTTTAATTGGTGCCTTAAAACTAAAGAAATTCAAAGGAATGAATATGTAATGGAATTTGGGAGTGGGGTGGAGGCAGAGAGGCTTTCTCAGTGTACCTCACCTCAAATCAAATTGGCAGCTACCCATTTACAAGGCCAACTCTATTCTTCTTATCGTCTAACACTCTTCAGGATATATAGATCAGTGAAAAGTATAAAGTTTGGGTGATAGGAGAATGAACACATGGCTATCACCTATTTTCAAGAAACAAACCCTTGGTGGCTTGAAAAATACTAAAGAAATTCAGAGAAATCTGTTCCCAAACCAAGATGAAACAATGGTAAAAATAGTATGTCATTTCCAGGAATTCTCCCTTCTTTATTTTTTGTGACTAAATATCAACCTTTGAATTCTTCTTTTACACAGTCCTGTTCTTTTGGCCAGGGAAGGCTTTCTATTTCATCCCCATCTCAGATACTAAGGGAATCTCTGGGGGTTAGCTGCTATCAGATTTTGAAATAAGAATAGTTAGAAAAAGTTTCCCCACAATTAACCTACTCAAACCAAGAATATATGGAAAAGTAATGAAGATATTCCAGCACTGGATTTGGTCTATGGTATAACAAGGAGGCTCTGACCATTACACTTATGCAATTCAACTTCATCTTCTACAATGGAGACCAACTATGGAGAGTGGTGACAGTTATGCCTCAAGGTACTTAAGAGTGAGCATGAAGGCTAATGAAGACCAAGTTGAAAATAAAGGCCAGGAAAGTAGGAATATGTGAAGAACCAAAGAGCTTTCATGCCAAGGGTAAGGAATATTAGGTGAGTAGAAGAGGTAGAAGGGTGTGATTTGGTGATTAAATTATGCAATTTCAGATTCTTCTTGGTGGTACTGAGATGATGAGTTCTAAGGTGGGAACATTTTTTCTTCAGAAGGGTGGGAGAAGTCTTTGAAGCTGAAAAGGTTGAGGATCTATGTAGTCAAACTATCAACTAAAATATTCTTAAGTCCCCAAGAATAATGGTAGAGGTTGGGGAAGGAAAAAGTTGGTAATTCAAGCATCAATATCATTGAAAAAGTTGGAGAGATGACCTGGAGGTAAGCAGATAAAATTAACCAAGATAGGGAGAGGGTAGAGCAAACAGACTACATGGATTTCAAAAGAGGAAAGTCTTTGGAAAATAGTGGCAGAAGAATGATATGGAAACTATTTCTTAACCCAGTGAATAAGACATAAAGAGAGTAGGCAAAGGAATAGAGAGCATTACAAGTGGGTATGGAGCTTTCAGGGAATGGTCAAATTTCTATCAAAGCAAGGAGGTAAAAGAAAAGCTGTTTGAAAATGTCGAGAATGCAAGAAAGTTCTGAAAGGCACAGTGCGATAAATTATGGAAAAACTGGGTTGGAGCAAGCCTGGGAAGGAATCTGAAGGAACTGAATAGGTGGAAGGATTAAGAGCAAGTTGTGGGGGGCGGAGCCAAGATGGCGGAGGAGAGGCTGTGACTCCCACAAGCTCCAGATAAACCTGTCCATTCACGCCCAAATAATGCGGTAAAAATCAAAACCCAGAACAGCCTAATGCACATAAGAACAGAGTGAGACTGTTTCTCCGCAAAAAAGGGCAATTCTGATCACCTACTGATCAGGCTGAACAGCTCAGCGCGCGGTCCGGACCCAGCCAGGGACACTGCTTCCAGCGCACTTCAGTGTCTTCAGCACCAGCAGCTTCTGAGGCTACAATCACGGACTGGTGAGGGGATTCAGAGGTAGGCCGGGGTGAAGTGGAGGCAGTATCTGCTGGAGTTGGGGCAAAGCGCCCTGGGTCTGAACCAGTGGGCTGAATCGAGTGGTAGTGGCCCAGTGGGGGAGGGGTAAAAGCACGCCAAGCTTCCGACCATAGAGAATCAGAGTTCAATCAGACTTCTGTTTCCGGGTCAAAGAGAAAGCAGCTGTGATTACTCACAAGCCAGGCAGGCTGAGAAGAAGCCCAATCACCCCCTGGGCCACGCTGTAGCACGAACGGTGTGTCCGGGAAGCAGCACTACACTTTAAGGAGTAAAAAGCCAAGAAACAGTAAGCCAGGATGAGTAGGCAGAGAAAGCAGAAGACCATCGAAAACTTCTTTGGGGAAAAGGTAGACCATAATACATCCTCAGAAGAAGAAGAAAATAATAGGGTCAAAGCTCCAACGTCCAAAGCTTCCAAGAAAAATATGAACTGGTCTCAGGCCATGGAAGCTCTCAAAAGGGACTTTGAAGAGAAAGTAGGAGAGATAGAACGAAGATGTAGAGAAAGAGAGGAAGGAATGGAAAGAGAAATGAGAGCAATGCAGGAGAGTCATGAGAAAAAAGTCAACAGTTTGAAAAGCCAAATGGAAAAGGAGATTAAAAAACTGTCTGATGAAAATAATTGCCTAAGAATTAGGATTGAACAAATGGAAACTAGTGAGCTTATGAGAAACCAAGACACAGTAAAGCAAATCCAATTGAATGAAAAAATAGAGGGCAATGTGAAATATCTCCTTGGAAAAACAGCTGACCTAGAAAATAAATCTAGGAGAGATAATTTGAAAATCATTGGACTACCTGAAAACCATGACCAAAACAAGAGTTTAGACACCATCCTCCAAGAGATTGTGAGGGAAAATTGCCCTGATATTCTAGAAGCAGAAGCTAAAATAGAAATTGAAAGAATCCACCGATCACCTCCTGAAAGAGATCCCAAAAGGAAAACCTCCAGGAATATTATAGCCAAATTCCAGAACTCCCAGGTCAAGGAGAAAATATTGCAAGCAGCTAGAAAAAAGGAATTTAAATACTGTGGAGCTCCAATAAGGATAAAGCAAGATCTAGCAGCTTCTACATTAAAGGACCGGAGGTCATGGAATATGATATTCCAGAGGGCAAAGGAACTGGGACTACAGCCAAAAATCACGTACCCAGCAAAACTAAGCATCATCTTTCAGAGGCAAACATGGAACTTCAAGGAGAAAGAAGACTTTCAGGCATTTGTTATGAAAAGACCTGAACTGAATAGAAAATTTGACCTTCAAATATAACACCCTGGAGAAGCATAAAAAGATAAACAGGAAAAAGACTTCATGAGGGATATTAAAAGATCAAACTGTTAACATTCCTATATGGGAAGATAATACAGAGGACACAGGTCTGAACTGAATACGAAGGGAAGTTATGTTTTGTTATTTGTGGGGTGTCGTATGTATGGGGCCGGATTTGGGCTTGGGGCCTCCTGGGTCCAGGGCTGGTGCATTGTCCACTGTGCCACCTAACTAACCCATAATGACATCCTTAAAATAGGGTTGAGGTGTAGAAGAAATAGACTGGGGGAGGGGGAAGGGGAGAGATGGTCTGGGGAGAGGTTGTTCATATGAAGGAAACAAGAAAAAAGCTTATGGAGGGGAGGGGAAGAGGGGGAAGGAATTGGGGAGTGATTGAACCTTAATATCATCAGAATTGACTCAAAGAAGGACTAACATACATACTCAAGTGGGTATAGTAATATATTTTGCCCTGAGGGAGGGGAGGGAGATAAGGGGGGGGGAGGGGAAGGAGGGAAGGGCAGATTCTGGGAGAGTAGTAAAAAGCAAAATACTTTCAAGGAAGGTGAAGACGTTCTGCATAACGGCACAAGTATGAAATATTGAATTGCTTGATTTCATAGGGAGGGTTGAGGAGAGAGGGAGGAAGAAAATTTGGAACATAGAATTAGCTCAAAGACCTTAAACTCATCAGAGTTGGCTCATGGAGGGAATAACATTCACACCCAGTTGGGAGGAGTAATCTATTTAACCTTACAGGAAAGTATGAGGGGAAGAGGATAAGGAAGGAAGGGTGAAAAAAAAGGGAGTGCAGAGTAGGGGAGGGGACAGTCAGAAGTAAAATACTTTTGAGGAGGAATAGTTTAAAAGAAGATGGAAAATAGAGTAAATATCATGGGAAGGGAATAGGATGGAGGGAAATAGTTATGATGACATTGCTGGGCTAATACGAAGAAAATTCTTTGTCAAGTTTAAGGTACATTATTTAGGGTATGATGAACAGGATACTATTAGAAAAACCTGGAAAGACCTACATGAACTGAAGCAGAGTGAAATGCACTGTATACGAAATAACAGCAATAGTGTAAAATGATCTGCTGGGAAGCATGTGGTTATTTTCAGCAAGGCAATGGTCCAATATAACCCTGAAGGACCATGAAAATGGCAACCCATCTACAGAGAAAGAAGTGATAGTATCTGAAATAGATGGAAACACATTTTTTTTTCTTTTCTTTTTTTTTTTCTTTGTTGGTGAGGCAATTGGGTTTGGGTGGCTTGCCCGGGGTCATGTGGCTGGTGGGTGTTGGGTGTGTGGGGCCGGATTTGGGCTCAGGTGCTCCTGGTTCCAGGGCCGGTGCTCTGTCCGCTGCACCACCTAGCTGCCCCTGGAAACACATTTTTTTAAAAAAATGTTTTTTCTCTTTGACAATTCCACAGTCTGAAGTTTTGGGAGTTTTTTGACTGTTTTTTTTCTCACAACCTAGCTAATGTGGGAATGTTTTCCATGACTACTCATGTATAATTTATTTTGAAATGCTTGAGTTCTAGAGGGTGGGGGTGGGAATAGAGGAGGAAGATAAGTTGGAACAATTGTTTTTTAAAAATTGATGTTAAAATTTGTTTTTACATATATTTTGGAAAATAAAATTCTATTCTAAGAGTGAAAAAAAAAGAAAAATATAAAATAAAAAAAAAAAAAGAGCAAGTTGTGGGCAGCTAGGTGGCACAGTGGATAAAGCACTGGTCCTGGATTCATGAGGACCTGAGTTCAAATCTGCCCTCAGACACTTGACACTTACTAGTTGACCCTGGGCACTCAACCCCCATTGCCCCTCAAAAAAAAAGGAAGTTCTATGGATATGTCACCTCCATTTAAGTGGTAAGACAGGATGCCCAGCATTGGGAAGACAGTATAATAAGAGGTGCATTCACCTGATATGGTTTCTCAGCCGACCCAAATCATAAATGGCCCTCAGGAGAAATTAAGATAGAATTTAAAAGCTATGTGTTCAAAAGAAATTGAAATGAACACACAAAGAGAAGTAGAGGGTAATGTTTGGCAGGGAAGAGGTCTAGGAGAGAGTAGAAGAAGAATATCAGTAAATGACATTGTCCACTTTGCAACATTGTTGCCCTGAGGTGCCTATCCACAAATGTGTCTTGGTCATATGTGTTCCCTATATAGTTATCCCTCCATACATGTGGATTCCTCAGGAATAATTTTTATGAAGATCTACTCATCCCATTGAGTATGTTTTAACAATGAGCTCCAAGGTGTTTCCCTTGTGCTCTGATTCTTCTTTCACAAGATGACTAATGCAGAAATATATTCAATGTGATTGCACATATATAACCTATATCAAATTGTTTTCCATCTTGGGGAGAAGGGAGGGAAGGGAGGATGGGAGAAAAATTTGGAATTAAACATCCTATGAAAACAAATGTTGAAAACCAACCTTATGTGTAACTGGGAAATAATAAAATACTTTTAAAAAAGAAGAATGAACTCAAAATGTATGGAGGACAGGGGGCAGCTAGGTGGCGCAGTGGATAAAACACTGGCCCTGGATTCAGGAGTACCCGAGTTCAAATCTGGCCTCAGACACTTGACACTTACTAGCTGTGTGACCCTGGGCAAGTCACTTAACCCCCATTGCCCCACAAAGAAAAAAAAATTGTATGGAGGCTGATTAGTTATGCTGTTGCTGCTTTATTAACATTAATATGTAGTTAAATGCCTTTCTTAGAAAGTAAGTGTGTCCTATAAGCTGAGTAATAAAACATTTGTGTGGAGGCTCAGGAGAGGATTCTGACCCCTCCCAAATCCTTATACTCTGGCATAGCTAACAACAGGGTCCAAAGCAATTGCTCTGTTGTTGTCATTTTTCAGTAGTTTCAAAAATAGTTTCAATTTTTTCAAACTCTTTGTGACCCTGTTTTGCGTTTTCTTGATGGAGATACTTTCAAGCTAAAGTTAATTTCAAAAGTAATATTTGCAATCCTCAACCCCTTATTTGTTATTGCACCACTAATCATCTTTTATCATTACAATTCAGTTTATATCTTGAATCCAAACATAGACTGTAAGTTCCATGAGGGAAGTAACTATTTGTTTCTCTCTATGTACCTCTGTTGCTCCAGGCATTTTACATGTAGGCACTTAATATAATTTTTACTTGTTTGTTGAAGTTCCATATTGCAATGGCACTGAACTGAAACAAAGTATGTACAAAACACATGATGGGTGCCTGACTGATAATGTGGGTCTGGACTTAAACTCTGGCATAAATCAGCCTTAACAAAATAACTTTCCAATACCTGAAACTAAGATTGATATGCTTTATAAATTAATCTGGGTTGAGTCTGTATCAAGAAGCTCTTGACTGACTAGCCATTGAAATATGAAAGTGAAATAGATAGATTTCTTAGAAGGCTCACCTCCAAGTTTTCCCATATTTTTTTGTTTTGTTTTTGTTTTGGGGTTTTTTGTGGGTGAATGAGGGTTAATTGATTGTCCCAGGATCACACAGCTAGCAAGTGTCAAGTGTCTGAGGCCAGATTTGAACTCAGGTCTTCCTGAATCCAGGGCTTTATCCACGGCTCTACCTAGCTGCCCCCAGTTTTCCCATATTTTCTAAAACAAACTAAATCAAATTATACAAAAAACTACAAAAATCATTTCAAAGTCCCATATTATCTTGATTTCCATTTTTTGTGGGGCAGTGAGGGTTAAGTGACTAGCCCAGGGTCACACAGCTAGTGAGTGTTGAGTGTATGAGGCTGGATTTAAATTCAGGTCCTCCTGAATCCAGGGCTGGTGCTTTATCCACTGTGCCACCTAGCTGCCTCAAACTTGATTTCTTTTTAAAAATTTATTTTATTCTTAACTTATGGAATAAGACAAGCATTTCAATAACATAGTACAATACAAACATGATTGCACATGAAACAGCAAATCTACTGTGCAAAACTTACTATTCCTTTCAAATATACAACAAAATTATCATGTAAATTTGTTGAATCATGTAAATCATGTAAAATTGTTGAATAACAATGTTGATAATGGACATGCTTGTTTTACCCCTGATCTTCTTGGAAAGATTTCTAATTTATTCCCATTATAGATAAGACTTGCTCTTGGCTTTAAATAAATAATATTATTTTTTTTAAAGCTCCATTTATTCCCATGCTTTTTAGGGTTTTTGACAGGAATGGGTCTTCCATTTAGTGGAAAGGTTTTTCTGCATCTTTTGATATAATCATATGTTTTTTGTTATTATTGTTATTGATATAGCCAATTACACTTATAGTTTTCCTCATATTAAACCAATCCTACATTCCTGGTATAAATCCTACTTGGTCATAGTGTATGGTTTTTGTTATACAGTGTGGTAATTTCTTTGCTAGTATTTTTTTTTAAAGATCTTTTTTTTAATGTATGAGGAAGATGATACATTTAATTCCTCATAACTTTATTAGGGTAGTTAGAAGTAGTTTACATATAATGAGGGCATGTGTGAGTTGATTACATTGGGATAATCTCTAGAAAAAGTGAAGGGAGGTGAAGAAGGGATGCACTGGCAGAAAGGGGGAAGGAAGGGGGGAATGAAGAAATTTTTCTCACATAAAAGAGACATGAAAGGAAGAACTTTTGTAATGGAGGGGAAATTGAGATGGGGGAGTGATGGGCAATGGTTGATCCTTGCTTTCATCAGAATTTGTTCAAAGATGGAAGAATATATGTGTACATATTTATATACATATTCAGTTGGATATAGAAATCTATCTTACTGATCATAGAAGTAGGAGGAGAAGGAATAAGAGAAAGTGGTAGGAAGTGATGTTAAAAGGTAAAGTAGAGTAAGGGAGGTAGTAGTCAAAATCAAAACAGACTTTTGAAGAGGGTTAGGATAAAAGAGAAAGAGAGAAGGATAAACAGAAGAAAAAAGAATGGAGGGAAATGTACAGTCATCATAATTGCAAATGTGAATGGGATGAGGTCATCCATAAAATGGAAGCAGATAGCATGATAGATTAGAAACTAGAATCCAACAATATGTTGTTTATAAGAGACACATTTGAAACAAAGATACACAGACCTCACATTCCTCATTTTCAAAATAAGAGAGTTGGACCAGATGGCCTTTGAGGTCCCTTCCAGATTTAATTCTATTTAACTCTATTTAATCCATGATCCAATAATAATCAATTAATACATTGACCAGCACAGTTTTCACAAAATTGTAATCATTGGCTCTCCTAATCACTCCTGCTTGGGAATGATGATAAGAAATGTTTCCTGAAGAAAGGAGCAACACCCGCTCTCTTCCTATCAACAATACAGCCTCCAGAGCTCTCAGTTGTTTTAAACAATTTCATTTGTCCTAAAAGCTGCTCTATAGACAGATTTTTTTTTAAATCACTCTATCTAATCAAAGTCGACCTAGAAAATCTATCTCATTGATCACTGGAGACAGTTTCAGTTCTCAAACTGTGTATTGCTGTCTCAAGGAATAAATGCTTGTTAAGAGCAGTTCATGTTGATGAGAGACAACAGTCCTCATCAGCCACAGAATCAAAAAAATAGTTTTTCCTCAAGGTCAGAGGAGTGAAATAGTTTATTAAATTCAGTATTCTGGATAGGTTATTTACATTACATCTTTTTTTCTTTGGTGAGGGAATTGGGGTTAAGTGACTTGCCCAAGGTCACACAGCTGGTAAGTGTCAAGTGTCTGAGGCCAGATTTGAACTCAGGTCCTCCTGACTTCAGGACCAGTGCTCTATCCACTATGCCACCTAGCTGCCCCTGCATTGCATCTTTTGAAAATTATTTTTTGTTTTAAACTTAACCATTCAAAAATGCATTTCCATACACACTGTAGAACACAAAGGGAAGATTTTCTATGAAGTTAAAAATCTACATTTTGGACAACTTGCCTTTTCTTTTTAAGTACATAATAAATTCTACATGTTCTTTTCTTTTTTTTCTTTTTTTTGGTGAGGCAATTGGGGTTAAGTGACTTGCCCAGGTCACACAGCTAGTAAGTGTTAAGTGTCTGAGGCCAGATTTGAACTCAGGTCCTCCTGAATCCAGGGCCGGTGCTCTATCCACTGCACTGCCTAGCTGCCCCTACATGTTCTTTTCAAAATCGTCCAGCTTTTCTGTGCTTCTTTCTGAATGTCCTACTATTAAACTCTTCTGTGTGTCCAGAAAAAATTACAACTGTTTTTTTTTTACATCAGCATCACTAACCCTTAAATCACAACTTAAATAAATTTGATTGCAATTATTTATACCTTGTTCCTTAAACCAAAGGTTTAAGCTCATTTTGGTTATGAGCAAACTATCTTTTCCTTCTACTCTTACAATAGTTACAAAGCATATTCTTTTTTTGTGGTACAAAGTAAAGCAAATATGATATCTTTCTTTTGACTAAAGATCTCAATAATAATTTTCTATTCAACATATATGTATGTGTGTGAAACAGGGAATATATGTATATTATAGATACTTATATTATAGATACATATGTCTTATATATGCATGTGTATTGATCTATACATGTATTGATCAATTTTGTATGTATATATGTTTGCATTTGTATCTTTACTAAAGCATGAAATTCTTCTATTAACATATTTCTCTGTCTTACAACTGAATAGGGTCTCTCCAATATAGAGGATTATAATTTTGCTCTCTAATTGCAGCTTTTGACTTCTATATATAATTCCAATGATAAGTTTTAGTTCAGGGGTTCTTAAAATGAGATCGATGAACTTGCATTTTTTTCATATTGGATAACTGCATTTCAATATGATTAGTTTCCTGACAAATCCTATGAAATTTATTTTATGCATTTAAAAATATTATTCTGAGAAGGGGTCCATGGAAGCTTCACCAGACTAGTAAAAGGCATCCAGGACAATGAAAAAAAGGTGAAGAACCTCTGCCTTAGCCTATCAATATGGCCTGTATAGTTTGATTCCAAAGCTGTAGAGAATTTAGTGTTGAACTACCAACCTCCACAATAGCTCCATTACCTGGCTTTTAATGAAGGCTGTTGAAATAACTGAAGAGTAACAGTCGCCACTGCATGAATAAGAGAATACATACATGTGTGTGTGTATACACATACAGTCTCCATAATTATTCTGCCAGAGTTTTGCTCCTTTTTAATCCTTTGA
This sequence comes from Dromiciops gliroides, assembly GCF_019393635.1. NCBI lineage: Eukaryota > Metazoa > Chordata > Mammalia > Microbiotheria > Microbiotheriidae > Dromiciops > Dromiciops gliroides. Next base: position 529,479,233 of record NC_057861.1, on the reverse strand, counting down.
ACCCATGATTATGATGGATAATGATAGGATTGCTTCATATTGAAGCTCTACACAAGAGGAACCAGTCTTCTCTACTTATCTTCCTATACCTCCCCCCATGATTTTATCTTACCTTAATGTTTTTACTTCCCCTGTTAGAATGTAGGCTCCTTGAGGGCAGAGACCATCATGCTTGTTTATATTTATATCCCCAGTGCTTGGCATGCTGATTGCTTAGCATATAATAAACACCTAATAAATGCTTTATTATTCCTTCATTCATGTTAGCTTGAGCAAGGGTTTCATTGGACACAAGTTTTTTTATATACATATATGTATGTATATTATATGTATATCTAGATCTAAAAATGGATATCTAGATCTAGATTTCCATATCTAGATCTAGGTCTGGGTCTAGATATAGAGAGATAGAGAGAGAGAGAGATAGAGGTGTAGATGGAGATGGAGGTATAGATATATGTATAGATTAGATGTAGATAGAGATGTAGATGTTGATAGAGATATAGATTAGATATAGATGTAGAGATAGAGAGATGATAGAGAGAGATGGAGGTGTAGATGGAGGTGGAGGTATAGATGTATGTATAGATTAGATGTAGATAGAGATGTAGATGTTGATAGAGATATAGATTAGATATAGATGTAGAGATAGAGATAGATATACAAGTTGAAGCTCAGTTATAGGAAGCTTTTAAGGATAAAAGAGAAGTGTTAAATATATGTGGTGGCTTGCAGGGACTTTATACAGGTTCCAAAGCAAGGAAATGTCATAAACCAGGAATAGAGATTAGTATTCCAGATGTTAGTCTCATATATCTACCATCCCCAGCTGTTATGAGACAGAATCAAAAATTTACCGAAGTGTAGGTTATGTTCATTTCTTTCTGCTCTAACACTGACTATTTTTCACATAAAAGAAAATTTAAATGGTCTGGCATCCTTTGAGTTTCACAAAGCCACATTGGATACTACCTAGAACCTAGTATTCTTATAGATAGTTCCAAGTTAATTATGTAGCCAAGGATGTTACTAGTGTTATTCTATTAACTTTTCTGTAAATAGGTGGTAATAATATAAATGATTATATTAATGATTATGCACATAATAAATTGCTTTATTAATAATAACTAGGCATTTACTAGACACATAATAAATATTTGTTAAATTGAATTTGTCTACATGGCATGGGAACTTTCTCAAAATTAAGAATAAAATAATCTTGATTTGTAAAACTCCTAAGTATTCATGACATGCTTCCTCACTGGTATCTCTCTACAAGTCCTAAGAACTTCCTTCAGCACTTGGCTGACGGCAACTTTTATGCTCAAAAGCTCAAATCTCCTCCCAAGGCAGTTTCAGGGACCAGCACCAAAGGACAGGTAAACATTGGGGTTGATGCTCTCTTTTTTTCCTTACTGAATCCTAGTTGGACTAGAAAATCTTCAAGGTCCCTTCTCTTTCCAAATCCCATACATGTTTGGGATCACGACATAGAATCCTCTGTCACTGGTGTAGATACTGAAGCCTTTGGTGGGGTAGCATTTGATCAAGCAATAAGTATTGGTATACTTATAGGAGATATAGATAAACCCTAACACATGGTCCATACCCCTGAGGAGTTTTCTTCCTTCTGTGCCTCGATTCATGCAATAGTTATGTTCTTGGGTTTGCATAAATAAATTTTTTTGTGGGGCAATGGGGGTTAAGTGACTTGCCCAGGGTCACACAGGTAGTAAGTGTCAAGTGTCTGAGGTTGGATTTAAACTCAGGACTTCCTGAATCCAGGGCCAGTGCTTTATCCACTATGCCACCTAGTTGCCCCCTGTATAAATTAATTTTGACAAACTGATTGATACTCCAAAGACAAATCAGGACAACCATCTATTTAAAAAAAAAAAAAGTCCATGACAAAAACATCCTTATGTAAAGTGTATAACTTCTCCTTTAATGAGTTGTTTTGTGAATTGGGAATTTTTTATACTGAGATTTTCTGAAAATGAGGTAAATTTATACTCTACAAACTCAGTTTATGGTCCTCCTTCCATTATACTACAGGAATTTCACTATTTGTAACAGAAAGTGACAAAAGAAATATGTCTTAAGGCTGAATTCATACTATATTTATCTGGTCATGAAAGTTTTATGGAAAAACAGCAGTTTACCTATGAAGGGAGTCAGAAGTCTAACCTTGACCATGAACTTGTGTTCAGCTCCTGTGAAGTGGTGACTTCACAGAGTCAATGTCTCCTTACTGATTACCCCAGAGACAGAAAAGTTCTTAAGGAGCTTTTCCTGGTACAAGGGTCAGGAGCAGAGCATATGAGACCATATAGAACATATGTATTACAAATACCTGTATCCTTGATAAATCTTTTTTAAAATAAATGTTTAAAGTTTTTTTGCTATTATGAGCTTGACAAACACCAAAATGAATATTTCTATATAGAAAGGACAGAAAAGGCAGATGAAAAATCTCATTGTATAAAAATTGCTTTTTATATAAAGTATATACTACATTTAGCACACTATTTCTAAAACTGTCTTCTTGTCTGTTTTGCCCTCTAAACCTGGCTTCAGTCTCTTCTGTGCATTTGAACTGCTTCAAAGATGCTCTTTTCTTTATTCCTTTTTTTTTGGGCATTATTGCCATTATCCCTCCTTTTTCTCCCAGTTATCCTCTTCAAGTGCTTACAATTTCTGAATTTCTCTTTGTGCAGTCCTATGCTGGATAAATACGCTTATTCATGTTTCTATTTGAATTTCCTGATCATTTTTCATTTTGGTGTCTTTGCTAAAGTATTCCTAGGAAATCTGGGCTCCAGCATGTCAGAGCCAGCTCTAACCAAGCTTGCCAGAACTCATTATTAAATTTTCAGTCCAAGCATTTACAACTCAAAAATCTTTAGTCTACAAATCAGGGCTAGATTTATTGTTTTATTGGTTATGTAAAATAAAGACAGTGTTAATGGTGTTGTATTTCAGTCATTTCAGTTCAGTCTGACTGAAATACAACACCATTAACACTGATGAGGAAACTGAGGCAAACAGGGTTAAGTGAATTGCCCAAGGTCATACAGCTAATAAGTGTCTGAGGACAGATTTGAATTCAAGTCTCCTGACTCCACGCCTAGCTCTCTATCCACTATACCACCTAGCAGCCCATAATGTTAATAATGCAGATTAAATTTTAAAGTATATGTGCAGGGCAGCTAGGTGGTGCAGTGAATAAAGCACTGGCCCTGTATTCAGGAGGACCGGAGTTCAAATCCAGCCTCAGACACTTAACACTTACTAGCTGTGTGACCTTGGGCAAGTCACATAACCCTTAATGCCCTACCAAACAAAAGTATATGTGCATACACTTTTCTCCCTAGAGAGAGCATGGACATAAAAAATTTCAGCAGCATACCCCTATATTGCTGTATAAACATTGTTTAAGCTCAGCAAGAATACAAGAGAAGACTCAGGGAGGAAGTCATCACTATAATGGAGACCTGGTGACTGGAGGTTAATAATTATTATCATTATTATTACATTATATTATTTATTATATATAAATTATTATAAATGGAATTTATATAGTTATATGATATTTTAAAAGTATTTTATATCCATTATATCGTTTAAGCCTCACAACACCTCTGTCTGAGCTGCTCTATGACCTTTGACACCAGCACCTTAAGTGCTTTCAGCAATAGCCAAACACTTTTACAACTACCCCAGAGAAAACTAGGTTCAGCATGTACAGATATAGAATATAAAAAGGTACCCTAAAGTAGGTAAGAACAAGTAATTTTTTTAATCTGCAAAATAATTATTCATAGATAATATGTTTGCATTCCTTTCTATCCAGGGTTCCCCACATATATTCCTTACAGTATATTAACATATAGAGAAAAAGATCATTGAATTTAGAGCTAGAAATAATCTTGGAAATCATGTAGTTCAGTCCATTCATTTTACTGATGAGAACACTTTGAAATGTTGACCCTAAAAGAAATAAATTAACTTTCCCAAAGAAGCAGATACAGAATTTGAATCCCCTTTCTCTGACTCCCAATTTGTTGTTCTTTCCAAGATCTCACTACACTTTTCCTAACAAAATAATCAGTATTCTTAGGGCAGAATTCCTCTGGTTCTGGCCAGTATTCTGCATCATAATGAAGAGCATAGATTGGGATTGACACCACCTCCCTCTGGGAATGGTCAATCTATTGATTTCAATGGTTTTCTTAGCACCTCTTTGAATCCTAGTTCTTATAGGGAGGGAATACCTTGAGAGATTCATTACCCATGATGTCTAAATAGTCAATCTGCATCCCAGCATCACATGTGTCTGGGGCCTGGGAAAAGAGAAAGATTACAAAAAACTGAGATTGTTCATCTGGTCTTTATCCATTAATGTTCAACTCAGTGACAGTCTCTGAGTTGCACTGGTTGCAAGTATGATCCCCAGATGCAATAATAATACCTTCTAGAGTATAATCCTAAAATAATTTTTGTTACTGAACCTGTGGAGAGTTAGGCTTACTATCTGCATACAAAGTGAATATAAATTTCTTAGATCCATCAAGGAGAGAAATACATTTCATGTTGATATTTTCTAAAAAGAAAAAAGGAGGCATTTTGAACTTCTTGTAATCAGAGTTGTGAGGAATAGAAACTGACTAGAAAGAGTCATAAAATGATATCTGATTTCTTCAATCCTCTTCTCTTAACCAGGCTAAAGATCAAATCTAGGGCTTGTCCTCTACAAAATTATAATAAGCCAAGCCAATCTTTTTATATTCCTATGGATCCTTCTTTTATTTTTATTTTATTTTGTGAATTAAAAAGTTTTCATTTTCTCCTCCTCCCACCCCTCCTCTCCCAATTACAAAAATGAAAAGAAAACATGTGTAATAAATATACAGTCAAGTAAAACAAATCCCCATATTGGCCAAAAATATATATTTAATTCTTCATCTTGAGCCTCTCACTTCTCTGTCAGAAGACAGATATTATGCTTCAACTTCATACCTCTGGAATTGCAGTTTGTAATTCCATTGGTTCCAGTTCTCAAGTCTTTCAAAGTTTTTTAATAATGTTGTTATTATATGAAGTGTTCTCCTGTTTCTGTTTTCTTTAATCTGCAGATTTCTCTGAAGCTATCCATTTCAACATTTCTTAATGTATTGCTATTCCCCGATAGATCACCACCCCCTTTACTTAGTTTTGCTTCTATAAAAAGAGATGCCATAAATATTTTTAACATGTGGGTCTTTTTCCTATTTCTTTGAATGCTTATCACCTTTTTAAATAATGCTTTCTTCCTGACATCCCTGCTCTCTTACCATGTCTATTTTGTATCCCGTTCCTACAGATTCATTTTCAGTTAGACATTAGTAATTGGAAAGCTATAATATTACCTGATAATGATTTATGATGTTACCCTGCCCAGGGCCATTTGCATTTTAATAGTAGCTCTTGAAAAATATAAAGACTTCAAAGAATGCACCTTCTGGAAAGTGTATATTGATTCACTGCCCTATGAACCAATTCACCATCTCTGTAATTCCACAGACCAAAGTTCCCTTCCCTGTCCCCTACTTCTCTAAATGTATTATCTTTCCTTATTGGAATGTAATTTCTGTGAGAGTATAGATTGGCTATTTTTTTTACATTTGCATCCCCAGCTTATTATAGTGCCTGGAACATAATGGGCACTTAATTTTTTTTCATCCACTTATTCATTTACTGATGGAATTTAGGCAAAATGCAAGGTTTGGGGAGGAGAAATTATGAGGATCAGGGAAGCAATGCCCCTCTTATCACCCCACATTGACACCTTCATACTTGGAAAATTATCCCTCTTTTACTCCTTGAAATTCATCAGAATAATTCAAAGAGCATAACAATGGAAATGAATACTTCTCTGTAATCACTCAACTCTTATGATTATACCCTATATCAATGGACTCCAAACTATTATACCCAGTGGTCTCCAAACTTTGATAAATCCTATCCAAAAAAAAAGTTTTGAGTACCCCAATATATAATTATGGGCATAGAAAACTCACACAAAGATAAAAATTTTTAAAGAATCAGATAAAGAGGAAATAATATTTGACACCAAATCAATATGGAGCCACTGGAGCTTACTAAATAAGGAAGTAACAGTGAGACCTGTGCTTTTGGAAAATCACTTTGGCAGCTGCAGGAAGCTGCCTGAAAAGAAGCCTGAAAAGAGGAGAGATGTGAGTCAAAAAACCCAATTAAGAGGTTATAGCAATAGTCAAAGGAAGTGATGAGGATAAGAAATTAATGACATGGGGGGGGAAGATAAGTGGCACAGTGGATAAAGCACCAACCCTGAATTCAGGAGGACCTGAGTTCAAATTTGGCCTCAGACACTTGACACTTACTAGTTGTGTGACCCTGGGCAAGTAACTTAACCCTCATTGCCTCACCCCATCCCAAAAAAATTAATGAGACTCTGAGCTAGCCATGTGAGTAGAGAGATAGAGACAGACAGGAGAGATGTAGAGGCAGTAATGACAAGATTTGAAAACTTATTGAATTGAGAGTGAAAAACAAAAAAGGGAGACTGAAAATGATACCAAGGTTGTAAACCTGAGTAGCTGAAATTTGAGTGGTGCTATCAATAGTGACAGGGAAGTCTAGAAGACAGATAGGTTTGGAGAAAAAGATAATGTCATGAGATCTGTGATGAAGAGCATATTCCTGGCTTATCCTTTGTGATTCATTGAGTCAAATCCGAAATGAAAAGGAAGGAAGCAGGGTTCTTACCCACTGGACAATGATGACGGACAGAACCTAACCTCTATGATAAAAAGGAAGTATGATATACAGTGAATAGTGAGGGTGAGATGGAGGGGGATGGGAGGAATTTTCCTAATAGCACCTATATAGCTTCTAAGGTTGATATTTAGGTCACAGTTATGTGATAATCACTCTGAGGAGCTAACATCTACATCAGAAGTGACAAAGTTGGGAGCTTGAACAAAGGAGGGAAGAGTAAGAGTGAGGCAGTTTGGGAGGATAAGGGTAGATGTGTTAAGTCAAGCTTTTCAGGTTTCCCCCCACTTTTCAAAAGCAGTGTGAATTTACCCCATCTCATTGACTAAGGAATTTTTTAAATTAAGAAAATGGATTCTATCCAGAGGTAAGTTAAACAGGTGAACTGGAGATCTAAATGAGAATCTGCTTCCCTAACTCTCTCACCTTATTAGGTAGAGCAGCATCTATCTCCTACAGTCTCTGCTAAATGTAAGGATGAGTGGCCAAGTTATAAACATGGTAGCAAAGGAAAGAGTTGGTTGTCTCATAGCCACCAAAAATAAAGGTAATTCCTTGAGCTAGGATTTCATCATCACTCAGAACGGGAAAAAAGAGGAAAGGAAGAAATTCACATGAAATAGCTGTACTTTTTTAGATCATTTAGCCAAAACAAGAACTTAGCAAGATAAGACTCCCAAATTCCAAATATTTCCTCTACCAAGGAATATACCTTGCCAAACTCAAACACTGACTGATCACCAACATCTGCCTCCTCTGTCCCTACTCCGGTGTTCCTGAATGCTATTAGAGGAAGCCATACAACTGGGCACACTACAAATTTATTTCAATTTAATCTCAACCAAGCCCTTACTGACACATGACAACTCTATTATTATGCCATGATTTGATAGTGTCCCATGATAGGATACTGTTTTTTATTCTGCCATAATATGAAAGTGTCCCTATTTGATAGTGCCATATGGGTAAGTATCATCTTGCCCATACTAACTGTTGCAACCTTCTTTTCTCTCCTTAAGCCTTCTTCCATCACACCCACTCTCCTACACATCTCTGAAGACCTTGCCTCCTCCATTACTAGAATAGAATTTCTTATAAACTACTTCTTTTTCCCTTTTCTACATCTCAAAGGCCCTTGACATCACCCTCAATTCTCCCATCTCTTTGTTTTTACTCTGAGGTGAACAAGTGGTTGGTCTCTTTGCCAAGATCAAGACATCTAATGTGATCTTGATCCCATTCCCTATCTTCCCTGAGAACTTGCTCTTTTGATCATCCTCCACCACCTACTCCCATCTTCAATTTCTCTCTATTGACTGGCTCCTTGTTTATTGCCAACAACATGCCCCAGTTTCCCTCATCCTTAGAAAATATTCATATGGCCATATATTCTCCTCAAACTAGCATCCTAACCTTAATTAACCCTAATTATACCTCTAATTCCATAATCATAGAAACTCAGATATATCATTAATAGGTACTATAACTACCCCATTCTCTTTTCTTAAGAAATGTTTTACATTCTAATTCTGAACTTTAACCCCCAAAGAAAGTATTCCCATACTCACAGCAGAACACATTAAGATTATCTATGAAACTGTGAATCTTCATTTCACCAGCCTTTTTATATATAACAAGTTTTATATATAACAAGTTCCATATTTTCAAAACCATACATTTTGAGCTTCCTTTTGGAATTCTGTTCTCTTCTATGCATTTTAAAAAATTTATCAATGACCTTCTCCTTTGTTTTTTTTGGTATGAATACTGCTAATCCCCACCTCAAACTTTCCTCTAATTAAAAACCAAGAGAAAGACAAAGAAAAACTGTAACAAATAAGTATAACCAAGCAATATGAATCCATACAGTGGGTATGTCAAAAATACATATCTCATGCTCGCTTGGGCAACACATATACTAAAATTGGAACAACAGAGAGGAGATTAGCATGGCCCCTGTGCAAGGATGACATGCAAATTCATGAAGCATTCCATATTTTTGGAATGAATGTTGGGGGCTATCTCTGGATGTGGTGGGAGAATGATAAAATGTTTATATGGGGAAAAATACATGTCTCTTTCTGCATCTTGTATCCACCATCTTTCTGTCAGGGGGTGGGTAATGGGCTCCATCACTGATCATCTAGAGACATCAGTGGCCACTGCATTCATGAGAGTTATGTGTTTTATAGTTGTTTTTCTTTACAACATTGCTGTTATTGTAAAAATTGTTCTGGTTCTGCTCACTTCATTTCACATCAGCTCAAACCACTCATGGTTTTCTGAAATCATGTCTTTCATCATTTTCTATAGCACTATAATATTCCATTCCACTCAATTCATATACCACAATTTTTCTGGCATTCCCCAATTTTCTAAGAGGCAATCTAAGGCACCACATTATATTGCACTTGTTTGGTTTTATTTTTTTCTCTTTTATTTGCCATTTAGGATCAAAAAGTGGATTTCACTTATGACTATTCTGTCCCTTTTTCCATTTTTTTCCATTGTTCAATGTATTTCTACTCCGAACTATTTATTGTATTCAACACACTTTTGTCTTGTTTATAGAAGAATGAAAGAAATCTTACATTTACTCACTCCACACTTCTCCACATTTATATTTTCTACTCATGCACTTCAATTATGAGAAATAGCAAATTCCATCCCCTTCTTTCTCCTTTCTACACTAGTGTATTCTTCCTTTATCCACCTCTCTCCTTTCTCCACACCCTCAGAAAAAGAACGGATTCTTCCTACCCCAGACCTCTATTGTTCTTTTTTAATTTCCACAATACTGTTTGAGAAGATTAAGATTCCAAAAGGACACTTCTTTTTTATTCCCCTAATAGAATGTTAGCACTACATTATAAGATAGCTTTTTTCCTAATTTCTCAAATAGATTTGGCTTTCTGTGTTTCTCTGGACTCTTAATTGCATCTCAAATTCTGACTCAGCTGTTACATTTTCATTAAAAATGCTTAAAATCCTCTTTTCCATTAAAGGTCTATTTCCCCCTGCCTGACAAGATTATAATCAGATTTGCAAGGTAAGTTATTCTTGGCTATAAACCTCTTTTGCTTTTGGGGGGATATTATATTCTAAGATATCCTCTTATTTTTAGTAGAAACTACCAGGCTTGTAAGATCCTGACAGAAGTTTCTTTGTATTTGAAGTAATCAGAGTAGCTAAGTCTTTCACAATTGATTCTTCCTACAATATTGTTGTTACTGTATACAATATTATCCTAGTTCTTCTCACTTCACTTTTCATCAGTTCATATAAGTCTTCCCGAGTTGATAAATGGTCAAAGGATATGAACAGGCAATTTCAGAAGAAAAAAGCAAAGTTATTGATAGTCACACTAAAAAATGCTCTAAATCACTAATAATTAGAGAACTACAAAATAAAATAACTCTGAAGTACCACCTCACACTCATCAGATTGGCTAAGATGACAGAAAAGGAAAATGACAAATGCTGGAGGAGATATAGAAGATCAGTACACTAATGCACTGTTGATAGAACTGTGAACTGGTCCAACAATTCTGGAGAACTATGCCCAAAGGGCTATAAAACTGTACATACACTTTGACCCAGAAATACCACTACTAGGCCTATACCCCAAAGACATTTTTAAAAGAAAATTACCCATATGTATAAAAATATCTATAGCAGTTCTTTTTGTGACAAAGAATTAGAAATAGAGGGTATGGCCATCAATTGTGAAGGAATATTATTGTGCTATAAGAAATGACAATTGTATAACAGTTATCATTTTCTTTTCTAAGATGATTCTTCCAATTCTTTCCATAAGAGCTTTTATTTCATTTTTCACCTCTTTCATTTCTTCTAGTTATTCAGGGAGTCCTCGTGAAAAATCCATTTTTCCTATGAATCTTCACTTGCAATTGCTTACCAATTACCAGCTCCTCCTTTTGAATACTTTCTAGATCCTCAATAATTTTTATAATGATTGGTGTTTCTTCTATATATTCTTCTCTCCAGTTTTAGTTCTTTAATTGAGGCCAGGCAAAATTCAGCAGTATCCTCTGATTCACTGAACAGGATGGTTAGTTTTTCTTGGTCTTGCCCTGCATTCTAGGGTCTTGCACTGACTTCCCTTTCCTTGAGTTAAGGTCTCTGAGGTATTTGCATTTCAAGACACTGTATCCTCAGAGCGTGTTCTGATATCTCAGGAAAGAGTGTTAGGGGCCTCAGAGGCCCTGAACCTAGGTTTTCTTAATCTTCCTTGTTTTTTTCCAGAACTTCCAAGGTCCCCTTTTTATGGCTGACTACCCTATAGCATTCTTGGGTCTTTAAAAAAAAATAATAATCATTTTTATCATTTGTTTTTACATCAACTAATCAGTCAATGACAGGTTCTAATACATTTTTTGGAAAATATCTCCCTTATTTACAATAATACAGGAATTACTCTTTTATCACTTGGAATAACTTCTCAGCTAAATGAAAAACTTTCCATACTCCCTCAGATGACACCCTTATTCAAAAATTCCCATATGCCATAGATACACTTGAGTTAGCTTTATGGGATTGAGTCTTCACTTTTAGAGTTCTGGAACTTCACCATTAGCTGTAGTAAATTTACTGGGTGCCAGAAATAGAGTGGGGGGATGGTGGAGGAGGAATCAACTACAAACATATCTCTAGGGTAGGATGGACAACCTAAGAACTGAATGATTAGAGAGGAGAAGCCAACATGGTGGAATGATAAGAAGCAATACAATGAGCTCCTCTCCATAAACTCCTCCATATAGTTCTAAAAAAATGGAATAGACTGAATCCTGATGTGGAAATCTAGGAAAATTCACATTGAGTCCTTATACAGCCCCAGCTCAGACTAGATAGAAAAACAGATTGGACATGGAGCATGCTGCATTCATATCACTCTAGTGTCAAGGGAAACAATGTGTAACAGGCTAAGAAGAGGCTTCAGATCTACACCCAGGCACTGAGATGTAGACAAGTGCCATCTAGAAGCATTGATTTTCATTACTCAGTCCCAGGTCATAGATCCAGGGCAGAGTGAGAAAAGAACCTGCTCATGGCATATTCCTAGATAGAAAAAAGAAGAAGTTCAGAAGTAGTTCAGACTTCAGGTACAAAACAGGGTTTTACTTCCAACATCTACTTTGAGCTACAGAAAAATAACCAGGGTGAGAATCCCAAGACAAATAGGAACTTACAAGTCTTCAATTAGGAAGCAACAGAGCTTTCTAGTTGACTAATAGGGACAGAGTTCAGCAGCAGTATAGTCTACTCTTGCTCAGACCTAAATCTAGGTCAGAAACATGCAGAGTTCAGACCAGGGAATAGCAATCAGACCTATCCTGGATAAATTCACTGTGGGAGCTTATGGGTGCCCAGTCTGTCCCTGAGGACCTGGAATAATATAATATTCAAGACTTCCCCCAACCCCACAAAAAAAAAGCCCAGACCTCTCCTCCAGGAGTGCTACAGAACCCAGATTTAACAGCAATTCTGAAGTCAGGAAGAGGACTGGAAGAAAACAAAAAAAAAAAAGAAATTTGCCATAACGAGCTATTATGCTTGGCAGGGACACTCAAGACACAAAAAGAGAAGAAAATGATTCTGAAACATCTACCAGCATTGCCTCAGGGTAAAAAACACCGCTGGAGCACAAACTCAACTAGAATTCCTGGAAGGAATAAATCAAGAGGTTTTTTAAAGAGTTTAATTTTTTTCCTTTTTTTTTTCAAGGCAATGAGGGTTAAGTGACTTGCCCAGGGTCACACAGCTAGTAATTGTCAAGTGTCTGAGGCTGGCTTTGAACTCAGGTCTTCCTGAATACAGGGCCAGTGCTTTATCCACTGTGCCACCTAGCTGCCCCCGAGTTTAAATTTTTTATAAGTGAAATGAAAGTTTGAAGAAAAAATGGAAAAGAAATGAGAGATATGAGAGAAAGAATTGGAAAGGGAATCATCAGCTTGATATAAGAGATACAAAACATTGCCCAAGAAACAAAATCCCTGAAAAGCAAATAGACCAAATAGAAACCTATGATTCCATGAGACAATAGGAAATATTAAAACAAAGTAAAAAAACTGAATAATAGAAAAAATGTAAGATTTCTCATAGTAAAAAAAATTATCTGGAAAACAGATCAAGGAGGAAAATTTTAGAATCATTGGACCTTTCAAATGCCATGAGCAAAAATGAGTCTAGATATTCTATTTCAAATATTAAAAGAAAACTGTCCAGATCTCTTAGAATCAGAGGGCAAAGGGAAAATAAAAAGACTATACCAGTCACCAGAAAACAAGAGATATGGGATTATAGTCAAGAATAACTTATCCAGGGGCAGCTAGGTAGCACAGTGGATAGCGCACCGGCCGTGGAGTCAGGAGGACCTGAGTTCAAATCCGGCCTCAGACACTTGACAACTTACTAGCTCTGTGACCCTGGGCAAGTCACTTAACCCCAATTGCCTCACCAAAAAAACGAAAACAAAAACAAAGAATAACTTATCCAGCAAAACTTAACAGAACACTATGCAGTGAGGGTTGCTGAGGGTGAGTGGAAGAAAAGGGCCATTAATGAAATACAGGATTTCCAACTGTTGTTGATGAAAAGACCAGAGCTATGGAGAAACTTTTAAGTACAAACACAACAATGAAGACAAACATCAAAAGGTAAACAAGGAGGAAAAATGATAAAGGACTAAACAAAGATAAACTGCTTATGTTCAAATATGGGGAGATGGCACATGCATCTTCTCTAATATAATCATCAGACATCAGAGAGGGTGTCCAATTAGGCAAGCTTTGGGTATGATTCTGTTATGGAAAGAGAAAGGAAGAGAAATACATTGGGTGCTGTGTGAGAATAATGGAAAGGAAGGTGAGGGAAAATTATCTCACATAATTATAGTAAACATTTACATAAACAATAAGGAGGAGGATGAGAAGAACCTGACTCTCATCTGAACTGGTCAAAAGAAGAAAGAATATAGATATAAAGAGAGAAAGACATATATATATATATATATATATATATATATATATATCGAGAGAGAGAGAGTATACATACTATATATACTACAATATATTATATCTAGAGTATACTATGTATAGTATATATACACAAAGAATGTATGTGTATATGTGTGTAGTTTATATACATACATACATACATGTATGCACACACAAAGAAAAAGAGTAAGGTTCAGAAATACATTTCACTCAACAGTGAAATAGGAAGGAAAGGGGAGAAGGGGGAGGTGGAATTAAAAGGAAGGTAGATGAAGGGAGGGATTAGTCCTAAGCAAAATAAATTGTAAGAATGCACAAAAATATTTGTACTTCTTTTTGAGGTGACAAAAAACAATAATCTGAGAGCATCCCCATAAATTAAGAAATGAATAAACAAGCTATAGTTTATAACTCTATTATACTGAACTCCTATCAGATTTTGTTTTTTTGTTTTTTTAAGTGAGGCAATTGGGGTTAAGTGACTTGCCCAGGGTCACACAGCTAGTTAAGTATTAAGTGTCTGAGGCCGGATTTGAACTCAGGTACTCCTGACTCCAGGGCCAGTGCTCTATCCACTGTGCCATCTAGCTGCCCCCTCTATCAGATTTTAATGAAACATGCTGCCCACCTTTTGATGGAGAGGCAAAGGACTCAGAATGCAGAATGAGACAAATTTGTTTTAGGACATGGTCAATGCAGAGATTTGTTTTAACTACACATGTGATTAATGGCTTTGTTTTTCTTGTGTTATCAGGTGGTTGGAGGGGTTGAGATGGGAGAACAGGAAGGTGGATATTACCTAATCAAAACATACACACACACACACACACACACACACACACACACACACATACACATATGGGTATAAAATGAAAACTTGGGAACACAACCAACCACAGTTCCAGAGGACTCTTGAAGAAAAATGCTGACCACCTCCTGTCAGAGAGGCAATGGATTCAGAGCACAGATTGAGACATATATTTTTAGATATGGTTAATGAGAAATTTTGTGTACTTGACTTTACATGTTTATAACAGGTGGACTGTTTTTCTTGCTTTCTCAATGGAGGGGAAAAATGGCAGGGAGAAAATCATGATCTTTGAAAATTAAATTTAATTGGAAAAAACAACTGAGTTATTGAAACACGATGTCACCAACTAAGTGACAGTGTTAGAATTCTACCCAGAGCCAATTCATCTTAAACTAGGCTGGACTTCTTTTATGGAGTTCATGGTCAACTCAAATGTTTAGCAAATCTACTGACGACACATAAGTCAAAATTTCTATAGGGCATTGCCCTCTTTCAAATATATCCAAGTTGTGTCTTTGATGTAAATACAAGCTCCTCTTAATCATTTATTTCTAGTAATAATATCTCTTTTCTTGTAGACTAAAAAAAGTTAGCCATTCAATGACATCTACCTCTCTCTCTCTTCCATATTTAATCACCAATTTTTGTCAAGCCAATTGCACTAAAATACCTTAAATCTGTCTCGTTCCATTTCCATTGCCATCACTATGATTCGGTCATTTATTACCTCTCATATTTCCTATTACCACAATCTACTCACTAGTATCCCTCTCTCCAGCTTCTCACCTCTCCAATCTTTCTATTCACTATTGTTCTCTTCATTTTCCCATTCTGGGCCAGTGCCACTTGTCTTGACTTTTGTCTCACCATTGGACTTCGATGATTTTGGAGAAGAGAGTAAGGCTAAAGGGGCAGCTAAGTGGCACAGTGGATAGAACACCAGCCCTGGAGTCAGGAGGACCTGAGTTCAAATCCAGCCTCAGACACTTGACACTTACTAGCTGTGTGACCCTGGGGTCACTTAACCCCAGTTGCCTCACAAAAAAAAAAAAAAAGAGTGAGACTGATGACTTTATTCAACCCTGCCTCACTTAAGTCCAATTTACATACAAGTTAAAACATCACCCTCATAATGTCATTGATCCTCTTCAAGAATGAAGGATGAAAGAGGGGCAGCTAGGTGGCACAGTGGATAAAACACCAGCCCTGGATTTAGGAGGACCTGAGTTCAAGTCTGGCCTCAGACACTTGACACTTGCCAGCTGTGTGACCCTGAGCAAGTCATTTAACCCTCGTTGCCCCACAAAAAAAAAAAAAGAAGGAAGGAAGAACAACATTTATTTTCCTAATGTGTAGGCCTGATCAAGCAACCTACACCAATGAAATCATAGATGTGTTTAAAAAAAATGCCCAGTTCAGGGCAGCTAGGTGGCATAGTGGATAGAGCACTGGCCTTGGATTCAGGAGGACCTGAGTTCAGATCCAGCCTCAGACACTTGACACTAGCTGTGTGACCCTGGGAAAGTCACTTAACCCTCATTGCCCTGCAAAACAAAACAAAAAACAAAAAACAAAAAAATGCCCAGGTCTAATCATATAATATCCCTGTGCATAATATAAAATAAAAGTAAAAAATTTACATGGATCCCCATTACCTCCTAATTAAAACCTAAACTTTCTATCCAGAAATTCTAGATACTCTTTGCTCTAGTTTCAGCCTACC
The DNA here is from genome assembly GCF_019393635.1 of Dromiciops gliroides. NCBI lineage: Eukaryota > Metazoa > Chordata > Mammalia > Microbiotheria > Microbiotheriidae > Dromiciops > Dromiciops gliroides. Next base: position 529,462,886 of record NC_057861.1, on the reverse strand, counting down.
TTTCTTTTTTTAATTTTTATTTTCTCAGTTAAGCATTTAATTTTTCTCCTCCTCACTTCCTTCTATTGGAAAGAAAAAGAAACCATTATAGAAAAATATGCATAATAAAGCAAAACAAATTTCCACATTGTCTTATTTTGTATCTTAAACCCTTCAACTCTCTGGCAAGAGATGGGTAAGCTGCTGCGTCCCAGATCCTAAAGATTTTTTTTTTGGTGATGAACTTTTCCCTTATTCATAGATCTGAAAGGTAATTTCTTCTTTGCCCTTTTAATCTGCTTATAATGTCACCATTTATGTCTAAGTTGTATATTTGCTTTAAGTTTATCTTGTTATATGGTGTGAGATGTTTGTGTATACATAATTTTGGCCAAACTGTTACCCAGTTTTCCCAGAAGTTTTTTTTCAAATAGTGAGTTCTTACCCTAGTAGCTGGGGTCTTTGAGTTAGTTTAACACTAGACTACTATGTTCATTTACTTCAATCTGTGGCATACCTAATCTGTTTCATTTATTAACCTCTCTATTTTTAACCAGTACCATATCATTTCAATTATTATCAATTTAATTTAATCACTTTAATGATTACTGAGTTGTAGCATACTTTGAGATCTGATATTGTTAGATTCTCTTCTTTCACACTCTTTTCCTTACTTCCTTTGCAATCCTTGACCTTTGTTACTCCAGATGAATTAAGCTATTATTTTTTTCTAGCTCTGGTAGTTTGATTGGTATGGCACAAAATGAGTAACATTAGGTAGCATTCTCATTTTTAGTATTGATTTGACCTAACCATGACAAATTAATAATTCTCTAATTATTTCAGTTTTAACAAGGGACTGACATTCTAATGCAAATTCCCTAATGGAAGAGACTTGGAAGCCTGCTTCTGGAGAGTAATTGTGACATTTCATGGAAGTCTCTTGGAGAAAATGGAGACTCAGCAACTGGTTCCAGTTATATAATAATGTAGTGGACAAAAACTTCTTGGATTGGTTACAGTCATAGAAACTGAACCTAAGTTTATTCACAAGTTATTCATTAAATCAAAGGAATACCCATCAATTAGGGAATGACTAAACAAGCTGTGGTATATTATTATTATGGAATATTATTGTGCTGTAAGAAATGACAAGCAGGATGATTTCAGAAAATCCTGGAAAGACTTGTATGAACTGATGTATAATAAAGTGAGCAGAATCAGGAGAACATTGTGCACAATGACAACAATATTGTTCAATGAAGAACTGTGAATGACTTAACTATTTTCAGCAATACAATGATTCAAGACACTCCCAAAGGACTAATGATGAAGCATACTATCCACCTCCAAAGAAAGAAGTGATATTTATTGAATACAAACTAAAGCATGCTATTTTTAATTTCATTTTTTCTTTTATTCAAGTTTTCTTATATAAAATGACTAATGTGGTGATGTTTTACATAATTGCACTTATATAACCTATATCTGATTGCCTGCCACCTCAGGGAGAATGTTCTTAATTCACCAGTAATAGCAAAAAAAAAAAAAAATAGGAGTTGCAATCACAATTTTCAGATAAGAAAATAGTAAAAAAAAAAAAAAATCTTGGGGGCAGCTTGGTGGCGCAATAGATAAAGCACCGGCCCTGGATTCAGAAGGACTTGAGTTCAGATCCAGCCTCAGACACTTGACACTTACTATCTGTGTGACCCTGGGCAAGTCACTTAACCCTCATTGCCCCACCAAAAAAAAAATATTCTCAAAAAAAGGCAAATAAATTGCATTATGATTGAATGAAACAGATTATGAAACTATAACTATATTAATCATATAGTCACTAAATAGTGCACCATCTAAGTATTTAAAGGAAATGCTAACTAAAAAACAAAAGAACACTAATAGCAAGAAAATAATTATAAATTATACCAATATTATTCTTTCAAAATTTCATAAATAATAGAAAAAACAGAAGTAAATTTCAGATCTGAGCATAATTTTGGAATATTAGATTTTGTGGGGGGAGGCAATTGGGGTTAAGTGACTTGCCCAAGGTCACACAGCTAGTTAAGTGTCAAGTGTCTGAGGCTGGATCTGAACTCAGGTCCTCCTGAATCCAGGGCTGGTGCTCTATCCACTGTACCACCTAGTTGCCCCTGGAATACTAGATTCAATAAACTTGTGGCAATTACTGAATGAAAACATTAAAGAATATATTTGGTTTTTGATATTGCATGATATCTTTTAAAATACAGGGCATGTACCAGAGCATAAAGAAATCACAAATAAGAAAGTAAGCCAGAAATGTTTTTAAAAAGAAAGAAAAACATTTTGTAGATGAAAATATAATTTTTAGATAGCATTAAATATAGGAAATAAGAACAAAATATACATCCTTAAAGAAAGCCCAAGTAATGGTATCCTAAATAATGAGTAGGTTAAAGGATAAATCATAAAAACAATAAATCATTTTATTAAATAGGATAATAATAGTGAGACAGCAGAAATTTTGAGGATATAACTAAAGCAGTCAGAATAAAATTGTATCTCAAACATTAGTAAAAGAAAGGGATTAATGAATTCAGCACAAAAATTTTAAAATCTAGAAAATTAACAAATTAGCAATACCAAAATAAACACAAAACTTTGAAAATCAAAGGAAAAATAAAACTGAAAATAAAGACTAATAAAATGGTGAATAAGGCAAAGAACTTTTTACATTTTATATATAAAATCAAGACTAATTTTATTTTTAAAGAGAGAGAAAAAATAAATTTTCCAAAATAAAAATATAAGAATGAAAAATCACAGTAGATAAAAATTAAAAGAAACTTTATAGAGGAACTGTGGGAGGATGTAATGTTTTAGGATCTAGAGGAACCCATATACTCAGCAAACACCCCCAATTAAGCTTTTAAATGCACCGCCGGAAAAAAAGAAGAAGAAGAAGAAGAATGAGGATCAGCTTTAGATTCCTCTACGCTGTCTAGGAAGGATGGCCAAAATCCTTCAGAAACCCTAAAATAGAAAATCAAGGATAAGTGGGAAGTGCAGTGTAAATTAGTGGCAATGAGTAAGGGCTCTTTGAGGAGCCTAGGAAAGTGGCAGTTTTAGAGTCCCACAGAAAGAGAAAATCTTAAGAGCTTAAAGTGATGCAGCATGGAAGTGCACTCCTGAAATTCCAGAGCAAGAAAAAGCCACAGGTATGTCAAGGAGAGACTATTTTAAAATTATTGGACTATATAAAAATAAAAGGGGGAAAGTTTATATGTCATATTTCAAGAAATCATAAATTTCTTCCCAAATTTCTTAAAACCAAAGGGCAAATTTAAAAATGAAGGTCAGGGTAGGAGGGAATAGACTAGTTGTTTCCTAAAGGAAATTCCAAAATAAAAACTCTCAAAATTCAAATTTTCCAATATGAAAGGGAAAAAAATACAACAAACAGACAAAAAGTTAAGGGGAGGGGGGAGTGAGTTCATTTAGTTCATGGGAGAAATAGATAAAACTAAAATAGTGGAAGATCCTCCATGTACTCCTTTCTGACCTAGATGAATCTGATTAAAAGACATATAAGATATTAAAAATCTGAATAAAACTTTAGAAAAATGAGGGATGGTAGATCTCTGGTGATTAATGAATGGTAACACAAAAGAATTACCATATATCCTTCAGGGGTACATTGAGCCTTTATAAAAATTAACTATTTATTGGAATATAAAGTCCTCACCAAAACTGCAAAAAAATCAGAAATCCTAAACACATAATTTATTGATAACAATGCAATAAAAAATGTTTTCAATAAATGGTCTTTGAAGAAGAATTTCAAATTAATTAGAGATTAAACAATTTAATTCTAAGGAACTTCTGAATTGAAGACCAAATTGTAAAAATGAGAAAACATGGTAAATATTATGAGATATGCCTAAAGAATTCCTTAGAAAAAATTTTAAACACTTTTGGCAGCCAAAAGTGATAAAGAGTAAAAATCAATGGGTTTGGGCATGAAACTAAAAGAAAAATTAGCACAAAAACAAACAACCCCCTAACTAAAAAATAAAGTAGAAATTTTGAAAATCAAAGAAATTATTTATGGAATTGAAAGAAGCAAAACAAATTAATTGATAAATAAAAATTTTTTTAACTTTTTTAAAGAGATAAACAGATAATTGGAAACTTTAGAAGAAGCAAATTGTTTGTACCAAAATTAAAAAGGAGAATTTTTAAAAATTGAAGAGGAAGTAAATATTATACACTATGAAGAGGTTTGATTTATATCAGGCATATGGGTTGGTTCAATATAAGTGTGACAAGATAATAGAACTCAGGGGTTCACCTGGAGGTTGATCTAAACTGATTGAATTGGGACGGACTGCTGACTGGAATACTAGATTATACGCACATCTGGCTGGTACTTAAGGGTACTTAATAAAGGCATTGTTCTCAGAAACTAAAAACTTTGAAATTTACATTAAGACCATCTTTGGGTCCCTTGAACCAATGAATTTAAATGACACTAGCCAATCAGCTTGAGGAACCTCCCATTTCTGGGAGGGGAAGAGGAAGGAGGAAGCAGACCCTGGGGGAGGCTTCCTCCTCTTTTGGTGTGAGACATCAGCATGGTGGTAGAGAACTTCAGGAGTGGGAGGTTTAAGAAGGTTAGGATCTCCAGGTTATAGGAAATCTGTTCTCAATCTTTCTCTTTCTTTTACTATCTTTCAATAAATGCTTAAAACATCTATACTCATTTATCAGTGATTTTTAGTCAGTTTCCCCCCAAAACTGGGGGAACAGATTAGAACCCACTTTTAGAATTTTAAATTACACATAAGGAAGACTATAAACATAACAAGCCATGTTAATAATATAAATAATAAAGATCATAAGATTACATCAATATACACTAAAAAGATTTTTTACAAAATCCACTGTGTTTCTATTAAAAAATACTAGAGGGGGCAACTAGGTGTTGCAGTGGATAGAGCGCCAGCCCTGGATTCAGGAGGACCTGAGTTCAAATCTGACCTCAGACACTTGACACTTACTAGCTGTGTGACCCTGGGCAAGTTACTAAACCTCATTGCCCCACCCCCCAAAATTTTTTTTTTTAATTTGGGGCAGCTAGGTGGCACAGTGGATAAAGCACCAGCCCTGGATTCAGGAGGACCTGAGTTCAGATCTGGCCTCATATACTTGATATTTACTGGCTATGTGACCCTGGACAAGTTGCTTAGCCCTAATTGTCCTGGGGGAAAAAAACTAGAAAGCAAAGGAATGAGTGGACACAGTTAACATGATCTAAAACCAAGAGCAAATATTATATGTAATCAGAATATATCAGAGGCTTTCCCAATAAGATTAGGGGTAATGCAATCTGTCCATTAATGCCATTACCATTTAACAAAGTACTAGAAATGTTAAGTACAGCATAGAGGAAACAAAATTATTGATTTTTTCAAATGACATGATTTACACAGAAAACCCTGATCAACTAAAAATCAATTGAAATAATAACTGCAGCAAAGTTGCAGGTACAAAATATACATAAATCATAAGCATTTTTATATAATTAATGAAATCCACAAGTGATAGATATATTCCATTCAAAATAAGTACAGAATGCATAAAATGTGTGGCAGTAAATCTACCAAGATAGGAACCATACGAATGTAATTGGAGCTAGTTGCAATTAGTGCAAACGATTAATCCTGGGAAGTCATTGCATTATTTGACTTTTCATTTCATATATTTCTATATTTTACATATAATTCAATTCTGAATACTGTGAATTCTGACTCATAGGAAAAAAAACAGACCTAAATAATTGGAGGAATACTAATTGTTCATGAGTAGGTGAAATGAATATAATAAAAATGACCGTTCTACCTAAAATAACTTACTTATTCAATGCCATACTTCACATTACCAAGGGAAAAAATTAATAACAATTCTTCTGGAGGAACAATAGGTCAAAATTTGTAGGAAAGAAGGGGTAGGAGAAGATTTGGTAATACTAGATCTCAAACTATACTACAAAGAGAAATAATTAAAATGACTTTGTATTGGTTTAAAAATAGTTAATCACCGGCCCTGGATTCAGGAGGTCCTGAGTTTAAATCCGACCTCAGACACTTGACACTCACTAGTAGCTGTGTGACCCTGGGCACATCACTTAACCCTCATTGCCCCTCAAAAAAAAAAAAAAGAATATAGCTCACTTTAAAACGATAACAACAACAACAACAAAATAGTTAATCACACCCAAGTCACTTAACCCTCATTGCCCCACAATAAAGAAAAAAAGAAGAAAAAAGAAAAAAAAAGATAAATGGTCAAAGAATATGAGTGTGCAATTTTCAGAAGAATAAGTACAATATAAGAACAACGTTATCAAAAAATATAATAACTAATAACTAGGGAAATGCAAATCAAAGCAACTCTGGGGTTCTACTTCATACTCATCAGATTGTCAAAGATGACAAAAGAAGAAAATTACAAATGTTGGATGTGTTGCAGGAAAGCAGACACAGGGTTGCACTCTTGGTAGAGTTATGAATTGGTCCTATCATTCTGAAAAGAAATTTTGAATTATGTGTCACAAAAGGCACTAAATTGCGAGTGTTACTTGAACAATAATACTACAACTATTAGGCCTATACCCCAACAAGCTCAAAGAAAGAGGAAAAGAACCCGTATGTACAAAAATATTCATAACAGCCCTTTTTGCTATAGCCAAAAACTAGAAACTAAGGAGTTACATACTTATTAGGGAACGGATAAACCACTTATGGTATATTAATATTGTGCCATGAGAAGTGATGAAGTGGACGAGGAAAGTAGAAAGATCTCAATGAACTAATGCATATTGAAGTGAGCAGAACTAAGAGAACAATTTATCAAATGATAGCAACATTATAAAGAAAATCAACTTTGAAAGGTTTTAGAACTTTGAGCAATGCTATGATGATTAAACTCTGACAAACCACAATTCCAAAGGTCCAAAAATGAAGCATGCTACCCATCTAGCAGAGAAGTGATGGATTCAAAATATAGAATGATGAACATATACTGCATTGCATGGCCAATGTAGAAATTTGTTTTGTTAACTATGCACATTTGAAATGAAGGATTTTTGTGTTTAATATAGATGAGGGAAGAAACAATAAATGCTTGGGTTTCATAAATATCCAATTATATGTTAGCAAAACTGAGAATTTAAAGTAAATGGATGAATAAGTATAAAAATAGAAAACACCCAAATTAACAAGAGAGAAAATGGAATATATTGGGGCAGCTAAGTGGTGCAGTGGATAAAGCACCGGCCCTGGAGTCAGGAGGACCTGAGTTCAAATCCAGCCTCAGACTCTTGACACTTACTAGCTGTGTGACCCTAGGCAAGTCACTTAACCCCAATTGCCTCACCAATAAAAAAGAAAGAAAGAAAGAAAGAAAGAAAGAAAGAAAGAAAGAAAGAAAGAAAGAAAGAAAGAAAGAAAGAAAGAAAGAAAGAAAGAAAGAAAGAAAGAAAGAAAGAAAGAAAAAAGAAAGTGGGATATATTAAAAATCTACTATCAAAAGGAGAAAAAACTATGCTGGACCAAAAAGTCTTTAAAGTGAATTCCATCAAATACTTAGAAAACAATTAATAGCATAAATTATTTCCCCCTAAAAAAAAGGTAAAGAAAACACTTTGCCAAATTCCTTTTATGAGACAATTATCCTAAGACTCAAAACAAGAAGCAATAAAAGAGAGAATTATAGACTGATATAATTGATGAATATTTTAGCTATAATATTGGCAAAGGAACAAAAGCAGCATGTGCAAAAATTGTTTATCCTAACAAAATTCAATTTCTATTAGGGACACAAGAATAACTTACTTAAAAAAAAACAATTAGCACAATTACTTAAAAAACCAAAAACCTTGCTTACCTGCTATTCTAGAGGAGGTCCATCTACATGGGGAAAGGAATGGTAGTCTATATTTTGAATTATGTATCTATTATGTGTCAGAGGCAGGGAAATCCTATATTTTCCTAATACTAAGACCAGTTGTCTCTCAATTATACCACACTGCTGATCAGAGGCATAGCAAGAACCAAGAGGTGCCAGTCCCTACTCTGCTGTGCTCTGGTAAAAATACATGAAGAGTGTTACATTCAGCTCTTCTTAAGAAAGACAATGTTATAATTGAAGATAACACTGAAAGGAAATAAAACTTAGGTCAAAGATATATGCTATATTGATTTCCAGTGGGGTAAGAACCCTGCTTCTTCCTTTTCATTTCGGATTTGACTCAATGAGTCACAAAGGATGAGCCAGGAATATGCTCTTCATCACAGATCTCATGACATTATCTTTACTTTCTGTTTACAAATGGTAAACCATTAATTTGGAAAAGTGTATGTCAGTCACAATAACTGTGTTAAGTTGATTTCCTTAATTATTTTTCTGCTACTCTATGGGGGAGGGGAGATAATTAGGAGTGATGGGTCAGAAAGAGATCCAGTTCCAATATTACCCCATTCATGAGTCCTTTCTAGCTTGAAGTAGCCTTTAATGTGTACCTCCTCCATACACTTCTAAAACCCTATTTAATGTTAAAATTATTTGTGTATGGGTTTGTTGTTTTTTAAACCCACATCCTAGACTATAAGTTCACTGAAAGAAAGGACAGTATTATACTTACCTTTGTCTATGTTTATGACCCTAGAGAAAGGTCTTCTGAATAGTAAATGTTCAATAACTGTTTGCCAAACTGAATTGAATATTAAAGGCAGTAAGTTTAAATGTTACTTATTCCCATCAGCATTACTGAAGAATATCCCCATTTCAAATGTAAAATTAGTTTTGTTTGAAACATTTGAAAGCCAGACTTACCTTCTGGGTATCCTTTTTCTATTCTTCAGTTACTTTGGATAGTGATCTTATTAAGTACTCAAATGTATCTTTTGGAAACACACATACTGAATATTTTTCAAAAGACCTAAGGAATGGAAAATTACTGGATAAAATACAAGAAAATCATTACAAACATGCATAACTTTACTAGAACAGGTGTCACCTTGCTTTTAGGTTCAGATGGGAAGATGGCACCAAAGTTATAAATTGGTACATAGCTCGATTGCTTCCTTTTTTAGTTCATTGCCTATGAATTATTGGGAGCTTTTTAAAGAGTCAAACGGTGGCTGGAAGCTTCTCTCCAAAACCAGGTGTACTGATGTACAAATTGTTGTACTCATGGATCCATCCTTGACTCCCTAAGCTACATTAGGCCATCTTATCATTAGATCTACGGTCAGTTACCCTGTGAAAATAATCTCTCTTTCATTGATAGCAGTTATAGAATTCAATTCACTAAAATCCTAAGCTTTTATTTATGAAAGTTTCTTGGGGAATATCAGGGCCAATAGGTTTCTAACTAGGGCATTCTGGGAAAAGAAACAAAAATACCTAACAAAAATATCCATGGGTCCATAAAATTGAACTTCAATAGTTTATTGACTTCTCTGACAAAGGGATTGTCCTGGTAGTTTAAAACATGCATTTCCTTTCCTAATAATGTGCTTGTAATCACATCCATACTATAGACCTCAAAGACACTGAAAAGGGAAATAAAACAGAGACACAAACAGAAAAGAGCTGCTATAAACCAAACACAAGGAGATGACAGGAACAAGCTAAAAATTGTTGGCACAATTTACTGGATGAGATTTTTCAGAATTATACTTTCAGAATTATATTATTAGCTACCAACTGAATCTACCTTTGGGTACCCTCTTCTACTTTACTTATGAATTTATATATATAGAAGTTTGATAAGGTTTGGCTAGTTGATTGAACAAGTGTTTGATGAATGAATGAAAGTTAGTATATGCATATATATGACAACATGTTGGATAAGATCATCATTTCCTGATCTGAGTTGTTAGGAAAGGCTAAAGAATTTCTGAGTTTCTCTACCGACATTCTCTTTCCTACACTATCAGTATAATCTGTAGGATCTGACTGATGCATGGAATGTCAGAACTGGAACAGACCTTTGAGATTATCTCACACCACAAAGGTTCAAACTTGAATGTCCTGACTCCTGGTCTTTTTACACTACCCTCAGAGAAAGGAAAGACAGTACCCAAAGTGAAGATGATAGGGACTTCATTCACATTAGGGAAAACCTTCCTTGACTCTCTGTACTGTCCTCTACTCTCCAGCTGAAAACTTTCTTCCACCTGACAAGAATCCATAAGCACCCATTGGCCTCCTCTAACCCAAAGCTTCTTAAACTGTGGGTCAGGACCCCATATGGGGTTGCATAACTGAATGTGGGAGTCATGAGAAATTTAACTGTAGTAAAAGGTTATGTATACCTATTGTATATACCTATAAACCCGGGGTTATGTAAAAACTTCTCAGGCAAAAAGAGTGGAAAAAGTTTTAAAAGTCCGGCTTCTACCCTGGATTTAAAACTGATTTTTAAATATTTGATAACCAAGGCCTTTCTCAGTGGGAGGCCATTTATAATTGTATGATTAAGTCATAGGCAATTAAATCTTGCATGAAATTATGAAGTGAGTGAAATCCCCATCATCTTCCCTTTGGTTATAGCTTTTCCCCATTCTGAGTGTTGTGTAAAGTGACTGAGTTAGGACATCTAGGTTGTTGTTTTTTTTGTTTGTTTGTTTTTTTAGTGAGGCAATTGGGGTTAAGTGACTTGCCCAAGGTCACACAGCTAGTAAGTGTTAAGTGTCTGAGGCTGGATTTGAACTCAGGTACTCCTGACTCCAGGGCCAGTGCTCTATCCACTGCGCCACCTAGCTGCCCTGACATCTAGGTTTGAACCATTGCAGTGTGAGATAGTCTCAGAGGTCTCTTCTACCTCTGATGTTCTATGGCATCCATGAGATACTACAGAGTGTATCTATGATTTAGGGGAGAAAGGAATATCAATAGAGACAGACACTCAAATTCTTAGGATAAAAAAAAAAATCAAAGAACAAATCCAGCAATAAAATTCTTGACCTCAGATGCCTAGGTACAAATGCCCAATGTGTGTATAACATGCAAGGTATGCAAGTTTGTCCTATGTGTTGTGAAGACTTGGTGGGAAAAGATCCCTGACTGGAATACAAATCTGGAAGGGAAGTCTTATTTTAAAAGAACTATCTGTGTCTATTTAGGGAATTATGAAAAGAGTAGCAATGTACATTTATAAAATAAAATTTTAAGGGTGGCTCAGTAGACAGAATCCAGAACTTGAAATCAGGAAACCTGAGTTCAAATTCTTGCCTCAAACAATCACTTAGCCAGGGAACCCTAGGCAAGTCATTTAATATCTCTCAGATTCAGTTTCCTCATCTGCAAAATGGAGGTATTAACAGCACCTATCTTTAATATGTAAAAGCACTTCTAAACCTTCAAAAGCTATATAAATGCTAGCCATTATTGTTATCATGAGGAAATCCATAAATCACCATGATTTGGGTGAAGATCAATAGAAAGAGAAATATAAGTGATACTGTTATCAGAGTATGCAACTAAACCATCTGTATAGGGGGGAAAAAGGAAATGGATGAGGTGTTTGGGAAACAGATCAAAAGCTTGGTACAGAAATAAGATAAAATAAAGATGAAAGAGACTTCAATTATCCTGACAACAGCTGGAGCTCTCTGCACAAAACAGCACTATTAATAATTTCTTGGCTTGGTTAAATGATAATATCATTTTTCAAAAGGCAAAGAAACCAGTGAAGATAACTTTTATTCTGGACCTTATTTTTAACAACAAAGAAAAATTGGTTGCTAGGCTAGAAATCATGAGAATCATGGGAAAGAGTGATCATTTATTCTGGGCCAGGCATACATTAGGCCAATATAGTGATTTTAAAAGTTTCTGCTTCCCTGACCCTGATGGTCTGTAGCTGCAATGTTCCTTCTACTTTCTCTGGTATTGCCACTGGTTTTTATTACCTTAAGTTCTCTCTGGGTTCAGAATCTCTACAGTGGCAATTAGGGTAATTAGAAAGGTAAGCCAATGCTACCATTTCCCAAGGAAGAGAGCTAGTGAAGAAGGATGCCTCTCCAACCAGAACCTTCCTTTCTTCCATTGCAAGGCATCAAATGCCAGTTTTAACAGTGGCCTTCTAAAAGGCAATAATATGAATAACACTTTTCAATGGTATATTGCTTTATGCTTTTTAAAACACTTTTAAAAAATTCTCTCCTTTGGGCCTCACAATCATTGTTGGAGAGAGAAATTTTTATCTGTATTTTATAGATGAAGAAAGAGAGGCAGATGTGTCCAAAACCAGTCATTTTTTGTTACAGTAAGTCAGTTAATGATTATTTGAATTAAGATCTTCTGACAAAGTCAAGTGCCCTGTCCATTCAACAATACCATCTCTTAGATGTTGATAAACCTAATTTGCTGATTAAAAAATCAGAAGGATGGGGCAGCTAGGTGGCGCAGTGGATAAAGCACCAGCCCTGGATTCAGGAGTACCTGAGTTCAAATCCAGCCTCAGACACTTGACAGTTACTAGCTGTGTGACCCTGGGTAAGTCACTTAACTCCCATTGCCCCGCCAAAAAAAAAAAATTACTATTTCTCTAAGGCAAACTGGTAGAAGCTAAATTTTTAGAGCAAGACATTTGGCACTCCTCAGATCCCCAGTGATGCCTTTGTGCCAAGCTAGCCCTGTACTTACTCCTTCATAGTTACAGGCTTGCCTTTCTCCACTTCCATCTGTATCTTCCTTATTAAACTGTTTTCATTTTGCTTTACAATGACAAACATCTAAATGCCAAACCAGAATGGAATATGGAAAATATCAGCCAAAAATAACCCAATTTTGCCCAATTGTGGAGAAGCACTAACACATTTTACAAATGCTTTTTTCTCTTTCTGGGATTCTAGAAAAAAATTTTTTTCCATATTTATCTGGACATTAATTAGGCTTTAGATTGAAAACAAGTAAAGCTGGTTCGCTCAATCTGGAATCTGACCACAGTCGTTGTTTTTACTTCTTTGAGTTTTCACCAGTGAATGATGGTGCCAAAATTACTCACATCTTCTGTTGTTCATCCTAAACAACTGAGATAGCTAAATGCAAAATTTCTGATGAAGCCAACACATAGGAGATAAATATAAAAGGTAAGTCTTCACTTAAAGGTGATATTATTTAATTTCTCTGAGACCCAAAAGATCCAGGAACCTTGCTTGGAAGTCAGGGGGAAAGTATTGGTTTTAGAATAAAGAGGAACATAGGCTTGAACCTGGGTGGGTGACCTTACGCAAATGACAAGGGCCCAGGGGCAGTGGTAAGAATGTTGTCATTGGAGTCACAGATTTTGAATTCTAGCTCCGATATTTACTACCTATGTGGCATTGAATAATTAACCTCTCCCTATCTATAAAATAAGGGTATTGGGGCAGCTAGGTGGCACAGTGGATAGAGCACCAGCCCTGGAGTCAGGAGCACCTGAGTTCAAATCCGACCTCAAATACTTGACACTTATTAGCTGTGTGACCGTGGGCAAGTCACTTAACCCCAATTGCCTCACCAAAAAATTAAAAAATAAAAAATATATAAAATAAGGGTATTGTACTAAGCAACATCTGGCATCCCTTCCAGCTCTAAATCCATAATCAGATGACTTAGTCTCACTTTACTAATTTTTAAGACCGGTAAGGAATCCTTGTTCTATGAAGCTTACAGAGTTTGGGGAGAAAAGAGCTTTGTAAATCTTTAAGCACTAGAGTGGGTAGCTACATGATTGGCATGATTTCAGAAAGCTTTCTAATAGTAACCCCACATTTCAGTGTGAATATGTCTGGGAAGGATCACACCTAAGTAATCTTTTAGCACCCCATTATGGATGAGCAATGTAAGAGTGAGCGTCGGCATAAATAATTAGTTCAGCACATTTAAAGTAAGTTATTGTCAAGGTGGAACACTGATACCTTAAACAGATGATAACACTCTGTTTGAACAAGACCCTGACCCCTTCCTAGGTGTAAACAAAATTTCTGTTCTGATTAGGTGAGGGACTTGGTCATGCAATCCATTTGGAACTGAGGGATTCAAATGAATAATAAGCCAGGGGAGAGTGTACATATGGTAAAAACCATGAGAAGAATTGCTTAGGGTGTAGGAAACTGGGGGAACAGCACCTCAGCCTTGGCCTCAGTCTTCTGCCTTCTCCCATTGTTTGAAACTTATTATGACCAAAGTATTTTAACTTTGTCATTGCTTTCCAAATAGTGTTTCCAGTGGCTTTATTGAGGATTCCAGCAAAATTACTTCTAGGAATTGTCACATGTACTTTCTAAGCTTGAGCCCAACATCCTGTGGAATCTTTATATATTGGTGGGAGAATGGATCACAGATTGGGGAGAGGGGAATATTTTGTACCAATTGTACCAACTATATATCACTGTAATAAATGCCCTTTTATCAAAACTAATTAAGTGACTAATAAAAATAGATAATCAAGATGAAGAATACATTGGTGGGGGGTTCTTGAGCTGTGGCACTAGAAAAGACAACTCACCCAACTTCTCAAGGCTATCCCTAGACTTTTTTTTTTTTTGGTTTTGTTTTGGTTTGTTTTCTTGCAGGGCAATGAGGGGTTAAGTGATTTGCCCAGGGTCACACAGCTAGTAAGTGTCAAGTGTCTGAGGTAGGATTTGAACTCAGGTCCTCCTGAATCCAGGGCCAGTGCTTTATCCACTGCACCACCCAGCTGCCCTATCCTTAGACTTTTAAGGGACAAGTTGACCTCTGGGTTCATGACCTCTTAATGCCAGTGGAGATGGAAGATTAGTTTTATAACATATGTTAGATCTATATTGAGCTATCTATAGCAAGTGGTCAGTCAGCCTAAGCTGAAGACTTCGAGTAAAGGAAAAGCCACTACTGCCTGAGGAAGTAATTCCTCTTAGCCCCTTTATCACTGTCTCCTTGCCATGCTATTGTCACTGTGCCATTGCATTCCCTCACTTTTAGCTAGGTCAAATTGCTGTGATCTTTCCTTCTGTATTTCTCTAATTTGTACACATTGTCCTATTTTTCTTTCAAAGACTAAACAGAAAAAGATTTCAATCATCAGAGCAAGTGTAATGACCATTTAATCACATATTTATAATTAGAATTAACTTTGGAGTTCTAAACCAACCCCTTCATTTTGCAATTGAGAAATTTGATATCTATTCTAGTAAGATGACTTCTCCAAGTTCTTGGGGCTTGAAGAAAAGTGCCCTAGATTTAGAGCCAGAAAATCTGGGCTCAAATGTTAGCTCTTTTTCTTGCCACTTAGGTGACCTTGGGAAAGTCACATATCTCCTCTGGCCCTCTCCATCTGCTCTTTTTCTGGATCATCATCTTGTCTCACCCTCTAACTGTTGGGTATATGTATGTGTATTGTATGTGTATGTGTATGTATAAATGTGGGCATGCATGCATTTGTGTCTTTGTATAAATATACACACATACATATACACATATATGTATACACATACACAAAATAGACCATGTGTGTATATGTATATCTAATTACATGTGTGTATATCTAACTTTGTCTACATATATAATTATATTTACGTATATACATATATATGTGTGGGTATATAGATATAGATAGATAGATAGATAGATAGATAGATAGATAGATAGATAGATAGATAGATAGATAGATAGATAGATATAAAATGGTGGCTGTATGGATGGAGAGAAGGGCTGTACTCCAAAGAAGCAATAGGGAAAGAAATTATAAGATTTGTCAACTTACTCAATATGTAGAGTGATTGAGAGTGAGGAATCAAAGATGACCCCAAGATTTCAAATCTAGATGACTGGAAGGTTGGTGGGTGCCCTTAAGAGTAATAGTGAAGGGACAGCTAGGTGGCGCAGTGGATAAAACACCAACCCTGGATTCAGGAGTACCTGAGTTCAAATCCGGCCTCAGATATTTTGACCCTTACTAGCTGTGTGACCCTAAGCAAGTCACTTAGCCCTCACTGCCCTGCAAAAAAAAAAAAAAGTAATAGTGAATTTCAGTAGTTTGGGAGTGAAAGGAGAAGATAATTTCTATTTTGTATAGATTGAATTTGAGATGCCTGTGGGATATATATACATATATGTGTATGTGTGTATATATACATATTATATAGATGTATACACACACACATATGTTGTGTTTGTGTATCATGTGCATATGTCCCCAAAAGTTTTATCCTACATTCTCTTTTCTTTCACTTGATGAGCTCATCAACTTTCATGGGTATAATTATCATCTCTAAAATTATCATCATCATCATCTCTAGACAGCAGCTAGCTGGTACAGTGGAGAGAGTGTTGGATGAGGAGTCATGAAGACCTGAGTCTGGATCCTGCCTCAGACAATCTCTAGCTGCATGACCCTAAGGAAGTCATCTAATTCTTGTCCTAGTTTCCTCATCTGTTAAATGGAGATAACAATATCACCTACTTCACAGGGATGTCATAAGGATCAAATGAGCTAATGTATATAAAGCTCATTGCAAATCTTAAAGCACTATACAAATGCTAGTGATTATTATTATTATACAGATGACATGCAAATTTATATATCCAATCCTAGTCTTGCTCTTGAGCTCTAGTCCTTCATTATCAACTGCCTCCTGGATATTTCAAACTAGAAGTCCCATAGGGATCTTAAACTAAATCTGTACAAAGCAGAACTTATCTTCCCCCAACCTACTTTTTTTTTTTTTGCACAGGGCAATGAGGGTTAAGTGACTTACCCAGGGTCACACAGCTAGTAAGTGTCAAGCGTCTGAGGCTGGATTTGAACTCAGGTCCTCCTGAATCCAAAGCCAGTGCTTTATCCACTGTGCCACCTAGCTGCCCCCTTTTTTTCCTACTTTTTTAAAAAATTCACTATTATTCTCAATGACACCCACCATCTTTCCAATCACCTAGGTTCAAAATCTTAGTGTCATCCTTGATTTCTCACTCTTATTCATTCCACACATCTAGTAAGTCACCAACTCATTTCTTTCCCTACAGCATCTCTAAAATACAGCCCCTTCTCTCCATTAACACAGGTACCCCCCCACAATTTCAGCTGCCCATTATATCTTTTCTGGATTACTGCAACAGCCTCCTATTTTATCTCCCTGCATCAGGTCTCATCTGATTGAATCCATTCTCCATCAAAGTTATTTTTAAAATATTCATGCTTGACCATGTCATCACCCTTCTTAATAAACTCCACTTGCCACTTATTACCTCTGGGATCAAATAAAAATTCCTTTGCTTGGTGTTTAAAACTCTTTGATGTCATTTTTTCCAGTCCTCTTATACATTCAGTCTTTCCTCTTATTCTACAGTCCAGACATATTGGTCTACTTAATAATTCTTGAACACAATGCTCCATCACAACCCCTTAGCACTAATTATCATCCATACCTAGAATGCTCTCATTCCTCATCTCCACCTCACTCCCATCCTGGTTTGCTTTAGGATTCAGTTCCCTTTCTCTAGATAGATTTATAGATATAGATACCACTGTCTGGCACATAATAAACATTATAAACATTAGCTATCACCATCATTATTATTATTATTATTAGCATATATTTTATATATTAGTTCACATTATATACTATTATATATTTATCATGCATGTTATATATTATATATCTATAATAATGATTATGATGATAATATGTGTACATATGTATATAGAAATATATTGAGAAACCTATCTATACATGTGAATATATATGTATATATACATACATGCCTATTGCCCCCGCCCCCAATAGAATATGAACTTTTGGTGGGCAGGGACTTTCTTTTACTTTGTTTTTGTATCTCTAATAATTCTCACAGTGCCTGGTATATAGTAAGTACTTAATAAATCCTGATCTTCCAGCTCTGACTCTATGAACCAAAAGCCCAGGTAGTATCAGAAGCAGGATTTTTATATATATATATATATTAGGGCAATGAGGTTTAGTGACTTGCCCAGGGTCACACAGCTAGTCAAGTGTTTGAGGCTGGATTTGAACTCAGATCCTTCTGAATCCAGGGCCAGCACTCTATTAACTGTGCTATCTAGCTGCCCCTAAACTTATATATTTTTACAGGTTTTTTTGTGTTTTCTTTTGTTCTGTTTTGTTTTGGTGAGGCAATTGGGGTTAAGTGACTTGCCCAGGGTCACACAGCTAGTAAGTGTCAAGTGTCTAAGGCCAGATTTAAACTCAGGTCTTCCTGAATCCAGGGATGGTGCTTTATCCACTGCACCACCTAGCTGCCCCTAAATCTATATATTTTTAATATATTTCTATGATATTCCTACCACAGAAACAGTAAGCTGGGTTAGTCTGGTGGGTTTTTGTCTGGATTAAAAATCCAAAAGCTTCTCTGAGGAAGCAAGAAACTATGTAGATTTCCTTGTCATTTCTTTTCTCACATAGAACAAAGTATATTGCCCAATTAAGTTTGTCTTGCTTGCCACTTCCTATGAGCTATATCTCTAGATACAAACAAAATTCTCATTTTCTTAACTATTAAACATCCCCTTAAGCTATAATTGCTTATAAATTTCCTTCTACCTCAGAACTACAGAATTTCAAAGATAAAGGGGAACATAAAGAAGTTCTAATTCAAATTTCTCATTTTATGGAAAAGGGTACCTAAAAAGGGAAGGTGACTTTTTTTCAATCACACAGCTAGTAAGTAGTCAATCCACAACCAGATTCTAGGATGAGTCCAATTCTCTTACCATTCCACTAAGACTGAATTGCTCTTTTCTTGTGGTATAATATCATTGTTTCAAGTTCCCTGACCTTTGGAGAGTTGTTATCCCCCTCAGAGGGGAGGACTAAATACTTGATAACAGTTGAAGACAGGCAAACAATGGTTTATCATTTTATCATGATAAAATGACATTTATCAATGTTTTCATATCATTTAAGTGACCCACTAAAAAGTCTGAATCACAAGATTTTTTTAAAAGATGCTTTTATATATACATGCATACATACATATATATATACACACACACACATATCCTTACTGGCTTAATGACTTGAATTTTTTTTTTTGGTGAGGCAATTAGGGTTAAGTGACTTGCCCTGAGTCACACAGCTAGTAAGTGTCAAGTGTCTGAGGCCAGATTTGAACTCAGGTCCTCCTGAATCCAGGGCCGGTGATTTATACACTGTGCCTAGCTGCCCCTTGACTTGAATTTTATTTTCAAATACTGTACTAATTTGAAATTAGATATAAATGTTTACTCATCATAAGTAAAACTAGTTTGTTAAAAAAAAGTTATGGAATGGATGGGAAAGGAATAGACAAATTTTATTATTTTGAATGGCAATTCTTGCCTTAAGATTTAAGATTTTACAGATTTTACAGAAAGTTTTAAAGAGTTAAATTTATATTTCAGTTTTTTTATTTTAAAAAAGAAAGAAAATAAAATTGTCTATCAAAAATGGAAAGTGTGAATTCACCACCAGTGAAGAGGAAATTAAAGCAATTATTAGAAGCTATTTTGCCCCCATTTATGCCAATAAATGACAATCTAATGAAATGGATAAATGTTTACAAAAATATAAATTGCCCAGATTAACAGAAGAGGAAATAGAATACTTAAATAACCACATCTTAGGAAAAGAAGTTGAACAATCAATCAATGAGTTCCCCTAAGAAAAAAATTCCCAGGAACAGATGGATTCACAAGTGAATTCTACCAAATATTTAAAGAACAAGTAATCCTACTAGGATATAAACTATTGGGAAAAAGTAGGCAAAGAAGGAATCCTACCAAATTCCTTTTACAACACAAATATGATGCTGACACCTAAATCAGGAAGAGCAAAACCAGAAAAAGAAAACTATAGACCAATTTCCTTTAAATAAAATACTAGTAAGGAAATTACAGCAATATATCACAACGTTTATATACTGTGACCAGATGGAACTTATAACAGGAATGCAGAGCTTTAAAACTATCAGCATAATAGACCATATCAATAACAAAACAAGAGAAATCATATGATTATCTCAAAAGATGCAGAAAAAAATTTTTGACACAGTACAATGCTCATTCCTATTTTAAAAAACACTAGAAAGCATAGGGATAAATGGAGCTTTTAAAAAAAATCATAAGTAGTATTTATCCAAAAGCATTATCTATAATGGGGATAAGCTAGAAGCCTTCCCAATAAGATTGGGGTGAAGTAAAAATGCTGATGACCACCACTATTATTCAATGTTATATTAGAAATGGAGGGGCAGCTAGGTGTCACAGTGGATAGAGCACCAGCCCTGGATTCAGGAGGACCTGAGTTCAAATCCAGTCTCAGACACTTGACACTTACTAGCTGTGTGACCCTGGTCAAGTCACTTAATCCCAATTGCCTCACCAAAAAAAAAGTATTGATTAATAATGCATATTAAATTTATAAGTGCATATGAATATTTTTTCCACAGAGCCTACTCAATAAACATTTATCAGCATACCTCTCTATTGCTTTATAAATACAATGCTTAAGCTCAGCAGGAGTATAGTAGGAGACTCAGGGAATAAAATCATCCTAAAACTGGAGGCCTGCTGATTTTAAGAATTGTTATTATTGTTACTATAACTGGCATTTGTATAGGATTTTAATGTTTGTAAAGAATTTTTTATCCATTATCTCAATTGAGTCTCACAATACACTCTCACCTTAGTCATTGCTTCTCTCCCTTTTCCCATTATTTCATTTACAATTCACAAACCAATCTCCCAAATTACCAATCAACATATAATAGTCCTGAGCTACTTTTCCTCAATACTCTACTACAAGGCCTCTTAAACTTTTTCAACTAGCGACCCCTTTTCACCTGAGAAATTTTTTCCACCCCAGGTATGTAGGTATATAAAATAGGTATTCATAACCTTCTACTGTTGCCAAATTATCCGCCACACCCCACATTTAGTTGTGAAATTCCATATGGGGTTATCAACCAAAATTTAAGAAGCCAGGCTCTACTGGATAAGTGCAATATGTAACTCTCACATCCACTTTCCCCCTCCCAAGCACCCCCAAAATTGTGGGAGATGAGGAGAAAATGTTCATGTCTTTGTTTTTCTTCTTAGGTCTTGATACGTTGTTACCTATAAAAAATCTTGATGCATTTCAATTTTATCACACACACATTCATTTCCTTAAAGTGTCATGTATCATAGATATTTTGGGGGGGGTGGCAATGAGGGTTAAGTGACTTGCCCAGGGTCACAGTTAGTAAGTGTCAAGTTTCTGAGGCCCGATTTGAACTCAGGTCCCCTTGAATCCAAGGCTGGTGCTTTATCCACTGCACCATCTAGCTGCCCCTGCATCATAGATTTTTAATGGAAACTAGTGAATTTTTGTAGAATTCCCCAATATCCTCTAAATTTAAAAGGATTTACTGGCTACCTACTATGAAACTGACACCATACTATATACCCTGATTGGGAAAAATGTATAAGATTCTCCTTTGAGAATCTAATGGTCAGGTTGGGCAAAAAATTATTGTACAAAAAACAAATTTAACTAATTCAAGAAATTACATAATCAAACACTTAATTGTATGCCACAGATACCAAGAGCCATCAGAGGCAAAATTGCAGAGAGATGAATGTGGATTAAAAAAGTCAATGTGTGCAAAGGGAAGAATGGCCTTCTTGATATGAGCAGAAAGATCATGCATGGTTGGTTTGACTAAGGATCAATTATAGAGTACCTTGATTGGCAGGAAATGGTGTGTTAAATTGATGTGAACATATTGGTTCCATGGGAAGGAACTATCATAAGATCAAGATTGGAAATCTTTATTTGAGACAATTAACCCCTCACTATCTTAATATATTGTAAGGCTGTATCAAAAGCTTATTTTGGATAGATTATATTGATTTATACCTCTTTTAACTGCCTTTTGCCGTCTCATAGAAAGAAATTTAAATGGTCTGGCATCCTTTAATTTTTATAAAGTCACAAAATTTAGCCTACCCAGGAACGGGACCAGCAGCCTGACCTTAACAAGTCCTCTAAAGAGGGATTTAGGAATAAATGTTTTCAATCCTTGGGAAGTACTGAATTCATAGAACGAATGTCTCCTGCTGATCATCTCTGGCACAAAAGTGTCCTTAAGAACCTTTACAGGGGGCAGCTAGGTGGCACAGTGGATAGAGCACCAGCCCTGGATTCAGGAGGACCTGAGTTCAAATCAGGCCTTAGACACCTGACACTTACTAGCGGGGTGACCCTGGACAAGTCACTTAACCCTCATAGCCCCGCCCAAAAAAATATCTTTTTAAAAGAACCTTTACAAGAGGATGAGAGTAGATCCTATGGGACCAGATGCATCAGGTATATCTATGTCCTTGTGCAAGATACACTGTTTCTTTAAGACTATTTTCATAAGGAGAATTTAATGATGAAAAGAGCAGGGGGAAAAAGTGTTTTATGTAAAGGAAGAGATTTACATTAATTGTCAAAGGATGTAAGGTATTGCCACTATTATGTATAAAATTTTGATACCTAATATGAGTAGAAAAATAACTTTAATATACATTGCTAAAATGTATATCTGAAGAAACAAGGCCTTCAGATGAAATTTGGACTGTTTTGAAGAGAAAGTGATCTATAGTATAGAATTAAGGACTCAGATCTCTTTCCAGAGTGAGTGATGCTTCAGTTATGTAGGAACAGTTCAATGTTATTATTAACTTACTTATTAAGAACTAAAGGGGTAGCTAGGTAGAACAATGGAAAAAGAACTGGCCCTGGATGCAGGAGGACCTGAGTTCAAATCCACCTTCTGACACTTGACACTTTCTAGCTGTGTGACCTTGGGCAAGTCACTTAACCCTCATTGCCCTGCCTAAAAATTAAAAAAAATGTTTTTTAAAAAGAACTAAAGAGGGGCAACTAGGTGGCACAGTGGATAGAGCACTGGCCCTGGAGTCAGGAGTACCTGAGTTCAAATCTGGCCTCAGACATTTGACACTTACTAGCTGTGTGACCTTGGGCAAGTCACTTAACCCCAATTGACTCACTAAAAAAAAAAAAAAAAACTAAAGAAATATAAGTGTAAAGAAATGGTTTTCCAAAACCCAAACAGACAGGGCCAAAAAGTCATTAGAAACTTGAGAGAACTACATAGCATGATGCTATGTCAGCAAATTTGCATCTATATGTTTTATGACTGAAGAGGATAAAACTAGAAAGATGAGAAATCATATATGCATTTGGAGACTGAGAAGTGATTTTTAAAAGGATTATTGATTTGATGGGGGAATTTAGGGAATTGTGAGTTTTTAAGTGAAAAGCAAATAACTGAATCTGGTGGCTTTCATTTAAACTGCCAAACATACTGACAGCAGTAGGGGAAGAGGAACCTGAGAAAAATTAAAGACACAGGAAGAAGACTGAAAAGCTGCTTTGTTGGTGTTATAACAGAATCAATCGGCTGATTGAGGATTTTAGCTGGTAGATGGGGAGAAAGAATTTGCATCCTTACTCAAGAGCTCCAGTGACTGTCTTGCCTTCCAGTGCCACCTAGAGTTGGGAAAAGATGAAACTGTCTAAAGGCCTGTTACTCTCCATTGCCATCTCTGGCTTGAGATGGAAAAGCGGAGATTTTGTATCTGGTATCAAGCTATGCTGGAGCCCTGTGTTTCAATGAGCTCTATTCTGATCTTAACACACAGAATTCAGGTGAATGAATACTTGGTTTGCCTGGTCTGCAATTCTTTGGCTTAAAGAGAACAGCTATTCTCATTAAAAGGCAAGAAGACCGGCAGCTAGGTGGTACAGTGGATTCAGGAGGAACTGAGTTCAAATCTGGCCTCAGATACTTGACACTTACTAGCTGTGTGACCTTGGGCAAGTCACTTAATCCTCATTGCCCTACAAACAAACAAAAAACAAAAAAAGAATGAAAAAAAAACACTGATTGTAGGGGGCAGCTAGGTGGTGCAGTGGATAGAGTACCAGCCCTAGATTTAGGAGGACCTGAGTTCAAATCTGGCCTCAGACACTTAACATTTACTAGCTGTGTGACCCTGGGCAAGTCACTTAACCCCAATTGCTTCACCAAAAAAAAAAAAAAAGAGGCAAGAAGACTTCCTAATCTCCCTTTAAAGGGAAGCAGCTAATTGCAAAGGCTATATTTGAGTAAAGAAAAGGATCTCTTCCTGCCCCAAGGCTGAAGAATGGGGTCCTTTCAGTAGTGTCAGATTTTCTGCTACCCCATTTAGGGTTTTCTTGGCAAAGATACTGGAGGGGTTTGCCTTTTCCTTCTCCAGCTCATTTTACAGATGAGGAAAATGAGGCAAACAGTGTTAGGTGACTTGCTCAGGGCACAGTTAGTAAGTGAATGAGGCCAAATTTGAACACAAATCCTCCTGACTCAAGGGCTAGTACTCAATCCACTGTGTGCGTAAGGGTCACAATTTAAGCAATGAGCAGAAAAGTCCTGAATTGACCAATAATATTGAATTCTGAAGAAGGTTACAAGTTACACTAAGCACACATTTTCCTCCCTCATGTGCCTCCCTATTAGTTTTTATAAGTTGTACCCATTCTTCACAATAGCTACTCAGTACATTGGGGAGAGCATGTGATCTGGGTTTATATGTGTATTGTGCTGTAATGTATTGTTTATGTGTTTGCTATAATATGCTAGTATCTGTGGTATTATTTTTTTTTTGCCTTATTGCTAAGTAAATGGTTGGATTCCAGATCCAAGAGTATCATCACTTTAAGTGATAGTTCATGGTAATATCACACACTATATGTATGTAACTCTTGTGACTGTCTAGTTGTGTAGATTGGTTGGAGGCTCAAGAGCTATAGTGGTAAATATGAAAAGTATGTTTCCCTTCAAAGGGGTTATCTTCCTAGGAACCTGAGAGAGTGTGAATGTAACTGTGTGGTGGTGGTCTATCTCCAGGAGCTTAGGTCTGCAAGGATCAGAGCAGGTTAGATAAGGGAACCCAACCCAGAGGAAAATAGGGAGTGCCTAGGTGAGAAATGTGAAAATATAAATTGTGACTATACCCTACTTTAATATCTAGACCTCCTATAGCACACATATAAAGGGTTTCATTGTGGGGCTAGTGTAAGTCATGGGATGAGACCACCTTTTATGTTCTGCTTGATAAGTCTTAAGAAAAGTATTCTCAGGCAATATCCCCCACCCCCAAAAAAGTTGAGCATATGGATCATAGAATGTATCCTAAAGTGGATAGGAACAGATTATTTCTTACATTTACAAAGAAATTATTCAAAAAAGTAATAGTTTTACCTTTTTCTCTATCCAGAGACCCCAGAATATACACTTTACAGAATATATACATATAGAGCCAAAGATCCTAGGATTTTGAACTGCAAAGGCTCTTAGAGATGATATAGTTTAATCTATAAACTCATTAAAAGCAGGATCTGGGTTTTTTTTCCTTTTTACCATATCTCTAGTGCTTAGCATGGTGCCTGGCACATGTGTTTAATAAATGCTTGTTGACTTCACTAACAGATTGACTAACGGATGAGGATACACTAAAGTGCTGAACACAGGAGAAATTAATTTACCCAAATTCACACAAGCAGTAAGAAGAACCAAGATTTGAACCTTGGTCCTCTGACTCCCAAGCCAGCATTCTTTCCAGGATCTCACTATACTTTTCCCAGTAACATAGACTGTAATTTTCAGGGTAAAACTCTTCTGGTTCCAGCCTGTATTCTAGATCAGATTGAAGGACATAGAGAGGAATCATCACCACAGCCCCTTTGGGAATAGCTAGCCCATTGATCTCAACAGTTTTCTTACCCTATAAAATCTTCCTGTTATGAGGTAAAGTCTAAGAGTTTCAGTTACTACTATGTCTAGGTACTCCATCTATATCATGGCAACATATATGACTGAAATCTGGGTAGAAGAGGAAAATTCCATTCAATTGAGATCACCAAGACAGTACTGGACAGCTCAATATTCAACTCAATTAAGGTGAGATCAATTGTAGCACTGATCCCCGGATTAAACAATAATATTTTCTGGAGCACAATCCTAAAATCATTTCCATTACTGAACCAGTGGAAAGTTGGGCTCATTATCTGTATTCAAAGTGAATGCAAATTTTAATTCTGTGGTGAAAGTTTCATTTTTATGCTAATAATTTCCAAAAATAAGCTATTTTCAAGCTTCTTGCTAAAGTCAGAATTACCTTAGTAAAGTATATTGCTGGTACCTTTCTTTCAGCAGTAGTAAAGTCACACTTATTCTCCCCCATTCTTTTCTCCCAACAAGAATAATGAACAAATCCACAGTTTGCCTTAGAAGAAGCTTTAGTCATCCATGCTTTCCTGTGGTATGCTCAACCATCACTCTTTTAAATAATTTCCTCCCTCCTCCCAACATTCCCACTTCTCTTACCATGATGCCTATACTATATCCCACTCCTTACTTTCAGCTAGCCACCACTGCTATCAACAAATGGAATTAGCTGATAAAGATTTAAGATGTTAGGGGCAGCTAGGTGGCACAGTGGATAAAGCACTGGCTCTGGATTCAGGAGGACCTGAGTTCAAATCCAGCCTCAGACCCTTGACACTTACTAGCTGTGTGACCCTGAGCCAAAAAAGAAAGAAAGAAAGAAAAAGAAAAAAAAATATATATATATATATATATAATGTTACCCTTCCCAGGGGTATTTACAATTTAATAGATATAAAATTAAGAAAGGAAGAAAGGATTTATTAAGTACCTACTATGTGCCAGGCATTGTGCTAAGCACTTTACAAATTATATTTCATTATACCCTCACAACAACCCTGGGAAGTAGATGTTATCATTTTAGAATTGAAGAAACTGAGGCAGACAGAAGTTAAATGACTTGCTCAGTCATATAGCTAGTGAGTCTAAGGCTAGATTTGAACTCAGTTCTTCTTGACTCCAGGCTCTATCAGCTGCACTATCAGCTTCCTCTGTAAGAACCTCAAGGACCAAATCTATGATCATTTTTACATGAAAGGATTAGAGAGGAGACATTTGAGGAGCCATGGAGGCAATGCCCTACACACACACACACACACACCAGGCAGGCCAGCCCAGCTATTATTTTTCTATTTTTCTATTCTTTTGTACACCTCTGAAAAGAACACCAGGATGGAAAAGAATAATCTATTCCATGGACCACAACCTAGGCAAGTTGTGGAATATTGGAGAAGGGAAGGCACTCAGACACTCTACTCCCAAACCATGAGGAAACAAAATCTTACCTACCCTCCCATATTTGCACAGGATGCTCCTCATGACTCCCAACTTTGTACCACCAGTTGCAGAGTCAAGCTCCTTAAGGATTCTCCCAGGAATTTGTCTCCTTTCCCTTACCACCAACAATTTAGTTCAGGTCTTAATTACTTCACATCTGAATTATTACCAGTGTCTCCTAACTGGCCATTCTACTTTGAGTTTCTCTCTTCTTCCATCTTTTCTATCTATGACCATCACATTAGGCTTTCCTAAAGTGTAGATCTAATCATGATACCCCCTAATCAAAAATTTTTAGCGATTTCTTATTATTTGCTGAATACTGATCAGCATACCTTTCAAGATCCTCTGTAGTTAGAGTACAACCTACATTTCTTCTCACATCTTCTTTTCTTGCACCCTATGCTACAGGTAAATGAGATTATTTGCTATTTCTCCAATATCACCTGTGCTTTCCCACCTGGAGTTCCCTTGCTCTCCAGCTTGGTGATTGATTATACCCTCTTTTAAAGGTCTAACTCAAGTGCCGTCTAATCAAAAGAGATGTTAACACCACCATCATCATCATCACTAGCATGTATACAGCACACTAGTGCACTTCATATATGTTTTCTCAATGATCCCCAAAACAATCCTGTGAGGTAGATGTTATCATTACTCCCATTTTACAGATGAAGAAACTGAGACTGAGAAGTAAAGGGATTTGCCCTGGGTCCCACAACTAATGTGTCTAAGGAACCCAGATATTCCTGGTGTCATGGTAAGCAGGTTATCCACTGTGCCACATGGTTGCCAATTAAAAATTATATATTTTATATATTGTTCTGAACTTCCCAATTACTTTATACTCTACTTATTGTACTTTCACCATCTGTTTTGTATTAGAGTTATTGTGCATGTTTCTTATCTGTCCTACTGGACTCTAAACTACATGAGTATAGGGACCCTGTCTTATTCTTCCTTTAATCTTCTAACTCAATGCTTTGTATGTAGTAGGCACCCAGTAAATATTTGTTAAATCAATCAATGAATGAATGCACAATCTTACATTTCAGTATGACCTTTGCATCACTTGTCCTGATGATTAACTATTGTTAGGCTTTTAACTCACCAAGATAAAAATAAAAATATGTTCTTGCTAACTCTTTTCACCCCTTTTGTCTACAAAGATAATAAAGCTGATATACTAACAATACCTCATGCTTGAGTTGTCTCAGTTTCCTCATCTGTAAAAATGAGGGGTTTAGACTGGATTTCTAAGGTCCCTTCTAAATTTATTATCCTACAATCTATACTTTGAATTCTTTTTCCAACAAAAAAGAAAAGAGGTTTGTATTTGAATTACAGAATCAATCAAAGATGTAAACTAATCATGAACAAATCCCAGACATCTCTATTGAATCAATCAAAGGTCTAAACCGTGTAAACAAGTCTTTAATCAATTTACCAGGATTGAAGTGCTGGGAAACATTGGATGAAATCAGATAATACTACACTATAAATGAATTGGAATTGGATAAAAGACCTAGATTTTCTTCTGGGCCTGTGTATAATGAAGCAAACCACTTTAGAATTCAAGAATTTCTTGCCTTAAAAAGGCAAACCTTTGAGCATATAGAAGAGGGAAGCATTTTGGGTAAGGGAGTGAGCCCAAAAGGAGTGTTAGGCAGTGCTGCTTCCATTGATGAGATGATGAACTTATAGATTTCAAGAGATCTGACCTGAGTAATGATACCCCAATTCCCCAGCAACAGTGGCTGATGGCACTCAGGTGCTAATAGATAGACACCTGAGGAAAGGTAGCTTCAGAATCCTACAAATCTCAATTTTGTATTGGAAATCCTAACAATAACAATAAGAGAAGAAAAAGAAATAGAAGTAATCAGAAGAGGGAATGAGGTAATAAAAATGCACTGACTTGTGAAACTCAGCAGAGACATATCTCAGGCAGGGATATATGCTGGTAAATGTTTAATAAATTGGCTCTATGGTCTGTATAATAGACTTTTTGTTTGGTTGGTTGGTTTTTGTGGGGCAATAAGGGTTAAGTGACTTGCCCAGGGTCACACAGCTAGTAAGTGTCAAGTGTCTGAGACCAAATTTGAACTCAGGTCCTCCTGAATCCAGGGCCAGTGCTTCATTCACTGCACTACCTAGCTGTCCACTGTATAATATACTTTTAAGTTTGACATTATTAAGATTTTCTCCATCACTCTTATCTCCAGCAAATCATCAAAACAATAAATCAAGCCCCAATTTTTAGTGTTTGCCAATTTCCAAGGCATAAATGCTCACCCTGAAAATTTAACAATAGGCACTCATGGAACAATAAGAGCTAGCTCCAATAAAACCATTATGAAAATTTACCTCATAAAAATTCTATAAAGGAAGAAAAAGATTTCTAATAATTAGGAGCTGTGAGCTTAGCCTTTGGCTATATAAACTCCACGAATTTAAACATTTTGTGTAAAAGGGGAGAGTGGGTCCGGGATTTCAGAGGGATGTTTCTATAACAATTGTCCTTGCTATCCCTCCTTAGTAATACTCTTTTCTAAAAGCTAATTAATTCTGGCTGGCTAATTAATAACTAATGTGGAGGTTACTAGATGAGGGCTTATGATTGATGAACCCTAATGGTTGCCCCTAGAATCCTGAGAGAAATGGTAATAGCAGCTTCTGGGGGACTGGCCTGCCAGTAGGAGTGGGAGTTAAGAGAGTGAGCCCAGTAGTGATTTGGGGGGTGGAGGGGGGATGGGAGAGGGGGAAGGAGGGTCAATACAATAGAATCTGAGATCAAGAGCTAAAGGGAACTTCCAAGAACATCTAGTCCAGCTCCTTCATTTTTCAGGTGAGGAAACCAAGGCCAATGAAGATTAAATGATTTCCCAAAGTCACACAAATAATATATGCCATCTTTCACTAGATCTCAGAGTTTAAAGTACCTCAGACATCATCCAGTTCAAAGATGTTAGACACAGCACTCCTGAGTGCCACCTGAACAAGATTAAATGGGAAACATTTAACAAAATAAGTGAAAATGCAAAACAAAGTAGATGATGTTCATATGTGGTTCTTAAAGTCAGTATGTGGTCAGCAGGGATCCTTATGGACAGTTTGATGCCCCCTCCCCCTTTCCCCCCCCCCATTTCTGTTTGAATTTGACATCACTAATCTAGTTGAATCTATAGCTAAACTGGAATTCTCTCAACTACATACCCAACAAATGGTCAACCAAGCACCAGCTGAATATTTAAAGCATTAAAGAATATAATGCCAGTACCTATGGAGGCAGTCTATTGTGCTTTGGAATAACTCTAATTCTTTTCAAGATTGTCTTTGCATCTAGAGGAAATTTACCTTTCAGCAACTTCTACCCACTGCTCCCATATCTGTTCTCTGACTCTGATCCTTTTCAAAATGTCTGTTCCTCTGGGACATGTAATACTTCAAGCTGTTAACAGTCACAACTCATTAACAACCAAATTTAAAGGAGAGTCTATGAAAAAGTTTTTTATATCAAAGAGAAGAAAAGACAGAAGGGGAACATGTGAAGAAGAAAGAAGGGTTCCATCAAGTAGGGAAAAGAGGACCAAATTGTAAGTCTGGATGGAATGGAAACAAATATTGCCAACTTCAGAATTTTGTCCAGATTGGAAAAAGTTTCTGAGATGTCTCATTCCTTGCCAATAAAACCTTATGTTCAGTTATAGTTTCTTCCCACATTTTTGCCTTTTAACATCCTAATTAGGTAAATGAATAAGAGTAATACACCATGCTTTTGAAAAAGAGTCTATCCAAAAATAAAGTAAATGGGGAAATAGGAAATAGAAGTGAGAGTCTATTTCCATAAATCCCTCACCTTATCAGACATTGATCTCCCCTTGCAGTCTCTGCTGGATATCAGGATGGATGGCCAGGTTACAAGCAAGTGAGCAAAGGGTAGAGTTGGTTGTCTCATAGCTATCAAAAGTAAAGGTGATTTATTGTGCTAGGATTTTGTCATCACTTAAAGTTGAAAAAAAGCAAAAGAATGGAAATAATTTTCATAGCTAGTGTCTCTGATAAAGGTCTCATATCTAAAAAATATAGAGAACTCAATCAAATATATAAGAATACAAGTCATTCCCCAATTGAGAAATGGTCAAAGAATATGAACAGGCAGTTTTCAGATGAAGAAATTAAAGCTATTTATAGCCATGTTAAAAAATGTTCTTAATCACTACTGATTAGAGAAATGCAAATTAAAACTACTTTGAGGTATTGCCTCATACCTATCCAACTGGCTAATATGACAAAAAATGGAAAATGATAAATATTGGAATACTAATGTACTGTTGGGAGAGTTGTGAACTTATCCAACCATTCTGGAACTGTGCCCAAAAGGCTACCAAACTGTATGTACCCTTTGACCCAAAAATAACACTACTAGGTCTATATGCCAAAGAGATCATTAAAAAAGGAAAAGAACCCACATGTACAAAAATATTTATAGCTGCTCTTTTTGTGGTGGAAAAGAATTTTAAATTGAAGGGATACCCATCAATTGGGGAATGGCTAAACAAGTTGTGGTATATGAATGTAATGGAATATTATGGTGTTTAAAAAAAAAACAATAAGCAGGCAGATTTCAGAAAAACCTGGAAAGACTTAAATAAATTGATTCTGAGTAAAATGAGCAGAACCAAGAGAACATTGTACACAGTATCAACAACATTGTGTTATGATCAACTGTGATAGACTTCGCTCTTCTCAGCAATACAATAATCCAAGACAATGAAAAGACTAATGAAGGAAAATGTTCTCCACATACAGAAAAAAGAACTATGGAGTCTGAATGCAGATTAAACCATGCTATTTTCACTTTTGTTGTTGCTTTGTTGTTATTGTTTCTTCTTTCTTGTGGGGATTTTTTTCCCTTTTGTTCTGACTCTTACAACATGACCAATGTAAAAATATGTTTAACATGATTGTAATGTATAACCTATATCAGATTGCTAGCTGGCCTCAGGAGGGATGGGGGAAGAGAGGGTGGGGGAAAGCTTTGGAACTCAAAATCTTATAAAAATGAATGTTGAAAACTATCTTTACATGTAATTTGAAAAAAATAAAGGTCTTATAAAATGAAAAAAGAAAAAGAAGACATTTATGTAAAGCAACTGTACCCTTTGACATAACTCAATCAAAATAAGGGAGGTAGTTTAAAAAACATGGCAAAACATATATGAATTGATGTAAAGTGAAATGAGAACTAAGAGATCATTATGCACAATAACAACAGTGTTGTAATGATGATCAGCTGTGAAAGACTTGGCTACTCTGAACAATACAATGAGCTAAGACAATTCCAAAAGATACATGATGAAAAAATTCTATCCATATCCAGAAAGCCTACTAATGAACTCTGAGTGTAAAAGTGAAGTATAATTTTCTTTATTTTTCTTGCTTTTTTTAAAAAATATGGCTAATATGGAAATACATTTCATATGTATAATTGATATCATAGTACTTGTTTTCTCAGTAGGTAGGAGAGGAGATAGCAGGGACAGAGAGAATTTGGAACTCAAAGTTTAAAAAGAAAAGAATACTTAAAATAAATAATAAATTTTTTAAATATTAAAAAACGGTAATGGTCAAAACATAAGAATTCAGCAAAATGAGACTACCTGATAGATTTGTAAATGCATTTCATAGTTCCAATCAAGTTCTTTTTAACCATAATATTTCTCAGTATAAAGAAGTAAAAATGATCAAGTTCTAAAGTATGTTACTGGACTTCCTTTCTCTTCAGATCTCTCCTGGCCTTCTCTCAGCCTGTCTCTCCTACCCTTCGTTGCTGATATGGGCTACATTCTGGAGCCAGCTAAATGGTGCATTGGATAGAATACTGGAGCCTGGAGTCAGGAAAACCTGAGTTCCAACCCAGACTCAGACATGTATTAGCTTTGTGACCCTGGGCAAGTCACTTAAGCTCTCTATGCCTCAGTTACCTCATCTGTAAAAAGGAGGATAATAATAGCATCTACTCTGAGGGTTGTTGTGAAGATCAAATGTGATATATGTAAAGCTTTTTAAAGACCTTATAATACTATATAAATTTTAGCTGTTGTTATTGTTATTATCATTAATATTACAAATAGTAATAAGCAAAGTTAACCCTGTTATAATTTCACATTCTACCCTTTACATTCTTGACCCTATAGTTAGCTACTTCAACTACATGCTGCCCTCTTTTCTCAAATCTTTAGCCCCCTTAATCTATCAAAGATCATACTTTGTCAAACCCCAACACTGATTTACCCTGAACTTAGCCTTCTCTGCTCCCACCTAAGTGCTCCTCAATAGCACGGGAGGAAATCACTCAGCTCTGATCAGCTCTGACCCTACTAGTAGGCCTCCAGCAGTCACAGATGACCATGGATCAGTGCTTTGAAGAGCCACAGGCCACAGTGTGGCTGTGCAGTCCAATACAGGAGCTGCAGCTCCTGAGTGACTTATAACCGGTAACTGCTACATCCCATTTTGTATCTACCCCATGAGGAGTAGCTGGAGTGTCCTCTCCAGGGCATTGGCCTGGGTGGATCAATATGGAAAACAAATTGTCGCCCATGCAGCAGGTTTTCCCTCTCCGTGACACTGGTGGATACAAAGGAGAGGCAGAGCCAATACAGTTTGACACCAGTGCTGCCGCAGGAGTTGCCAGAGGGATGTGATGTCCCACATCCAACTGCCTAAGGGACTCCGACTCCTGATTTTTCCTCGGGGTTAACTCCCGAAGCCTTTCCCATATATGGGTATAGCCGCAAGGCAGTGGAGGTTTAAAATCAGGGTTTCCTTCCCCTAGGCGGGTTGCCTGCCAAGGCTAACAAGCAGGGGTGGGGAGTGGGGATAAGCTCCACTCTATAAATGCTCCAATAGCATGAGTCTCAAATAGCCTCTGACAATTGAAGCCCAACTCCTGGCCCTCTCATGGAGGAACTGTTTCCACTAACAGAAGGGGCGAAGGCAAGTCACTGGTGCCTTAAAACCAGTCGCTTCGGGCAGCTCTGACCCACTACATGTTTATGTCATGTAATTTTAACTGGGTCCTCCATGCTGCATAAGTACTTTTATTATTCCTAAAATGATACTCTATAATATTTCTCACATTGGCCATTGAAATTTCCCTCTTTATTTCCCCTGCCTCGGAGGACTTGGTCTTATACTTTATAGAGTAAATAGAGGCCTCTCTTCCTCTTCTTCCCTGTTCTGCATCTCAAAATCCCTCATTCTTCTTTTCTTTCTCTAATCTCAGATGAAGAGATAGCCCTTCTTGGCTAGGGTCAAGACATTTACTTTTACCCTTGACTCCTCCCCTTTGAGTGTTTGTCCCTTTGATCATTTCCCTCCCCCCTCCCATGTTAAATAGCATTCTATCTATAGGTTCCTTTTCTGTGGCCTACAAATATGTCCAGTCCTCTGTCCTTGAAAAGACTTCGCTTGACCCTACTATATACTATTTTTATCCCTTGATTGTCTTTCTTTGTTCTTCCTTTCACCTCGTAGATCAATCTTTCTTTTTAAAAAGTAGTCTATAAACATGAGATAATTGATTTCATTCATCTTTTCTTGACAATTGTGCTTAATACTTATCTTGTGCTTTTCTTATTTGGAGGGTTTTCAGGTTGAATAATCTGCTGGCTTCTTTGTTTATTTTTTTACAGAAATGCAAGTGCCTCTTTTTTTGTTGAATACCTATATTTTTGTGACTATGAGGCTAAGTTTTAAAGGATATGTCATTTTTAGTTGTGGCTTAAATCCCCTTTCTTTTTGGCATAATTTTTACATTTCCTTTTTCTTCATATTTCAAGGCTATTTTATGGGACAACTGTAAAATCTATTGTTTGTCTTTGTAACTCTCAAATTTAACCACTACCTGTTTGGGAGTTTGAAGCACAGCAGCAGCCTGAGAATTCTTATAATTGAGAATTTGCTATCCATATTCAATGGTTCAGGACAATTTTCTTTTATGTTTTATGCATTGTGCTATTAATTTTTTTTTAATTTTTTATGTTTTTAAGGAAATCTATCAATCATCTTTATTTTTTTTTGATGAGGCAATTGGGGTTAAGTGACTTGCCCAGGATCACACAGCTAGTAAGTGTCAAGTGTCTGAGGCCAGATTTTAACTCAGGTCCTCCTGACTCCAGGGCTGGTGCTCTATCCACTTCACCACCTAGCTGCCCCTATCAATCATTTTTAAATTAGACTTCCTTCAAGGTCAATCATTAAGTACATAAAACTATAAAATACATAAGGTACCTAAATTTACATGTTCTTCAGGAAAACCTAGCTATCATATATAATTTAGCAATAATCTGCCTTCAAGGTCAAGCACTTTGGATTATATAGAATGTATGTGTGTGATTTAACATTACTACTGTTCACTTTTCTTCTGTCCGATTTTCCTCCTCTTCAGTGTTTGTGTTCTACATCTATTGCTTCCCCTCTCACAGCTTCTACTTCTTTGGACAGATTTTCCATAATGTATTCAATTTTTGTCACTATGCTAATTGTGTTTTTTAAAAATCTTCATTGAGTTCTAAGTTCTCCGTGGAAAGCTTCAGTTTTTGACCTAACTGCTTTCCTAATTTCTTCATTTATGAATTTTATTTCTTTTTTGAACCATTCAGGAGTTTCTAACTATTATTCCATGATTCCTGGGAAGTCCACAGGATTATTTTTCTTCAGGCACTATTGGTTTTTCTTCATAAAATGTCCCATTTCTTCTCTTCAAAGAAATAGAATCTATGAAAGAGGACTTTATGTTCTTTAGTTTTATACACTTAAATTTTTTACTCATACTTCCTTTTGTTCTTAGTAACTTCTCTATTAGCTAATCTGCTTATACACCTGGCTTTTATTGAGTGAGAGACTCTACTCTCTCCAGTTCCTCCTGAACCACTCCTAAATCTCATTAGCTGGATGATCAGTCTCTTTCTCAAAGAGAGAGGTAGTGGGTAGAGAAAATAAATGCTTGCTAGTTGAAAAAGCAAATTTTAATTTTAAAAAGAGAGGTATAAAGGACTTGGAAACTGACCCTATATGAAATATGAAGGAGAGAAAGGCATTAAAAATTATCCCAAACTTATAAATAAAAAAGACTATATATGGTGGTACTACAAACAGAAATACTGAAGCATGAAGCTTGGAGGGAAATATTATGAACATGCTTTTGGATATGTCGAGTTTGAATATGACATGAAGTTGGAGATGTTCTGAAGTCAATTTGTGGTATGGGTCTGGAATTCGGAATAGTGAACAGGACTTGAAAAGTAGGTGTGAGAGGCAGTGGACAAGGAGCTAATATTTGAAACCCCTGGGGTTCATTAAAATTGCCAAAGAGGCCAAAAAAAAACCAGAGAGAAAGGAGGTAGAAAAAGGAGGAGGAGGAATAGAAGGAGAAAGAATAGAAAGAGGAATAAGAAGAGGAAGAGGAGAAGAGAAAAAGGAGGAGGAAGAGGAAGAGGAGAACCAAACTACCTTAGGAGTTTGCCAACCCTTCAAACTGATGGAGAAGGCTAAAAGGGTAAACAGATAAACTATCAATAGTAACTAAAAGGGATAAACAGATAACCTAAGATTTGATTAATAGTACCTAAAAGGATTAACAGAGAAACTTTAGTTTGTGTTCTTACAGTAGCCAAGAGGGTTTATCCCTATCAACCCTCACCATCAACAGACAGTAACCAGAGACCATTGATTATTAATAGCCATTAATATTCCTAGATGACAGGACACCTAGAACCAGATCTTAAGTAAAGAGTTACCAAAAACACAGAGACCTTCTGGGTCTGACAAGTTTAAGCATGTCTTTAGGAACATGCGCAGAAAGGGCCAAATGTATCCTTAGATTCACCTTATGACATGTAAACCCCAAAAACACATCTCCAAGGAGAAAGGTACCCACCTAGGAGGTTGTCTTAGGACGCCAGGAAGTCCAAATTAGGATAAGACCTCCCATGAACCTCCCACAAGGAGGAGATTAAGATAATGAGGAGATAACCTACTTTTTCTTACTATAAATATAATCATTTCCATCTCCCTATTAAAGACACCTATCTCCATGGTGCTCTCCCTGTGGCTAGCAGTCTTTCAATAAAACTTAGGAAACTGAGTCACTGAGTCTTATAATTCTTTGGGATGCCTCGTGATCAGTTTGAGTATTGTGCCTAATTCTGGATGCCACAGTCTAGAAATGACATTGATAAGAAAAGGGACACCAGGATGGCGAAGAGAATTGTGTTCAGGTCATATGAGGATAAATCAGAGAATCTAGGGATGTGTAGACTGAAAAGATTTAGAGGAGACATGGCAACTGGGTTCAAGTATCTTCAAGACTATCATATGAGAGAAAGATTAGGCTTGTTCAATTTGCCTCAGGAAATAACCCAGAAGCAATGGGGGTAAAGGTCACAAAGAAGCAAAGAGGCTTGATCTCAAGAAAAACCTAGTAATTAGAACTGTGGGAAAAAATGAATGGTCTGTCTCATTTTGTAGATGGTTTACCTCTCATGGTGGGGAGGGGGGATCTTCCTATAGAAGCTGGATAACCATTTTTAAGGTATAGAGTCAGGTACAGGAATTTCTTTCAATATCGATTAGATTAGATGAATGCTGAGGTCCCTTCTAAATGTAAATCTGTTGTTT
Organism: Dromiciops gliroides; assembly: GCF_019393635.1. Classification (NCBI taxonomy): domain Eukaryota; kingdom Metazoa; phylum Chordata; class Mammalia; order Microbiotheria; family Microbiotheriidae; genus Dromiciops; species Dromiciops gliroides. Next base: position 529,424,936 of record NC_057861.1, on the reverse strand, counting down.
CTGAAATAACTCTTTAAAAGGTATTCATTTTCTCTTAAATCTGACAGCCTTTTTTCTAATCCCAATCCTACTTGATCTTTCTGTAACTTTTGACACTAATCAATCAATCCTTTCTACACATACACCGCCCCCCCCCATCCCACCCTGAAAATCCCATGACACTGCTTTCTCTTGGTTTCTCCACCCTCCTGGATTGACCATACCTCATTACAGAATGTCCTTCATCTCCTTCCCCCTAAGCATGGGTGTCACCCAAATCACTTTGCTGGATACACTTCTCCCTATCTCTATCCTAGATTAAACATTATTTCTATGCTGCAGACTTCCCAAATTAATATAGGCTGGCCTGATCTCTCCTGAACTCCAATCCTGTATCATCATTTGCTTGGTAGATAGATATATCCACCTGTATCTGCCATCAGCATTTCAAACTCATCTAGAGAAAGAACTAATAAATAGAAGTTATGTATAGAACAGTCTTACAGATGATAGATGATAGGTAATGATAATAGATAATGATAGATAGGTAATGATAATAGATAATGATAGATAGATAGATAATGGTGATAGATATATACACATATACACATACATATAGACATATGCATGTGCATTGCACATACACATGTGCATACACATGCACATACATATGCATATTTGTTTCTAATGATAGTCATCTCTAGGGTGGGGGTAAAGAAAGGGGGGAAGAGCGGGGCGGCTAGGTGGTGCAGTGGATAAAGCACCAGCCCTGGATTCAGGAGTACCTGAGTTCAAATCCTGCCTCAGACACTTAACACTTACTAGCTGTGTGACCCTGGGCAAGTCACTTAACCCCAACTGCCTCACTAAAAAAAAAAAAACAAGAAAGGGGGGAAGAAAGTGACATGATAATTTTATTATATATATTTTAGAGAATAGCTAGTTATATATAAAATACATGCTTCTTGAATGAATGAATGAAAAAAATGAAAAAGGAGAAAAAATCAAACTCATTGTATCCAAAACAGAGCTCATTTTCTCCCCATCTCTCACCCTTCTCTAAATTTCCCCTGTTTCTGTTGAGAGCACCACCATCCTTTCAGGCACCTAGGTTTCTAACACAGTCATTCATGCTCGATTCTTCTTTCTTCATTTCTCTATCCAACCAGTTGCTGATTCTTGATCAATTCTACTTCCGCAATATCTCTAAAACCCACCCCCCTTCCCTGTGCCTAGTTTCTATGCTACCCTAGTTAAGGCCCTCACGCCATCTCTCACCTCAACTACTTCAACTGCCTCCCAACTAATCTCTGCTTCCTATTTCTCTTCTCTCCAATTCAGGTTCCATTTCAAACTGCTGACTCAATGTCCAGAGGTTATTCATTCCCCCCTGCTCAAAAATCTTGTAGTGGGCCCCTATTGCCACTAGGATCATTCTCTTCCGCCTAGAATTTAAAATCCTTCCCAACCTGGCTCTTGCTTACTCTTCAAGACATTTTGTACTTCTCTCTTTTGTACACTCTGTGATCTCAATTTGCCATCTCTTGTCTCCTTGCCTTTGTACAGGCTGTTCCCATGCCAGGAAGACACACCCTCCACTACTTCCATTTCTTAGAATCCCCTAGCTTTCCTTAAGATTACAGTCATGCTGAAGCATGCTACTTTTCACTGTCTTTCATTTTTTTCTTTTGTTTCAAGTTCTCTTATACAAAATGACTAATGTGGTCATGTTTTACCATAATTGCACATGTATAACCCATATCTGATTGCTTACTGCCTCAGGGAAGGGGGCAGGGAGGGAAGGAAGGAGGGATAAAATTTGGAATTCAAAACTATAAATAAAAATGTGTTTTTTTAGAAGATTACAGTCATGCAGCTACACAAAAAGCATTTCTTTTTTTTTTTTTTTTTAGTGAGGCAATTGGGGTTGAGTGACTTGCCCAGGGTCACACAGACAGTTAAGTGTCTGAGGCCGGATCTGAACTCAGGTACTCCTGACTCCAGGGCCGGTGCTCTATCCACTGCGCCACCTAGCTGCCCCACACAAAAGCATTTCTGATATCCCCACATCTATGCTTTCTCAGTCCTCAATCTATCTTGAATTTACTTGTCTGAGCACATAATAGCTAGTATTTACATAGAGCTTTTAAATTTGCAAAGTGCTTTACAAATACTATCTCACAACAACCCTGGAAAGTAAGTGCTATTATTATCCTCATTTTACAGTTGGGGAAACAGAGGCGAACAAAGGCTAAGTGACTTGCCCAGTGACAACACACAGCTGCTGCATATCTAAAGCTGGGTTTAAACTCAGAACTTCCAAGTCCAAATCTAAGGCTCTATCCACTATGCCACCTAGACACCTTTTCCCAGTAGAATAAAAGGAAAGACAGTTTAATTTTTGTCTTTGTATTTCCAGAACCTAAGTCTAGACCTGATACAGAATAGGTGCTTAATAATTATTTGTTGAAACTAAATTGAAAAGTGAGCCAAGTAGAAACCATTGGGGAATGCCACTGGAGAGGGATGAGGAGCTTAGTGGAAGAGAGAAGAGCAATTAGAAAGATAGGGGGAGAACTAAATGCTACACTCTCAGAAGACAAGGGAAAAAAGAAAATTCAATAAGAAGAAATCATCAAAATCTTACACGTTAGAGGAAACAGTGAAAGAACAGGACCAAGTCTTAACTAAAATTTTTTTAAATCTTTCTTTATTTTAATTTAATCATTTTTTATTCTACTTGTTTATGTTTGTTTTATTATCTAAACGTTATCATTCCCCTATAGACTAATACATTTCTCTACACATGTTTGTCTTGGTGTCTTGGTAGGGTAGCATAATGTCAGATGGTGTTACTGTTTTGACTGTCTTAGTGAACAACAGTGGCAGCCATCCCCCCCACTCTCTCTTCAGAGGGCAGCTTTGAAAACATAATAAGGGACAGTCAAAGAAGTGTGAATAATAGCAAAATAGGTTTGTGGTGGATGAAGGGGAATGGACAAATAAACCTGCTCATTCTGACTGGAAATTCTTGCCCCTAAGATCCAAGAGTTTTTCAGATCTGACAGGAAGTTTTTAAAAATAAATAAGTTTACATCAGTCATCATTTGATCCTCTATCTCTCAGAACACTCATTCAAAAGTGATGCCTCAAGTAGAGGCCTAAACTTGCGCAGAAACTTACTCAGTGATATTCCTAAGAATGATAACAAGGTGTAAAGGGAAGAGAAATAGTAACATGTAGTTTCGTTGGAAGTGGGAAGTTTGCATCAGAAACTGGTTCTACCTTGTTTTTCTCCACATGATCCCTATCTATTATTTCCTATTTTTCCAGACTCTTACTCATTATTACTTTGCACAGACCATATTCCAGCCATACTGGCCAATTCCTCACACATGAACTTTCTTTTTTTTTTCTTTTTTTTTTAATTTAAATTTATTTATTTATTTACTTAGAATTTTCCCCCAAGTTACATGTAAAAAACCAAAAAAAAAATTTTTTTTAAAACATTGTGTTCCAAATTTCTTCCTCCCTCCTCACCCCTCCCTAAGAAATCAAGCAATTTAGTATAAGTCATACATGTGCAAGTCATGCACATCTTCACGTTAGTCAGGTTGTGAAAGAAAACAGACAAAATAACTTTAGAAAGAGGAACTAACAATAAAATTATACTTCAATCTGTATTCAGATACCATCCGGTTCTTTTTCTATTGATGGTATGCATTTTCATACTTCCTTCTGATAGCATCCTGCTTATCATTTCTTTCAACAGTTAATATTACTAACTGTATTACATTCCATCCTATTTCCTCCCCTTGATATTTACTCTATTTTCTATCTTCTTGCACCCTATCCCTCCTCAAAAATATTTTGCTTTTTACTGCCCCCCCTCCCCCAATCTGCCCCTCCCTTCCTTTTGCCTCTCCTCCCTTATCCCTTCCCCTCCCACTTTCCCTCAGGGCAAAATATATTACTCTACCCCACCTTGAGTCACACATGAACTTTTATCATCCATCTCCATGCCTTTACACTGGCCATCACCTGCTCTTGGAATACCTGGCTTCCTTCAATTTTGGCATGCATCGAAATATATATTTCCAGATAAATACTATCTAAAGTAAAGCCTCAATAACTGGGGTAGTATTGTATGAAATTTGATTTTGTAAACGTCTGTATAAAGTTGTGGTTGTGTTTGACCAGACAATCTGGGACCAATAAGATAAAGTAAATGTCTTCTGTTCACCCTATGCTATGTGCAATGCCACTCGTGCCCAGTGCTAGGGCTGACACGAAGCCAAAATAAAAACATTTCTTGCCCTCTAAGAGCTTATACTCTACTTGGGGAAATAGAATATGAATATAAAATTGCCATTTCACCCTCCACCCTAAACTCTGGTTCCCTGTTACTCGAGAATCAAATATAACGGATCTCTGTTTGGCTTTTAAGCTTTTCACAACCTGATTACTTCCTATCTTTCCAGACTTCTTACATATCTATCCCTTCCATAGACTAGATTCCTGCCATACTGTCCAATTACTTATACATGAACCTTTATCTCCTATCTTCATGCCTTTTCATTGGCTGTACCCCATGACTAGAATGCTTTCCCTCCTCATTTCACTTCTTAGAAACATGACTTCCTTCAATGTGTACCTCAAATCACTTTCCTTCAACAGTCTTCTTCTGAATTCTCCCCAGCCCCTAGTGACTTCCCTTTCTAAGCAGCTAGGTAGAGCAGTGGATAGAGCACTGACCTGAAGTTGAGAGAACCTGAGTTCAAATCTCACCTCAGATACTTTATTAGCTATGTGACCCTGGGCAAGTCACTCTAAGCTCAATTGCACTTAACAATCTGGGGCCATCTCTAGTCATCCTGATATATATCTTGCCACTGGATCTAAGATGGCTCTGGAAGGACAGCAAGACTGATGACCTCGCAAAGCCCTCTTTCACAAATCCAATTCACTGTAAGTCATGACATCACCTCCCCATGACATGGTTCCTCTTTGAGAAAGAAGGACAAACAACAACAACCTTCCCTTTCTAAGATTATCTTCCATCTACTTTATATATACCTTATTCATCATGTCTACACAAATGATTGCCCCTGATCTATTTTTCCAGCTCAGTCTCACATCACTCCTGCCTTCTTGAACATTTGGAACTGGATGTTCCATAGGATGTTCCTAGGTTCTATTCCAATATCTCCAAAACTGAACTATTATTTTTCCCTCTGAACCCTTCCCTTCTTTTAAATTTCCTAATACTACCAAAGGTTATACCAATCCTTCCATGCACCCAGGTTCAAAACTTCAGGGTCATCCTTTGATCTTCTCTTGTTCATTCCACTATCGGTGACCACTTATCTTTTCTTTCTCTACATCTCTATTTGTAGCTCCCCTTCCCTCTGTACATAAGTCACCTCATCACCTCACACCCTAAATTATTCAAATAGCCTCTTAACTGGTTTCCCTAACTAGTCTCTCCCCTCTCTAATCTATCCTCCACTCAGCTGCCAAAGAGATTTTCCTCAAAGGCTGGATCTGACCACCCTCATGTTCAGTAAACTCCAGTAGCTCCCTCTTCCCTTCAGGATAAAATATAAAATCCTTTGAAATTTAAAGCTCTTCACCACATTTCCAATCTAATATCCTTTACTCCCTTCATGTACTGTACATTCTAGTCATGATGGCCTATTTACTGTTCCTTACACACAACATCCCATTACCCATCTCTGGTTTTTTGCACTGGTTGTAATGTTCTACCTACCTACCTTGGAATCTTAGAACCCCGGGTTTCTTTCTTTTTTTTAAGTAATCATGGTTAAGTGACTTCCCTAGGGTTACACAGCTAGTAAGTGTCTAAGGCTGCCTTGAACTCAGATTCTCTTTGTATCCACAGTGCTTATCACAAATCCTAACACATAGTAAATAATTAATAAATGGTCATTGATTGGTTAGTTGATTTTTTTCTTCCAGATTTAAAGTTGAAACATTTAAGAGAATCAAAGAGACATAGTATTGGACTTGTAGTCAAAAGATGAAAGTTCAAATACTAATTCTACTTCTTTTTAGAAGCAAAACTGGATTGAGTTCCTTGTGTGCCTCTTTAGTAGGATACATATTTATACGTATCGTTAAAATAATCTCTGAAAAGTTCATCTTTTGTGTTTAATTTCTTTCATATTATAAAAAATTGACATTGGCCCTGACTTTACCTTTTTGTATATGTATAATGCTTTTCCTTGCTATGTATTTATTCAAGAGATCTTTGTTAAAGTTCTTATGTGACATTTTTAAGTGATCCCTCAAAAATCATTCTGTCATAAACCTTGTAAGAAAGGTCATTTTGTTATTTTCTAATCCTGTACTAACATGAATCTATGATATAAATAGTGAACCAGGAGGGAAAGACATTAACTGCACAGAGCTCCTAACAAATTAACCCCAAGAACAGTAACAAAAACAACCCCTGGAGCAGAAAAACCCACAAAAAGATGGGCTGAAATTATTTTCCAGACAAAGACAGATTAAAGGGGGTCACACTGGGCTGCAAGAACAGTCCAACCCCGTGATCATGCTGACACAGTCCCCATGTAGGCTGTACCAGAGGAACTTACCCCTGAGCCTCCGAATCAGCTGTAGCACCTATGTCTTCTGGAACTAAGCTTACAGTCAGATGAGAGGGCTCAATGGCTGGCCAAGGGAAAATACAAGGGTGTCTGCGGGACCTAAGGAGGAATTCAGCTATCTCACCCCAGCAGGGAACCAGAAAGAAATCATAAGCAGCAGGAGGTGCAGGTAGGGGAGAGGTACAGGCTTGTTGAAGCTAAGAACCATAGCACACAAAGTTCTGCAATAAAGCAAATCCAAATGAATAAAAATAGACGGCAATATGAAATATCTCATTGGAAAAACAGCTGACCTGGAAAATAGATCCAGGAGAGATAATTCAAAAATCATTGGACGGCCTGAAAACCATGACCAACATAAGAGTTTAGACAGCATCTTCCAAGAGATTGTCTGGGGAAATTGCCTTAATAGTCTAGAAGCAGAAAGTAAAATAGAAATTGAAAGAATCTGCCAATCACCTCCTGAAAGAGATCCCAAAGGAAAACCTCCAGGAATATTATAATCAAATTCCAGAGCTCCCAGGTCAAGGAGAAAATATTGCAAGTAGCTAGAAAGAAAAAATTCAAATACTATGGAGCTACAGTCAGGATAACATACAAGTTCTAGTAGCTTCTACATTAAAGTATCAGAGGGCATGGAATATGATATTCTAGAGGGCAAAGGAACTGGGATTACAACCAAAAATCACCTGCCCAACAAAACTGAGTATTATCTTTCAGGAGAAAAAATAGGACTTCAATGAAAAAGAGGAATTTCAGGCATTCATGATGAAAAGACGTGAACTGAATAGAAAATTTGACTTTCAAATACAATACCCTAGAGAAGCATAAAAAAGTAAACAGGAAAAAGAAATCATGAGGGATATTAAAAGATTAAACTGTTTACATTCCTACATGGGAAGATAATACTTCGAACTCATAAGAACTTTCTCAGTATTAAGGTAACTGAAAGGAACACACTTAGAGGACACAGGTCTGAACAGAATATTACAGGATGATATTTGTAAAACATTTATTTTTTGTTTATCCTTGTTCTTTGTGGGGCATGCAGGGTGAGGTGTTTTATGTCTGGGGCCAGATTTGGGTTCAGGGCCTCCTGGGTCCAGGGCTGGTGCTTTATCTGATGTGCCACCTAGCTAACCTATGATGACATCTTTAAAATAGGGTTGAGGGATAGGATGAATGCAATGGGGGAGGGGAAAGGGGAGAGGTGGACTGGGGAGAAGTAGCTTACATGAAGGAAACAAGAAAAAGCTTATGGAGGGAAGGGGAAGAGGGAGAAGTAGTGGGGGAGTGAATGAACCTTAGTATCATCAGAATTGACTCAAAGAGGGAATAACATACATACTCAAGTGGGTATAGTAATATATTTTTGCCCTGAGGCAAAGTGGGAGGGGAAGGAGATAAGGTGGGGGGGGAGGGAAAGAGGGGAAAGAGGAAAGGGCAGATTGGGGGAGAGAGCAGTAAAAAGCAAAACACTTTCAAGGAAGATGAAGATGTTCTGCATAACTGTATATGTGTGACATATTGAATTGCTTGATTTCATAGGTAGGGTTGAGGAGGGAGGGAGGAAGAAAAATTTAGAACACAGAATTAGCTCAAAGACCTTAATCTCATCAGAGTGGGCTCAAGGAGGGAATAACATACACACCCAATTGAGAGGAGTAATCTATTTAACCCTACGGGAAAGTAGGAGGGGAAGAGGATAAGGAGGGAAGGTCGAAAGAAGGGAGGGCAGAACAGGGAAGGGGGCAGTCAGAAGTAAAACACTTTTGAGGAGGAATAGGGTAAAAGAAGATAGAAAATAGAGTAAATATCATGGGAAGGGAATAGGATGGAGGGAAATAGTTATGATGATTGACTAAAATGGCAAACCATATGGTACCTACTTTGCTGGGCTATTGTGAAGAAAATTATTTGTCAAGTTTAAGGTACTAATAAAAGTTATGATGAACAGGATGCTATCAGAAAAATCTGGAAAGACCCACATGAACTGAAGCAGAGAGAAATGTACTCTATACAAAATAACAGCAATTGTGTAAGATGATCTGCTGGGAAGCACGTGGTTATTTTCAGCAAGGCAATGATTCAATATAATTCTGAAGGACTTATGAAAATTGCAATACATCTGCAGAGAAAGAACTGATGGTATCTGAAAACAGATTGAAATACATTTTTTTGACAATTCCTTAATCTGAAGTTTTGTTCTCATCTGTTTTCTCTTACAAACTAGCAAATGTGGAGATGTTTTTCATGACTACTCATATAACCAATATTGGATTGCTTGAGTAGTTTGGGGTGGAGGGTGGGATGGGAGGGAGGAAGAGAAGTTGGAAAAAAAAGGTTTTTTTAATTGGTATCAAAATTTGTTTTTACATGTAATTTGGAAAATAAAATCCTAAAACTAAAAGAAAAAGAATAGTGAACCAGAAGTAAAATGAGGTGACCTACTGTAAAATTTAGTTGTATGTCTAATAAGGTATTGTTTATTTTTAAATTCCTCATTATTTCACTAACTTTAAATTTTTCACACTCTGTATGAATCATTTTTAATGTGTTTGAATTATCAGAGATTAGCTGATTCCTAATTAGTGGGATCAGAGGTTTTGAAGTAGTGTTTTTTTAATGGTAAATATCCGTTCAAACTGAGAGTAATTACAGAAAAAATAATGCAAGGATCCCTGATTCAGTAATACTGTTCTAGTGGTCCAGTATCAAATTACCTTATGCTTATATATCAGGGGCATATGGGGTGTTCAGGGAGGACTACCACTTCTGGTGTGAGGGTTTGACAATCTCTTTTCAGGGCTGCTCATCCCCCTTTGGTGTCTACCTTTACCCAAATCTTACCTGGGACTCCAAGAAGCTGTAGCATACAGTGGCCACACCCTGGTAAAACTGTCTCAGCAGGCAGACTAAACCAGGTTGAAGATAAATAGCAGGTCTCAAACACATTGGTGTGGCAGGGGACTATCTACTTCAAGGATGTGAAGACATCCCCCAGCAGAATGGGAGGATAAGAACAATTTGTTCCAATGGCCACAAAGACAGCTGAAGCATGTAGAGCTTGGTCAGATATCAAATACACCAAGGCCATCCAGTCATCATGACTTTTGCCTTGCCACTGGACTTCAATGACTCTGGAAAAGAAAGTGAAGCTCATGACTTTGTGCAACTCTGCCTCACTTAAATCCAATTCATGTGCATGTCCTCTGTGAGGATAAACTACAACTTACATATCTATTCATATTCTGTTTACCCTAGTAGAATATAAGCTTCCTGAGGGCAAGAAATGTTTTCATTTTGTCTTCATGTCCCCAGCATTTAGCACAGTATGGTGTACATAGCAGATATTTAGTAAATATTTCTTAAGTTCCATCACCATAACCTCTACTCTATCCACCCCTTACTACATCTCCAGGCTCTACTGTACCTCTACTGTAGCTTCTTCTCGCCCTTCCCAATTTTTTTTTTTAGTGAGGCAATTGGGGTTAAGTGACTTGCCCAGGGTCACACAGCTAGTAAGAGTTAAGTGTCTGGTGCCGGATTAGAACTCAGGTCCTCCTGACTCCAGGGCCGGTGCTCTATCTACTGCACCACCTAGCTGCCCCTCCCTTCCCAATTTCAATTCTTTAGTTAACCAGTGCAACTCTGCTCTCCAGTCCCTAGCTACCTTGTACTATTGGCAACTCAAACCTTGCCAGACCTGAACTCTGGAGCTAGAGAAAGTCACACAGCCTTTTCTGTTTAGGTCAACTGCAAATTTACCTTGTCTAATCACCAGGATTTTCACTGCCACAAGACAGTGTTTTTACTCTGCCCTAATTCTTTCCCACTCCCCATAACCCATGTTCTAGATTTTCTTTCCTCAAGTCTCCCACAGCTGAGGATCAACCACCTCATACTTTTTTTTGTTTTGTTTTGTTTTGTTTTGCAGGGCAATGAGGGTTAAGTGACTTGCTCAGGATCACATAGCTAGTAAGTGTCAAGTGTCTGAGGCCAGATTTGAACTCAGGTCCTCCTGAATCCAGGGCTGGGCTTTATCCACTGTACCACCTATCTGCCCCCCACCTCATACTTTATTAAGAAACTAGATTTACCATAAGTTCCCACTTCTCCCCTTTTGTGGATCTCATAACTTCATAACACTTATCACCAATTTACTACTTGCTCTCTCTAAATCTCCCAGTGATCTCTAAATTGCTGAATCTTATGGCCTTTTTTCAGTAGTCATCCATGAGCTCCCTGAAGCATCAGACACTTTCCCATCCTCTCCTTCAGGATATTCTATCCTCTATGGGATTCTCTGATACTCCTGGTTCTTCCTCCTCAGTCTCCTTTGCCGGATCATCATTCATATAATATCCCTTAACTGTGAGTGTACCCCAAGGCCTTGGGCCTCCTTCTCTCTCAATACTCAGTCACTTGCCAATCCCCTATCACTTTACTTATTCTCTCTATATAAATGATTCCCAGTTCTATATATCCAATTCTGGTCTCTCCCAAGTCCCCAATACCAGAACACCAGAATGTCCTTAGGATATTCTGAACTCAATAAATCCAAAACAGAACATATTTTCCCCTCCCCAAAAAATCCATATGTCTTCTGACCTTCCCTATTTCTATTAATGGCATCACCATCCCTCCAATCACCCAGGTTCATGATCTTGGCATTATCCTCAAGTCTTCATTCTACCTCCCTTTACATATTAAATCTGTTACCACACCTTACCATTTCCACCTCCACAATATCTCTTACATTTGTCTCCTTTTTGATCCATACAGCCACCATCCTCATTCAGGCTCTCATCACCTCTCAGCTAAACTATCATATTAGTCTTCTTATTGGCCACCATACTTCAAGTTTCTCCCCATTCCAATCCATCCTCCACTCAGCTGTCAAAATGATTTTCCTAAAGTATAAGTATGACCATGTCACTCCCCTTTTCAATAAACTTTAGTGGCTCCCTATTAATTCTAGGTTTAAATATAAATCCCTCCATTTGGCATTTATACCCTTTAAACCCTGCATCCAATATAGCTTTCCAGCCTTTTAACACATCACTCCCCTGTGCACTCTTTATGGTCCTGTCAAACTTGTTTTCTTACTGATCTTCACACATTGCATTCTATCTCTCATCTTCATCAGCCTTTGCTTCTGTCCTCCATGCCTGCAATGTACTCCCTCCTCCAGCATCTCTTGGGATACCTTGACTCAGCTCAAGCATTATCTTCTACATGAAGCTTTCCTGATTTCTCCCAGGCTCTTCTCCTCTTCCCCTACTGACTGCCTTTTTCCATTTTGTTTATACTTATATATGTACATGTTGTCTTCCCTGATCAAATATAAGCTTCTTCTTTTTTGTAAACAGTGTTTAGAACAATTTGATAACAAGTTGTGCTTTATGCAACCTTTTTGACAAACTCTTTTTCTTCATTAGCCAATATGTTTTTCCCCTTTCAAACAGGGCAAGGGAAGGAAACTAACATTTATTAGGCACCTACTCTGTGTCAGGCACAGTAAGAGGCACCTTACAAATATTATCCCCTTTGATCCTGTGAATAATTTGTATAAAGCACATAAACATAACTGGCCTATATTTGGAGGAGCCATTGGCTTTCAGCTCTTTTGTTAGTAAATATGTAATGACTTATCTTTTTATATTATTTTTAAATTTAATTTTATTTTTTCAGTTACCAAAATTGCTTTACCTTCTCCCATTAAAAAAGAAAAAAAAAACCTTTCCCACAAATATGTAGAATCAAGCAAATGTAATACCTTCTCCTAAAAGAGATGAGATCAGGCTTTCATCTGAGAAAAGACAGGTAAAGTGTTTTGCTACTAATTCATGTGATTTTTTGTTTGTTTGTTTTTGGGGGGGGGTTAAACTTTTTTGTGTGTGAGAGGCAATTGGAGTTAAGTGATTTGCCCAGGATCACACAGCTAGTAAGTGTCAAGTGTCTGAGGTCAGATTTGAACTCAGGTCCTCCTGAATCTAGGGCCGGTGCTCTATCCACTGCCCTAGCTGCCCCATTCAGGTGATATTGTAAAGAGTTTGAGGCAATAATTCTGGCTCTTATCCTGCCTCAACACTACCCAGTTCTGTAAGAAAGCTAAAGTTTCATCACCTCCCTTAACGTAACTGTACTGATATTTATTATATTAATGGGACACAAGCTATTTCTCATTTGATCCAACTCTTGCTTTTGTTGTATTTGCCTCTTTTGGCCATATGGGTGATCAACGATTTGCCACAGCCTCCTCTATTAGGTGTTCTCTCCCTCTAATCTCTTTGCTTCCCAAAGCACTCTAGTAAAAAGCTTTTGATATATGTTCAATTATTCATTTTGTTCTTTGCATTGCCCTGACTCTTCAGGTTACCATAAGCTGTTAACTCTTCCTTTTATTTGTTAATTAAGAGGATTTAGAATTTCTGATATGCTTTTATTTTCCAGATTTCTTTTTTTATTGTCTTTAATTGAGGGATATGGAATGCAATTTTCTACTGCAGCTACCAGCCAGATATTGATACCATCTCCCAAAGTCCTTCCACATGTCCTTAATAAGACTTTAAAGTTGCTTCTGTCATGCTAGTGCTTGACATCTGTTCTTAGGAGCATTCCTTTACAGCTCTGCCTTTATTCCTGTGTATTTTGCCATGAAGACAAGCCAACTTATTGGTTCGTGAAAGTTATGGCAAATCCTAGCTTTTTAAAATTACTCTCCATTTTAGGAGACTTGATCTGCTTAGTGGATTCATAGCATTGAACTCAGACAGAACTTTTTGAAACTACAGGCTTAAGTATGCCCATCTTTTTTCCAAATCATTTGAGACATCAATATTGTTCCTGTCATCCATTTGATTTTTTGAGAGCCAATTTTCAATGACCTTTGCTTCTTCCCTCTTCAGATTTTAATAAAACCTCAATTTCATCTCTTATACTATGCAATCTGGGCTTATGGATGAAGTTATTTCTTCCTCTTGTCCTGAACTGGCCAAAATATATTGCTATGTGACTTAGAGTAGAGTGTACCTTTGACAAAAAGCAATAGGAAGCCCTTGCATGAAATTTACTAAATTCTGTTTGCAGCTTTGTTATGATGAAGTACTGGTGCATAATGAAAATATTCATGTGTTCAGTCCATTTCATGTGCATTCATGGTTTGCTTGCTTTAGTGATCAAAATTCTCTTCTGCACTGAAACATTTCCAGCAATTAAGCTATTGGTATTACTGATTCGTTTCAGTTTACCTTGATGCTTGTGCAATGATGTGTTGCACAGTTCCCACCACTTCATTGCATAATCTGCATTGATTAGTAAGTTTTGGTTCCTTAAGAATAACATTTTGTAATTTCTGGATAGCAATGACCTGATCCTGAATTGCTATCATTAATTCCTCCATTTCTATAAAAAAATCTTCATGATTCAGCCATGTGTTCCCCAATGGATAAAGAACTGGGCCTAGAGTCAGGAAGATCTGTCTGAGACCCAGTCTAGCCTCAGACAATTACTATTTATGTGGCCCTGGGGAAGTCACCTAACTCTGTCTCAGCCTTCTCAACTGCAAAATGGAGGTCATAATAGCACCTGTCCCCCAAGATTGTTGTGTGTATCAAACAAGATAACATTCATAAAGTGCTTAGCATAATACCTGATACATTATAGGTGCTTAATAAATGCTTGTTCCTCTTCTTGGCCCATGTGGATGTCAACCACTGAACTTTTTTATCTTAACTATTTCATAGGCTTGATCTTAACTATTTCATACGCTTCAACTAGAGTTAAATCAATGGTATATTCTTATTGCCAGTCATTACTATTTGTGTGTGTGTGTGTGTGTGTGTGTGTGTGTGTGCAGTTAGGACTCTTTGTTCCAAAAGTATTTTTATAAATGTTTAGCCTATTTATCATGTGCGCTGATAAAATTTGCCACCTGTTTGATGAAGAAGTATTAATTTTTCCAAAGCTGCTTTGAGGTAACGAGCTCTGTATTTCATTAGTATTGTATGAGTCTTTGTCTGGACACCATCTAAATTGTATATTGACCATGTTACCATGCCAAAAGTGTATACTAATACTAGTATCATTTAAACGTTGATTGCTCTAAATGCATTCTTCCCATTATGCCTCAATTTCAGGCTGCCAGTGAATCTCTCAACATGTGCAGCTACAGCCTTCTGTTTGATGTTCAATGTGCCTTACCTGGAAAATTTTTTTTGGTTGCGCTGGATTTGTTTTTGCTTGGAAATAAGGGTTAAGTGGCTTGCCCAGGGTCACACAGCAAGTAAGTATCAAGTGTCTGAGGCCAGATTTGAACTCATGTCCTTCTGAATCCGAGGCAGGTGCTTTATCCACTGTACCACCTTGCTGCCCCTACTTTTTATTGCTTTCTTCATTTTTCTTCAGGGGTTTTTTGGTTTACATTCTCTTTTGCATTATGTTTTACATAATTGCACATGTTTAATCTATATCAAATTGCTTACCTTCTCCAAGAGGGGAGAAGAAAGAGAAGTAGGGAGAGAATTTGGAACTCAAAATTTTTTTAATTAATATTAAAAATTTTCTTTACATGTAATTGTGAAAAAATGTAAAAAAAAACCCTAATTTTTCATTTATCAAGTCTAAATAACATTTTTCCTTGTATCATTTGAGAAAGATTCCATGAGATGAAGCACCTGGATATTGTGCTGCTGTTGAAGCCATATAATTTGATGGCTTCTATATAAATCTTGGTTAATACAATGTTTTGCTCTAACTCTTTCCTTCATATGAAAGCCAAACTCATTTCTATGTTGTATTGATGATTGATTTAGTGGCCAACATCATAATAAAGTGCTCAAATAATAAGACTGAGGGATCACATATTTTATATCAATTATTCTCTACATTTTCATATTGGTGGCATGTTTGAAACGTGGAATCATTTTCCATGTGAACATCAGATACTCTAGCATTCTCACAGTGTCAAGAGCTCTTCCTTTGTAATCACATGATATGAATTTGAATCTTCTCTCTGTTGTTTCCTCTTTGTGTAACCTTGGGCAAGTTGCTTTAACTTCTTTATGTCTTAGATTCCTCATCTATGAAATAAAGGATCTCTAAGGTCACTTCCAGCTCTATGGAGCTGGACTCTATGGTCCTATACTTCATCTGTTTTATATAATTGAAGGGTTGAATTAAGTTATGAGTGCAAATAAGACTTTATGATAACCAATAAAGGTGATGTAAACCTTATAACACTTGTGAGAGGTTTGTTGAAAATAACTGCATTGATAATGAATAGCTCTTTACACCCTTTAAACTTTTTAGCAAACTTGTTTTGCTCTTCAGCCAACATATTATTTTCTTGTGAGCATTTATAGATTGTTTTTGAGCAATACAAGCTATGGATACTTTTAGTAGAATACATAAACAAGTAATTGGCCTATATTTGGGGGGTTTTGTTTGTTTGTTTGTTTGTTTGTTTTGGTGAAGCAACTGGGGTTAAGTGACTTGCCCAGGGTCACACAGCTAGTAAGTGTCAAGCATCTGAGGATGAATTTGAACTCAGGTACTCCTGACTCCAGGGCCGGTATTCTATCCACTTCGCCACCTAGCTGCCCCATTTGGCCTATATTTGGAAGGGTCACTGGTGTTAGTATCATTTAGTCATAAATATGTGATGCCTTATCTTAAGAAATATGGGATCATTTTTACATTGGAAAGGAAGATAGTAAAATGCTTTACTTGTACTTCGTACATCATTGCACTGCCATATGATAACTTTGATTCATCACCTACCCACTTTAGTGGTCATCTCCTACTTCATCAAAGAATTTCCAAGTGGAATGTAAATAGTTCTGATTCATGCTTATGATAATAAGTCAAGTCAACAAACATTTATTAAGCACTTAATATGTACCAGGCACTGCACTGAGCACTAGAAATACAAATACAACAATAAAAAGACAGTCCCTACCCTCAAGAAGCTTGCAATCTAATGGGAGGGGAAACAATACACAAAAGGGACTTGAAAAGGAGGTAGGGAGGGAAGATACCCCAGGGTATAGGAGCATGATGGAAAAGCCCAGTAGAGTGCAGAGGGGTGAGAAATGAAGACATGGCTGGCTAGGTCGGCCTATTTAAATGGAGGTTCTAGTAGATGCTCTCCACCCTCCAATCAGAGGGGAAGGCCCCATGGACAGAGGATATTGACAAGGTGTGATCTCTAAGGCTGAAGTGATCTTGCAAGATGAAGAACTTCCTGGGACAAAATGGAGTCTATTGCTCTCCATATCAATTTGATGATCAACACAGATCTGAGAAGGAGCAACCTGTAACCCTATACTACTCGCATCTATTTCTGAGATTTATTGACTTAGTTACTTCATACTGGATAGGGTAATAAATGAGACCAACTGGCCAGTCATTTGAGGTTCATGTGAGATCTTCTCGATTACCATAGTGGTCTCAGAACACAAAGAATCCCTCCTGTACATAATCTTGGATGACATTATCCTATTTTACTTTTGCTTACCCTCCCTAACTACATTAACCTTAGGCTAATCTTTGAAAGTGTTATTATTTATTATTTTTATTATAATTATATCCTACATAACAGGTCTCTAAGACTTTGGCCACAAGATGATTTTCTTCACAAATGGAATTGGATTGTATCTGGATTCAGTAATTCACCAGGGAAATTTGGAGTTGCAATGGGAATATTTATTAAAATACTCACCCTCAGAGGGAAGTGAAGATGGCAATGTAGCAGGAAATATATCTAAGTTCTCTTTTCTATTATATTTTGGAGCTGTGTAACCATGGGTCAATCATTTAGCATCTCTCAAACTCCGTTTTCTTGCTTTAAAATGGGAATAATAAGGTGGCGCAGTGGATAGAACACTGGCCCTAGAGTCAGGAGGACCTGAGTTCAAATCCGACCTCAGACATTTGACATTTACTAGCTGTGTGACCCTGGGCAAGTCACTTAACCCCAATTGCCTCACCAAAAAAAAAAAAAAAGGGAATAATAAACCATATAGTACCTACCTTAAAAGATTGATCATCAAAAAAAAAAAGGGGGGGGGGAGCAGCTAGGTGGCTCAGTAGATAAAGCACTGGCCCTGGATTCAGGAGTACTTGAGTTCAAATCCGGCCTCAGACACTTGACACTTACTAGCTGTGTGACCCTGGGCAAGTCACTTAACCCTCATTGCCCCACCAAAAACAAATCAAAAAACAAAAAAAAACAAAACAAAAGATTGATTGTGATGGGGGAAGGGGGCCAGCTAGGTGGCACAGTGGATAGAGCACTGGCCCTGGATTCAGGAGGACCTGAATTCAAATCCGGCCTCAGACACTTAACACTTACTAGCTGTGTGACCCTGGGCAAGTCACTTAACCCCAATTGCCTCACCAAAAAAAAAAAAGAAAAGAAAAATATTGTGATGGGGCTCAAATTAGGTAAGTTGTATGATATGCTCTACAAATTTTAAAACACTATATGTATCAGGTTTTGCCAAAATTGACTTTAGCCTATGAGGCTGGGTTAAACATAATCATAGTGAATAAGAAGTAGGAGATAAACTGGCATTATATGATTTGGGGTTGGCATCCTGGAACCATTCATAAGAACACTTCCAAGGAAACCAAATTCCAGAACTTAACAAGGATCTGAGCAACCCTCCCAGGGCAACTCAGAAAGACTGAATTCAGCATTCACTGACAATTTCAAACTAGTTAGTGGGCTGACTCTGCTCTTCTTTCTTTACCTAGCCTCATGATGTTCACTTAAATTCCTATAATTTCAGAATTGAAAGGGACCTTGCAACCAATGCATGATCAATAATTCCCTATATAACATGCCCCCTAAAGATAGTCATCTACCATTTGCTTGAAGACTTCCAGTGGGGTAGAACCTGTTACCATCCAAGGTAGTCTATTCTATATTCCACATTTGGACATCTCTAATCATTGGGCAGTTTTTTCCTTATATAAAACCTAAATCTATCACCCTGTAACTTTTTCCATTGGTCATAAACCTTTCCTCTGATACCAAGCAAAAAAAAAAAAGACAGATATTTGAACATTTGAACAAACACCCCTATGTCTTTTCTTTTCATTGCTAAACACACCCAATTCCTTTAACTAAACATTATATAATATAGTTTCAATAACCCTACCAGTCATGTTTGCTCTCCTCTGCACAGCTTGTCAATGTCCAAACTAAAATTTAGTGCCCAGAAATGAATATAATATCCCTTATGATTAGACTAAGATAGAGTTCAGCAAGACACATATCCTTCTTTCAGGTCACAATAAATTTTAAGGTGGCCTAATAATAATGATGATGATGACTAGGACAGTGATGACAATGATGGTGATGACAACAATAATAACTAGCATTTATATCAAAGTTCTTATAAATTTTATATCAAATGTACATAAATATAAAGTTTCTCAAGACACTTTAACGTTACCTCATTTGATCCTTGCAACTCTATAAGGCAGGTGCTATAATTACACACATCTTATGAGGAGATTGAAGCTGAGAAAGATTAAGTGACTAGCCTGTGTCATACATAGAATAAGTGTCTAAAGTAGAATTAAAACTCAAATCTTCACCAAACTAAATTTAGTGTTTGATCAACTGCACCACCTAGTGGCCTGACATTGTGTTGCATCTTGGAATATGCTATTTCACTTTACTCATTTTTATAGATCATTTTTAGTAGAATGTTGTCTATGTATAAGCCTGCCCTTCTTGCATTTTTGGAACTATAGATATTTTATTGCACATTATATAGGAGCTGCCTTTTACTGACAACCCTATTGTAGCAAAGAATCTTTTTATTAAACTCTGGAAAGCCATTTTTTATCACACTTACTGTGACCAGCTTTTAAGCCTATGTCATTGTTTGCATAACATAGAAGACCCCCATGGTATAAGAAAGCCCCAACACTGAAGTATATATCTCATTGTTAATAACAATTGCTAGGGGGCAGCTAGGTGGCACAGTGGATAAAGCACCAACCCTGGATTCAGGAGGACCTGAGTTCAAATCTGACCTCAGACACTTGACACTTGCAAGCTGTGTGATCCTGGGCAAGTCACTTAACCCTCATTGCCCCACAAAAATAATAGTAATAATAATTTCTGGCTTGTATATAGCACCTACTATGTGGCTGGCATTTATGCTGAGCATTTTACATTAGCATTAATGCACTTGATCTTTACAACAATTTTTGGAGATAGGTGCTATTCTTGTCCCCCTGTTACAGATGAAGAAACTGAAGATAAATGACTTGCCCAAGGTCATACAGTTAGTGAGTATTCGAGACCAGATTTGAACTCAGGTCTTTCTGACTCTAGGCCCAGCTCTTGATCTACTGTGTCACCTACCTGATTCAAGCCCCTCTAGACTTGACTACTTTGGTTACCCAAAGAGCACAGGCTTCGTACCTAGAGATATTTGTACCTAAGCTAGCACAGGCCCAGCAGAAGTGTAGGATCTGACATGGCTCCCAAAGAAGCATAGATCCTGGGGGCAGCTAGGTGGTGCAGTGGATAAAGCTCTAGCCCCGGATTCAGGAGGACCTGAGTTCAAATCCAGCTTCAGACACTTGACACTTACTAGCTGTATGACCCTGGGCAAGTCACTTAACCCTCATTGCCCTGCAGAAGAAGAAGAAGAAGAAGAAGAAGAAGAAGAAGAAGAAGAAGAAGAAGAAGAAGAAGAAGAAGAAGAAGAAGCATACATTCTTTAGAATTTACATTACAGGAATTTGAGCACAGATTCAACAACAGGAGAGAATAATCAGGAGTATACAAGATATGTAGAGTAAGAATGAAGGAAATCTCTGTTGTAACAGTGGTAAACAGGGTATGATCTGGCCCCTTTTCCTGGGAAAGTGATAGTCCTTACACTGGCACCTTTGGGCAAGGATATAGTCACCTGGTTGAAGTTCGTGGGCAAACCCTTCCTAATGGGGAAGATGGGTTTGGGTATGTAGTACTCCCATAGGAAGGTGGCCTGCTATAGTTGTCATCTGAGACTCAGCCCTGGGAAAGATAAAGACATGCCGTGACAGTTTCAAAGGGTATAGACTTCATGGTTCTCAAAGGGGTGTTTTGGTTATATATTTCTCCTAAAGTGAGTAATCTGTTCAAGTAAGCCCTGTTTCTGTGCAAAGTCTTAAGTGTAGAAGTCTATATGGCCTTGGTCAGGCTTTTTTATATACTAATTGGTTCTCTTATCTTTGACACTGCCTTGTGAGTGGTTTGGGATATGCAAATTCTGAGGGATACCTTGGGTAGTGCAGACCTTTCAGAGAACTTGACCAATGAAATGAGACCCCTGATCACTATATATTTGACCAAATGTAAAGAAGGACTGACTTCATGTAACAGTTTCTAGGCCACAACAGTGGCATTTCTGGGAAGGGAGAATTTCAGGCCATCCACTAAACAGCCCATAACAACACATGTTTATATTGATGGACTGAAATTAGATCAATAAAATATATTTGGAGATGGAAGGAAGGCCAGGATATTCTTAGGTATAATATATGATTCTAAAATAGTGGGGTTTTCTGCATTTGCAGAGGTAAGAAATCCCTACCTGTGAGATATTTCATATATTTTCAGATTTTTTAATGTATTGATCAATTTTGCTTATGTTTTTCTTGTGTTTGTTTTTACCTTTTGTTCTGATTCTTGTCCTAATGTGGAAATATGTTCAACATGAATGTAATGTATAACCTATATCAGATTGCTTGCTGGCTTCAGGAGAAGGGAGTGAAGAAAGGGTGGGAGAAAAACTCAGAATCTTACAAAAATAAATGTTGAAAACTATCTTTACATGAAACTGGAAAAATAAAATGCAAAATATTTTTTTTAATTTTAAAAATTTTTGAAAAGAATGTTTAATAAAATGTTTTAAGAGTATTATCCTCCAGGGGGCAGCTAAGTGGTGCAGTGGATAAAGCACTGGCCCTGGATTCAGGAGGACCTGAGTTCAAATCTGGCCTCAGACACTTGACACTTACTAGCTGTGTGATCCTGGGCAAGTCACTTAACCTTCATTGCCCTGCAAAACAAAAAGAGTATTATCATCCAACTTAGTATGAAGATGCCTTGAGCCATAAGGATATTGTTGATTAGACACAGCCAGTCATGAAAGAGGACATTGGGCAATAAAGGGAGTGAATATTCCAGATTTTACTGTGAAAGAAACAAGACTTGTATTTTTGAAAGGGCTGAACTTAATCTAATAATAAATATAGGCAGTGAAGAAACAAAACTATCATGTTTTGTAGATGATATGATGGTATACTTAGAGAACACTAGAGAATCAACTAAAAATTAGTTGAAACAATTAACAGCTTTATCAAGGTTGTAGGATATAAAATAAACTCATTTCTACATTCTACATTTCTATCAGCATTTCTACATATTACCAACAAAACAGCATGCAAAGGAAGGTAGAGAATTCCATTGAAAATAACTACTGAGAACATAAAATAATTAGGCATCAAGCTGCCAAGAGAAAACCAGGGACTGTATGAACACAATTACAAAATACTTTTCACACAAATAACAACTAATCTAAACAATTGGAGAAATATTCATTGCTCATGGGTAGACCAAGTCAATAAAATAAAAATGAAAATTCTATCTTAATGTATTTAGTTATTCAATGCCGGGGGCAGCTAGGTGGCGCAGTGGATAAAGCACCAATCCTGGATTCAGGAGTACCTGAGTTCAAATCTGGCCTCAGACACTTGACACTGACTAGCTGTGTGACCCTGGGCAAGTCACTTAACCCTCATTGCTCCACCAAAAAAAAAAATAGTTATTCAATGCCATGCCAATGAAACTAGCAAAGAATTATTTTATAGAGCTAGAAAAAAATCACAACAAAATTCCTTCAACACTTCAATTATATAAAAGAGCATCAAGCATATGACCTAGAACTGGAGCTGGAAGTGACCTTAGAGACCATCTTTATTTCATAGATGAGGAATCTGAGACATAAAGAAGTTAAAGTAACTTGCCCAAGGTCACACAAATAGGAAGCAACAGAGAAAATATTCAAATTCATATCATGTGATTACAAAGGAAGAGCTCTTGACACTGTGAGAATGCTAGAGTATTTGATGTTCATATGGAAAATGATTCCATGTTTCAAACATGCCACCAATATGAAAATGTAGAGAATAATTGATATAAAATGTGTGATCCCTTAGGCTTATTATTTGAGCACTTTATTATGATGTTGGCCACTAAATCAATCATCACTCCAACATAGAAATGAGTTTGGCTTTCATATGAAGGAAAGAGTTAGAGCAAAACATTGTACTAACCAAAATTTACATAGAGGCCATCAAATTAAATGGCTTCAACAGCAGCACAATATCCAGGTGCTTCATCTCATGGAATCATTCTCAAATGATACAAAGAAAAATGTCATTTCGACTTGATAAGTGAAAAATTAGGGGTTTTTTACATTTAATTCACTTGTTGACTTGACTTGTTATCACAAATACGTAAGATACATTGGCATGAATTGGAACTATTTATATTCCACCTGAAAATTCTTTGATGCAGTAGGAGATGACCACAAAAGTGGGTAGGTGATGGATCAAAGTTATCATGTGGCAGTGCAATGATGCATGAAGTACAAGTAAAGTATTTTACTATCTTCCTTTCCAATGTAAAAATGATCCCATATTTCTTAAGATAAGGCATCACATATTTATTACTAAATGAAACTAACACCATTGACCCTTCCAAATATAGGCCAATTACTTGTTTATGTATTCTATTAAAAGCACCCATAGCTTGTATTGCTCAAAAATAATCTATAAATGCTTACAAGAAAATATGTTAGCTGAAGAGCAAAACAAGTTTGCTAAAAAGTTTAGAGGGTGTAAAAAGCTATTCATTATCAATTCAGTTATTTTGAACAAACTTCCCACAAGTATTATAAGGTTTGCATCACCTTTATTGGTTATCATAAAGTCTTTTTTGCACTCATAGCTTAATTCAACACCAATTCATCTGGAAGAAAAAAAGTCAAGAACATCGAGAGAACCAATGAAAAATTCACCATTTGACAAAAATTACTGGTAAAACAAGAGCAGTTTGGCAAGAAATTAAGCATAGATCAATATCTCACACTGTATACCAAGATAAGATCCAATAGTTACATGATTTAAATATCAAGGATGATACCATAAGCAAATTAGGAGATTATGGAATGGTTTGCCTATTATATCTATTGATAAGGGAAAAATTTATAACCAAATGAAATAGAGAGCATTATAAGATATAAAATGGATAATTTTGATTATATTAAATCTAAAAGGGTTTACACAAACAAAATCAATGTAGTCGAATTTAGATAGAAAGCAGGAAACTGGGGAAAGAAAGAAAAAAAGAAGGAAGGAAGGAAGGAAGGAAGAGAAAGACTGAGATTTTTAGGTCACTTTGTCCAAAAGAACTCCAGGTCCTGACTCAGCTAATCCCTCAGTAATGAGAAAGAGCTGTAGCCAGGATACACTGGGAGTAACTCAGCCATCAACATAGGAACATTAGAATTGGGTAGATCCAAAAGAACCTTTAGAATTACATATTATTTTCTCTCTCAATTCACACAGGAGCTCCTTTCCAGTACATGCAGCCATGTTTGTCAGAGATTAAAAGCATGTTCAATCCTAAATGGATGCGCTTGTGCTGAAACAAGAGCAAAGGCAACTGATAGACTTCAGTTCAATATTCCTGGCCAAGCTTTATCTGCTGTGGCCCAGGACTCTTCTGCAGAAATCAGAGTAAAAACAGATGGAATCAACCAGGAACTAGTTAGAAAGATGCCTGAAATTCCAGGCACAATCAAAGGAATATGGAGCTCAGGAAAAGGGAAACTGAAACAAGTGGGTCCCTGGGATTGTGTCATTGGCATATATTGGGTCATTGTAGATGAGAGGAGCACCCATTTTACCAGTATCCTGTAGTTTTCTTTTGTTTGGTTGGTTTTTTTGTTTTGTTTTGTTTCATTCTGCATGGAAAGTTGGTGGTGGTCTTTTAGAATTATAACTAGTGAACCTTTTTCATTTTGAATCTACAGGGCCATAGCTGTGGCCTGGGAAGAACTCTTTTTTGTTGTTGTTCCTTCTTCAAGGACCTCAACAATGGCCTTTGCTTCCCCACTATCTAATTCAAGAGATTCTTAACCTGTTTTGTGCCACGTGTCTTTTGGCAGTCTGTTGAAGCTTTTGGACCCTTCTCAAAATAACATTTTTTAAATGAATGAAGTAAATCATCTAAGATTGCAGAAGAATCCAATTATATTGAAAGAGTAATCAAAATATTGGCAAAAAAATGTTCATGGCCCCAAGTTAAAAATCTCTGCTCTTAACAGCATTCTGAATATCCTGGAAGACAGACAGTCTTTTGGAAGGAGGGTTTGTAATTGATTGTAATGAATTTTTTGAGTTTGCCTCTCCAATACACCTATTGATTTTTCATATCTAAATGTTTTCCTTGGGTTTGTTTTTTGAGTTGGGTGTTTTGTTTTGAGATACACTGGGACTAATGCAATTGAATTTTTCTTTAATTTTTGTTTTTTTAGAATGGCAGTCAGTTTGCTCTAATCATTAGAAGGGTATTTGTCAGGCTTCTGTTTACAGGGAGCAATTTGGCCCCAATCAATGAAGGGAGGGCATACCTTAAGAACAGCATTAAGAAGGCATTGGCTCACATCCAGAAGACTCATCCTCTGGAGGTATAGTATTTGGTCAATTAGCAGTTATTCACGGTGCTGTCTATTATTCAGTGGGCAGAAGACCAGAGAGTAGTTCATTAATGTCAGCCCAGGTAGACTGGTGTACTGAAAATATTTGCTGTAATTTATTTTCGAATTCGCCTGGATTTTAATGCAATTTAGGAAGTGAATTTGAACAATTGATAGCATCAGAAAGTAACTAGGATAATAGACCAAAGTAGTGGTGTCAAACTTAAATAGAAACTGGACCACTAATAATACAGAAGGATCACTATGGGGCTACTTAATTTTAAAGTAACATCTGTTTTATTGTATTTTTATTTTAAATATTTCCCAATTACATTTTTTTTTTTTTAGTGAGGCAATTGGGGTTAAGTGACTTGCCCAGGGTCACACAGCTAGTAAGTGTTAAGTGTCTGAGGCCGGATTTGAACTCAGATACTCCTGACTCCAGGGCCGGTGCTCTATCCACTGCGCCACCTAGCTGCCCCTCCCAATTACATTTTAATCTGGTTTGGGCCACACTAAAGGCATGGACAGGTAGATAGTGTAGTGGATAGATGGCTGGGCCTGGAGTCAGGAAGACCTGAGTTCAAATTTGGCTTCAGATACTTACTAGTTTTGTGATCCTACACGAGACTCTTGACCCTGTTTGCCTCAGTTTCTTCCTCTGTAAAATGAGCTGGAGAAGGATATTGCAAACCACTCCTGTATCTTTACCAAGAAAACCCCAAATGGGGTCACAAAGAGTTGGATACAACTGAACAACAACATGTACATGGGGTCACAAATTTGGCACCTCTAACCTAAAGTAAAAACTTCCTTCCCTCCCTTCCACATAATCTATAATTCAGTGATACTAACCTACTTGCAGCTCCTCATACTTTCAACACTCTATCTCCAGAATCCCTGCCTTTTCACTGACTGTTCTCCATGCCAGAAACTCTCTCCCCTCCCTCTCCTGGCTTTCCTGACCTCCTTCTCCTCAAACCTCTGCCCAAATCCTACTTAATATTTGAGACCTTTCCCTGCCCAATCCCTATCTACCTCTCCCTACCCTACCTCCATTCTAGTGCCTTCCCTCTGAAATTACCTTCAACTAGGTGGCTAAGTGGATAGAGTTCAGGGTCTAGAATCAGGAAGACCTGAGTTCAAATTCAGCCTCACACACTTACTCGTATGTAACCCTGGGCAAATCACTTAACCTCAGCTTCCTTATCTATAAAATGGGGGGTAATAATAGCAGCTTCTTCCACAGGATTGTTATGAGGATCAAATGAGATAATAATTGTAAAGTGCTCAGCACGGTACCTGGCACATAGTAAGTGCTATATAAATGCTAAATTATTATTATTATTATTATTATTATTAACTTGTGCATCTATTATATCTATAAAATTATTTGCTCAGAAGCACTGGGCTAAGTGCTTTCATGTGAAGCCAAAGATATACAATGATACCTCTATTAATGAACAAGATGGGCTGCAGATACACATTTCTACAAGACATGTAAATATGGGAGTTTGAAATATTATATAACCCTGTCTTTAGCAGGAATTTGCTAATGGCTAATCAATGTCTGGTGAACAAGAACATCCCACTGCATTAGATGCTCCTCAGGGATGCAAATGAACAAGAACACAAAACAGTCCAATGGGGAAAGTCACTTAGGTAACCAGACTCCCAAGACATGGATTGCGGTGCCACAAAGTGATCCCAGCTGGCTCTCAGGCTTACACTCCTATCAATATAATCTATTCTAAAATGTAAGAGCTAATTTAGGAACCCCGGATCAGAAACCTCATCCAGCTCTGCTTTTCTAAGCTGATTATAGGCAGGATAAGGAGACAGAAGCCATTTGGGGTACTGGCAGTAGTTTCTTGTTTCTTGCCCCCACAGATGCATGACATTTGAAAAGGTTGGAGACATGATTTCTGGGTAATTTAGTCGTTTTATTAATAATGCCAGCATTTTAATAGAAGGATGGTCATTTGGCCATCTCTCTTAGAACATTGACAATCATGGAGGCGGGCTCAAGACTTGCTTTGAAAGAGGGGTGTTCCCCAGAGTGGCAATCAACTTTGATTGATTAACAATGAGAGAATGAATATTACAATGAAGGACTGGACCTGACCTTTGATTATGTCATTTAGTTCTAAGTTAGCCCCAGCCTTGGGCAACCTATTCTAAGAATTTATCCTCACCCAAACCTGAGTGGAACACAATAGCTAGCCCATCAGGGTGGGGTCTGCACAAGAAAGTCCAACCTCATTATCAGCAATGTACTTTAAGAGACCAAACTTTTAAAATCAAGACTTTAGAAAAAGAGGAAACTCTGGATCTCCCCAAATCATTGGTTATTAATAATCATTTTTCTCAGACTATTACCCATATTTCATAAGTGGAGTAACAATGACATCAAGCAGTTGGTGCCTCAGTGACATCTAGTATTTTGTGCCTAAACAAAGCCCCAGTGAAGTGGAATGGAAAATGTTGATAGCAAGAGACAATGATTAATATTCATCATGATGCACTAGGGTGACAGAGTTGGGTGACAATCATGAGAGTCCACGTAAAGCTCCTTTCCCTGGTCTGGAGTAGGGATATCATAGATTCCAGGTACTTTGTCTCAGGTGACTGAGATACCAGCAGATAGCTACAGCTTTCCCTTGGAGATGAATGTATGGAAGAAGAGAGGGGTAAGGAAACGCAGAAGGAGGTGGAGGACAGAAACTAGGCATTCCAGATGTGGAAATTATATGACCAGCACCTGCGAATCAGATCTGCACCACCTCCTGCTTTGACGACCACTGCCAAGGAAACTCAAGAGGAACACAAAACCTCCATGGAGAATGTGCCTGCCTCGAAGCAGTTTGAGCTCTTCAGGAGTTGCATATTAAGACCCCTGAAGAAGATAAAGAAGAGCTCTTTCAAGATGCCAGCCAAGCTCTTCCAATTTGCAAACGAGAATGGCCTTCCTGAATGGGAAGAGAGACGAGGTACGGGTGACATCAAGCTGCTAAAACACAAGCAGAAAGGGACTGTTTGCCTCCTCGCCAGAAGGGACAAAACTCTGAAGATCTATGCTAATCACTATATAACATCATTGATGGAGCTGAATCAGCCCAGTGTAGGTAGTGAGTGACAGGGCCTGGGCCTGGAACACACAAGCTGATTTTGCTGATGAAAGTCCTAAGCACTTCTGAAGTGCTGGCAATTCGATTCCTAAATGCAGAACATGCTCAGAAGTTTAAGACAAAATCTGAAGAATGCAAAAATGAAACAGAAGAAAGAGGAAAGAGAGCTGGAACAGACAGAGAGAGCAGCACCCAAAAAGTGGTGGAGCTATGCAGGAAGGAGGTGAAGGAGGAGAAGGAATGCAGCCAAGAGCCTGAGAACCCTGAGGCACCTGAGAACCCCAAGTCAGCAGAGGAGGAGACCTAGGACCAGGATGTGTTACTTCAGTAAATCAACTCAATGGCCTCTCTTTCTTTCCTTTCATTTTCTCTATTTTTGCTTGTTTCTTTCTTTCTTTTATTTATTTCTTTTTTTTTTTTTTGCAGGGCAATGGGGGTTAAGTGACTTGCCCAGGGTCACACAGCTAGTAAGTGTCAAGTGTCTGAGGCCGGATTTGAACTCAGGTACTCCTGAATCCCAGGCTGGTGCTTTATCCACTGTGCTACCTAGCTGCCCCCCTCTTTCTTTCTTTTAAACAAGGACTTTATATAAAGAACTGAATTCCACCCTCCAGGTTGTTCTTTGAGTTTTGGGGTTTTTTTTGGGTTTTTTTTTAGTGAGGCAATTGGGGTTAAGTGACTTGCCCAGGGTCACACAGCTACTAAGTGTGTGTGTTAAGTGTCTGAGGCCGGATTTGAACTCAGGTACTCCTGACTCCAGGGCCGGTGCTCTATCCACTGCGCCACCTAGCTGCCCTGTTCTTTGAGTTTTTACCCTTTTTTGAAGCTGTCTTCAGCAAATACATTCCCAGTCACATGTATTACACTCATAACATTCTTTTCCATAGTAAAAACCCATTTATAGTACATCCAAATGAGTGAATAAAACATTTGAAAGCTAAAAAAAAAGAAAAAGAAAGAAAGAAGAGAAACAAAAATAATGAAGAAAAGATATGACATGCAATCAAAAACAGTTTAACAGGGGCAGCTAGGTGGCACAGTGGATAGAGCACCGACCCTGTAGTCAGGAGGACCTGAGTTCAAATCCAGGCTCAGACATTTGACACTTAACTAGCTATGTGACCCTGGACAAGTCACTTAACCCCAATTGCCTCACCAAAAAACAAACAAAACAAAACACACACACACACACACACACACACAGTTGAACTCAGTTATTTAAATAGACTAATGGAAAAATGTAAATGAGAAATGGACAACAGAAATGACATTGATACCAAGTTTAATAATTTCATCCTGGAGTTGAACCATGTAATTTAGTTGCTACAACAAGGATAAAAAAGCTTAGAAAGCACCTTAGTAGACAATTTACCTACTTGTCCTAAAGAGAGAGGCAGTTTTCAAAGCCAATACAGAGTTAAAACATAACTAATCTGTAACATCTTATTAGAAAAAGTATAGGTTATCAGTAAAATTTTCTCATAAAGCAGAAATAAATAGTGAAGGGTAAAACTAGTCTAAGGAAAGCTTAACAAGATCTCCAAGTAAGCCAAATTATACCAAAATCATTTGAGGATGAAAGAAGACTAAAAAGTGTGGGGGGGGTGCATTATACAACATGCCCAAAAAATGAACTCATTATATTTTCTCCAAAATTTTTTCCTCTTCCTAACCTTTCTATTATTTTTTTAAGTTACCACCATCTTCTTTGTCACCCAGGATAATAATAAACAAATAGGTTTCATCATTAACTCTTTACTGACTCTTACCCTCCCTTCCCACATCCAATCCATTATAAAATCATGTCACTGTTATCTTCATAACATGTCTTCTATATGTCCCCTTTTCTCCTCTGACATTAAAACTACCCTGACTTAGGTCTTCCTCTCAAGTCATACCTAAACTCTCAATAGCCTGCTAATTGATCTGCCAACTTGTGCAAGTCTCCCTCCATTCTAGTCCACCCTCCAGTTAGCTTTCAAAATGATCTTCAGAAAGCACATTTCACCAAGTCATTCCCCAATTAAGAAATGGTCAAAGGATATGAACAGGCAGTTTTCTGATGAAGAAATCAAAACTATCTATTGCCATATGAAAAAAATATTCAAATTAAAACAACTCTGAGGTACCACCTGACACCTATCTGATTGGCTAAAATTACAAAAAAGGAAAATAATATATGTTGGAGAAGCTGTGGAAAAATTGGAACACTAATGCATTGTTGGTGGAGCTGTGAACTGATGCAACCATTCTGAAGAACAATTTGGAACTATGCCCAAAGGGCTATAAAGCTGTGTATACCCTTTGACCCAGCAATATGACTATTAGGTCTATATCCCAAAGAGATCATAGAAAAGGGAAAAGGACCCACATGTTCAAAAATATTTATAGGTGCTCATTTTGTGGTGGCAAGGAATTAGAAATTGAGGAGATGCACATCAATTGGGGAATGGCTGAACAAGTTGTAGTATATGAATGTAATGGAATACTATTGTGCTGTAAGAAATGACAAACAGGCAGATTTCAGAGAAACCTGGAAGGACTTGCATGAACTGATGCTGAGTGAGATGAGCAGAACCAGGAGAACATTGCACGCAGTATCAACAACACTGTGTCTTGATCAACTGTGATAGACTTGACTCTTCTCAGCAATACAATGGCCCAAGAGAGTTTCAAAGGACTCATTATGGAAAATGCTCTCCGAATTAAAAAAAAAAAATAGAACTATGGAATCTAGATGCAGATTGAACCATACTATTTCTATTTTTTGCTTGTTTTTCTTTTTTGAGGTTTTTTCCTTTTTGCTCTGATTCTTCTTTCACAGCATGACTAATGCAGAAATGTGTTTAATGTGATTGTACATATATAGCCTATATCAGATTGCTTGCTGTCTTGGAGAGGAGGGAGGGAGAAAAAATTAAAACTAGAAATCTTATAAAAACAAATGTTAAAAACTATCTCTACATGTAACTGGAAAATAATAAAATACTTTTATGAAAAAAAAAGAAAGCACATTTCAAATTGCCCCCATCTCCACCCCCCACTACTCAATAAACTCCAATGGCTATCATTCAAAGTCCTTTATAATCTGCTCTTCAGTGCCCACCTTTTCAGTCTTCTTGCATCTTGTATGCCTCCCACTTATTCTGTGATCCAGAAACACTAGCCTCCTTGCTTTTCCTTGAACAAGACATTCCATCTCCCAATTCTGAGCATTTTCACTTGCTGTCCTCCATGATTGGAGCTTTTTCCCTCCTCATTTCCATCTCTTGACTTCCTTGGCTTCCTCGAAGTCCTAGCTAAAATTCCACCTTCCACAGGAAGTCTTTCTCAATTTTCCTTAATTTTAGTGTCTTCCCCACTGTTGATTATTTTCAATATATCCTGTATATAGCTGATTTGCATGTAATCTCCTCCATTAGACTGAAATCCTTGAGAGTAGATGCTGTCTTTTTGCCTTTGTTTGTATACTCAGTGCTTAGAACAGAAAATAAGTGATATGACCAAAATAAGAGAAGTAGGAATTAACCCCTATATGCTGAAAGGACAAAATAGAATGGTACAGAAAGCCACAATAAGAAATAACAAAGATTAGGTCAGAAAGAAGTGGGGGCAAATTGGCATTCCCCTCCTCTCCCTGCTTCTGACTTTCTGGCCTCTGCTACAGATCTCTCCCTGGGCTATCCCTCACTGACTAGAGCCTCCTCATCCTGGAATATTCATCCATCTCTAAGGACTTCTCACCCTGTAACACACACTGGTCCGCTAGACTTCTCCTCCCATTAGTGAGTTCTTCCTGGGGCTGCCATTTTGGAGAAGAGACAGGACAGGTCAATCTATAGCCTTCCTGTTTCTGTTTCTGTGCCTGGCACTTAATAAGTGCTTAATAAATGCTGTTCTTGCCTTGGTAGATGACCAAGAATGCAAAACTGTGTATTGTGGTTTGATCTACTAGGTAAAAGAGTGACAGAGTAAAGTGATGTTTGAAATAAACTATTTTTGTAGCTACATGATAAATGCACTAGAGAAAGGATTGAATGGAAGCCAGAAAAGCCATTCAGATACTGTACAATTTGTCCAGGTGTGAGTTAAAGGTGGCTGTGGGTTAAAGGAAGGGACACAGATGAAAGTCAGTGGAGGGAAAGAGCAAACAAGTCGGCTAATGAAATTCATGTGGGGAGCAAAGGAGGGAGTGGAGTTCAAATCAATTTGATTGTTGCAAACCCTGGGAGCCAAGGGGAATCAGAGTACCATGGATGACGATAACAGCAGTCACAGGGACGAAATAAAAGGCTGGCTGCCATTTACTGCAATTGCAAGCACACCACTGGTAATGGCCTTGATTATATTGGTAGTAGAGTCACGTGACCATTTGATGAAAATATAAACATGAAGTAGAACTGGTACTGGCCTTGTCAAATAGTGAGCAATTGATTCAACCAGACAGATGAATTGTATGCTTGGATTGTAATCAAATGAACTCAGAGTTAGTCCAGAATATGAACTCAGCTAACTCCAGGCACAAATTTATCTGAACGCTCAGAGATTTACTGAAATGTTAAAGCTAAAGAAAATTCTAGGAGATATCTTCGGACCACGTTACAGGTATGCTGTACCTTTTAAAATGGCATGTTCAGGGCAGCTAGGTGGTACAGTGGATAGAGCACCAGCCCTGGAGTCAGGAGGACCTGAGTTCAAATCTAGCCTCAGACACTTGACACTAGCTGTGTGACCCTGGGCAAGTCACTTAACCCCAATTGCCTCACCAAACATAAATAAATAAATAAAGATTTTTAATGACATGTTCAATGGAGAGGAATAATTACAATACCTGAGATTTCTCAGTATATAAAACCCCCAGTTTAGAAAATTCCCTCTAATGACCAATGTGGACATTTATTTTGCATGATTTCATGTTTGTAAAAGGTTTTGTGGTTCTTGCCTTCTGGGGGGGGGGAGTGGGGAGAGGGAGGGAGGGGACAGAGATCTGGAACTAAAAATAAGTTAAAGTGCTTTGGTGTTTTGTTTTGTTTTTTAAATAAAAGTCCTGGCTTCCGATCAGCCTCCCCGCCCCCAGGACGGTTGTCATAGCCACCATGCAGTAGGGTCTCTCTAGGCCCTGCTGCTGTTGCTGCCCGCTTCTTCTCAGGGTTCAGAGGGGGTGGGAGCAGCATCTCAGGGGTGGGGCAGAAGCGGTGGGGGGGGAGGGGGGGGTGTTAGGGAGAGCTTTAAGATCCAGGGGTGGGCAGTGATGAGGGGAGTGAAGCTGAAAGACTGGATCACCTTGCCGCGTGTTGGTGGACCTCATGTGAGGAGTGTGAGATTTAAAATTGGATGCTAGAACATTAATTTCCCCTCTTTAACCTTTCCCTTAATTTATCTCCCAGACTAGTAAATGGAAGAAGCTTCTGGTCTCTAGTTAGAGCTTTTATTGTGTGGTAGTTACCAGGTGATGTTGATTAAAGGGATAGGAAAGTAGAAATACAAAACAAATAGTCTTAAGTCTAAGCTTAGTCTATATTCCGTATAAAACTCACCAAAAGCCCAAGGCCACCTTTGGGGAGGAGAGCCTCATCAGGCACGTGCTGCTAACGGCAAGCCAAGCCGCGTCCAACTCCAGTCAGCGTCTGTCTATGTGTCACACCAGTCCTCGGACCAGGAGAGCAGGGAAGAGAGATCTCACTTCCGTTCTCTCCTTGCCTTTTAAGCTCGCACCCCGGAAGTGGAGTGCTTAGCAGCCGGGCTGGCGTGCGTAGCCCATGTATGGCCGTCGGTCTCCTCCCCAAAAGGGTGGTCCTTCAAAAACTGTCATCTTTCCGTATTCACTGACTGTTAAAAACTTTTTTTACCACATTCCCCCCTTTGATTCCTCAAGAAACATAATGTTTCCTTGATGGAACAGTAAAAAAATAACAGAATATAATAACTATTGCTAACTAATAATATGTGAACAGCAATATAAAAAAGGAAGAGAGGAAAGTTTTGTCCAGAGGGGCAGTTTTTTGTCCTCATGAACCGATGCTTTGACATTAGTCTTGCAAAGGGAGAACCTCTGCAGAGAGTACATGTTACAGATAGTGTATATTATAACAGAAAGGAGATAGTAAAAACTAACAAAACAAAACAGTTCATATAAAGTCTCTGAGTTGTCTTGTCTTCTTGAAGTGGTAAGATGTCATCAGGAGGAAACTGGATTTTGGTCTGGAAAACTGGATTTTGGACTTTGGTCTGGAAAAACTGGATTCTGGACTCTGGTCTGGAAAGCTGGATTCTGGACTCTGGTCTGGAAAGCTGGATTCTCTTCTTTAACTGTTTGAATTGCTGCATTTTTACTAAACCTTAGCATAGCATTGTCAATGATCAAATTAATTCCATTACATTCCCTCCTTTATATCCTTAGACTTCTAATAGAGGGTTGAGGTAGTTATGCAATCAGTAACACTTTTTACCACCATGTGTCTGGATCAAAGCCAAATTTAGTATGTGTTCATGACACCTGAAAATATTATGGAAAGGTTATCATACCATATCTCATGGTTCCAAGACAGCCAGTGATTATGCTAGGCCACAGGTGAGTTCAACTGAGTAAAATAAAAAGATAAATAAGTTCAGTTAAGTTAGGTTATATTAGGAGGGAGAGAGGATGAATACTGGACTGTGCCTAGTAATTGTGCTCTACATAGTCACCATCATAAGCAAACCATGGACTTACATATACCTGTCTCTCCTTTTGTTCCACATGTATTCTCTCCAGGGCCTGCATCAAAGTTCACAGCAAGTTAAGTCTCTGAAATGATAAGTTTCCATACTTCCGAAATCTCATATTAATTTCACCAAAGACAGTATGATGGTAAAAATGCGTGCTATGCTGCATAACTTAGAATATATTAGTGATATATACAATAATTCCAAACCATACCCAGAGTATAATGACATATAAATAATAAACGAATGTAAATAGCTGATTATATTAGACATTATTACATAATCTTCTTTTAGCAAGTAAACCACATCATCTTATACATGAATTCTCTAGTATAACAGTAGCAGATACTTAAAGTGGTGATCAATTTATCAAAAAGGAATAAGACTTCAATTAGCATGATTCAATATTCAATGTTTTCAGTGAGGTATCAAGCAATAGGGTTCTCTCTCCTCCAATCTGGACATTGAGTCAGAAAATATTTGCGTACTTCTGGCAGTGAATTACAAATAAACATGTTGAGAATAATATAAGAATCTTTTAAATCAATTGGATCCAATCTGGTATATTGCCCGGCGGTCTCACAAAGCCTATCATAAAATCTACTTGGTCTTTCATTAGCCTCCTGAAATGTGCTCATAAATTTAGTCCATTTTTCGGGTTTTCTAGAGCATAATTCCATCCCCTTCAGAAGTGTTTCCCTAGCGTCTTTTAATCTTTGGAATTCCCTGTCGTTATTATAATTCCACTCTAGATCCTTTAGAGGCCATTCCACATCGGCCTTACCCTTCGCAACAAGGGCATTTCCTGCTGAGATAATATCTGTAATCTCAGTTGGGGACAGTAAAGTTTCCATAAGGCAAGTAACATCAGCCCAAGTGGGTTGATATATATTAAATATAGTCCTTAACTGTGAAACTACAATGTTTGGATGTTTCTCAAAACTAGGAAAGATTGTTTTCCATGAGCTCAAGTCAACTGGTGTAAAGGGGTTATATTTTCTAACCTGAATTGGCACTCCCTTTTTATTATGTTCTATAGCTTCCTGCAAGGGAAGTAGTTTCTGCTGATTTGATTCTAAAGACTGGCCAATATCTGTTTCTGTAATTGGGTTACCTCCAGTAGGGGGAGCTATCTTAGCATCTCCCTCGCCATGTGGTGATGCTGGGTTACCTTCAGCAGAGGGAGCCATCTTGGCGTCTCTTTCACCACGTGGTTCCTTCCACTTCACAAACATGATAATATCCATAATAGAGTTATAGTCATGTTAACTATCGTGAGTATGGTATTACAATTTATGTCACTGCAGGCATAAAATTCCTACTAATATTAAACACATTTTCAGTGGAGACAGTTACATTCATACCATTATACAAAAAGATTTTGCTATGTGAGTGAGGAGGAGACCAATAGCACAATGAAGGAATACCGAGAATTTTTTACAACTGGAGCATGTCGGCTTTCTCAAGACAGATGGAAGTTTTGTGGTTCATGATATACCTTCTGGTTCTTATGTTGTAGAATTTATATCCCCAGCTTACAGGTTTGACCCTGTCCATGGATATCACTTCAAAAGGAAAAATGAGAGCAAGATATGTTAATTACATTAAGACCTCAGAAGTGGTCCGGTTACCCTTATCCTCTTTCAAATGAAATCTTCTGGTCCACCTTCCTACTTTATAAAAGGGAGTCCTGGGGTTGGATGAATTTTCTGATGAATCCAATGGTTATGATGATGGTACTTCCATTACTGATATTTGTGCTTCTGCCCAAAGTTGTCAACACAAGGGATCCTGACATGAGATGGAGCAGTCAATGAACACGTTGAATTCCAACCATGAGCTACCTGATATTTCAGAGTTTATGACAAGACTCTTCTTTTCAAAACCCTCCGGCAAGTCTGCAGCGGCAGCAAGTGGTCCAGAGCTGGCATTTGCATGAACACTTGAATGACACTGGATAGCATCCAAATCTTGAGGGAGAACTTCACAAAGCAATTACTGTAATCTTGAACCAGCCTGAAAGTTGATCTCTTGCAATTATTGTATATGATGTAACTTTTTAACTCATTTAAACTGTTTGGTACTTGGTACCCTGAAGATAAACCAGATTCCATCCTTTACCATATGAGGTCAACATTGATGTCACTGAATTAATTACAGTGCCCTGTAGAGAATGACATAAATAAACTAAATTATATGAAGTGCTATATATTATGTACAATAAAATAAGTCTTAATCCATAAAAATAAAAATAAACACATACAATGACAAACAGTTTGGTAGAGAAATACATCAAACTTAACAGGGAAATAAGTAATAGGGAGTGGGAAGGGAGTTAAAAGGAAGTATAATACTAGAATCACAAGCAAAACAAATTTCTTGAGAATGAAAGGAATTACAAGGTAGGGGAGAAATTAAAAGAACAGAATCTAAGGGAGATGCATATCAACTGGCCAATGGTTGAACAAATTATGATATGTAGATATAATGGAATATTATTGCACTATAAGAAATAAGGAAAGAGATTATGTCAGAGATTTTTGGTTAGTATGAACTCACTGAGTAAAGTTAGTAGAACCAGGAAAATAATTCATACAAGAACAACTGAATTTTCAAGAAAAATAACTTCAAAAGACTTAAGAACTCTAATCAATGCAAAGACCCACCATGTCTCAAGAGGACCTATGTTGAAACATATTATTCACCCCTTGACAGAAGGGTGATGGACTCATGGTGCTGAAAGAGTCATACATTTTTGAATATAGCCATTGTATGGGTTCAATTTGCTTGACTATGTTTATTTGTTACAAAAAGGGTTTCCCCTCCACTGACATTTAAGTGAAGCTGAGGGGAGAAGAGCAGATTAGCAATAGTGATGCCAAAAAAAAATGGAGAGCAAGCCATTGAAATGTTTTTCAACAAGGAAGGAAGAGGAAGGAAGGAAGGAAGGAAGGAAGGAAGGAAGGAAGGAAGGAAGGAAGGAAGGAAGGAAGGAAGAAAGAAAGAAAGGAAGGAAGGAAGGAAGGAAGGAAGGAAGGAAGGAAGGAAGGAAGGAAGGAAGGAAGGAAGGAAGGAAGGAAGGAAGGAAGAAAGAAAGAAAGAAAGAAAGAAAGAAAGAAAGAAAGAAAGAAAGAAAGAAGAAGAAAGAAAGAAAGAAAGAAAGAAAGAAAGAAAGAAAGAAAGAAAGAAAGAAGAAAGAAAAGAAAGAATTGTGGCACCAAAGGGAAGGGAAAGCCAACAAGAGACCCAATATGATCCTACAATGATTTGAAACTCCAACAGAGATAGTAGAGGTCATTAAGTCCAACCCCTTTTTTACAGATAAGGAAAATGAGGCTCAGAAAGGTTAAAGTGATTTTGCCCCTTCCAGTGGTCACAGAGTTCACAGTGTCTCTTCATACATTTGATCAAATTAATTCATGACCCAATCAGGATGAAACAGAACATTTCCTTTAAGGAATGTGTATATTTATAGGACTTTTCAGTGGTAGATAAGTGGTCAGTCAGTTGGACCCAGATTATAGAGTAAGTTAAATGTCAGACATTTGGATTTATAGACAATAGAAAGATAATAGAAGATTTTGAGCAGGGGAATAGCACACTGAAAAGAGATTTTTTTTTTTAGGAAGATTAATTTGGTGGTTATGTGTAGAATGGACTATGTTAATCATAACAATTTATATAGCACTTCAAGGTTTGAAAAGAGCTTTATGAATATTATCTCATTTTATCCTTTAATAAAAAAAACCTCTGGGGAAGTAGGTATTATTGTTAATTCCCATTTTCAGATGAAGAAACTGAGGCAAAGAGAAATTAAGTGACTTGCCTAGGGTGACATAGCTAATAACTTTCTGAGTCTGGATTTGAACTCAGGTCTTCCTAACTCCAGGTCCAATACTCTGATCCACTGTACCACCTAGATGCCTATAGACCAGAGTCAGAGAGACTAGATAAAATTCTACTTCAATAATCCAGGAATGATATAATATGAAGCTGTACTACAAGGGTCAAGTGATATGGCAATGAAGAGACAATTAAAAAAAAAATTTAAAGGAAGAATTAAGAAAACTCTTAACTGACTGATTAGAAATGGGAATTGACGGGGCAGCTAGGTGGTGCTGTGAATAAAGCACCCGCCCTGGATTCAAGAGGACCTGAGTTCAAATCTGGCCTCAGACACTTGACAATTTACTAGCTGTATGACCCTGGGCAAGTTACTTAACCCACATTGGCCCACCAAAAAAAAAAAAAAAAAAGGAAATGGGAATTGAAGGTAAAAGAGGAGTCAACCATTACAGAATGTTTAAGCTGAAAGATCAGCTAACCCAACCTCACCCCACCATTTTATGAGTAATT
Source organism: Dromiciops gliroides (assembly GCF_019393635.1). Taxonomy (NCBI): domain Eukaryota; kingdom Metazoa; phylum Chordata; class Mammalia; order Microbiotheria; family Microbiotheriidae; genus Dromiciops; species Dromiciops gliroides. Next base: position 529,385,357 of record NC_057861.1, on the reverse strand, counting down.
ATAAGTAGGCATTTCCTTATTCTCCAATAGAGCTCTCAAGTAAAACTTCAAAGTATGCCCCAAATAAATAGGCAAGTGAGCTAATTTCCATTAAAGGAAATTTCTCTATGTCAGAATTCAATGGGTTTGGGGCCTGGACATAGGAACTTTGTCACAAGAGAAAACGTTGAAAAATGGTTTGTTCTCCATTAATCTCAATTACTTTCCATATTCAGAGGGAGCTCAACTGCAGTATATTACTATAATTCTAGAGATGGAGGTGGACTCATGGCAGGGAGAAGAGGTCAGCACTCTACTGATGGTATATATTTTCTTTTATTGATAGACCCTCAACTATAAGGTAGACCCTGGGGGAAACAGAAATCTACAAGAAAAGGAAAAAGAGTTGTTTTTAACTAATTATGAGCTTAGGGATAAAATAATTAAATTGATTCTGTGTCTCTGAAATAATTTAGAAATTTAGCTGGCCTGTAATGAGTTAAGTTTAGAAATCCAATTCTCCTATTAATCACCATTCTATTCTTTTGTCAAGGAATCTGTTACCTTTGAAGGAAGCAGGTAGACACCAGGGAGTGTAATCTAGTATCTTTACACCACCAAGCTATCCTTCAAGCACGTCTGGTTTGTTATCCAAAGAAGTCTGGTTTGATATCTCTGTCCTTGCAGATGCAGCTGGACTCAAACAATGAACATTTCTTAGTCACAGGAGGGAAGGAGGGGGCTATTGCTAACCCTCATTCCTAACTTTCATCCAATCATATTTTCTTCCATCTATGATGCTAGCCTTCCTATTTTCTATACTCTCCAAAACTATAAAAAATGCTGTTTATCCCATAACTGAGTCTTAGCTTTGCTGGAAAAGCTGAGATGCTATTTATTGGTAAATTCATGCTTCAGTAATAAATTTATCATGCTCAGAACTTTGGGGTGAGTCCTTTCTGTTTCACCTTTTTTTTATTATTAAATTAAACCTGTCTTATGATCAATATGTTTTTAGCCTAAATATTTGCATGGGAACTGAGGAAGACTCTTTCACATTTTCTGTAGATAACTATGCACAAGTCAAATTCCCTTGCTCCCAAGGAAAACAGTGGGTAAGGATACAAACCAAGAGAGTGATTTGTGAGAAGCTTCTAAGGTTGAATTCAGAGTATGTAAATCTGGAGCTTTGGTTCTACGTCTTAAATTACACTCAAGTATTTATAAAAGGAAAAGTAAAAAAGGAGTTAACTAGATTGTAGCACAATCAGTCCACTAAAGGAAGCTATATTAAGAATACTTCTAGGGGCAGCTAGGTGGTGCAGTGGATAGAGCACCGGCCCTGGATCAGGAGTACCTGAGTTCAAATCTGGCCTCAGACACTTAACACTTACTAGCTGTGTGACCCTAGGCAAGTCACTTAACCCCAATTGCCTCACTAAAAAAAGGGAAAAAAAAAAGATTATAAGAATACTTCTACTAGATGCCACACAACAATAATTAAAATAGTAAAATATGTTGGCCATATGATATAGTTATATATGATATAGTTAAAACAAATAGTTAAGTTTATTTAATTCCTATATTGGTTTGTAACAGAATGTTAAAAAAAAATAGCCAACACTAAATGACATTGCCACATTTGATATAGTTGCAAATATCGACTAACATTGTAGATGTGATAGTGAGTAGCCAGTCATTCTCATTTATGGTATTTCCTATTTACATTCCAATGGAATCACTCTGGAGCCTAAAAATGGAAGGTATTACTAATTCACTGGGTTATTTTTTGTTCTCTATTTGAACGTGGAAGGTAAAAAGATAAAATAACTGAGGGAGACAAAGATCTTCTGAGCAATTGCCCAACAAATCGAGACCAGACCCTTTCCTCAGCTTAGGACTGGACCCCAAATACATGGGAGACTGACTTTTATACATTAAAAACAATCAAATAAAGTCAATTAATTAAAAGGAAACACTATGACATTAGGTCATCTGATTTTTAATTGTATGAACAAGTAGGGACTTTCCAAGTTGGGGGAGAATGAAGAGATACAATTCCCTGAAATCAGAAAAAGAGGTGTCCCATTCTCCAAAGTGTCTGTAAATAATCAAAAGAACATGGAAATGGGGGTAGCTAGGTGGAGCAGTGGATAAAGCACTAGCCCTGGATTCAGGAGGACCTGAGTTCAAATTTTGCCCCAGACACTGGACACTTACTAGCTGTGTGACCCTGGGCAAGTCACTTAACCCTCATTGCCCCCCAAAAAAATTATTATCCAGTATTACCCATATACTGAGATCCCCTTAAAATGTGATATGCCTAGCCCTTCAGTAAGAGATCATGTCTTTGTTTCTACAATTGGTTCAAAACACAAATTTTTTACTCTGGACTTCAGTTTGTCATTGTAACAGGCTCTTGGTAGGACCTGCATGGATAATAGGTACAGCTATTCCAAGTATCATCTGCTGGCTGAACTTCACAGGAATCTGCAACAAGAAAGGAATACTTAAAGCTGATAAGGAACCTGCAATGAAGGGAGTTGGACTCAATCATGGTTTCCAGCTCGTAGTATTAGTTGCTAAAGAAACTAAGAAGCTGAATGACATGGTCAAGCCCTCTAACTAATATATATTGTGACACCTATTTAGATCCAGTTTTTTACTGACTCCATTACTGAGCTTTTGTCAATTACATTTCAATGGTTTGGCCTCCATCAAAAGAGCTTCCATTTGGGGAGTTCCCCTTCCCACATTGGACCCTACAGATCCACAAAAAAAAAAACCAAAAAACGGCCATGCAAAGTTTTACAAGAAAATAAAACCTGTCCTTGGAACTATCAATCAAGGTAAATAAAAAGTGGGGGGTGGATTTTTAAATAAAAAATTAAAATTCTAGATAGTAAAATATTAAATTAGTCTTTAAAACATTTTGGTAAAATGCTAACTGTAAAAAAAAAAAGAGTTGTGATTATATACATGCAAAAGCAAAGAATATAACCACGGAATGGGGTTTGAAGATTTTTGTTATGAAGTATCTGAAATGTGTTTGTTGGGCCCAGAGCAGAGGGAGAATGGCAAGCTGTGATTTTCCTGTGATTAGTACTCTTCCTCATGGCCACAATACCTGAAGTCATAGCATCTTTACTACAGGTAGCTAGGGGAATTGCTATTTCCTTTAGAGGTAGGTAGCTAGGTGACACAGTGAGTAGGTCTAGTGATATTCTTGGATTCACCAAGGCTGCTCTCAAACACTAAGTAGCTATATGACCTTGAGCAAATCACTTCTCTCTATGAATCAGTTTTTTCAGCTGAAAGATTAGGGCATTGGACTGGATGTCCCCCAAGATCCCTTCCCTCCCTATATCTATAATCCTAACTGGCATGGCCTCTTCTCCTTTCTTATCTGCACAGGGGCCTTTATACCCAGAAATCAGTTGTTTTGGACTTCAGAGAAGAACTTGCTCCAAGGGACCCCAGTTCCTTTCTTTTTATCTTGAGGACCTTCTTTCCACTTAAAAAGGCTAAAGGCCTATTTTTGTTTCCTCAGAGTCAGAGGAAGCTCATGAAAAGTTAACATACAACAAATGTGAAGCATCTATTTTACATGACATGTACCCTGCTTAAATTTTAAGTATAAAATGAGGATTTTTCATTGGCTTTCAGAGAGATTTGGTGCTTTTTGTAGTATCTAGAGGAAGGGAGTTTTAAGAAATAACTTATATTTCTGCTGACTTTAACCTTTTATGAATTACCATAACTGCTTATGAAGCAGCCCTCTAATGAAGTTGGATACAGGTTTGTGTTGTTTGTTTTGGTTTGGTTTTGATAAAGTAAAACAAGACAGTGTCCAAAAAGAAAAAAAAAAACCAGGACTGGTTATTACAAAAAACTGAATACCCATATTTCTATCATCTTAGTCTGTTATGAGGCTTAATAACCTACTATACACTGTTATGCTGCCTCTCAATAAGTATTAATTAAATTATGATTATTAATAAGTATTCATTAAAGTATAATTAACAAGTATGTAATTGAATTTGTTCTTATGGTATAAGAAAGTTATCAAAATTAATAACATCATCTGAATTTTTAAATTATGGGAATTTTTGCATAAATGTGCTCCCAGACCTGTGTCTCAAATTTGGGGGGGGTTATTTGGTTTTTTGGGGGGTTTTTGCAGGGCAATGGGGGTTAAGTGACTTGCCCAGAGTCACAAAGCTAGTAAGTGGTCTGAGGCTGGGTTTGAACTCAGGTCCTCCTGAATCCAAGGCTGGTGCCTTATCCACTGCGCCACCTAGCTGCCCCCTCAAGTTTTAAAAATGAAGTGCTGTGATAGTCAACTAAGAGCAATTTTAATGCTTCTCTGGAAAATCTCATTCCAATGCATTTTCAGGGACCCAAGACCAAAGGACACAGGTATTTATATTCTTCTTACTCTCCTCCTAAACCTGGTATGAAAATGGTAGATTTTTTTAAAGTTAGAAATAGAAGAGCACTCAAACGAAATGTATAGGTTCTACATGTAGAATATTCCATCACTGGCAACTGCAAAGTGTCCCAAAAGTCTTAGTGCAGGTTTTAGCTTTTAAACCTCAATCAACAAACATTTATTAAGTATCTACTATGTTCCAGGCACTGTGATAAGCTCTGGGATTACAAAAAGAGGCTAAAAGGAGGCAGCTAGGTGGCACAGTGGATAAAGCACTGGCCTTGGAGTCAAGAGGACCTGAGTTCAAATTTGGCCTCAGTCACTTGATACTTACCAACTGTGTGACCCTGGACAAGTCACTTAACCCTCATTATCCCACCAAATAAGAAAAAAAAGAGGCTAAAGACAGTCCTTGTCCTCAAAGAGCTTACAATCTAATAGACATACACCAGACATATACATGTTTAAAACTTACCGAAGGGACAGATAGGTGGTGCAGTGGATAGAGCACCGGCCCTGGAGTCAGGAGTACCTGAGTTCAAATCCGGCCTCAGACACTTAACACTTAACTAGCTGTGTGACCCTGGGCAAGTCACTTAACCCCAATTGCCTCACTAAAAAAAAAAAACTTACCCAAAAAAAAAATCATTGAAAATTTAATTATATAAATACTGCTTGACACCTGTGGTCTATATAGGGTTCTGCCTGAGAACAGTAGGCCTTAGTAGGGTAGGACAGTGGAAAGATGATTTCTCCATGTGTGGTCTGAGCCTAGCTCCAACACGTACTTCTTAGTTTTGTGGCCCTAGACAGGAGCGAGTAGACCGTCTATGAACTACTATGAATAACTATTTGTTGGATAGAGGGATGGGTGGTTATGAATTGGAACAAAGGACTGTTGCCCTCTTAGAAGGTCTGGTTTAGGACTCAGGTTCTCCTGACAGTCATTCAAGTGATATTCTTAAATCAGAGACTTTCTATATTTTGATTTTGAAAAGGGAGTAAGACAACCCAAGCAGTTAATATCAATAGAAAAGAACAAAAAAGTTCTGGGAGGTTTGGGGGGGAAGAAGTACGATATAGGAGGTAGTCCAAGACAACTCTAAAGTTTTGTGATTCTATATCCCTTAACCCTTTTTGATCCAGTCTATAAAATGGGAGTGACAAAAGTATTCATACAACTTTGCAGGGTTGCTATCCAGATTTAATGAGAGAAGACACATAAAGTGCTTTATATTAATTCAGGATGGTTTTATTAGGGGGATAGGGCTGTGCTACTGGGAGTACTCAAGTGTTAGAGTGTCCTCTGCCGTGTGGGAGGCACCATTATTTCACAGGAATGATAAATAAGCATCAGTCCTGCTGGGTACTACTCTTCCTGCAGGCATATTCTTTTTGGCACAGATGTTCCCACATGTATGGGAAACTGCCTTTGATGTAGGCAGGTGATCACTAGGGCTCTGGATTGCTGCCTAAGTAGGTGTTTGAAGTCCTGACACTTTGATAGAGAACAACATGGAATTGAGAAAAACAATATCAAGCAAGAATCTGAAAGAATCCCCCAAAATAATGGTCTCTATAAGTATAGAATTATAGAATTTTTGAAACAGCAGATTAAGCACCAGATCTGGAGTCAGGATGACATCCTGCCTTAGATACTAGCCCATGTGACCCTGGACAAGTAACTTAACCTCTGTCTGCCTCAGTTTCTTCATTTATAAAATGGGGATGATGATAATAACACTTACCTCCCAGGGTTGTTGTGAGGATAAAAAGGAAAAACATTTATAGAGTGTTTTGTAAACTTTAAAGTACTGTATAAATGTCATCTATAATAATAATTATTTATTATAATGATGATTATCATTAACTAGTCTAAATTCATCAGTTTATAGATGAGAAAACCAAGGTCCAAAGAAGTTAAATGATTTACACAAAGCTATAGAATCAATAACAAGCAGAACTGAAGGAAACAGAGAAGAAAAGGTACCAAAACGGGAGACATTAAAAACACCATAGAGTCAGAGTCAGAGGGAACTGGAGGGCTATCCAGTCTAATAACTCCCAGACCTTGGCATTGGCCCTGAAGCTGTACTTTCCTCTATGTGTTATCTCCCCCAATTAAAAGTGTGAGCTCTTGGAGAGCTGAAGCTATCTTTCTGTTTTTTCCCCAGCACGTAGTATTAGAGCTTTATAGAGGGTTTAATAAATTGACTTTTTAAGCATTCATCAAAAATCTTCACACACTTGCCTTGGATTATCCTCCACAAACCATGTCATTCCTTCCCAATTCTGAGTGCTGTACTCTAGGAAACAGAACCAACCAAAAGTGCTGGGAGTTCGGCCAGAAGGAATCTTTCTTCAGTCACAGATGAAAACTGGAAGCTGTGACTAAGCCCAAGGATTAGGGATAAGTCCAGGCCAACTCAGTGGTATCCAGTCAATATCCATTCTACTTCTTGTAAAGAGGATTCAGTCGAGTTGAGCTATAGAGTACTGTCAAGAAACCACTTCACAGAAGTGCACCTAATCATTGCTGGGAAAGTACCAAATGCAATTAAATCAGAAGCTTAAGCAATGTATAGAGCATGAGCCAAGGATGTCAGCACATTCTATGTGAGCATTCTCATTGGCCCTTCCCCTGAAGGAATGAATGCCTATGGTCAGGACATGTGAAGTAATTATAGGACAAAGACCAACAAGCATGCATGCACACCTATATATTATTCACATAATGAAGTATAAGTGTCAGCTGGATACTGTACTGCAAGATGAAATTAAGGCATTAATAACAGAATGAATAAATATTTGAGTGGACCACATTTTTAGATTCACATACAGCTATTGTGGATGATGTCCAGAAAAGAATCCAAATGGAAAAGTGATCCCCTAGTAGATGGTGGTGTTCTATGGAATGGGATGACACTGCTGTCTCCATCAAGTTCTGGAACATTTACTTCAGGGACTTCTGAATGAGATCAATAGTCATTCAAATGCACTCAGTTTAACAATCCCACAATGGAAAAACCAAGTGGATGAAAATGCCTGTAGTCCAGATTCCAGTATGCAGTTGCATGAACAACCTATCATAGAAGTGCTCTAAATGACCTTATGGTTCTTCTTTCTTTTAAAACCTTTTTCTAGTGAAAGCCTTTTCTGTCTGGGGAATGGAATGTCTGCAGTCATAAATACAATAAATTGTATAATTTACTGAACTTGATCAGAGTAGCTTATTATAATTCTGAATTCAAACACTTCAAGTCCATATGTGATATTGCAACAAGCCCTGCTTATGTTGACTTTGCAATGTAGATAGAGCCCCTTGACTTGGAATTAAAAAGGCCTAGGATTTAATCCCAACATTAAACAAGAATTTATTAAGCACCAACTATGTACCAGGCATTGTGCTCAGTACTGGAAATATAAAAACAAAAATTAAATATCCTTGTTCTCAAAGACTTTGCATACTGTCAGGGAAGATATTTACATACATAGGTATGTGGAGAATACAGTTCTACATCACAACTTTCCCCATTGCAGTTTCAATAAATCACAAGTCAGCATAAGAAATTAAATAGGAATTTGGGGAGAGTTTTGAGGAAGCTACAGATGACAGGCAAAGACCAGCAAATGACACAGAAAAAGTTTAGAAACTCAGAAATGCATAAAATGTATGTTTAGCATTATATAATATCAATGCAAATTTATAATAAGGTGCTATAAACATCCCATAAAAGAAAAAGAAAAATTCATACTTCTTCTATGGTGGTATGAAGGGAGGCCCAAAGATTTTACATGTATTTTCCACATGGTATAGCACTCAACTCCAAAAATGTGGAAAAGATCAATAAAAGGTAGTTTAGGGGGAGGCAGCTAGATGGCACAGTGGACAGAGCACCAGCCCTGGATTCAGGATGACCTGGTTCAAATCCGGCCTCAGACACTTGAAATTTACTAGCTATGTGACCCTGGGCAAGTCACTTAACCCCAATTGTCTCACACACAAAAAAAAGTAGTTTAGGAAGGAAGAACACAAGTAATTGAAGGGATCAGGAAAAGCTTCATGCAACAGTGCTTAAGGAAAGTCTTGAAAGAAGTTAAGGAATTCTATGAAGGGGAGGGAGAGGTGAAGAAGCATGGAGGATGAGAGTAAGTGCATGTGAATACAAAGACACAGAGATGGGAGATGTTATGTCATGTCTGAGGAACAAGAATGCAAGGAGAGTGACATATACTGGAACTAGAAAGGTAGTTTGGTGCCAGATTGTGAAGGCCTTTAAAAGACAAAGGAGTTTATATTCTATCCCAGAGGCAATAAAGAGCCACTGGAGTTTATGAGTAGGAGAGTGGCATTGTCAGATAAACATAGAAAGAAAATCATTTTGGCAGCTGTCAGGATATATTGTAAAGGGGAGACTTGAAAGTTAGAAGACCAATTTGAAAGCCATTTCAATAGTGTAAGTGAATGGTGATAGGTCCTACACTAAGGTGCTAGCTGTGTGAGTAAGAAGAGGTCAGATGCGAGAGATGTTACAAAGGTAAAAATGGCAAAATTTGGAAATTAAATGCCAAGGCATCAGCAATAGCCCCACCACCACCCCTATCTTTCTTTTAGATGCCAAGATTTTTCAGGTAGCTGCACCTAAACACAATGACCTGATTTTCCTCTCATTCACAGCTGCCATTGGTGTTCCTTGTTTTTCTTCACTGTTTGCCTCTCCCTCAACTCAATTCAACTCAACAAATATTTATATTGACTATGCGCAAGAAGGATCTGCAGAGACTAAAAGAGGAAAATTTAAAAGTCCTTCTCACTGAGGAGCTTACAAAATAGACAGTAGGATAGATGTATGCCCCAAATAAAACCACAATTGAATTCATAAATGAGGTGAGAATATTGTGAATAATTCGAAGGAGGACTTAATTCAAGGCAAATTAATCAACAAATATTTATTAAGCTCCTATTATTTGCCAGGCATTATATTAGATCCCGAGGATATTAAAGAAAGACAAAAACAGTCCCTGTCCTCAAGGAGCTTACATTCTAATGGGAGAGAAAATATATAACCAAGTCTGTAAGGTACATAGAGCATAGAAGAAGTGTAACCTTAAAGGGGAAGACTCAAGTGCCATAAAGACAGGGAAAGAGCTGTAGAAGGTGGTATTTGAAGTGTCTTAAAGGAAGCCTGGGATGCCACGAGGGAGGAAGGAGAGCATTCCAGGCATGGGAGGAAACTGGTACAAAAGCATGGGCATGGGAGATGGAGTGTCCTATGTGAAGAACAGAAAACATTGACAGTATGGGTGAATCATAGAGCATATGAAAAGGAGTAAAGTATAAGACTGGAAAGGTAGAAAAGGCTGGATTATAAAGACCCTTAAAGGCCAAAATGAGGAATTCATGGGTTCATCTGGGAAAGTAATAGGGAGCCATTGAATTTATTGGGGAAGGGGAGGGTGACAGAGTCAACTGGTCAACAAGCATTTATTAATCTCTTACTGCATACCAGACTCTTTGATAAGCACTAGGGACACTAAGAAAGACAAGCCTATGCTTTAGGAAAATCACTTCGGCAGCTCTGCAGAGAATGGATTGAAGTGGTGAAATATTTAAGGCAAGAAAACCAATTAAAAGTCTTTTGAAATAGATCAGGTAAGAGGTGATGGAGGCTTGAACTAGGGTTATGGCTGTGTGAGTAGAGAGAAGAGTGCATGAAAATCCAATCTAATAGATATTCATTTGAATTAATAAAGATAATATTTAAGGGGCGGCTAGGTGGTGCAGTGGATAGAGCACTGGCCCTAGAGTCAGGAGTACCTGAGTTCAAATCCAGCCTCAGACACATAACACTTACTAGCTGTGTGACCCTGGGTAAGTCACCTAACCCCAATTGCCTCACTTTAAAAAAAAAAAAAGATAATATTTAAACTAGTCACTGAGACAAACTATTTTGCTTCAAGGACATGTAAGGACATTTTTAGGAAAATGAATTTGGACCACTTGCTATTCAAATCCTGCAGCCGACACATGAAGCTACGTGTCCATGGACCAGTTGCCCAACATCTTGACGTCCCAGACAACTCTCTGGGACTATTAGATGAAGAGAAGACTCTACAAGGGGCTGGGGACAAATTGAAGCTGTGAGCCACAAATGCAGAGACCATATCATTTATGGAGATTATATTCTTGTTCTAACATAGCTGATTCCCATGTGGTATGCTTGTAGTCTCTGCGGATTCCTTAATGAAAGTATCCCTTGGTAGCCTTTGGACAGTAGAGTCTGACATAAATGGTCTTTCTTTGTTCTCCTGTTATATCCTTTGTCTTGTACAATACACACATTCTTCCCCCCACCTTGTTTCACAACTGGGGTATTTGGAAGAGGACTACGAACAGGTTTACATTATCTAAACCCTTAGTGACCCACTCACAGGATAAAATGTCCTATTGATGTAAGATGTTTTCTTTACAAACAAGGGGCCAAGTTAAAGGATGCTGCTGGTGAAGTTTGCTTATTGGAAAGGTGACAGCAAGTGGGAAAGGTATGAATGCATTTGCTTCGATACCAAGCAACTGGTGACACAGTGGCTAGAGTGGGAAGCCTGGAGTCAGGAACACCTGAGTTTAAATCCGGCCTCAGACACTTACAAGCTATGTGACTTTTGGCAGGTTACAATTTTCTCATCTGTAAAATGGGGTTAATAACACCACCTCTGTCACAGGGCTCTTGTGAGGATCAAATGAACTTCTATTTGTAAAAAGCATCTTAACACAGGACCTGGATATAGTAGGTGCTGTATAAATGTTTATTTCTCCCCCTTTCCTCTCTGAGAATATGATCATTAGAATAAGGACAACCTGCGATTTCAGTGACATAATGAACTCTGGATGAAGTGTAACCCTCTACCAATGCATATTGGAAGTTTCTTGGCAACTTGGTCTTAGAGACTAGCCTAGAACACCCAGAAGTCGAGTGACACTCCCAGAAAAAAAATGCAGCCAGTTTATGTTAGAAGTTATTGGGGAGTGAGAGGAGCTTACTTTGGCTCCATGAGTGCTCCCTCTGTCAATTAAGGTGACAGCTCCTCTGGACCTTAATCAATGTTTTATAAGCTGCTGTAGCCAAAAAAAAAAAAAAAAAGTCTCCCAGGGTAACTATACTTTCTGTTGTGAGCCTCTCCCCAAATTTAGCTAATCTAGTCCTTGGACAAGACAGCAATATCACCAGACCACCTTTGAAGACTTTCCAGATTATTTGGGTCTGCTAGAGTTCCCACACCATTGGCATAGCCTTTGGGATCCTGGTGTTCCTCCTATACCACAATGCAATGGCTGTCCTGCATGCTGAAATGCTCGCCCTCCTCACCATCCCTCCCAGGATCCTGGTTTCCTCCAAAAACTCAGTTCACAGCTACCTTTTACAGGAACCTTTCGTGATTTCATCTACTGCTGGTGCCTTCCCTCCCATAATTACCTTGTGTTCACTTTGTCCATAATCTGGATACACTTTTCTGTGCATGTATCATCTTCCCTGTTAGAATGGAAGTACCCTGAGGGCAAAGAGTGTTTTGTTTTTAATTTTGTATCCCCAGCACCTAGCACAGTGTTTGGCACAGAGTAAGTGTTTAGTGAATACTGGTTGGTAGGTTAATTAGATAAAGGAAGAGTTCTTGGCCTTTTTGTGTCGTGGATGCATGGACCAATTTTCTGGATGTTTTTAAATAACTGAAGGGAATGCTCAATTTCAGTTAGAATTTTTTTTTTTGCAGGCAATGGGGGTTAAGTGACTTGCCCAGGGTCACACAGCTAGTAAGTGTCAAGTGTCTCAGCCAGGATTTGAACTCAGGTACTCCTGAATCCAGGGCCGGTGCTTTAACCACTGCGCCATCTAGCTGCCCCCTTCAGTTAGGAATTTAATAAAAATAAAGATCTAATTTTTCTCATTCATATTCATAGACTCCCAAAATCTATCCATGGACCCAAGGTTAAGCACCCCTGAAATACAGGAATAAGATTGTAGTGGGAAATAACGACTTAAAATTCTAAGGGAATTGATCCTCTATATCTACAGTTCTGTGCATGGAAGCAGACGTTCCTTAAGCTATCCCCAATTCTCTGTAACCTCAGAGCCTACCTAGCACAGTGTTAATAGGTGCTAGACAATAAACTTAGGCTTGCTGTGACATCCATACTGTCCCCAGACCTTTCACTAAAACTCTAGAGCCTGGTCATCCCTGGGTCTTTGAAATCTAATTCTTTTTTAAAAAAATAAACACTTTTATTTAAAGTTTTGAGTTCCAAATTCTATCCCTCCTTCCCTTCCTCCCTCCCTTCTCCCCTCACTGGGGCAGTAAGCAATCAGATATAGGTTATACATGTGCAATTATGTATAACATTACGATAGTAGTCATTTTGTATAAGAAAACTTGAATAAAATTTAAAACTCAAAAAAAGTGAAAAATAGCATGTTTCAGTCTATATTTAGTCAATATCAGTTCTTTCTTTGGATGTGAGTAGTATGCTTCATCATTAGTCCTTTGGAATTTTCTTGGATCATTATATTACTAAAAATAATTGTCATTCATTATTCTTCATCAATCAATATTGTTGTCACTGCACAATGTTCTCCTGGTTCTGCTCACTTCACTATATATCAGTTTATATAAGTCTTTCCAGGCCTTTCTGAAATCATCCTACTCATCATTTCTTATAGCACATAATATTCCATCACAATCATATACCACAGCTTGTTTAGCCATTCCCCAATTGATGGGCACTCCTTTGATTTCCAATTCTTAACTACCACAAAAAGAGCTGCTATAAATATTTGTGTACAAATAGGTCTTTTCTCTTTTTGGGAATGTCTTTGAAATATAAACCTAGCAGTGGTATTGCTGGATCAAAGGGTATGCATAGCTCTATAGCCCTTTGGGCATAGTTCCAAATTGCTCTTCAAAATGGTTGGATCAGTTCACAACTCCACCAATAATGGATTAGCATCCCAGTTTTCCCACATCCAACATTTTCCTTTTTTGTTATTTTTGCCCCTCTGATAGGTGTAAGGTGGTACCTCAGAGTTGCTTTCATTTGTATTTCTCTGATCAATAGTGATGGGGGCAGCTAGGTGGCACAGTGGATAGAGCACTGGCCCTGGAGTCAGGAGAACCTGAGCTCAAATCCAGCCTCAGACACTTAACACTTACTAGCTGTGTGACCTTAGGCAAGTCACTTAACCCCAATTGCCTCACACAAAAAACAAAACAAAACAAAAAAATAGTGATCTAGAGGTGTTTTTGTTTGTTTGTTTAGCCTAGCAATGAGGGTTAAGTGTATGGCCCCAGGGTCACACAGCTAATAAGTGTCAAGTGTCTGAGGCCAGATTTGAACTCAGGTCCTCCTGAATTCCAGGGCCAGTGCTTTATCTACTGTGACACCTAGCTGTCCCCTAGAGTATATTTTCATATGATCATAGGTAGCTTTGATTTCTTTGTCTGAAAACTGCCTGTTCATATCTTTTAACCATTTATCAATTGGGGAATGACTTGTATTTTTATAAATTTGACTCAGCTCTCTATGTATTTGAGAAATGAGGCCTTTATTCAGAGATACTCATTGCAAAAATTCCCGTTTTTTCTGCTTTCCTTAGAATTTTGATTGCATTGGTGAAACCTAATTCTCAAGAGCTTCTGTCCTCCCAGAGGTTTTTGAATAAGAGAAGGGAGGCTTTTTGCTGTTTCTAGTTTTGTAGACTAGTAATAACTAAGCTGCTAATAAATAAAAAGAAATCCACCAGTAAAGCTCCCCTCAGAAGGCCACAGTGGAAATCAAAGCCCAAATATCCAGGGCACAGTTTGACTCACCACATTTTCTTTCACCTATCTTTAATCTCAGTCAGACACTGGGCTGATTCCACAATGGTAATCTAGTTACACAGTACTGTCTAATAAGTCATTGCAAAATTCTGAATGTTCGGGAACATTTCAGAGCTAACCAAGCTGTATAATGCTTGCCAACAGAGTCCCCCCTAGTGGGTACTAGAGGGGCAGAAATCCACCTTGGTCTACCTCCATGTGGTTCTTAGCAAAGACTGAATGTGATTGAGAACAGAACAGAAGCAAAGTGATGTCCAAACCTTTCTCTAGGTGCCCTTGTTAAGGTCCTCTGCTAAGGCAGGATAGAAGTGGTCGCGGGTGAGTCTTGATGACATCTCATTTGTAGTTCAGTAAACTAGCATCCTCAAGTACAATATGACAACATGTTTGAGCAATAAGATCTGTCAGATTCTATAGGCCAGTCTCTTCAATAATCCATTTCAAGGATCCTACATGTGAAGGTATTGTCATCTACACCGTCATGTCAGCCTAACTATTTAAATGCAAAGGGATGAAGAGGCAAGATAATAACAGCTCAACTTGTCTCCTGTTTCTTTAAACTCAACTAAAAGCAAACACAGACACTGCCAGAAACTATGATGTCAAGTGCTGTGTGCTGTGAATAACCAGAGGCAAGGCTATGATGGTTACAGCAAAATTTTTAGATGGACCTAGAAGCACTTCAAACAATTAGGAGGATTCTACTGTAATCAGGAAATCCTTTTAGGCTGAACTGGATATCCTGGAAAAGCATCTCGACTTCAACATATCTATAGGCAGCTGAAGATGTATCTCTAGAGCTCAGGAGAGAGATTTGAACCCAACACTCTTCTGCTTTGCATTTAAGGGCCCTTCACAAACAGTTTTCACATCCTTTTACCTCCTATATTCTATATACAGACAAATGGCCGATTTTGCGCTTCAAGTCAAGTGAATCAGCAGTCATTTATGAAGCACCTACTTTGTGCCAGGGATTGTGCCATGCATTAAAAAATACAAAGAAAGACTAAAAAAAGAGCCCTTGTTTCTCAAGGAGCTCACCATCTAATGATGGAGACATATGGATACAGTAGAGATAATCAACAGAGATGAGAGACTAGCATTAAGGGTGACTGGAAACAACTTCTTGCAGAAGGTGGGATATAAGTTGATATTCTATTTTCCTCTTCTACTTCCTTTGCACCGGCTGTCCCCAAGGCCCATAATGTTTTCTGTAACAATTGGAATGATGCCACCTGCTGGAGACTTACTGTAGAAAAGCTCCGCCATGAAAGGAAGGTCTTTGAAGGCAAGACCATGCGTCTTTTCTTTGGCGTCAGGAAGTGACCTTTGCTGGTAGGAGGAGGAACAGGGAGCCGGGTGCTCTGTCTCTCTCTCTTTTCCTGGGGACTCTGGTAGAGAGCGGAGCTAGAAATGTGCTCTCCCTTTAATAGATAGATGAATGTAGGCCTTTCTCTCTCTCTTTACCAAATTCTTATTCTCCTTAATAAATGCTTAAAAGCCTAACTCTTGCTAAAGCTTATAATTTATTGGCGACCACTCATTAGATATTTTAGACAGATAAGCTAGAATTTTAGCCCTTAACATTTCCTTCCTCATCTTAGAATTCTGAGTTTCCCCTTAAAATTCATCTCAAACACCACCTACTCCTGCACAATTCTTTCTTGATCCTTCTTGCCATAGGAACTTACTTTTTGTATGAATTTTTATATATAATATCATTTATATATATATATATATATAAAAACAAATACAAATATATATAACAAATATACACAATATATAACCAATACAAATAAAAATTATTGCTTATCTGTTTTAACTTCTCTATTATACCTACTATATGTATTATTTCCCTACAATAGCGAGTTTCTGAATCATTGTTTTTTTGTTTTTTTATCTCCAGTACCTAGCATACTGCCTGATGCATAATTGTTGGGTGTGGTGGTGGTAGTGAGTCATTTTTCAGTCATATCCGACTCTTCATGACCCCATTTAGGTTTGGCAGGAGGGAGAGGGGGAAAGGGAGGTGTTGGCAAAGATACAAGAGTGGTTTGTCATTTCCTTCTCCATTCATTTTACAGATAAGGAAACTGAGGCAAACAGGGCTAAGTGACATGCCCAGGGTCACACAGCTAGTCAGATGCGTCTTCCTGACTCTAAGCCCAGTACTCTATCCACTGCACCACCTCAATGCTCTGGCCTGGACACATAGAAAGCAATAATAAATGTTGATTGAATGATGGCGGGGATGGTGAAGCCATAAAGTATAACTAACTGAAGAGAAGGGGAAAAGGATGAGGGTTTTTTTTGGGGGGGGGGATGGGGATGAGGGAATAGGCTATTGGAATTGGTGATTAGGAAGTCACTCATGACCTGTGAGAACAGTTTCATTAGTGGTAAAGTCAACAGGCAGATTGCTAAGGATTGAGGAAGGACTAGGTGGTGATAATAATTACCTCACATTTACATTGTACTTTAAAGTTTGCAAAGCTCTTTCCTTATAATAATCCAGTGAGGTAGGAAGTATGACAAATATCTCAATGGTGTGTGAATTACATGGTATAAGCAATCATTTAATTTATTTTTCTTTTATGACTGCAGTGGTCATTCATGCCTAAATGCTTCTATACAGTCATTAGGCTAACTAAGAACACTTGACCTTGAGCAGATGAAACTGGTACCGTCACCATCTTAGCTCTCTGTCAGTCAGATGCTGGCTTAACTGTCTCATTGCTCTCATTCATTGTGTTTTGAATCCTGTGTTTTTGCTTTTGTTTTAAAAAATGGCTGACTATTCCTGCAAGGAAACATGCAAATTTTGAGAAGATGTTATAGCAGCTACTGGTGGAAAGAAGTCAATTGTTTCAAGAATCATTCCGGCCTATAATAAAACAAGATCAGTAGCACCAGGAAATGAGGGCAAAAATTTAAAACGGTAAAAACTGACAAACTTTACTATAAAACAGCCTGGGGGCAGCTAGGTGGCGCAGTGGGTAAAGCACCAGCCCTGGATTCAGGAGGACCTGAGCTCAAATCCAGCCTCAGACACTTGACACTTACTAGCTGTGTAACCCTGGGCAAGTCACTTAACCCCCATTGCCCCGCAAACAAAACAAAACAAAACAAACAAAAAAAAAAAAAAAACAGCCTGCTTCATTTTCAGAGAAGAAAAAGCAAAAACTCATCAGAGGGACCTGACAGCTAGAGGAATGAATACCAATTCCCCTATAGCAGTGATGTCATACACAAATAGGAACAGATCCCTATAAGTTGAACATTGACTTAGAAAACCACAAATTAACATCATCTGTGGTGTATTGTATTTTTATTTATTTTTTAAGCATTTCCCAATTACATTTGCTTCTTGAAGTCAATAAGTCTGACATCTCTGCTCTGTAGCACAGCATACACTTCTTAAAGTTGTAAGGAAAGGACAGAAAGATTTTTAAAACGAACAAATAAATGCTAACCATTGCTATGAAGATAAAATGCTTGTCATGGACAAGACAATACAGAGATGGAAAAGGTTGATTTTACTGATAACACTCACTTTTTCATTAAGAGCTAGGCCAAAACCATTCTCAGCAAGGTCCATTTGAACCTATAAGATCTGGGCTTCATTATGCTATAAAACATCTTCCACCCCCCCCCAAAAAAAAATCAAGGGTATTTTTACTTCCAGTGAATCTAAAAGTCTCATACCCATTGAGGGAATGATAAACCCTGATAAATATATTAGTATAGTGGGAAAAAAAATTTCTCCAGAATTATAGAAACTCCCAAATGGAGATAGAATACTGCAACACAACCTTGTATCATACCACAAATCACAAAAAATTAAGAGATTTATGCTAGAGCTAGAGATAAGCATGTTTTAATGGCCTGGGAACTCTCCTGATTTATATCCCATTGTCAAGCCTTGACTTGAAAAAATAGACTATTCATCAAAGGCACACTATATCCAGTGTGATAAAAATGTAGATTCATGAAGATGAATTACAGAATATATGTCAAAATCATATTAACTCAATGCCAAATTGTGTAAAACAAGTGAATGCAACAAAAGGAAGACATATTGCATATTAAAAAATGTTAAGATATAAAAACTTGTAAAGTTTCTGACATGTCAACATATTTATTTTATTTTTCTGCACACTAATTTGCACACTACTGTAAGAGACCAGGACATGGAGAAGATCAGGAAGACAGAGAATTCTAGGATGATGGTCAGAGAATCTTTAAAGTGGCAGAACATGGGGTCAAGGTTAGCATGAAAGTGAATGAAAGCAAAATACCATATTTTGAATATCTTATTCCTCCTATAGAATAGGATATTCAGAATAAGAAGACAGAGTGGAAGAATTGAGATGAAGCAAAGGACTTCACAATGATGGTGAAGGGGTTTATTTTGAATGGAGAGTGAAAGATCAAAGGATAGGAGGGTGAGGAGAGAGACTGAAATGGCAAAGTTCAGAACCTTAAAATTGAAACAGTGTGAGATGGTGAGGTCTAAGATATATATGTGGCTTAAATAAGGGATTAGAGGAGAAGGTCTTTGGAGCTAAGGAGGTTGAAAATTATGTACAAAAGTGATATGTTGCTCCTGTGATAAAGGAGATACTGAATAAAGTCTGAATTAAAGAGGGATTCTCTGTGCAGCATGAGATTTTCCAAATGCTCCTTTTTGTAGTCAAAGTTGACATTCTACTGGTTACATCAAGTCCTGAGATATCATAGAACCTCGTGGGAGAAATCTATAACCATTCCAAAGATCTTAGCCTAACCATCCACATAGGAAAGGCTCAATGTATGAAAAATGTCTATTGCCCAGATAAAGACATACAGTTGAATGGCAGCCTATAGAGCTTAGCCTTATCCATCTCTGTGTGTGTCTGTGTGTGTGTGTGTGCTTATTATAAATGAGCATTGAGGGGGCAGCTATGTGGCGCAGTGGATAAAGCACCAGCCCTGGATTCAGGAGGACCAGAGTTCAAATCTGGCCTCAGACGCTAAACAAGTAAGTAAATAAGTAAGTAAGTACTAGCTGTGTGACCCAGGGCAAGTTGCTTAACTCTTGTTGCCCCACAAAAACAAACAAACGAATGAATGAATAGATAAATAAATAAATGAATGAATGAATAAGTAAATAAATAGATGAATAGACAGATAAATAGATGATAGATAGATAGATAGATAGATAGATAGATAGATAGATAGATAGATAGATAGATAGATAGATAGATAGATAGATAAATGAATAAATAAATAAATGAGCATTGAAACAGTCCCAGAATTGAAAAAGAAGAGCCATCAGGAAATTACAAAACACCTTTAAGGATCTCAGGCTTCTCCCAGAAACAAAGGACCATTTTTTTTAATACCAACATTTTTCTGAAGATAGTCTGGAGGCTGGCTAATAAATAGAAATCTGACGGTAGAAACAGGAAGACCCAGTCTTTGGTTTTGTTCAGACACATACTAGACTAGCTGATTCCCTAGGCAAGTTACTCAAGCTCTTAGCACCCCAGGAAACTCCACAAGACTATAAATTGCAGAGCCAGTCAGTCATCAAATGCTTAGTAAGTGATTTGTATGTGCTAGGCACTGTGCTAAGCTTTGGAAATACAAAGAAAGACAAAAATAACCCCTGCCCTCAAGGAGCTTAAATTTCTAATGGGGAGATATACATATACATGTACATGTACATATACATATATATATATGATGTTCCAAAAGTCTTAATGCAGTTCTGAGCTATTAAATGGTATACCATAAATTGTTTAGCTATTCCCAAATCCTTGAGCTTAGTCTTAAAGGAAGCCAGGGAAACTTCTAAAAGCCAAGGTCATCCACTGCATCCCAAGCCTTCACTAGCCATTTTGACTTTTGTCTTACCACTGGACTTCAATGAGTCTGGAGCAGAGAGTGAGACTGAAGACTTTGTACAACACTTTCTCACTTAAATCCAATTCACGTAAAAGTCAAAACATTACCCTCATAATGACATTGATCATCTTTGAGAATGAAGGACAAGGGCAGCTAGGTGGTGCTGTGAATAGAGCACCAGCCCTGGATTCAGGAGTACCTGAATTCAAATCCAGCTTCAGACACTTGACACTTACTAGCTGTGTGACCCTGGGCAAGTCACTTAACCCTCATTGCCCCACCACAAAAAAACAAAAAAGAGAATGAAGGACAAACAAGTGTAAGATGCCAAGGTAACAGATAATCCTATGTATGAGAAAAAGCCAGTCCAAAGGTACTGAACTAATAGAGGGTCATTTAATTTCAAGGAATAGCAAGGATGCCAGAGGATGAGTGCTGGGATTTGTATTGGTATTGGTATGGATTGGGGTGGGGGTGGGGGGCAATGTATTGGTAAAGGGAATTTCCCTTATTGTGATCTTGTTCATTATACCAATGAAATGAGTCTAGTTCAAAAAATAAATCTATAGCCTTCGAAAATTAAAAATGAACATCACACAGAAGGCAATAGAGTAAAGCAGGGATTTAATCTTGGTTAGGTGATAGATTTGGATTGAATGAATCTCAGAGGAGAAATTACTGAGTGATGGCGGTAAACAGTCTGGAGGTGGCAATGAAGAACAAAGAGTATTCTAACTCCCCAATATAACCAGTGAGTCAGGGGGTATGGGTAAAAATTACAAGTTATACTGGAAAGGGTAGACAAGTATTGTATTCATCAGAAGGGAGCCAGGCTTCAATAAGTGAAAGATGGAATGCATGAAAAAGGAAAGGTTTACAATGAAAATAAGGGTGTTAACCATGAAGCAGACATTCCAGAGAGCACAGTGAAAGGGGTGAGTATAACTTATTGATGATGATGATTGATAGATTGAGGAGGAGGAGGATTGATTAATGAGGAGGCATATTGATTGATGATTGATTGATTGATGATAAAACATATGGTACTTTGCTGGGCTATTGTGAAGACAATTCTTTGTCAGGTATAAAGTACTATATAAACGTTATCTATTACTGTTGTTGCAATAATCAACCTAATGGGTTTATTGTAAGTAAATCTCTCTTTAAAGTACTATATAAGTGTAGTTTACTATTTTTTAAAATGATGAGCAGGATGCTATCAGAAAAGCCTAGAAAGACCTATATGAGCTGATGCAGATTGAAATGCACCATATACAAAATGAAAGCAATATTGTAAGATGATCTGCTGTGAATGATTTGGTTATTTTCAGCAGTGAAATGATCCAAGACAACTCTGAAGAACTTATGAAAAATGCAATCCATCTACAGAGAAAGAACTGATGGTATTTGAATACAGATTAAAGCATAATTTTTTTGTTAGTTCCTTTATCTGAGGTTTTGTTTTTGTCTGTTTTCTTTCACAACCTGGCTAATGTGGAAATGTTTTGCATAACTATTCATATATAACATATTGAATTGCTTAAGTTCTTTGGGGGGTTAGGGAGGGAGGGAGGAAGAGAATTTGGAACACAAAATTTTAAAAAATTGATGTCGGGGCAGGTAGGTGGAGCAGTGAATAGAGCACCGGCCCTGGATTCAGGAGGACCTGAGTTCAAATCCGGCCTCAGACACTTAACACTTACTAACTGTGTGACCCTGGGTAAGTCACTTAACCCCAATTGCCTCACCAAAAAAAAAAAAAACTGATGTCAAAAAATTGATGTCAAAATTTGTTTTTACATGTAATTTGGGAAAATAAAATTCTAAATTGAAAATTGAAATTGAAAGGAGTGGGTATATGTGGGTGGAATATTTGGAAAAGAGAGGTGAGAGATTCAGAGGAGCAGAATGGGAAAAAGAGAACAGGTAGTGGGAAATAAAGAATGGGGTTGGTATGACAACTTTATGCAGCTAGATGGCTCACTAGATAGAGCACTGAAACTGGAGTCAGGAAAACCAGAGTTCAAATCCAATATCAGTCATTTACTAGCTATGTGACCCTGGGCAAGTCACTTAACCTCTGTTTGTATTAATCAACTGGAGAAGAAAATGGAAAACCCCTCCAGCATCTTTGTCAAGAAAATTCCATGGACAATATTGGCATGCTATAGTCCATAGGGTCATGAAAAGTCAGACACAACTTGGGTTCAGAATCACTAAGGCGGAAAGAGTACAACAGAGCGGAAACATGCTAACACACTGAGAAGTCTTTTAAGGGAGCCAGGAATTAGACTGTTCAAGGTCCTTTAGATGAGAGGGAGTACATTTGTGTTAGAAAATATGTTTGCAGGGTTTTAATAGTAAGAAGCTAGGTGGCACTATAATGCACAGAACGCTGGGCCTGAAGTCAGGATGACTCATCTTCTTGAATTCAAATCTGACCTCAGACTCTTACTAGCTGTGTGACCCTGAGCTAGTCACTTAGCCTTATTTGTCTTAATCATCTATAATGAGCAGGAGAAGGAAATGGCAAACCACCCCCAAATGGAGTCACGAAGAGTCAGACACAACTGAAATGACTGAACAACAAAGCAGGAAAGATAGATAGGGTCCCAATTATGGAAGATTTTAAGTACTAGGAGTTGGGGTTTTGTTCTGTAGATAATAGAAAGATTTTTGAAATTTTAAGTAGGTGTCAGGAAAGGGGGAGAGGAAAGAGGAAGAAGATTTTGAACTTAAAATTTTTTAAATGAATGTTAAAAATTATTTTTACATGGAATTGGGAAAAATAGAATATTCTAAAAAGAAAAAGAAATTTTAAGTAGATAAGTGATATAGTAAGAGTAGTGATAAGGAAGATTAATTGGGTAGTAGACTATGATGGATTAGAGTAGGAAAAGACAAGGAAAAAACTGTAATGTGATAATCAAGTCACAAAATGATTAGATTGGTGTGTTAAGGGCTAAAATTCTAGCTAGTCTAAAATATCTAATGAGTGGTCGCCAATAAATTATAAGCTTTAGCAAGAGTTAGACTTTTAAGCATTTATTAAGGAGAATAAGAATTTGGTAAAGAGAGAGAGAGAGGCCTAGATTCCTATCTATTAAAGGGAGAGCACATTTCTAGCTCCCTTCTCCGCCAGAATCCCCAGGAAAGAGCTCGAGACTGAGCGCCAGTCTCTTCCTTCCTCCTCCCACTAGCCCGCGTCACTTCCTTTTCCAAAGAAAAGACTCCTGGTCTTGCCCTCAAAGACCTTTGCTTCATGGGTGGAACTCTTCTACAGTAAGTCTCCAGCAGGTGGCGTCATTCCAATCGTTACAGGTGGAAGTAGAATTTTTTAAAAGCAAGATATAGGAAACGTTACAAAGGAAGAAGTAGGTATTTGGTGACTGAGTGACTTACAGGAGGAAATGCTAAAGAGAGAATTAAAGATCATAAAATCAGAATGTTCAAGCTAAAAGTGACCAAAGACGTCATCTAGCTTAGCTCCCTTATATTACAGAAAACTGACATTCCCAGAGGTAAAATTACTTTCCCAAGATCAATTGAGTAACCTGGTGCCAGAACATGATAGACAAGAGTCCATGTCGCCTGCCATCTTTGTAGAGTCCCTTTGATATGTACATTATGGGTGACAACAATAGTGCCTTGATGGAAACAGGATGTTGACTAACACCTAGAAAACCCTGCACATTTGTTCATTAGTTAAACTATGAAGAGGAACTTAGGAAATGAGAGAAGATTTGAGAGAGAGAGAATAAGTCAAGTTTTATATCTACTGAGTCTGAGGTGAAGGCAGGACATCTAAGTGGAAATGTCAAGAAGCAATTAAGAGACTAAGGCCAATAGCTCAGGAGAGGTCAGCACTAAAGGTATGACATTGTGAATTATCTGTACTTTTTCACCTGCTTCTCTTTTTAACCAGTAGTTC
The DNA here is from genome assembly GCF_019393635.1 of Dromiciops gliroides. NCBI lineage: Eukaryota > Metazoa > Chordata > Mammalia > Microbiotheria > Microbiotheriidae > Dromiciops > Dromiciops gliroides. The sequence goes on along the minus strand of NC_057861.1, from coordinate 529,361,253 downwards.
ATATTTGGGAGGTATATGGTCAGGCTTAGGGCTATGGCCTATGGTCATGAGAAAAGATAAAGGCAATTGACTCATACCTTTAATTAAGTCTCATTATCACCATAGTCCAGATGATGCCTAGCACAAGGCCTTAATCATAGTATGTCCTCAAATACTTAGAGGAGAATGGAAATTGGAAAACAAAACAGGGACGGAGGAATTTAGTCATCTCATGTGAATTTAGCTCTCAATCAAATTGGATCTTTAAATCATCAATCTTATCAGTTGTTCCAGCAATACCACTGCTAGGTTTATATCTCAAAGACATCCCCAAAAAGAGAAAAAAACCTATTTGTACAAAAATATTTATAACACCTCTTTTTTGTGGTGGCTAAGAATTGGAAATCAAAGGAGTGCCCATCAATTGGAGAATGGCTAAACAAGCTGTGGTATATGATGGTGATGGAATATTATTGTGCCATAACAAGCAGGATGATTTCAGAAAGGCCTGGAAAGACTTGTATGAATTGATGTATAGTGAAGGGAGAAGAAACAGGAGAACATTGTGCACAGTGACAGCAATATTGTTTGATGAAGATCTGTGAATGACTTGACTCTTTTCAGCAATACAATGATCCAAGACAATCCCAAAGAACTAATAATGATACACATACTATCAATCTCCAAAGAACTGATATTGACTGAACACAGACTGAAGCATGTTATTTTTTATTTTCTTTAATTTTTTTCTTTTATTCAAGTTTTCTTATATAAAAGACTAATGTGGTAATGTTTTACATAATTGCATATGTACAATCTATATTTGATTGCTTACTGCCTCAGGGATCAAGGAAGGAGGGATAACATTTGGAACCCAAAACTTTAAATAAAAATATTTATTATAAAAAATTAATTATGGCATAACCAATAATTATTATAATAAAAAATGACCATTCCACAACTGATAGTTTTATTATATAGATATGACTTTATTGTATACTTGATATCAGATAGTAAGATTCATAAAATGCTTTTATTTATTTGGAACAGAACTATTAACTTTGCAATATTAAAAAGCGTATTCCACCTTCTCTACTCTATACCCCTTCCCCCCAAAAAAGCCTGACATTACCAATCACCATAATCATCAACTAACTTTCTTCTGTACCAGACTATAATTTTATTGGGCCTAGTGAATTCCCAATAATGAAATGTCCTTCACCAATGTAGATTGTCACCTGCTCCATAACTTTTTATCTTAGAGAGTCACATGAGGCACTGAGAGGTGAGGTAAGTTATCCAGGCTCCTGTAACCAGCGTTTATCACAACCAGGACCTGAAATCAGAACTTCCTGACTCCAAAGCTAGCTCTCTAACCTCTATGCCAGAATGACTCTCCATTAATTAAAAAAATGACAAGCATTCATGGTACAATCACTGAATCCCTCTAAATCCTAGAAATACAAGTTGTGCTAATTCTATTAGAACATGATCAATCAGATCTGTGTGTCTAACTCTTAATCTCTCATGAACACTATAGAATATTCTTGAGATACAAATATCTAAAAAACCAACTGAAGTCCCTAACCATTTATCCAGCACAGCAAAGTGACTCATTTCTATTCCAGTGCTTGCTTCAAAATGTAAATTAAGTTGCTTCTGGCCTCCCATGATATAGAACCTCCAGCAGACAGTATAGAAATCTTGGCAGAGAAAAGATATATTTGGAACATAGTAGAGAAATCCTTGAGGGAGACAAAGGTGGTTTATTTCTCTTTGTTATCTTGGTACAACCTGCAGGACAATGGATATTTTTAGTGTAAACAGATGCTTATTTCCAAACTTCAGGGGAATCTACAAAAATGAGTGAAGAATAATTAGAGTCCAATAAGCAATAAACTACCTTGATAAAAAGAAGGAAGACAATGTGATTTTTTAAAAATTAAGTAATGCAAAGTTTTACAGAGAAATAAAATCTACCTTTATCACTATATAGCTTTGATTTTTCATGTCTATACTTTATATTAGAATGCTTATAATCTTTTTAATCAATATTGTATTTTTCCATTTAAATGAAATTTAAAATTTTGTTCTTAAAATACTTTTTGTTGCCATGAAAAGAAAAATAGACATTGTTATCATTTAATTTATATTAAAGCACAGCTACATTAATAGAATGAAAACTAGAAATTTAAATTACATGGAATTTTTAAGTATAAATCTATTAAAGGAATAAGGACTATGGATTTAAATTATATAGAATTTGAAATAATAGATCATATAACCTTTCTAAGAAAAGTTTCAAATTTAAATTATAAGCAGGACTATAGCAGGAAATCACGGAGCCCCAGAAGCTCCATAAAGTCTGAAAGACAAAAAAAGAACCCTCTTTAATGGGAGGAAGTCTATAAGATTCTCTAAAACATTGAACAGTTGATAAGTTTCATCTCTTAAACTGCACTGATGATTCTAAAGAAAATATGTAAATTAACAGTCAGAGGTATAACTAAAAAGTGGGGAAACATAGCACACACACACACACACACACACACACACACACACCAAGAATTGGCTATAAAGGCTGGTCTTGTGCAACAGAAAATGGATTGGAGACAGGCCTGCGCCTGGAAGAGGGATGGGTGGGAATGGGTTCACTAGCTTCAAATAACTAATTGTTAAATTTTTAGTATAAGCATTTATACCTTGAAAATCAGAAAATGCTAGAAATCAGCACTTGGGATATTGTTTTGTTGAATTCTGGATTTCAAAAAGTGATGAAGAAAATGTTAATAATGTAGATTTAACTTTTTTTTTTTTTTTTGCGGGGCAGTGGGGGTTAAGTGACTTGCCCAGGGTCACACAGCTAGTAAGTGTCAAGTGTCTGAGGCCGGATTTGAACTCAGGTACTCCTGAATCCAGGGCCAGTGCTTTACCCACTGCACCACCTAGCTGCCCCATGTAGATTAAACTTAAAGGTTTCATTCACACTTTTTTTTTTCTGAGTCTTGGTTGTTAAACATTTACCAACACACCCCTGGATCTGGATACCTGGCATATGGACAGCTAAGAGAATGGGTCCCTTAGTACCCAAATAAATTTGAACTCAAGTTCTAAAGAAGGCTAGATATGATTTCAATCAGGTTTGTTTAAATACTGATTTATGTAACCAGTCAAAATTATTTGATTAAATTATTTTAGTCTATACCCCAAGTTCCTAGTCTCCTAAATTAGAGAAACTTCTATTCTTTTTTTCCATATTCCTCTGACCCCATCTCATTCCCTTCAGAGTGCTATGCTAAACCCCTCTTGGTTAAGCTATCTCTTTAGAAATTATCTAAGGGGAAGATTGCTGATACTGCTTCCCCTAAAAGAAGCAGAGTCCCCTTTGAAGCTATTCTAAGAGATCTCTTGTTCTGCTTCTATCAGATAGCATTCTGTCAGCAAGCATTCCCAAGTACTTCCCACATGGCAGGCAGCTGTATTAAGGGCAGGGAACACAATGAAAGGGAAAAGCAGTGTCCCAGACCTCAAGGAACTCACATTCTATTGTAGAAGACAGCACATAAATAATTCTTATATATACAAGATATGCTTACATAGAGTTCAGGTGGAAAGGGCCTGGTTTGGGGGATATTGGCTGTTTCCAAGTGATGAATTATTTTTTCTTGGCAGGAACAATCAAAAATTGCTTCCTGCCTAAGTCCTTGCTCACATATAAGGAAACAGAACTCTGTATGCTTAAGGCTTCTCACCTTAGAGGGCTCCCCTTCCTGTGGATAGAATCGCCATTTAATTCTGTAAGAACCTGAGACTTGAACTGAAACTTTAATTATGTGCAGAATATGGAGAAGTGGAGGGGCAATTAAGCTAGGAGCAGGTAGGTCAGGTCCTGGAGTCAGGAGGGCCTGAGTTCAAATCTCACCTAAGACACTTAATAGATGTGTGGCCCTGAGCAAGTCATTTAACCCCAATTGCCTCAAGGAAATAAAAAAGAAAGAAAAAAAAGAAATGTAATTAAGGTGGAGGAACAGCATAAAATAAGGAAATAGGATTAACAAAGTGAGTTTGGGCAATAATGAGACCATTAGGAAGGTGGAATGAGATTTGATGATATAAGGTGTTGCTTAACAGTCAAAGGAGTTTAAAACCAATATGGCAGCTAATAGGGACCCAGTGTACATTAATCATTTGCATATTTTCTCTCCTGCATGCAAGTTCCTTGAAAATAGGACTAGTTTTTGCCATTCTTTGTATCCCCAGAGCTTAGCACAATGCCAATGTTTGTCACAATATTTGTCAATTTGATTTGATTAAAACAAGTGAAGATCACAGAATCTAGTAATCATCATTCCATATAATTACATATTTGCATTTCTATTGTCCTAACCTATCTTAGGAACAGGTAGGTAGCAGTGGATAGAGCATGGGCCCCTGGAGTCAGGAGGACCTGAGTTCAAATCCAACCTCAGACACTTATTACCCTGGGCAAGTCATTTAACCTGTTTGTCTCAAATTCTCATCTGTAAAATGAGCTAGAGAAGGAAATGGCAAACTATTCCATTATCTTTGCCAAGAAAACCCAGTTGGGGTCACAAAAGGTCAGACACAACTAAAACAACTCAACAACAACAATATCTATTGTAAGGAAAAAAATTCAGATCATACATATTAACATGTCCTATAACCCTGCCTTTGTTTCTCTCATAAAAAGAGCTTAAAATTGGCATAAAATAGTTTGATATTTATAATTTGATCCTTAAGCAGCAAGATGCCTCAATGTGTACTGGCTATACTTGCAATAACAAAGACTCGGGTTCAAATCCTGTCACAAATATTTACTAGCTGTGTGACCCTGAACAAGTCACCTATGCCTCAATTTCCCCTTTCAGCCTCAGTTCCCTCATCTGTAAAATAGAGATGATAATAGCACCTACCTCCCAGAATGGTTATAAGGATCAAATAAGATAAATTATGTAAAGTGTTTTACAAATCTTAATGCCCTGTTAGTATATAGAATCTTATAGATGATTCCAAATACATTATGTGGTCAAAGGTTTCATCTAAAAAGGATGAAGAAATTAAATATTGCACCCATAATGAGCATATAATCATTTTTTGTTTAACTGAATTTGTCCAAGTGGAAAAAATAAAGTAACTGATTAAAATATAGATATTTAAACATAGGTTTTGCTTCCTGACCTGTGTCTCTTGACAAGTTCTGAAAGAGAAGTTTTGTAATACTTGGCTAAGGGCAATTTTAATGTTCATAAGCACAAATCTCATCCCAATGCAGTTTTGGGGACCAGTACCAAAGGGAAGGTACACATAGGGGTTGATGTTCTCCTTGTTCTCCTTACTGAACCTGTGTTCAGAAAGACAAAAGAAAATTAGTTGGTGAAATGGAAGAACCCTTCAACCCATATGTTTAGGATAGTCACACAGAACTCCCAATCTGTGATAAATGCTAAATACTTTTATAAGGTAGCAATAATCAACAAAGAAATGTTGGTGCTTATTGGAGGTAAATACAAAACATGGAATCTGCCCTCAAGAATCTTAAAATACAGTTGGGGAAGTGGGTCTAACATATGAAATAATTAGAAAATAATATAAATGTGTCCTAGTATACAAATATACAAATGTATAATCAAAGTGCTAAAGCACTATAGAGATTCAAAAAAGGACAATATCACTGTCCAGTGGACACCTAAAGATAGAAACCAATCAAATATGCTTCAGCAAGACTCTTTACCCTCCAACCCTGAACATCCTTAATGAGTGACTGATGAATAAATGACCCATTCATTCAAAAAACTGATGTTGGGGGCAGCTAGGTGGCACAGTGGATAAAACACCAGCCCTGGATTCAGGAGTACCTGAGTTCAAATCTGGCCTCAGACACTTGACACTTACTAGCTGTGTGACCCTGGGTAAGTCACTTAACCCCCATTGCCCCACCAAAAAAAAAAAAAAAACCTGATGTTCCTTGGCTATTTTAAGTTCAGGAAGTCAGCTTCTCTCAAGACCACCAGTACCTTAATATGAAAGCCATCATGACTGAGATTGCAATGACATCGCTGGTTGTATACTTGATCGCCTACTCAAGCCTCTCTACCCACCCCCCCCCCCAACTCTAGACATATCCTTGATTGCTCCTGCCCAATCCCAGGTGTCTCATTTAGAGGTTGGTGCCATTCTTTGGGCTAGTAAAAACACAATTGATTGCTTTTTAGCCTTACTGGCTAATCAGTCTCTCCTACAGAAGCCTCTGCAATGGACTATGATGAAAGAAAAGGTAAGACAGAAGCTTGATGTTGATTCTGAAATACTGGTAGATGATAAATGAAGAGTATGTATGAATAAGTGTTTCCAACTCATTAAGTGGTGACTTCATAAGAATTTAAGGCTCCTATTGTTCACAATAATGACTTTTCTTATTATAAAGTGGCCAAAGAAGACTGACCAGAACTCAAATGGATCACAGATATCAGGAATATCTGTAATTCTTTTTTTAATTGAATTTTATTTTCCAAAATATATGTAAAAAACAAAATTTTAACATCAAGTTTTTTTAAAACTTTGTGTTCCAACTTCTCTTCCCCCCTCCATTCACACCCTAATTATTTTTTTAAAATACTAAATATTTTTATTCAAAGTTTTGAGTTCTAAATTTTATCCCTCCTTCATCTCCCCCTTCCCTGAGGCAGTAAGCAATCAGATATAGGTTATACATGTGCAATCATGTAAAACATTACCATATTATTCATTTTGTATAAGAATAAATAGGATACAATAAGAATAAAAGGAAAAAATGAAAGAAATAAAGTAAAAAATAGCATGTTTCAGTCTGTGTTAAATCAATATCAGTTCTTTCTTTGGAGGTATATAGGATGCTCCATCATTAGTCTTTGGGATTATCTTGAATCATTCTATTGCTGAGAATAGCTAATTCATTCACAATTCATCAAACAATATTGCTGTCACGTGCACAATGTTCTCTTGGTTCTGCTCACTTCACAGAAGTCTTTCCAGGCCTTTCTAAAATCATCCTGCTTGTCATTTCTTATGGCACAATAATATTCCATCACCATCATATACCACAGCTTGTTTACCCATTCCCCAATTGATGGGCACTCCTTTGATTTCCAATTCTTAACAACCACAAAAAGAGCTGCTATAAATATTTTTGTACAATAGGTCTATTGCTCTTTTGGGGGATGGCTCTGGGATATAAACCTAGCAGTGGTATTGCTGGATCAAAGAATAAACACAGTTCTATAGCACTTTGGGCACAGTTCTAAATTGCTCTCCAAAATGGTTGGTTCTTTTCACAACTCCACCAACAATGAATCAGTGTCTCAGTTTTCCCATATCCCCTCCAACATCCAATATTTTCTTTTTTTGCTATATTTGCCACTCTGATAGGTGTAAGGTGGTAGCTCAGAGCTTTTTTAATTTGCATTTCTCTGATCAATAGTGATCTAGAGCGTTTTTTTTCATATGACTACAGATAGCTTTGATTTCTTTGTCTGAAAACTGCTTGTTCATATTCTTTGATCATTTATCAATTGGGGAATGACTTGTATTTTTATAAATTTGACTCGGTTCTCTAAATATTTGAGAAATGAGGCCCTTACCAGAAATACTTGTTTCAAAAATTCTTTCCCAGTTTTCTGCTTCCCTCATAATCTTGATTACATTAGTTTTGTGTGTGCAAAACCTTTTTAGTTTTATATCATCAAAATTATCTATTTTATATTTTGTATTGCTCTCTATATCTTCTTTGGTCCTAAATTCTTCCCCTGTCCATAAATCTGACAGATAAATTATTCCATGCTCTCTTAATTTGCTTATGGTAGGTATCACATTTTATGTGTAAATCATGTACCCATTTTGATTTTATTTTAGTATACGGTGTGAGATGTTGGTCTATATATAGTTTCTGCCACAGTTTTCCAGTTTTCCCAGTGGTTTTTATTCCAAAAACTTGGATTTTAGGGTTTATCATATACTAGATTATCATAGTCATTTGCTGTAGTGTAATTTCTACCTATTCTATTCCACTGATCCACCTCTCTATTTCTTAGTACCAGATTGTTTTGATAATTACCACTCTATAATACAGTTTGAGATCTGGTACTACTAGACCACCTTCTTTTGTATTTTTTTCATTGATTCCCATGATCCTTGAGCTTTTGTTTTTCCAAATGAATTTTGTTGTTATTTTTTTCTAGATCTATAATGTGTGTGTGTGTGTGTGTGTGTGTGTGTGTGTGTGTGTATGTGTGTGTGTGTAGTGGAAATTTATTGTGATTTGGGGATCCTGCCTTTGGGCTGAGATTAAAAAGTCTTAGGCCCTCAGGGGTTTTTTCCGTGTAACAGGGGCTGGGGCCCCTCCCCCACTGCTTCAGCCAAGCGGAAAAGACCCATGGACCTTAAGGGACACCAGGTCCGATGGCTGGGGGAAAAGCCCCAGCTCCCTCCACCCTGAAGGGATATACCCCAGAGATCCCGGGCTTGTCCAGGCCAGCCTCTGATGCAGCCTATGCCAGGTCCCAGGTGCGCAGCAGGAGGCATGGGGCCCTTGAGCCCTGGGTGTGGTCGAGCCCCACCCCCCCAAGCATAGCTGGCATGTGCAGGAGCGCCGGGAGCCCAAGGTTTGAGGGGAAAGAAGGAAGATATATACCGGGGAGTTAGGCAGTAAAGGAGGTGGGAGAAGACAGTGATGGAGAAAGCGAGAGAGGGCTGACAGACAGGAGTTCGCAACAGTAAGAGCCTTTTCAGGGGGCTGGCAAGAATATGGAGCAGGGGAGCTTTTCAGTGAGGGGAACAATGCTAGAAGAACGTCCATTGGCACGGAGAGCGGAGGATACTAAGAAAGTTGCAGGCGCAGCAAACGAGTTCATTGGCAGAAAGTTTAAAGGCTGACAGGTTGTATTTTACCTTTGTTATCCTTGTTTCTACATTTAACTCTAAATTTATTCACCTAAATAAACCCTGCTTTGATTATTTAATTAAGAGGCTTCTTAATCGTTTACTTATCAATCTGGGAGCAGAGAAGTGTGGAGAAAATTTTTAAAAGGCCCTAACAGATTGGCTTAGGAAATTAATAGCAGTCAGATAGCCAGCCAGTCAAAAATCCCCAGATTAGTCCTCCAGTTAGATTAGCCCCCCTCCAGTCAGATTAGGCCCTAAATTACCTGAAATATTATATATATAGATATAGATATAGATATATAGATATATAGATATATGTCCTCCTGAATCCAGGGCTGGTGCTTTATCCACTGCTCCATCTAGCTGCCCCCTATACAATATTTTTGATAGTTTGATTGGTATAGCACTAAATAAATAAGTTAACTTGGGTAAGTCTGCCATTTTTATTATATTATCTTGGCCTAACCAGGAGCAATTAGTATTTTTCCAATTGTTTAGATGTGACTTTATTTGTGTGAAAAGTGTTTTATAGTTCTGGTCATATTGTTCCTGGGTTTGTCTTGGCAGGTAGACTCCCAAGTATCTTATATTGTCCACAGTTATTTTAAATGGAATTTCCCTTTCTATCTGTTGTTGCTGGACTTTGTTGGTCATATATAGAAATTCTGATGATTTGTGTGGATTTATTTCATACCCTGCAACTTTGCTAAAGTTGTTAATAATTCCAAGTAGTTTTTTTTTTCCATTGGTTCTCTAGGATTGTCTAAGTAACATTATATCATCTGCAAAGAGTGATAGTTTTGTTTCCTCATTACCTATTCATGGCTGTATTCTTAATGGGACACTCTTAATGTACCAGGAAAAAATCAGGAATACACCTATCTATAACACAAGTGGTAAGGAAAGATAGTACAACATTTGAGGAACTTCTGTATTTCATAATTTCTACTCCTGAGATAGTCCAAAGAGTCAAAATATAGTACTCATAAAACTAAGTGCAAATAGTCAACTCCCCCCCCCAATTTAACAAGCCATGGGAAATACCATAGATAGATAGATACATAATTTAATTTTATAAACCTAACTCCAGCTAGTTCATTTGTTTGTGGCTTTTCTCCTTCTCATGGAATGGGTATTTTCATACGCAATAAATCTTGCTTCTTATTTGTTCATTTTTCAAAACAATATCTCTGTTTTGTATTCTTTCTACTCTTAGTACTCAAATTCCAAATGAAAAAAGATTAAAAGTTACTCAAAATTGATCTTAAAAATCAATTGTGGGGCAATTAGGTGGCGCAGTGGATAAAGCACCAGCCCTGGAGTCAGGAGGACCTGAGTTCAAATCCGGCCTCAGACACTTGACACTTACTAGATGTGTGACCTTGGGTAAGTCACTTAACCCCAATTGCTTCACCCAAAAAAAAAAATCAATTGTATGGGAAACTTAAGATATCTTTTTCCTGAAAAACTTTCACTCATTCTACATTGACCATAGCTAGGTTAATTGATGATTACAATCCACAGTAATACAGGAGAAAACACATTTTCCTTTCTTTTTTTTTTTCCTTCTGCTACCCGGCAAAAATGCTCCCAGAGTAGAGAAAGGAATAGTCTACCTATCAGATCTTTGGAAAGGAAAACAGTTTATGACCAAACAAGATATAGAGTATATTATAAAATGCAAAATGGATGATTTTGATTATATTAAATTTTAAAATTTTTGTACAAACAGAAGCAATGCATCCAAAATTAGAAGGAAGGCAGAAAGCTGGGAAACAATTTTTGTGGCCAGTACTTCTGATAAAGGCCTCATCTCTAAAATATATAGGGAACTAAGTCAAATTTATAAGAATCCAAGTCATTCCCCAATTGAGAAATGGTCAAAGGATATGAACAGGCAGTTTTCTGATGAAGAAACCAAAGTTATCTATTCCCATATGAAAAAATGCTCTAAATCTCTAATGATTAGAGAGATGCAAATTAAAACAACTCTGAGGTACCACCTGACACCTATCAGATTGGCTAAAATGACAAAAAAGGAAAATAATAAATGTTGGAGAAGCTGTGGGAAAATTGGAACACTAATGCATTGTTGGTGGAGCTGTGAACTGATCCAACCATTCTGGAGAGCAATTTGGAATTATGCCCAAAGGGTGATAAAGCTGTACATACCCTTTGACCCAGCAATACCACTTTTAGGTCTTTTTCCCAAAGAAATCATGGAAAGGGGAAAGGGACCCACATGTACAAAAATATTTATAGCTGCTCTTTATGTGGTGGCAAGGAATTGGAAGTTGAGGGGATGACCATCAATTGGGGAATGGCTGGACAAGTTGTGGTATATGAATACAATAAAATACTATTGTGCTGTAAGAAATGATGAGCAGGAGGAGTTCAGAGAAACCTGGAGGGTCTTGCATGAGCTGATGATGAGTGAGATGAGCAGAACCAGAAGAACATTATACACAGTATCATCAACATTGAGTATTGATCTACTGTGATGGACTATATTCTTCTCACCAATGCAATGGTACAGAAGAGTTCCAGGGAACTCATGATAGAAGAGGATCTCCAAATCCAAGAAAAAAAAAGAAAGAAAGAACTGTGGAGTATAGATGCTGAATGAACCATACTATTTCTTTTGTTTTTGGTGCTGTTGTTTTTTTTTCTATTTTGAGGTTTTTCATCATTGCTCTGATTTTTTCTCTTATAACAGGACTAATGCAGAAATAGGATTAATGTTATTATGTGTATATATATGTGTGTGTCTATAGATATATATATATCTATATCTATATATAGATGTATATGTATAGAGATATATAGATATAACCTATATCAGATTACCTGCTGTCTAGGGGAGGGGAGAGGGAGGGGAGGGACGGAGAAAAATCTGAAATTGTAAAGCTTGTATAAACAAAAGTTGAGAACTATCTTTACATGTAACGGAAAAAATAAAATACCTTATATGTAAAAAAAAAAAAAAATGCTCCAAGAGTGAGGATCTTCCAGGTTGATCAGGCAAAGAGGAAAAAGGTTACTGTCTGGATAGGGTTCCAATTAAATTAAGGGATGTTTTCATCATATACAAAAAGATAAAATCAAAACAAACAAAAACATCTTCCCAGCCTCATACAGACACACACACTCATGCATCCAGAAAACAAATAAATATTCAAATCTAGGCATTTTATTTTTTCTTAAGGGCATTAGGATTCAGACACTTTAAATCTTGGGGGAATAATAAAACAAAGAGATACTGGAGTTCCTTTACCAGAACTTAGAGAAACATCTCCCCTTCACTGATACTTAGGGAGGGAGCTGTTAGCTCTTGACCAAATTGCCTGAAAAGTTTAGCATCTAGCACAGTGCCTGATACATAGTAAAGCACTTAAAACACACTTACAGATCAACTTTTTTATCTCAATCCAGGGATCCCAGAATACATATCTCATAAGACTGATACACAAAAGAAAAAAGGATTCATTCTCACTTTTCCCAGGAACATAATCTGTACCTTTCAGGGCAAAACTCCTCTGGCTCTGTCCAGTACTCTGGATCATGATGAAGGACATAGGATGGAATGAGTACCACTGTCCCTTTGGGAATGGTCAGTCCATTGATCTCAACAGTTTTCTTACAGACTCTTTGCAGTCTGCCTATTACAGGGAACAACCTGAGTATTTCATTCACCACCATGTCTAGGTATTCTATCTGCATCACAACATCATAGGTGACTGGGGCCTGGGAAGAAGAAAAATAAATCCCAGCAAACTAAAGCTATAAACAAGATCTAATCTTTGTTGATCTTAAACTCAGTTTGTGCCAGATTAATCATAGCCCTGTTCACCAAATGTATTAAAAACAACTTCAACAATAATAATAATAACACCTTCTGAAAAAGTTATAAAGACATTGTCATTAATAAACCTATGAAAAGCTGGGGTCGTGGTATTTCTCTGCTTGCTAGTGAAGTATTTGCAAATTTCTTAGTTCTGTCAAAAATAAGGGGGCAGCTAGATGGCGCAGTGGTTAAAGCGCTGGCCCTGGATTCAGGAGTACCTGAGTTCAAATCAAGCCTCAGACACTTAACACTTACTAGCTGTGTGGCCCTGGGCAAGTCACTTAACCCCCATTGCCCCGCAAAAAAAAAAAAAAAAAAATTAATATTCCATGTTAATATTTTCTAAAAATGAACACTTTTGAGTTTATTGATATAGTCAAGATAATGGTGACAAAGGCATCACTTGTCCCTTACTAGAATTAAGTAGAGATTAATTTAATCAATTCTCTTCAAAGTTGTACTCTTGGAACTAAATTACCAACAAGGGAAATCCAGAGCTTGTCTTAGGCAAAATTATTGTTATCCAAGTTTGTCTTTGAGATCTTTCCATTTCCTTTTTTTTAGTGCCCTTTTGCATCTTTCTGCCTTCCCTTTCCCCACTTCCTGAAATTGCAATTCCTTCCCAAATTCACTTCCTTCTATTCTAGTCCTCGACATCCTCTCCAATTAATACCTATCAGTATTAGAAAGCTATGGTTTTAGTTGATAACTGTTGAAGATTTTACCCTAAATTTGTATTTTGACAGCTGTTCTCGAAACCTGGAATGACACTGTCATGGGTAAATTTAGGTTTATTAAGCAAAATAGTTTAGGGCAAAGCTTCTTAAACTGTGGGTCACCACCCCATATGGGGTCATATAATTGAATGTGGGGGTTGTGAAAAATTTGGCACTAAATGTTTGATTTGTATACTTATATACCTATATATCTGGGATTGCATACAAATTTCTCAGGCAAAAAGAGGTCTTTAGTGGAAAAAGTTTGAGAAGTTCTAATTTAGGGGATAGGAGACTTTCCCACATTAGGTCACATAAGTATCTGCTTATTTATAAGACCATCTTTGCTCATATCTTTTGGTTCTGACACTCTTCTATATAGCTCAGAAAACAGTAACAGGGTTGGGGATAGCGTATGAATACTCATCAGCCTATTTCAGTCCTCTCTAACCCTGTTTGGGGTTTTCTTGGCAAAGATACTGGAGTGGTTTGCCATTTTCTTCAACTCATTTTACAGATGAGGAAACTGAGGCAAGCAGGGTTAGTGACTTGCCCACTGTCACAGAGCTAGTCAGTATCTGAGGATGAATTTAAATTCAGCTCTTCCTGACTCAAGGTGCAGCACTCTATCCCCTACACCAATAGTTGGGGCTTAATAAATATTTTTTTGACCAATTTTAACCAAGATTGGGCCTTTTATTTCTGAGATATATTGCTCTTTATAAATAGAACCCCCAAGTGTGTCTATGATTCCCCTCCCCCTTTCTTTGCCTCTTCAAGTCGTCCCAAAGCTCTGGGATGAGGGAAATATACAGGGGAAATACATGGGAAGTATTTGTGCTTTCCACATAGTCTATACAGAGATAACTGGGTGAATAGGAGGTTGAAGAGAAGCTCTGCTTTCCTCACTCCTTTCACACTCACTGCCCACTCACCTCGTTGAGCAGAATAACATCTATCTCCTCCTGCAGTCTCCGCTGAATGTCAGGGTGAGTAGCCAGGTTATAAGCAAGGAAAGAAAGGGCAGAGGTGGTGGTTTCATAGCCAGGTAAAAGAAAGATAATGGATTGAGCCAGAATTTCTTCATCACTCAAAGCTAAAAAGAGAGGAAGGGAAGATATTCAGCAGTCACTATACCTTTTAACATATCATTCAACCAAAACACAATAATTCAGTACAAGAAAATTTACATGAGACTCCAAGAATAGGAGAAAACATTAGGGGACCATACCTGTGATCTCATTGATGTAAGGAATTTCCAGTGAGGAAACTCTTTGCAATTTACAGTCAAAGCAAGAATTCTTAACCTATAGTCTGAAGATAGATTTCAGGGGCTTGTCTGGTAAAAATAAGTTTACATCTTTATTTTTTCACTAACCTCTAACTAAAATTTAGCATTTCCACCTAATATGAATGTAGGCAGCAAACCACTCTACTATTAAGCTTTATCAGATTGTCAAGCACACACACACACACATACTATATATATATATATATATATATATATATATATATATACACACACATATATATATGTATGTGTATATATGTGTATGTATGTATATATGTATGTATGTATATAGTGTGTGTAGATATAAATGTAGATGTAGATATAGGTATAGGTATAGGTATAGGTATAGGTATAGATATAGATATAGATATAGATATAGACATATATAGACATAGGTATAGATATAGACATACATAGACATAGATATAGATAGATATATATGATTATATATTTAGATTATAGAGATAGAGATAAATGGAGATAGAGATATATGTGTATGTTTATATATACGTATGTTTGTTTATATATTTATAATATATTATATGTCATACACATAATATGTGTATATATACATATAAATATAGATATGGAAAATATAGGTATGGACACAAACAGGTACATATGACACAGACACAGACACAGACACAGACACAGACACAGACACAGACACAGACACAGACACAGACACAGACACAGACACAGACACAGACATATCCTGTCTTAACAAATTGTCTGGGCACATGAAAAGTAGCCTAGCCAGCCAAGGCCCACACAGCCAGTGGTTGCCAGAGGCAGAGCTTGAAATCAGTTCCATATAACTCCAAGGCCAAGTCCATGCATTAGTTCTTGCTGCCTCAGCCTGGCTAGAAAAATTTGTAAACAGAATTCTTATTTATAACCAGAGTTTACACCACAGTAACACTCATTTTAAGGCAGGGAAAAGGCTAAGCTCTTAAGTGAGTATGTGGACTTCCTTTCTCCCTTTCATTTTTTTTTTCCCAACCATTTACTCCTTGTCTGTCCCTCCCTCATTTTCTGATTCAAGATGTATCAAAAATTACTTAGTTTATTTTTTTTTCAAGTCATTCTTCCTTCATTCTGACATACATACAGAGAACCATCAACGGGTAACATGAGGGGATACAGGTGTCATTAATAAATATAGCTCAAGGGGGCGGCTAGGTGGCGCAGTGGATAAAGCACAGGCCCTGGATTCAGGAGTACCTGGGTTCAAATCCGGCCTCAGACACTTGACACTTACTAGCTGTGTGACCCTGGGCAAGTCACTTAACCCCCATTGCCCCACAAAAAAATTTATAAATAAATAAATAAATATAGCTCATGGGGCAGCTAGATGGCACAGTAGATAGAGCACCTGCCCTGGAGTCAGGAGAACCTGAGTTCAAATCCGACCTCAGACACATTACACTTACTAGCTATGTGACCCTGGGCAAGTCACTTAACCCTCATTGCCCTGCAAATAAATAAAATAAGTAAATGAATGAATGAATGAAAATATAGCTCACACTTGCTTACTCCCCTATGGTTACAATGTATTTTAAATACATTATCTTATTTGACCCTCACAACTATCCCATGAGAAGGGGAGCTTACACTTCCTTCTCTCCTCTGACACTCCTCCCACCTTAATGCAGAGCCTCATCACCTCATTCCTTGATTACTGCAATAACCTGCTGGTGGGCCTGCCTGCCTCAAGTCTCTCCCCATTCCAGTCCATCCTCCACTCAACTGTGAAAGTTATCTTTTTTAAGTGAAGGTCTGACTATGTCACACACACACACACACACACACACACCAATCCAGTGACACTGGCCTCCTCACTATTCCTCAAACAAGACACTCCATCTCCTGACTCCAGGTATTTTCACTGGAAATCCTCTCCCCACTGCCAATGGATGGAATACTCTTCCTCCTCCTCTCTGCCTTCCCTGGCTTCTTTTAAGTCCCAGTTAAAATTCCATTTTCTCTAGGAAACTTATCCCCATCTCCCTTAACTGTAGTACCTTCCCACTATTGATTATCTCCAATTTATCTGTATTTATCTTGTTTGTACAGTTATTCCATTTACAAGTTGTCTCCCTGTTAAATTGTAAGCTCCTCAAAGGCAGGGATTGTCTTTTGCCTCTTTTATTATTCCCAGTATTTAGCACAGTGTCTGGCACATAGTAGGCACTTAATAAATGCATATTGATTGACTGACTGATTTATCCCCCTTCTTCTGGAGAGGAAACTAAGCCTTACAGGGGAAGTGAATTGCCCAAGGACACAGAACTAGTGATTGGAGCTGAATCTAGAAACCAGGTATTCTCTGCTGCTCTCTCCATTTTTCCACTGTATTTCCCTAAAGTTAACTCCCAATAGAAATAATGGGAGGATGCTCAAGGATGAATAATGCAAAAAGAGCTTTAGGCCATATTCTGATCAGAGACAAGATAAGAACTCACTAAATTGCCAGGTTTAGAGATTTCCTTTGAATGATTTTTACAACCTCAAGGCTTAAACTTCAGGAGTCAAAGGCTCTAGATTCTAGTCTTTTTATTCTCTTCTTGAGCACAAGACTGCAAGGTCTAACCATGGGCAAAGCTTCTTGAACTGTGGGTCAAGACCCCATATGGGGTCATGTAACTGAATGAGGGATTTTTGAAAAATTTGGCAATAGTAAAAGTTGATGTATACCTGTTTTATATACCCATATACCCACGGTCACATAAACATTTCTCAGGTGAAAAGGGGTAGTGAGTGGAAAAAGTTTAAGAAGCCCTGGCCTGGTACTGCCATGTGTGAAATGGTAGAAGACCCAGGAACTCATACTGTGGAAGGAAGACCAGCCCTTGAGTCCAAGGAATTCATCTCCAATAGGACTACTTTTGTGACACTGGACAAGGTCCTGAGACCTCTGTTTCTTCATCTATAAAATAAGGAGTTGGACTAAATGTCCTCTGAAGTTCTTCCAATCATCATCTTTGTAGTAGCAGCCTAGTTGGCCTGAGTCCAGTTAGGGATGCTCTGGCCCTGAGGGGGATACTATCACCATGAAGTAATGCAGTTGGGGCTGCTAGGTGGTGCAGTGGATAAAGCACCAGCCCTGGATTCAGGAGGACCTGAGTTCAAATCTGGCCTCAGACACTTGACACTTACTAGCTGTGTGACCCTGGGCAAGTCACTTAACCCCCATTGCCCTGCCCCCCCCAAAAAAAAAAGAAAGAAAGAAATGCAGTTGATCAGCTTTCTGGGGTCAGTTAGAGATTACTCTTTTCTTGGAGAAGCAGAGTAGTTGATTAACCAGGTAATGGTTGGTCAAACAGATAATAAAGCAGCCACTCAGAAAGCTGGGCTCCTTGAATTTACAACATGAGCTTAGTTGGGAGCCAGTCGTATTTCCTATGTGATTAGGACCAGGTAGTGACAATAATCTCAAGTTAGAAAAGTGGAATTTTTATTATTCATATATGCAAATAACTAACATCATAATTTTCAAACTGCTTTAACTTTTCAGTCTTAGGTCTCTACCCCCACCCCCTTCCCACCTCTATAAAATTATCATCTTCTTCTTTGTTCAGGGAGTTGAAGTCTAGACTTCTTCTCCCAGCCATACCTCTGTGTGCCAAATAATAAAAACTTTTACTTAAATTTTGATTGGATTGTGTGGGCAAATAATTCTTTGAAAGAGGAATGTTTTCAAGAACTGATCTAGCATTTATGTGACACTTTATGGTTTGTAAAGCCCTTTAGGAATATTAACTCATTTGATCCTCATAACACCCTTATTATTAACCCCCTTTTATAGATGTAGAAACTGAGGCATACAGAGGTTAATTGACTTGCCAAGGTTCACAATGCTAATGAGTGTCTGGGTTTAAATATTAACTCAGTGGGCAGCTAGGTGGTGCAGTAGATAGAGCAACGGCCCTGGATTCAGGAAGTCCTGAGTTCAAATCTGGATTCAGACACTTGACACTTATTAGCTGTGTGACCCTGGGCAAGTCACTTAAACCCAATTGCCCCACCCCAAAAAAATAAAAAAGAATATTAACTCAGGCCTTCCTGACTACAGGTCTATTGCTCTATTCATGGCATCACCTAGCCTCAGATCTAGATGACCTACCGCTTATTTTCATCATTAAAACCTTGGACAATCCTGAAAAGTGGCAAATGCCAATATATTTTTGGAAAGTGTCTTGAATCATCTCCTTTCCTTGCCTGGAATACATTCCCTCCATAACAGCTAGGTGGCACAGTGGATAGAGCCACTGGCCCTGAAGTTGGGAGGAACTGAGTTCAAATCTCACCTCAGACACTTACTAGCTGTGTGACCCTGGGCAAATCATTTAACCCCAATTGCCTTAAACAGGTCATCTCCAGTCATTCTGATGTATATCTTGCCACTGGACCCACATGGCTCTAAAGGAGAAAGTGAGGCTGGTGACTTTGCACAGCCCTCCCTCACTTAGATCCAATTCAGTGCAAGTTATGACATCTGCCGTGGTCCTCTTTGAGAATGAAGGACAAACAACAACATTTCCTCTTGATATCATCCTCCTAGAATCCCTTGCTCCTTTCGAGACTTGCCACAGATGCTACCTTCTCTACTATGCCTTTCTTGATGCCCCCAGTTAATGCTCTCATCATCTTCAAGTTAGCTTGTATTTACTTCTTCAGGCACATATTCACTACCTCCAGCAGTATGTACCCTCCTTAAGGAGACCATTTTAGCATTTTCTCTTTATATGCCCAGAACTTCATTCACACTGCATGCATTTTCAGTCAGTCAATAAACATTTATCAAGCCTCTGCTACATGCCAGGCACTGTGCTAAACACTAGGAATACAAAAAGAGGCAAAAGACAATCCCTTGCCCTCAAGGAGCTTACAGTCTAAGGCAGGAGACAGCATGCAAACAAATAGATACAAAGTAAGCTATATACAGGATAAAGAGAAAATAATTAACAGATAAAGTACTGGAATTAAGAGAGTTTGGGGAAGACTTCCTCTACAAACAAGAGATACACAGGATATGTAGGAAATAATTAAAAGAAGGAAGGCAATAGAATTAAGAGGGGTTCAATCGAATGTTCAACTGAATTGAATATAGTATAATCTCCCAGGTAACCAGGGAACTTTTCTCTATTCCCTTAGATGACACCCTTATTCAATATCCCCATATATACACCACTTACAGGCTTCCCTCATGCCTGATTTACCTCCATGGTAGTTTGTCTCATCTCTAGAGGTCTGTGAGTCAATCAACAGCTGCAGGAAATCTACTCAGTCCTGGAAACAGAGAGGAAATCTCTGATGATGGAAAAATACTTGAGAAGAAAGAAATCTCCTCTAACGGCCCCACAGAAGGATAGACAATCCAAGTACTAAAGTATTAACAATATCTTGTGGTTCTAGCTAAGTGTTAGGGTTAGAATTCAATGCACATCCAGTTTCAAAGGCCCTTTGGGGCTAAGCTGCCTGAACCTCCAGCGTATGTAAAAAAGCTTAAGATCACAGACCTAGAATTTAAAAAGTCCTTTCCCAATGGAAATCCCAGGTGATGGTACAGAGAGATTATTTACATGGAAAATTTGAAGCATCCCAGGAAATATATCCATTAAATATGTGGCTGAAAGGTTAGAGAATAAGCTATTCAATTGGCAGCTAGGTGGCGCAGTGGATAGAGCACTGGCCCTGGATTCAGGAAGAGCTGGGTTCAAATTTGACCTCAGACACTTGACACTTACTAGCTGTGTGATGCTGGGCAAGTCACTTAACCCCAATTGCCTCATCAAAAATAAAAGAGAGAGAGAGAGAGAGAATAAGCTATTCAAAAATTCTATGTAAAGACACAAGAGCCCAACTGCAGAGTTTTTTAATATGACAATGTTCAAGTGATTGTATACTATTATTAAGCTTCTTCATTATATATTCATTTCTCCCTCCCTCCCCTAGATAGCAAGAAATCCAATATAGGTTATATATTTACAATCACATCAAACATATTTCTGCATTAGTCATGCTGCAAAAGAATTAGAGCAAAAGGGAAAAACCTCAAAAAACAAAAACAAAAAAATAGAAATAGTATGGTTCAATCTGCATCTAGATGCCACAGTTCTCTTTTTCTTGATTTGGAGAACATTTTCCATCATGAGTCCTTTGGAACTATCTTGGACCATTGTATTGCTGAGAAGAGCCAAGTCTATCACAGTCAATCAACACACAATCAACTGAATTTTTTTATTTGAGATTGCCTTTAGTCATTGCTGCCCAAGTTCTAACTTTGGTTAAAAGGAATCCTATGGTTAAAGTATAGAAAAAAGCATTTTTTTAATTGTAAAAAAAAAGTTTTAAAAATGTACATGTAATTGAGAAAAATAAAAATTTAACGTAAAACTCAAAAAATAAATAAATACATAAAAATAAAGTAAAAAATTGTAAACTATCAAACACCATTTGCTAAAATATTCAAAGTCACAAACAAAAATAATGCAAATCAGGAAAACTTTGAGTTTTTTACTCATATCTATAAAATCGGCAAAGATGACATAAGATGCGAACAGTGTTGGAGGTGCTGTGGAAAAATAGGCATAATGGTATACACTGCAATTTGGTCCAGTCATTCTGAAAAAGAATTTGGAAATAAGCTATAAAAAAGTGACTAAAACGTAAACACCCTTTGACTCAGAAGTCCCACTGCTAAGCACATACACCAAGGAGATTAAAGACAGAAAGAAAGGTCTTGTATACACCAAAATACTTGTAGCAATATTTTTTGTGGTAGCAAAAAAAAAGTTAACATAGTGTGTACCCATCAATTAGAGGAATGGCTGAACAAATTGTGTTATATGAATGTAATGAAATACAATCTTACCACAAGCAGAGGAGAATTATGGATTCAGAGAAATATGGGAAAATATATGAACTGTTGCAGAGAGAAGTACTCAAAGCCAGAACAATTTTTACAATGCCTTCAATAAAATAAATCAAAATAGCATCAAAAGGCAGCCAAACTCTGATTAATTATGATGACAAATCTTGCTCCTAAAGAATACATGATGAACTATATATCTCTTCTTAGTAGAAGGGCAAGAGAATATGGTCACATTGCTAGACACTGTAACTCAATCAGCTGGCTTAGCTTAATTGGATTTCTTTGTTAAGAGGGTTCAATATTGGGGGCAGCTAGGTGGCGCAGTGGATAAAGCACCAGCCCACTAGTCCTGGATTCAGGAGGACCTGAGTTCAAATTCGACCTCAGACACTTGACACTAGCTGTGTGACCCTGGGCAAGTCATGTAACCTTCATTGCCCCACCAAAAAAAAAAAAAAAGGTTCAATATTATGGTAGGGTTTGACTTTGAGAATGACTAATAGTGTAAAAAAAAAAGGCTTTGATAAAATTTTTAACAGAGAAATGGAAAAAGAAATAAACCCGCTCTTTCTCCTGACTTCTATTTCTGTTAAAGATCCCACTCTTTTCCCAGTTACTCAGGCTTAAAACACCTATGTCATCTGTGACTCCTCCATTTCCCTCACCATCCCCACTCTCACTGTACAGACACTAAATTTTGTCGTCTACCTGGACAGATCCTTCTTTCTATTCCCTTTCTACTATCCTATTTCAGAGAATGTTACCTCTCAGATGATTTATTGCCACAACCTCTTAATTTATTTACCACCTACAATGTTGTTTCTATAATTTGTGCTATACCCAAGGACTTAATTAAAATTCTCAATGCATAGGTCTGCTACATCACTACATGCTACAAAAACCTTCAATAGCTCACTGTTTCCTAATGAATAAAATCCAAACTTCTTAGCAAGGCCTTCAAAGTCCTTTATGATAATTACAATGTACCTTTCTAGCCTTAATCCATATGTCTCCCTTTCATATATTCAACACTCCAGCCAATAATCCAGGATTATGCCAAACTGGTTATGTCCTTTCATACCTCCAAACCTTTGCTCATTCCTTTTTTTCTCAGTGACATCTTTTTTCACAATTTGTTAATGTTAACTCAATTTTCAAATGATAATGTATTTATTCATCTGTGTAGGTTTTACATTCCCCCAATAGAAGGTGAGGTCTTTGAGGGAAGGGATCGCTTTATTTTTTACTTTGTATCCCAAACAGCTAACACATCAGAGATGCTTAATAAGTCCTCATTGAATTGATTTATGCAGGTTTCATATTTCAATTTTTATTGTATACATTTGTGAATATTCTTTACCTTCCCTTGTCCCCAAATACCTTGAGGATAAAGGCCATAGCTAGTTTCTCTTAGAGTCTCCTCCAGTTCTTACATATGGCAGGTGCTTAATAACTTTTGCTTATTGGAATTTTTTACATGTCCCATCATACCAGATATATCATAAAATACTATCTTCAACATATGAAGACTATTTAAAATGGGAAAAATGTACCTACCTTCTGAGTATTTTTCTTGCATTCTTCCTTTATTTTGGTAACTGGTGAAATTAAGAATTCCATTACATCCCTTGATATCACATGTATATTAAATGTTTTGTAGAATATTTTGAAGAATGGAAAGAGGACTACAGGAAGAAAACACATTAAAAATTAAGAAAATGCACAGTTTCCCTGGAACAATTATCACTTTGCTTTTGAGTTCAGATGAGATGACTTCAGAGCTATATTGGGCCTGGGCTTAGTCACTTTCTATCTTCATTCTTTTTTTTTTTTTTTTTGCAGGACAATGGGGCTTAAGTGACTTGCCCAAGGTCACACATCTAGTAAGTGTCAAGTGTCTGAGGCCGGATTTGAACTCAGGAACTCCTGAATCCAGGGCTGGTGCTTTATCCACTGCGCCACCTAGCCGCCCTATCTTCATTCTTTAATTGCCTATAAACGGTACGGTGTCTCCAAAACCAGCTAGGTGGCGCAGTGGATGGAGCACCAGGCCTGGAGTCAGAAAGACCTGAATTCTAATTCAACCTCAGATACTTCCTAGCTATGTGATCTTCGGCAAGTCACAATCCTGTTGGCCTCATTTTCCTCATCTATAAAAATGAGCTGGAAAAGGAAATGGCAAACCACCCTAGTATCTTTGCCAAGAAACCATCAAATGGGGTCACAAAGAGTTGGATGCAACTAGAACAACTGAACACATTCCAAAACTAGATGCCCTATATCTTTCCATGGATTTCAATGATAATAACTAAGATATATGTGATCTATCCAATGAACAAGTAACTCTATTGCCTTCAATCAATCAAAAGCATTTGCTGAGTACTTCCTAGGTAATAGACACTGTGCTAAGCCCTGGGGATACAAAGAAAGGTAAAAACAGCCTTTTATCTCAAAGAGTTTATACTCTAATGGGGGGTACAACATTTAAATATCTAGGTAATACAATATATAGAGAGTAGACATATTCAAGAAATATACAGAGTACATATATAGAAGGAAAGTCCTTTTCCTCTCATTGATGACAGAAGTATTGTGCACAAAATCGGACAATGTATCCACTGGGCTACAATTATCTTGGAAGCCATTGGGATTCAGAGCACCTGGGTTCAAATCCCAACTCTGCCATTAGCTAGCTATGAGACCTTGGGTCATTTCATTTTTATTAGGCCTCAGTTTCTTCATCTATAAAATGAGAAAAAATGAACTAGATGATCTTTAAGGTCTCTTCCAATTCTAGGTCTATGATCCAGTGAAGGGGAACTAACATACCTAGTAAAAGGAAGAGTGGCTCCAAAATAGTTATCTTCTGCAACTTGTTGATCTCTTTGATAAAGGGATCATTTGGGTTGTTCAAGGAATCAGTGTTTACTCCAAATAAAGTACTGATGATCACATCCAAGCTGTAGGCTCCAAAGATGCTGAAGAAAAAAAAAAAGAAAACAGATTTAAAAGGAGACACTTCCTCTTCCATCTTCCAACAGAGACAAAAATGGATACTATGAATCCAAGCACAAAGGGAGGAAAGGGACAGGGCTAGACATTATCAAAATTATCCACAGATGAGACTTTTCAGAAATATGCTGCCGACTGAGTTCATCATGAGAGATCCCTTTGCCTGTATCAGATCTCAGAAATGTACCTAAGCGGGGCAGCTAGGTGGCGCAGTGGATAGAGCACTGGCCCTGGAGTCAGGAGGACCTGAGTTCAAATCTGGCCTCAGACACTTAACACTTACTAGCTGTGTGACCCTGAGCAAGTCACTTAATCCCAATTGCCTCACTAAAAAAAAAAAAAAAGAAATGTACCTAAGGAAGGGAGGTAAGATAGTCCTAATGGGAGGTGGCAGAGTTTGGATGAGGAGCCTGTGTAGGATGTTTATCTCCCTCCACCCCCATCATAACTTTCTTCTACACCAGCTATGAAAAAAAATAGATTCATAGACCAGCAAAAGAGACAGTGGTCCCAAAAGGCCACAAAGCTCCATTTTGCCTTACAAACTGCATTATAAATCATCTTTTCCCCCCCAGGACAATTAAGGTTAAGTGACTTGCCCAGGGTCACACAGCTAGTAAGTGTCAAGTGTCTGAGGCCAGATTTGAACTCAGGTCCTCCTGAATCCAGGGCCAGTGCTCTATCTACTGTGCCACCTAGCTGCCTCCCAAAATAATAATTTTTCATTGTGGAGACCCTTTGGGACTAGGTTTCCATAAAGCAAACCTTACTCAAGTCTACACTTGGAAACAGGAAGTGATGCTTCCACATAGTACCAAGGCACATAGAATGAGAAGATTTGATAAATGAATGCTAGGGCACATGTACATATAGCAACACAAATTCCAGGGCTAAAGTTATCCCTTCCTGTTTCTTAGTTGCTTGAAAAGACAGGGATTCAAACCATTCTGGAGAATAATTTGGAACTACACCCAAAGGCCTATAAAACTATATGCACCCTTTGACCTAGCGATACTAACATTATATTCCAAAGAGATCAGAGAAAAGGGGAAAGGATCTATTTGTACAAAAATATTTATGAGTTCTTTTTGTGGTGACAAAGAATTGGAAATTGAAGGGGTGCCCATCAATAGGAGAATGGCTGAACAAGTTGTGGTATATGATTGTGATGAAATACTATTGTGCTTTAAGAAACGATAAACAGAATTATTTCAGAAAAATCTGGGAGATTTCTATGAAATGATGCAAAGTGAATTGAGCAGAACCAGGAGATCATTAGATACCATCAATCCTATAAGATCTCCTTCTATTATGTGATTGTCAAGTGCATTGTGCAGGAACTTATTCAATGTAGCCACAGGTGAAATTGTGAAGTAGGTAACTTTGTATTTTCCTTTTTAGAATTGCTTCTTGGGGCAGCTAGGTGGCGCAGTGGATAGAGCACCGGCCTTGAGTCAGGAGTACCTGAGTTCAAATCCAGACTCAGACACTTAACACTTACTAGCTGTGTGACCCTGGGCAAGTCACTTAACCCTAATTGCTTCACTAAAAAAAGAGAGAGAGAGAGAATTGCTTCTCGAGGCCCGGGACCCGACGGATGGGGAATGGCCCCGTACCACCCGTTGTACGATATGTGGGGAGGAGATGTCTACTGTGAACCTCAGCCCAATGTGGGAATGATGGCTCAGCCTGTTCAGGAGATCGCGGTCCCCGATGGTGATACAGGACCCGAGGTAGAGAGCCCTTCCCAGGACAGTTCCCCAGAGCCCTGCGCCACAGCTCGAGTCACCAAGATTGAGCCGGTGGAGAGTGGAGACGAGCAGCCACGGGAGACCCCTTCCCCAGAGGAACTGGAGCAGTTTGCTAAGGAGCTAAAGCGGAAGAGGATCACTCTGGGTTATACCCAGGCTGATGTGGGAATAGCCTTGGGGGCTCTCTTTGGCAAGGTTTTTAGCCAAACCACCATCTGTCGCTTTGAGGCACTACAACTCGGCTTCAAGAACATGTGTAAGCTCCGACCTCTGCTACAGAAGTGCCTAGAAGCAGCTAATGACAATGACCACCTACCTTCAAGAGCTTTGCAAGGCTGAGACAGTCCTTCAGCAAGCCAAAAAGAGGAAGCATACAAGCACTGAGAACGAAGTTCAGGGAAATTTGGAGAGCATGTTTCTCCAGTGCCCCAAGCCCACACTTCAACAGATCAGCAATATTGCCGAGGAACTGGGACTTGAGAAAGATGTTGTCCGGGTTTGGTTCTGTAACCGGCGTCAGAAGGGCAAGCACAGCAACAGCAACTCACCCCGAGAGGATTTTGAGGCAGCTGGGTCCTTCCCTGGGGGACCTATGCCTTTTCCCCTAGCTCCCGGCCCTCCTTTCAGTCATCTGAGCTACGGGGGCCTTCATTTCACCACTCTTTATTCCCCAGCTCCCTTCACAGAGTGGGATGCATTCTCCCCTCTTCCTGTTTCCTCTCTGGGCTCCACCATGCATTCAAGCTGAAAGGCAAGCCCATCCTTGGGCAGAGGAGGTGAAAGAATAGAGAGATGAGGAACCCAGCAAATTGTTTTCAGATCTAGGAGTTGATTGATTGAGCTCTCTATATCCTGGGAGTATTAAGGAACAGGGAAGAATGGAACCAAGATTTCACATATTCATAAACAGATTTTTAGGGAAATAGGTGAGAGAGAAATTAGGAAGTTTGTTGCTTGTTAGTTCCGCATCTCTTTCATCTCCCAACTCTTAAATAAAGCAATCTAAAGCAAAAAAAAAAAGAAAAGAAAAGAATTGCTTTTCATCCCTGGGAAGAAAATGTAACAGTGGAAAGAAAACTGGACAGGGGAAGGGGTGGGGGTGTTTAAGGGGGAGTGTCAGAGGAACTTGAGTCCTAGCTCCATCATTTACTAGCTAGGTGTCACTTAGCAAATTCAAACACACACACGCACGCACACACACTCTGAACCTGAGTTTTCTCTTTTGTAAGATGAAGTGTGTACTCTCGGCTATTGCTGATATTCTATGACTCTAGGTATGTTTCATTACAGAGGTTTTCCCTTTCCAGCTTCTCATTCTTTCTCAACATCCATGGGCTATGGATGTAATGCCCAGCTTCCTCCACATTATCTATTTCTGTATCTCATTTTCTCAATCAACAAATGTCTCTTATGTGTCTCCTATGTGTCTATTTAGGGTCTACTAAGTCTATTATGTGCCAAGCACTGTGCTAAACACTGTGGACACGATTAATTAAAAGTGGCAAATTAAGATTTGCAGATTTTTCTCATGGGAAAGAACTACAAAAATGGGTTGTCACTTCAATCATGGATTCCCTTCCCCTGAAAGTTTGCAAATTTAAATTTTGACTGAGCCCTTGTAGAGATAACAATGAAAATCATAATAGCTAGCATTTGTATGCATTTTAGTTTGCAAAGCATTTATTAATTTAATAATAGTTATATTAATAATACCTAACATTTATATAGCACTTACTATATGTCACACACTATGCTAAACATTTTACAAATATTGTTTCATTTGACCATCAGAACAAACCTAGAAGGTAGGTCCTATTACTATCCCCATTTTATAGATGAGAAAACTGAGGCAAATAGAGATTAAATGACTTGCCCAGGGTCACACATCTAGTGTTTGAGCCTGGATTTGAATTCAAGTCTTCCTAATTCTACTCCATCCACTGCACCACCTCACAATGACCCTGAGAGGTAAGTGCTGATCTCCATTATCCCTATTTTATAGATGAGGTAACTGAGGCATACAGAGGTTAAGTGATTTGCCCAGGGTCACACAGCTAATAAGTGTCTGAGGCTGGATGGGAATTTAGGTCCACTGTACCACCTTTCTGCATTTAAAAAAAAAACAACCTGTTTCTATTGTGTTTTATACTTTACAAAGCTTTTTACATCTCATTTCATTTGATCCTCCCAAAACTCTAAGAGGCAAGCTGAGTAAAGAGTCTTGTCTACATTCTATGCTGTGGATAAAACTGAAGCCTGTCTAATGTCACACTGGGAGCAGAAATGCAGCCAAATTTTTCACTCAGGTCTTTGATTCCAAGTCTGGTGTCCTTTGCACTCCTCACCCTGCCTCTCATCCCTATTTTGCTGATAAAAAGTCTGAAGAGTGGGGGCGGCTAGGTGGCACAGTGGATAAAGCACTGGCTCTGGATTCAGGAATACTTGAGTTTAAATCTGGCCTCAGACACTTGACACTTACTAGCTGTGTGACCCTGGGTAAGTCACTTAACCCCCATAGCCCCGCAAAAAAAAAAAAAGTCTGAAGAGTATTTCTAGAGGAGAGAATTTCATGTCCTTAGTCTTTTGGTGAGAGTCTGTGTTCCTGAGGTCTCCACAGTCAGCCTGGTACTTACTCTTTCACAGTGATGGATTTGCCCTTCTCTGCTTCATTCTGCATCTTCTTCACTAAAACACTGTCATATTGCTATATGATGGGAAACATCTAAATGCCAAACCAGAACACCACAGTTATATGTGGAAAATGCTCATCTACCTCTACCAAAATTGAGTGTGTGCTAGGGTACAAAAAATAAATAAATAAAAGCAGAAAAACAAAACTATGAAATATATCTTATCCTAAACCCAGCACAATAAAAATTATAATTGATACAGGGGATTTGGGGGGGAAATATTGAAACATAAATGAAAAATAAATAATATAATCCTAAATAATATTCAGGTCAAAGAATAAAATAATAGCCAGGTGTGGTGTACACACCAGGAATTACTACTTTGGGGCAAACTGAGGCTGGTGGAATGCTTGAACTTGGGAGTTCTAAGTGACAGAAGGGCTAAAGCTGTTGAAGTGTCCAAACTAAGCATGGCACAAATATGAAAAATCTTTTCGAGCACAGGGCTACCAGGCTGTCAAAGGAAGAGTAAACCAATCCAGGTCAAAAAAAAAAAAATGGAGCAGTATAGGTCTCTGAGCAGCCACTGTACTTCCAGCCTGGATGAGTTAAGAAGACCCAGTCACAAAAAAATATATATAGATAAATAAAGATAGAACTTATTTTTTTTCCCAAAGGAAATGACAATAATGAGAGAACATACCAAGACTTTGGGAATGCAGTCATAGTCATTAGACAATATGCAAATTTTATCTCTAAACACTTTCATCAGTAACAGAGAGAAAGAACAAAGCAATGATTTGGGTATACCACTAAAAAACCTAGAAAAGCAACAAATCATCTAAATGTAACTAAATTAAGTACAAAAACATTCTGAAAAAGAAGCAAACAAATTTTAGTTGAATTAATAAATAAAACTAGGTGCCACTTCAAAAAAAAACTAATAAAACAGACAAACCAGCCATAAATGTAATTTTTTAAAGGAGAGGAAAAATTTAAATTACCAAAATCAAAAATGGAAAAAAAGTCACCAAAACTAGCAGAAATAAAGAATTATTGGTAATAACTATTTATACAATTACATGCCAATAAAACCATTAACTTCAATAAAATGAATAGTACCACAATATAAACTACCCCATTAACAGAATAGGAAATAGAAAATTTGAATTACCCAGTCTCAGAAAAGGAAAATTTTTAAGTCATAAATGAAGTCCAAAAGAAAAACATACTAGAAACTCAGATGTATTTACAAATTAATTCTAAAAATCATTAAAGAAAAATTAATCCCAATGTTATATAAGTTGTTTGAAAAAACTGAGAAAGAAGACATCCTACCAAATGCCTTCTATGAGACAAATGTCTTCCTAAGATCCAAACCAGGGAGGAATAACACATGGGGGAAGAAAACTCTAGCATACTCTCTCTAACGAATATCGTCAATACAAAAAAATATTGAAAAAAATTACCAAAGATGCTACAGCAATATCATTTTTAATATACCCTATGACTAGGTTGGATTTATACCAAGATGCAGATTGGTTCAATTGTAGGAAAA
This sequence comes from Dromiciops gliroides, assembly GCF_019393635.1. NCBI lineage: Eukaryota > Metazoa > Chordata > Mammalia > Microbiotheria > Microbiotheriidae > Dromiciops > Dromiciops gliroides. Next base: position 529,330,658 of record NC_057861.1, on the reverse strand, counting down.
TTATAAATGAATAGACTATAATATATAATTTTGTTACAATAATAACAAAAAGAAAAGCTGGGGCAGCTAGGTGAGGCAGCGGATAAAGCACCGGCCCTGGATTCAGGAGGACTTGAGTTCAAATCCAGCCTCAGAAACTTGACACTTACTAGCTGTGTGACCCTGGGCAAGTCACTTAACCCCAATTACCTCACCAAAAACCAAAACAAAACAAATAATAATAATAAAAAGAAAAGCTGTCACATGATTATATCAATTCTAAGGCTTTCTTACAAAATACAACATGCATTTTGATTAAATAGCATAGAAATAAATGGACTGTTCCTTAGAATGATAAGTAGTATCTATCCAAAACCAAGAGTTAGCATTATCTAGAATGGAGAAACCCCACCAATAAGATCAGGAGTAAAGCAAGGGCATATATTGTCACCACTGCTATTTGATATAGTTCTAGAAATGCTAATAATTGCAAAAAGACAAGAAAAATTAATTGAATATATATAAGCAAAGAATAAATAAAAGCATCACTTTGTGCAGATGATATGGTGATTTACTTAAAGAACTCTAAGGATTCAACTAACTGAAACAATGAAAAATTTCGGTAACATAGCATGATATAAAAGTAAGCCACAAAATGTATCAGTATGTATATTACCCAAAAAAACTGAGAAGAAACAGAAAAAATAGATCTAATTCAAAATAACTAAAGAACATATAAAATATCTGCAAGTCCACTAACCAAAATACATGGGAATTATATGATCAAATGACCTATAAAACACTTTACAGAAATAAAAGACAAGCAATTAAAGAGATGTTCCATGGTTGGAACATGCTAATATAGTAAAAATGGCATTACTACCTAAACTAATTTAGTATCAAACTATCAAAGGATTGATTTTTAGAACTAGGCAAAATAACAAAATTAATCTGGAGGAATAAAAGGTCTAGCAAACTGCTTCTTATATATGAAAAAGTTATCTGTATTCTTAAAACTGTCATCATTAACAGGGTAATTGGAAAGAAAGATTAGGGCTGAGTTGTGTGTGATGGGGTAATTCTAAAAAAAAAAACTATGTAGGAAAAGGTTAAAAAAAGACTAATTATCTCATAAAATGAGGTATGAATGGAAGAACTGATACAGAGGAAGCAGGTGGAGTGGAAGGCTGGTAATGTTGAAACCTTATTCTCATCAGATCTGGTTTAAAAAGGAAACAGAATGGATCTAACAATTCTGGAAAGCAATTTGGAATTATGCCCAAAGAGTTATAAAACTGTCCGTGTCCTTTGATCCAGCTGGTTTATATCCCAAAGATATCCCAAAAAAGAGAAAAAGACCTAATTGTACAAAAATATTTATAGCAACTCTTTTGGTGGTGGCTAAGAATTGAAAATCAAAGGAATGCCCATCAATTGGGGAAGGGCTAAACAAGCTGTTTGGCATATGATTGTGATGGAACATTAATTGTACTATAAGAAATGACAAGCAGGATGATTTCAGCAAGGCCTGGAAAGACTTATATAAACTGATGTATAGTAAAGTGAACAGAACCAGTAGAATGTTGTGCACAGTGACAGCAATATTGTTTGATGAAGAACTATGAATGACTTAACTTTTCTCAGCAATACAATGATCCAAGATAATCCCAAAGGACTAATCTACCATCCACCTCCAAAGAAAGAACTGATATTAACTGAACACAGATTGAAGCATGCTATTTTTTACTTTTGTTTTTTTCTTTTATTCAAATTTCCTTATACAAAATTACTAATATGGTAATGTTATACATAATTGCACTTGTATAACCTATATCTGATTGCTAACCACCTCGGGGAGGGGGCAGGAGAGGGAAAGAGGGAAAGAATTTGGAACTCAAAACTTTAAATACAAATGTTTATGATTATTTTTTAAAATAAAGAAAAGAAAACAATATACATATCTGGAGGAGTGTAGAAGTCTTCTGGACTTGTAGAGAGATTAGAGGACTAGGCAACTAGGTGGGGACATTTAGAAGAGTATGTAGATTAAGATCTAGGACAGTGGGGTAAAAGATAAGGTAGGTACTTTTAGATGGGCATGTAGATTAAGATGTAGAAGTATGTGGAGAGGGTAAGGGAGGTACTCTTAAGACTCTTAAGGTAGGTAAAATAAGGAACAGGAGGGTAAGGGGAGAAGATAAAGTAACAGAGATAGGGTAAAAAAAGGGGCTGAGAAGGACAATAGTGAGTAAAAATAGGAAGGAAGGAAATTCACAAACCTTAATTATAACTTTGAATGTGAATGGGATGAACTCACCCATTAAATAGAAATGGATAGCAGAATGGATTAAAAATCAGAATCTAACAATATGTTCTTTACAAGAAACACATTTAAGAATGGGAGATACAAAATCAGGTATAAAATGAATAATTTCTATTACATTAAATTTAAAAGGTTTTGTACAAATAAAACAAATGTAACCAAGATCAAAAGGAAAGCAGAAAATTGGGGGAAGCAGTTTGCAGGGGGGCAAGATTTTATAGACAATTTATCAGATAGAGCCCTCATATCTAAAATCTGTAAAGAACTTTGTCAAATCTATAAGAATACAAGTCATTCCCCAGTGATAAATGGTCAAAGGATATGAAGAGGAAGTTTTCTTATGAAGAAATCAAAACAATTTGGTCATATGAAAAAATGCTCTAAATCATTATCAGTTAGAGAAATGCAAATTAAAACAACCTTGAGATATTATTTTACACCTACCAGATTGACTAAAATGATTAAAGGAGAAAGCAATAAATGCTGGAGAGGATGTGGAAAAATTGGGATTGCTGAATCATTGCTGGTGGAATTGTGAACTGATCCAACCATTTTGTAGAGCAATCTGTAATTATGATAAAATATAGTGGGATGTGGGGCCCCAAGAAACCTAGCAACACCAAACCCTAAGGAATCCTTAAACTTAAAACTAAAGAGTCCAGAAGTGAAAAACAGCTCTGCTTCCCACCTCAGGAATACAGTCGGGTGTAAACACTGATAAGCATACCAAAGTCTGCCAGGATCAAAGACAATATGTAAGTTCCATGCATTTGAGATATGGACCCCTTCCTTGTACTGAGGAGTGTTACATATCTTACTGATAACCCATTATTCAAACTCCAGGCACTCCTTCCTCATTTGTTTTACAATCCCTTCCCCAGTTATTTTGCAATCTCCTCACTTGGCCTGTAGCCTTCTTTGTCAGTAAACATATATAAAATCAACTTTTTCTTCCCTCAGGGAGGCAATCTCCATCTTAACTCTGCCTCCTGGACATGTATTCCTCTCTCCTAATAAATCTCTCTATTTTACAATATTTGCTGTGAGCCTCCAATTCTTTGGGTGAGTTAACCTTCCCAAACTAGGTCAGAATTCCTCCCATAACACAGAGTTATTAAACTGTGTATACTCTTTAACCCAGCAATACCACTACTAGGTCTATTTTCAAAGATGATTATGGGAAAAGGAAAAGAACCAACATGTTCTAAAATATTTATAGCCACTCTCTTTATGGTGGAAAAGAACTAGAAATTGTGGGGATGCCCATCAATTGGGGAATGGCTGAACAAGTTGTGGTTTATAATTATAATGGAATACTACTGTGCTATAAGAAATGATGAGCTCGGGGCAGCTAGATGGCGCAGTGGATAGAGCAGTGGCCCTGGAGTCAGGAGTACCTGAGTTCAAATCCGACCTCAGACACTTAACACTTACTAGCTGTGTGACCCTGGGCAAGTCACTTAATCCCAATTGCCTCACTTAAAAAAAAAAAAAGACTATCTTGTGCAATGGAAATGATTGTCTTATTCCATAAATTAAAAAGAAAAAGAAAACTTTCCCCTGTGTCCTGCCCTGAAGAAGAAAGTGAGGAAGCCCAAGGGAAGACAGGAAATAAAAAATCAGCCCCTTAAGATATGCAGTCTGAAAGGGTTCAAGCAACACAGCTTTGTTCCTGCCCTGCTTCATGCCTAATCTGTTCACATAACCTCAGGACTGGAGTCCAGTGTTGACAGTCTCGTGGTGCTACTTCCACTCTTCCACTTTCTCTCCTCCAGCTGAAAAGTCTCTCCAGTTTTTTCTTCGCACAATCCCTTAGGATAGGAAGGACTAGATTATGAAAGTGGAGCTCTGCCAGTCACAGGGTCATAGCATACTCCCCAAGAATCAAGGGAGGGAACATCAGGGGAGTTTTTCCATGCCTGTAGGTGTTCCTCTTCAGAATCTTGGACCCCTTGATGAGCTCAAGTTAATCCCACCTATTCCAAAATGGAGGGAGGAAGGCAATTACATGGGAGTGTGTGTGTATGTGTGTGCGTGTGTGTGTGTTTGTGTGTAAACTCACACATACTCAGGGATGTGCTAATAAATGTTTAACAACTGGCTAGCTCTTCAGAAAAAAATGTACATATGACACACTTTTAAGTTTAATCTATATTATTAACATTTTCTCTATTACTTTCTTAGTCTAAACAATCAACAAAACAAAAAATCAAGCCCTGATTTATAGAGTTTATCAATTTCCACAGTATAAATGTTCCACTGAAAATTTAACATTCAGTTTCTTTGAACAAGTTCAAGCTGGCTCCCACACACTCCTAGAGATGAGTCTAGAATGGACTCAGAGTCCATCTAATCCAAAACATTCATTTTTCAATTAAGGAAACTGAGTCCCAGATCAGTTAAATGACTTGCCCAAGATCAGTCAGGTAATAGACATGAGAGGGAAGATTTGAATCTAAATCTGGTGCTCTTTCCATTATACCACACAGCCTCCCATAGCAGCAGATTAGTATTATTTTCCCTTTTAGGCATGCTGGGCTTCCCAGAGTCCCCCTCACATACATACACACACACACACACACACATTGAGAGAGAAGCTCTAAAGCCTTGAGAAGGTTAAAAAGGTGTTTTGGCACCCTTACCTTTACTGTCAGCACAAAGGATTTAATTAAACCTATTCACACACCTTCATCAGCTCTCACAAACTTTCAGACTCCGAAAGGGATTAATACCAACAGCATAATGTCAACTAGCTGTCCAACTATCCAACAGAATAATGAAGTCAGTTAAAAGAATTTTATTTCTTCCACATAAGTGTCCAAAGTAGAATACAGACAGAAGTAGTGGAAGGGAATTACATAAATAAATCTAATCATTTTAATTAGAAATCCTTGGCTTTATTACACATTTTCCAAATTTGGCAGAAAGTCCTATAGCTGAATTTACTTCAAAGGTTTCCAGGCCATCAGCTCCCTCAGATCCTATTTCAAAGATGTTGCTGGTTGAAACTGCAAACTTTCATGGAACCTTTTGGTTTCTAAGAAAGAACACTCACTGGGGAAGAAATCAACATGCATAGATGATTTGGAGGTTCTGTCTACAGAATCATCAGGCTGCTTGGATTAGTCACTATAGAAATTTGAGTGTGCAGTGGGAATGTTTATTGATTTTGTTTGTTTGTTTTGTGGGGCAATGAGGATTAAGTGACTTGCCCAGGGTCACACAGCTAATAAGTGTCAAGTGTCTGAGGCCGAATTTGAACTCAGGTCCTCCTGAATCCAAGGCTGGGGCTTTATCCACTGTGCCACCTAGCTGCCCAGGAATGATTATTGAAATACTCACCCCCAAGTTTTCCTATATTTTTGAAACATGTCATGTCAAAGTCCACAAAGCCCTAAAAGAGGCATGTTAAAATGAGGCAGTAGTAGTAGTAGTAGTAGTAGTATTACTAGTACAGCAACAACAACAAAAGGAGAAGGAGGAGGAAGAGGAGAAAGAGCAGGAGGAGAAGGAGGAAGAGGAGTAGGAGGAGAAATTAGAGCATACAGTCTAATGGGTAAGATAGTATGCCAATAAACATATACAAATTATACTATATACAGGATAAGTAGGAAATAATTAACAGAGGGAAGATACTAGAATTGAAAGGGTCTAAAAAAGCCTTCTTGAAAATGATGGGATTTTAATTGGGACTTAATAGAAGCCAGGGAAGTCAGTAGGCAGAGTTGAGGAGGGTAAGCATTCCAGGAATGGGGAACTGCCAGGGAAAATGCCCCAAGCTGAGAAGTGGAAGAAAGACGGCATCTTATTCCTGGAACATCCAAGAGTCCAATGTCACTGAACCAAAGAATACATATGGGAAGCAGAGAGTAAGGTGTAAGGATACTGGAAAGGTCAGTGGGGACTAGGTTATAAAAGGTTTTGAATAGTAAATGGAGCTTGTTCTAGGGAGAAACTCCAGGAACAAAGGCTGGTGCCATGACTATGTTTAGTCAACTCTTGTCTTCATGCTGGCTGCTATTCATCTCTTTGAGCATTTCTTATTGTAGGAATTCTCAACCCACCACCAGGCTGCCTGGCTGTGGTCCTTCAATTTCCAGGCTTTCCCTGGGAGAGGAGGAGCATCCCCTACGTGCTGTTGAAAAAAGGAGTCAATGCTCACCAATTTGAGACAAGCTGAAAGACATCATTCCCAAGTGTTTTGTATTCATTTATCCTCAATGGATCTATTCGTGTATTTTCACAATAAATCAATCTTGACTCAGCAATTTTTTTTAAAGTAGTTGGGGGGAGGGAGGGAGATAGGTGGTACAGTGGATAAAGCACTGGCCCTGGATTCAGGAAGACCTGAGTTCAAATCCGGCCTCAGACACTTGACACTTATTAGCTGTGTGACCCTGGGCAAGTCACTTAACTCTCACTGACCCACAAAAAAAAAATAGTAATAATGTTTTCTTAAAATATAAAGAAAATATAAGTAGCATTATTTACTAATATTATTTTTCTTTTTACACTATTTTGCCCTAAGCCTAAAATTATCACTTCTTCAATCCATCTATACCTGTTGGCATCCTCCTCAACCTTCCAAGGTCCAGGTGAAGTGCCACCTCCTCCATGAATTCTGCCATGATCTCCATTGATAGAAATAGTTGTCATTCATCTAGTTGGTACAGTGGGAATAGCTCTGGTCTTGGAGTTAGGAAGACTAGATAGAACTCAAATCCTACCTCAAACACTTATTATCTGCATAATTTTGGCCAACTCACTTAACCACCCCAAGTCTGTTTTCTCGTCTGTGAAATGGGAATAATAATAGCACCTGTCTGACGAGGTTCTTATAAGGATCAAATAATATATGTATAAAGTGCTTTGTGAAACTTGGAGGACTACTTAAAATTAGTCAATGTTATCATCATGTGATCTCAGAGTACTTTGTACTCTGATGATACTCATTGAATTATTTTAGTCATATCCAGCTCTCTGTGATCCTGTTGGGGGTTTCTTAGCAAAGATACTGGAGTGGCTTGTCATTTACTTTTCCAGTTCATTTTACTAAAGAGGAAACTGAGGCAAACAGGGTCAAATGACTTGCCCAAGATCACACAGCTAGTCAGTATCTAAGAATAGATTCAAACTCAGGGGAAGGGAGGGGAGGGAAGGATGGAGGGAGAGAAGAGGGAAAGAATGGAAGGAGGGAAGGAAAAAGAAGAAGGAAGAAAGAAAGGGAGGGAGGGAAGGACAGAAGTAGAGAAGAAGGAAAGGATAGAAAGAGAGAGAGAAGGAAGAAGGGCAAAGGAAAGGAAGGAGGAAGGAAGTAAGGAAACAAGGGAGAGAGGTCTTCAAGATTAAAGGAAGTGCCAATCTACAAGATAAATTGTATGTTTAATAGTCCAGAAGATAGACCAATTCTTCAAAGAATTTAGCTGTAGTCTAACTTGCCAAATAGTGAATCAGTTTGCTTTCTGAGAATCTGAAGTAACAGATCATTCACAACTTATGCAACAATAGCAACAAAAAATAAATAAATAAAACTCCTAATCTAATGTAAAAGAAGAGACTTAAATCTTACAAATATCCTACCTGCTTTCCTAGGGGTGCTACTATTATCATCTTAGAAATGTGCAGATGAGGAAACTAATACTCAGAGTCTCAGAGTTTAAATGGAAACCAAAGGAATATAGCTACTAAGTGTCAAAGAGAATATCTGAACCCAGGTCTTCCCAACTCCACATCAAACATTCTATCTATTGGGTTGTTATGTAATTATTTTCATTACAAAATACATTTATATTCATTATTTCATTTGATTTTTCACAGTCTTTTTGATGTATGTGATATGCATGTTGTTATCCTCCATTTTGCAGATTGGGGATTCAAGGTTCATAAAAGTTAAATCATCATGGTGATAGCAAACAATGGAATGATGAGCAAGTCTTTGACTCCAAGTGGAGGCTCTGTTCACTATATCACACTGAATCTGTTTAGAAACATTATGTCTTGGCTCCTTCCAGGCATCATTAATGGGAAACAAATACTCAAGCTATGGGGGCACCAGGATTCAGTGGAGAATTCTCAGGCTAATCCTTCATAAAAGATCTATGACCCAACCCCACACACACATATAAGCAGAATTCAGTGTAAAATATTCAGTCTTCAATACTCCTTCTATGAAAGAAGTCCCTGCATCTAAAGTACTCTGATCAGAGTTGTCAAACATGGGGCTCATGTAGCCGGCAATGTGCTACAATCCTTCCTGAAGATAAAGTTAGAGAAGTAGAGGAAAAAATGGAAAGAGAAATGAGGGTGATGCAGGAAAGACATGAGAAAAAAGTCAACAGCTTGAAAAGTCAAATTGGCCAAATGGAAAAGGAGGTACAAAAACTCTCTGATGAAAAAAATTACCTAAGAATTATGATTGAACAAATGGAAGCCAGTGACTTTATGAGAAACCAAGACACAATAAAGCAAATCCAAATGAATAAAAAAATAGAGGGCAATGTGAAATATCTTCTGGGAAAAACTGCTGACCTGGAAAATAGGTCCAGGAGAGATAATTTGAAAATTATTGGGCTACCTGAAAACCATGATCAAGGAAAGAGCTTAGACACCATCTTCCAAGATATTCTCAGGGAAAATTGCCCTGAAATTCTAGAAGAAGCTAAAATAGAAATTGAAAGAATCCACTGATCACCTCCAGAAAGAGATCCCAAAAGGAAAGCTCCTAGGAATATTATAGCCAAATTCCATAGCTCTCAGGTCAAGGAGAAAATATTGCAAGCTGCCAAAAAGAAAGAATTCAAATACTGTGGAGCCCCAGTCAGGATAGCACAAGATCTAGCAGCTTCTACATTAAAGGACCGGAGGGCATGGAATATGATATTTCAAAGGGCAAAAGAAATGGGATTACAACCAAGAATCACCTACCCAGCAAAACTCAGCATTATCTTTTAGTGGAAAAAATGGGACTTTAATGAAAAAGAAGACTTTCAGATATTTGTGATGAAAAGACCTGAACTGAATGGCAAATTTGACTTTCAAATACAAGACCCTAGAGAAGCATAAAAAATTGGAGCTGGGGGACATACTTGGGGTCATACAGTAGGCGACTGTCTTGTGTCTGAGGCCGGGATTTGGCTGGGATCCCCCTGAGTCCAGGGGGAATGCTTTGTCCACTGTGTCACTTAGCTAGGTGATGACATCATTAGGGTTAAATTGAGGGGTGAAGGGAATTCACTGGGGGAGGGGGAAGGGCAGAAGTGAAATCCTACATGAAAGTAACAGGTAAAGGCTTATGGAGTGGGGGAAGAGATGGGAGAGGAGCAGGGCGGTAAATGAATTTTACACTCATCAGAAAAGGCTCAAAGACCTTAAACTCATCAGAGCTGCCTCAAGGAGGGACTAACAGACACACCCAACTGGATGGAGTAATCTCTTTAATCTGGGCAGTAAATGAGCCTAACACTCATCAGAATTGGCTCAAAGAGGGAATAATGTACACACTCAATTGGGTGGAGTAATCTCTATAACCCTGCAGGAATATAGAAGGGGAAGGGGATAAAGAGAGAGGGCAAAAGAAGGAAGGGCAAAGTGGGGGAGGGGACAGACAGAAGCAAATCCCTTTTGAAGAGTGATAGAATGAAAGAAGATGGATAATAGAATTAATATCATGGGGAAGGGAATAGGATGGAAGGGAAACAGTTAACAATAGTAATCATGAAAAAGAGAAAAGGGGAAAAAATTGTACAAAAATATTTATAGCAACTCTTGGTGGAGGTTAAGAATTGAGAATCAAGGGAATGTCCATCAATTGAGGAATGATGGAAAAATCTGTGTCATATGATTGTAGTGGAATGGTCTTGTGCTACAGGAAATGACAAACAGGATGATCCCCGAAAAACCTGGAAAGACTAATGAACATCAATGTATAGTGAAGTGAGCAGAGCTGGGAGGACATTGTACATAGTGACAGCAGTATTGTTCAATGAGCAATTGTGAATGACTTAACTACTTTCAGCAGTGCAATGATCCAAGACAATCCCAAGGAACTAATGAGGAAGTTTACTATGCACCCCTATAGAAAGAACTGATAAAAAGAACACTTGTGAATTGTACATATATAACCTGATTGCAATCTTGTGGAGGGGTGAGGAAAGGGAGGGAGGGAGAAAAATTTGGACCTCTAAATCTTATGAAAATGAATGTTGAAAACTACCCTTACATGTAACTGGAAAATAAAATAAATGTTTGGAAAAAAAAGAAGAGAATTGAAAATTATGAGAACAGAATTTATGTCCTGCATAGCAAATTTAATGAACAGAATAGAAAAGCTTGGATCTAAAAAGGCAAGCCTCACCAAAGAAACAAGAGATAACAATAGAATGAGAATGCAAATACAGAGAACTGAAAGACAACCTAGAAGGAGAGAAACAAAAACAATAACATTTTTTTAAAAGTATTCTTACTATATAAGTAAAACATCTCAAAAGAAGATCTCAGAGATAGGATACACAAACAACCTAAGGATCATTGATCTTCCAAAAAACAAGAACAGGACAAAAAACTTTAGCATGTGAGATTTAAAATTGGATACTAGATCATAAATTTCCCCTCTTTAACCTTTCCCTTAATTTATCTCCCAGACTAGTAAATGGAAGAAGCTTCTGGTCTCTAGTTAGAGCTTTTATTGTGTGGTAGTTACCAGGTGATGTTGATTAGAGGGATAGGAAAGTAGAAATACAAAACAAATAGTCTTAAGTCTAAGCTTAGTCTGTATTCCATATAAAACTCACCAAAAGCCCAAGGCCACCTTTGAGGAGAGAGAGAGTGCCAAGTCAAGCACATGCTGCTAACAGTGAGCCGGGCCGTGTCCAACTCCAGTCCTCCTCTGTCTGTGTGTCGCGCCAGTCATCGCACCAGGAGAACAGGAGAGATCTCACTTCCGTTCTCTCCTTGCCTTTTAAACTCGCACCCCGGAAGTGGAGTGCTTAGCAGCTGTGCTAACATGCATAGCCCGTGCATGGCCGTTGGTCTCCTCCCCGAAAGGGTGGTCCTTTAAAAACTGGCATCTTTTTACCACATTCACTAACTGACGGTTAAAAACTTTTTACCACAAGCACCATAATGAATGAAAAATAGAATAGAACTGCCCAGAATTTCTGAACATAAAAAAAGAAATTCCATTTGAAAGAATTCACAATTTCCCTCCAGGAAAAAAAAAAATCAAGGCTCTAAACTCCAAGACACATAATGTTTAATTTAACAATTCAATTAAAAAACAACAAGTTTTATAAGCCATCAGGAGAAAGACCTCCTAATACAAAGAAAAGGGCATTTGAATTATATAAGACTATTCCACATCCACTAGAAAAAAGAAGAGAGAAGGGAACAATGTGTTCCTAGAGTTCAGAATGTAGCCGAGGCTGCCCTATACTGCAAATCTTAACTTAAGTACACAGGACAAAAGATTACTTTCAATAATAAAGAATAGTATGAAATATTTTTTAGAAAAAAAACAAGAACTGAAGGAATTATTTGCCTCTTGACCATCTAAAAAAGAAGAAATTCAAGGAGACTAAATAAATGTAGCAGGCAAGGACAGGTTTCATTCTAAATATACAAAAGGAGACAGAGATCAAGGCAGAAATCTGGTAGAGGTAACAGTGAAGGCATTATGGATAGACCTGGTGTCACCCTGCCTACAGGAGAATGCTTCTTTTGTGGGACTCCATTATAACTGTAGGTACTGTGGAAATTTATTTTGATTTGGGGACCCTACCTTTAGGCTGAGATTAGAAAGCCTTAGGCCCTCAGGGTCTCTCCCTCTCCTTCTCAGCTTCAGCTGAGTGAAAAAGCTCCATGGGCTATACAAGACGCCAGGTCAGACAGCTGGGGGGAAAAAAGCCCCCAGCTCCCTCCGACCTGAGCAGAGCTATCGGAAAGATCCCGGATAGCCTGTGCTGAGGGTCGTGAAGTGGGAATGCACACCCCCCACCCCCAACCAGCCGCAGCCTGGCTGGCGGATTAGCTTGGTCTGTGGGGGCGAAGGAAGCCCCGAGATTTGAGTGGAGAGAAGAAAAGGTATATATAGACCTGGGAGTTAGACAGCAGAAGGGGGCCAGACTAGATAGAGAGGGCGGACTAGAGGAGGACAGACTAGATAGACAAGATTGAAGAGAGGCTGACTAGAGGGGAGCGCGGACAAGGACGGAGGGGAGTTTGGTTCGCAAAAGTAGAGATGGGGCTGAGAAGGAACGGGGGCTGCTGACGGAGGGCGGAGAAGAAGTCAAGAGGCAGCTGACGAGATTAGAAAGGTTGTAGCAGGGCAAACTAGAGACGGGGCTACAAGAACGCAGGAGAAGACGAGAATGACTAGGAGCAGGGAAAAGAGAGGCCAAAGGGCAGACTGACAGAGCAGACAGACAGGGGTTCAGCGGTAGCAGTAAGGAGGAGAGAAAAGTTAGAAGCAGGGGATTTACAAAGTAAAAGGGGCTTGGAGTTAGAATAAAGGACCTGAGTGCCCTGAGGCAGGGCGCGGCTAAGGCCCTTATTGTATTAAAAAGGTTACAGGCCTTATTACAAACCAGGGAAAGTGTAACGTGCCCTGAGGCAGGAGGCAGCTCAGGCAGCTAAGTTCTAAGCACAGCAGTTGGGAAAGAGACCATAGGAAAGCAGTCAGGTTATACATTTCATTTCCCTGTATTCTTAATTTTAAATAGTATCTCATAAATAAACTCTGCTTTGATTATTTAGTTAAGAGGCTTCTAAATATTTAGTTTATCAATTTTGGGAGTGGAGCAGTGTGGTGAAACTTTGTAAATGGCCCATATTAAATTAACAGCACTCAGATAGCCAAATAGTCAACAGTCCCCAGATTAGTCATCCACAGTTTAGTACCCCCAAATCAGGTCTAGTCAGTAAAAATATTTCTACATTTGAATGGCGACCATGGCAGGACACACGGCCCAATTATAATTTCTCTAAACTTATAATTTTTCATAAATCCAAAATTATATAATTTTTCCAGGTTAGATATAGTTATAGTTAATAATTACTTTTTTTGTACAACACTACTTAAAGTGGGGAGGGAAGGAGGGAGATAGAGAGAAGTGAGTGACTGTGGCAGCAGAAACAGAAAAGCCTAAAAGGCAGTAGGTGAGGAGGGGCAGGGGGGAAAAGATTTATAAAAGTGGAAAGGAAGGAAGCCCCACTTTAGAGGTGAGAGGGTTTCCACTGATAAATGCTCCTATGGGTGAAAAGAGATGGTCAGTGAAAAGAGGTATGGATGTAACAGTCATTTATAACCAATCAAGGAGGCAACATAAAATCATTACCAAAAATCACAATTCCTGACCTTTGAATTATACTTTGTACTAAAGTACTTTCACATAGTTATTTTATCTGTATAGCCTAGAAGATATTGGGACTGCTATGATCTTTGCCATATAGGAAAGCATGGGTTTTTGAAAAGCATACTGTGGAAAGGGAGAAAGTAAAAATTGTTGCTCTCACTTACAGAAAGAGGGATGCCAGGAAGGTAAGCGGAGTCCAAGTTCCAGCACCAAAGTCTGGAATACTATTCATGATCATTTTCTCATTAGCTTCTTTACTTTCTCTCTCCTCTCCTCTATCTGTGCCTTAAATTACTCCTAATCTGCTGTTTACCCTTCCCGATGAAAGTTTAGAAAGAATGGGGCAATGGGAGAGGAAGAATGACAGGAGACTGATAAAAAGAATTTCAAAGGTCAAGATCTTAGAGAAAAAAAATGTCTTTGGTGATGGTGAAATCTAAAGTGTAACCATTCCTCTGAGAAGCCAAAATAAACTGGAAATAAGAGATTGAAGAAGTTAAAGAAATGGGAGATCAGGGGTTTGAAAGATCAGTATTGTGACTGTGGAAGTCGTCAAAGAAGGCAGAGATTGAGGGAGTGATGAAGGAGGCTAAAAGAGTTGAAAGATAACCTATCAATAGTAGTTCTCAATAGTACCTAAAAGGGGTTAACAGACAAACCTAAGACCCCAGCTCTAATTTAGATCTGAGTTCTGAAAGGGATTAATGGATAGCTTAAGACTTGGGCCCTCATCAAAGTCAGGGCCTAGGTTCTTGGTAACTGGTACCTGGAGGTCTGGCTCCTATTAATTACCCCCCATGAATCGCCACCCAAAACAAAAACATAAAGAGACAGGCTACAGAAATCCTATTTGATACATGTCAATACCCAGAAACTAGGCCTGGGAATGAAAAACATAGGGACACTCTGACCTTGGCAAGTTGAGGTAACATGCACAGAAAAGGCCAAATTTGTCCCCACCTCACCTTATGATGTGTAAACCCCAAAAACACACCTCCACGGAGAAAGGTACTCACCCCGGGGGTTGGCTTAAGCCCTCAGGAACTCCAAATTAGGATAAGCCCTCCCCTGTACCGCCCTAAAGTGGAGATCATTATAATGAAACTGATCATTGATTTATCCATACTATAAATATAACTATCTTTTCTTTCCCTATTAGAGAGATACCTTTCCATTTTTCTGGTACTTTCCCTGTGGTCAACAGTTTTTCAATAAAATTTAGGAAACTGAGTCACTGAGTCTTGTAATTCTTTTGAGATGCCTCACAATCAATTTGATCACCCTAATTCCATCCCACATCAGGGTCAAGTTGAAATGACAGACTTCTAGCCAGGTTCTGAACTTATTAAGCAGGAAAGAAAGTGACCTAGAGGTCAGTAGATGACAGCAATATGGATCTGGACTTCTCACAATTAAATTAGATACGGTGATCTTCAGGGAAGGAGAGATTTCTGAGTGATGGTGGTTGAGAGAAGACTTAAGAGTTTTGAGAGCAAGGAGTGTTCTGAATCCTCTATCTGGTCCTTTGTGTGTTTCTTTGAGAGTGGGGTGAGGTTAGGTGATAAGACCAGAGCTTTCCTGCTGCCTCTTCTGTCCTCTGACCCACAAAATGGGGACTTGATGACTTTCTGAAGCCCGCAAGAGTTATATTAACCTCCCCTGCTGACCATACACATTTTCATATGAAATGGGTGTGACCTTGACCAGAGGACCCAAAGGTCACTATATTCTTCTTGTCTATCTTTACTGTGTTAGGGGCAAAGACAACAACCTGGTGTTAAATGTTCAATGACTTTCAAGTGCCTCATTTTATCCATACATTGAACCTGAATTAAGATGGTCCTGGCAATAGATCTACCCTCTAGCAGGCAGATCTGTTATGAGAGAAGGAATAGCCAACTTTGGAGATGGTGGGAAGAAATGGGATGTCTTCAGGAAAAAGCCAAGTTTTAGTGAGCAACAAAAGATGGAGAAAGGAAAAAATATAGAACAAAATGGAATTTGTAAGCAAAAGAAGGAATTCAGAAGGCAGAGTGGAATGAGAACCCAGAAGAGCATAGGGACTAAAAACAGCAGAGTACTAAAGAGATATTAGAAAAAAGGGAATTTTTTTTGGTCTTGTTTTGTTTTGGCTGAGCAGTCACAAAGATTAAATAACTCCAAGGCACTGGATTATGTCCATGTTGTTCCCTACTTTCTTCTGGTATTGACAATGTCTCAGTTTACAAAGGGTAAAAGTTTTCATTGTCATCCATGGATAAGACATTTGTTCTGGTCTTGATAAGTCATAAATTACCTTGTACTTTCATGTTTCCAGGAAATACCCTGAGGGAGAATACAAGTCAAAGAGACATATTATACTGATATCCCCGGATTAAATCTGGTCCATATAAACCCAGAAGTTCTGGGCAGCCAATTATATCTTGGGATGTAGGAATTTTCTAGCCATAGGACATGGGAAGCAACAAATGGGTGAAAGCTTGTAGAATAAGCCAGGCCCTGGTTCTAATTAAGATGCTGGTGTGTGGGGCGGCTAGGTGGCGCAGTGGATAAAACACCGGCCCTGGATTCAGGAGTACCTGAGTTCAAATCCGGCCTCAGACACTTGACACTTACTAGTTGTGTGACCCTAGGCGAGTCACTTAACCTCCATTGCCCCGGAAAAAAAAAAAAAAAAGATGCTGGTGTGAGCCATGCCACAGAACAAATACATAGAGCTATACCGAAAATGGTATGGCTACTGTTTGGATCACCATGAAAAAAAGAGAAAGAAGAAAAGCCAAGAGGCTCATGAATGTTCTGAGAAAGCAAAGAAAATGACTGGTCTAAAGGCCAGACTCTACCATAAACAGCATCATGTTGAGAAGATTCAGATGAAAAATAAATTATCAAGATACGTGAAAAGAGAAATACCAAGGGAAAGAATGATGAAAAAACTGACTGCCTTTCCTAGAAGTATATCAGTGAGGGGTCTACATGGGCATTGGAAAGAAAATGCTCGGACCACTACAGCTAAGCAATTTTCAGCTTCTCTAAACCTTTACTTCCCTACCTCCTATATATGGCATTACTCTAGTCCAGGGTTCCTAACCTAGGGTATATGAACTTGTTGGAGATTTTGACATACATACATATGTGTGTGTTGATAAATGTTTGTTGTTGTTCAGTCATTTTCAGTCATGTCATATGCAGCTAGGTGGCGCAGTGGATAAAGCACTGTCCCTGGATTCAGGAGGACCTGAGTTCAAATCCGACCTTAGATACTTGACACTTACTAGCTGTGTGACCCTAGACAAGTCACTTAACCCTCATTGACGCACAAAAAAAAATTTTTTTTTTTAATTTTCAGTCATGTCCAACTCTTTGTGACCCCATTTGGGGTTTTCTTGGCAGAGATACTGGAGTAGTTTGACATTTCCTTCTCTAGCTCATTTTACAGATGAGGAACTGAAACAAACAGGGTTAAGTGACTTGCTTAGGGTCATACAGTTAGGAACTGTCTGAGGCCAGATTTGAAGTCAGGAAGAGGAGTCTTCCTAACTCCAGGCTTGACACTCTATCCACTGTGCCACCTAGCTGTACCTGTTGATAAAATGTACTTCAATATAATTGGCTTCCTTTGTAATCTAACTCTATGAAGATTCTAAGCAGGGGTGTAAATGTTTAACAACCAACTCTCTGGAGAAAAAAATGCACTCCCAACACATTTTTTTTTTTTTTTTAGTGAGGCAATTGGGGTTAAGTGACTTGCCCAGGGTCACACAGCTAGTAAGTGTTAAGTGTCTGAGGCCGGATTTGAACTCAGGTACTCCTGACTCCAGGGCCAGTGCTCTATCCACTGTGCCACCTAGCTGCCCCCACATTTTTTAATTTAATCAGCATTACTAATACTCTCTCCATTATTTTATTAAGTCTAGACAATTAACAAAACAATAAATCAAACCCTGATGTGTAACATTTGCCAACTTCTGAGGTATGTATGCTCACACTGAAAACTTAATGGATCTCCCTAGACAATTGTAAGCTGGCACCCCGCATGCCACTAATTCTAGATGACAACAATGTCATTTTACTAAAATGGATGAGGATGAGGAAATCATTGTATGGGCAAAGATTATAAGACAATTGGATTTTGGGAGACAGGGGAATTTGATCTATAGGAACAAGATGTTATTTTGAAATATATATATGGTATATATATTCATATACACACATGCATATATAAATATGTACATATGTAAAGTATTCAAAATATCATGTTTCTGTGTATAAATAAAATGTTATATAAAATATATAGTTCCTATATTTGCATATATATATATAAACCTGGATCATATATTATGCACATGGAAATATATGTATATATACATATATACATAGAGATATTTACTGTACATATGAAAGTTCTAAAATGTTTTTAATTATATCTGAGTTAGGGAAGAAATCCAGAAGATAAATTTTTATGAGCAATTAAAGAATAAATATAACATATCAACACTTGTCAGGTATTACCAAAGTAGTATTTAGCAGGAATTATTTCTCTAAATGACAAACAAGAAAAAGAAAAATGTGATGAATTAAATCTTGATCTAAAGAATTTTATAAGAGAACAAAGTTTAAAAAGAGCAAAGCTAAAAGTAAGTAGAAAAAGAGAAATATTAAAAGGGTAGATATAAAAAATTAGGGAATACATAAGTTTGAAACATTTCATATAATGTCAGATTTTTTTAAAGTACATTATTGATTGGTTTTGCTGATTTTTTCTCTTCCTTTTTCTTTTTAAAAAATTGTCTTTGTTATAAGGGATGGCTCTCTTGGAAGGAAAATGGAGAGAGATATTAGGGAAACAAACCTATGCAGTGTAAAAATAAAAGACATCAATAAAAACCTATTTTTAAAAAGAAACAAAATAGAAGAGAAAAATAAGAGAATTAAGCAATAAAACCTACTTTGCTCCTTTGAAAAATTTAACAAAATAGATTAACCATTATTGGTTCAATTAACCATAAAAAGAAAAAACACAAATTAATACAATTGGGAATGACTTGAGAAGCTAATATGTACTGAATACAGCCCGAGGCACCACAAGGAAATTTTTTTTTAAAGACAGAAGACACAGACAAGACAGGGCATGTTACTGGGTTTTGAGTATTAGTCCCATTCCTTCAACAATGAAGTTCCTGAGATTTTATAATATCTGCCAAACCTACTATCATGAGCCCTTTCTTAGTCCCTACAAGAGCCATTCAAATCAGTCCTGTCCTGTGGCTCAGGAAGTAGGCTACTGAAAGAGAGAGAGAGTGAGAGAAAGAGGTGAATGGACAGATGGATGGACAGACAGATGGGATAGATAGGTGATAGATCAATAGATCAATAAATCGATAGATAGATAGAGTTTGAGATGATGAAAATTAAAATAAAGATACCCATCAATGGGAGGGATACTTCAATCTACAGGTACTACAAAATTCTTTAGTTCTTCGAAATTAAAGAGTGTGAAAAAAATTTTGAAAGCTATGGAAGTTCTGTGGACTGATCCAAAAAGAGAAGATATACATATATATATATATATATATGTATATATATATGTATATATACACATATACATATATATAGGAGTATGTGTGTATAAAGGAATTGCTCATTTATCTGTGTGTGTCTGTGTGTGTGTATTAAGGAAAGATTTCACTGAGCCCCTGGGCAAGTCACTATACCTGGTCTCAGATTTTCAGATTCCTCATCTGAAATGGGGCTAATAATACTTGTATTATTTTTGATGCTATTGAATTTGGATCAAATTAGATTATATATATATAAAGAGAGAGAGAGAGAGAGTCCTTTGGAAATTGGTAAACTAGCATATAAATGAAGGATAATACACTCTGTTTCAACCAAAGGGTCTCTTGGATCTTATCCTAATTGGGCAGATATTTACAGCTATAGTTATGGCTCTGGCAACTTCCACTCCTTCCTAGAATTCACCAGCTCTGCACAAAAACCAATAACTCATCTGTTATTCTCTCTTCACCAAGGTCAGGTCTCCCAGCCACTACATTTTGTCCTACTCCAGCAATCAGCCTACCCCCTGAGGTTCCTAAATAGTACTATGGAATTTTGATCTCTCCCCTGCCCAGCTGCTCCCCCAGAGGTGAAAGTTATTCAGGGAATCTTCCCTGTCCTCTCTCAATGCCAGTCACAAAGCATCCCAATTACCTGGTACTCAAAGAGCATGGGAATGAAGCATCATTTATTTGGAAAAACAGGGGAGAAAGAGGTCATTGGGTTAGCATATTTGAACACAGCTATCATGCCTTTCAAAACCTTTACTTCCCCTTACTAAACATCTCTAGCTACTCCACCTGATTCCCATATGGCATGGTCCCTAGGCCTCTCAACTCAAATGTTCAAAATCAAAAATTCTAAACCCTCAGATCCAGAGGGTGGCTTGTACTCCAGAGGAAGCAGAACTGTAAAGAGCAACCATGGTAACAACTCCTTGAGAAAGATTAATTTAATTATGTTTTCCATAACTTCTGTTTTGCAGCAGATGTAGAACTAAGTTAGGAGTCCCATCAGTCCTTTGTCAGTGTTTCACTTTAATTAATCCTTCACCCATCTACTTCACTCTTTAGATCAATTTCTTTGTTTTTAATTAATTTATTTCTTAATTAGGTTGGTTTTTAAAAGGCACATGGTACCTTGTAAGGTCTCTAAGTGCAGAAATAAATGCAATCATCCAGTTAATAATATTGAGTTATCCATGGCAACCATCCTCTCTACACTACCATCTACCCAAGGAAACCATGGTTGAAAAAGTAGGTGTTGGTATATAATTCAATAAAGTTTAACACAGTTTAACTCAACTCAGTCCGATTGAACAAACACTTATTAAGCAACTGATGCATGCAAAGCAATTGTGTTAGGTACTGGGGGAGTTGTGCAACTTAGATGATATATATTTCCCTTTGCTCATGAAGCTTACACTCCGGTAAAGAACAGAAGGGAATAAGCATTTATATAGAGCCTACTATGTGCCAGGCTATCATGTGCTATAATGTGCTAAGTGCTTTATAGATATCATTCATCTGGTTCTCATAACAACTCTGTGAGGTTGGTGCTGTTATTAATCCCATTTTACAGTTGAGAAAACTAAGTAAACAGATACTAAATGACTTGCCCAAGGTTATACAGCTAGTATGTGTCTAAAGCCAGATTTAAACTCAGATATTCCTGACTCAGACCCAGCACCCTATCCACTGTACCATCCAGCTTCCTAAGTAATGGAATATAACATACACTGACATATATAATACTAAATAATATATGTGAATACAACTAGTGGGGAAAAAATGAAATGCTTTGTGAGAACCAACAGAGAAAATATCATTTATTACCAATCAGAAGAACTGAAGAAGACTTCATGGAGGAAATGGCCTTTGAGTTTGTCTTTAGAGGATAAGTAGAGATTTGACAAGTGAAGACAGGGAGGGAGGGCATTGCAGGCTAAGAGAACAGAGTGCATTGAAGGCACTGATGTGGGAAAATGTAGGGTGTGTTCATCTAATAATCAGTAGTTTCATTTGGCTGAAACATAGAGTATGAAGAGGGAAATGTGATTAGAACAATAAAGTGGTGCTACACTATGGAAGTTCTTGAATGCCTAACAAAGAATTTTCTTCAGTAGGCAATAGAGAACCATTGAAGTGTCTGAGCAGAGAAGTCACACTAGCAGACAAAGCCATAGTAAATACTTTCTGACCTCACTCTCCCAGAATAAGGTCAGCCACATTTCCCCCTCAGGGTCTTAGGGGTACTCCAGAGGAATCAGAGTATCTCTTCTCTAACATCATTCTTGAGACTTTATATCAGGCCCAGCATTCTATCCACTGTGCCACCTAATTGCCCAGCTGTTTTTAGGGTTGTGATAAACTAATTATTTTTTGTTTGTTTGGGGGTTTTTGCTTTTTGGTTTTTTGGTTTTTGGTGGTGCAATGAGGATTAAGTGACTTGCCCAGGATCACACAGCTAGTAAGTATCAAGTGTCTGAATGAGCATGGATTTGAACTCAGGTCCTCCTAAATCCAGGGCCGGTGCTTTATCCACTGTGCCACCTACCTGCCCTGTGATAAACTAATTCTTGCTAAAGTGCTGATGCATAAGTGTGACTATGTTACTCCCTGCATGACATACTAATATTCTGGCTTAGACTTAGAGACATAATTCTTGGAACTAAAGGAATGACTCTTGGGCTGGGAACTTATGATGGTAAGAGGCTAATAAGGAAGAGATTTTGAATCAAGGAGACCTGGTATACCCTCCAATTACATGACATAGCAAATAAATCTGTACAAAAATGCTATATACAAGATAAAAAGAAAATAGCTAAAAGAAAGAAGACACTAGAATTAATAGGGGTTGGGAAAAGCTTACTGTAGAAGATGGGATTTTAATGGGGACTTGAAAGAAGCTAGAGAAGCCACAGAGAAGTAACAATTAGCTACTTTAGAGGGTTGTTTTTGGTTTTTATAAATCTCAATTAACAAGTATTTTTTTCAGGGACAGCTAGATGGCGCAGTGGATAGAGCACCGGCCCTGGAGTCAGAAGTACCTGAGTTCAAATCCGGCCTCAGACACTTAATACTTACTAGCTGTGTGACCCTGGGCAAGTCGCTTAACCCCAATTGCCTAACTAAAATAAATAAATAAATGAATGAATGAATAAAAACAAATATTTTTTTCTCCCTCTTGCATCCTCCCAAATGAAAAAAGAAAACAAAACTCCATGTAGAAAACTCCATGTAACAAAAATCATAGTCAAGCAAAACTAATTCCTACATTGACCATGTCTAAAAAGGTATGTCTCATTCTACATCTTTAATCCATCCCCCCTCTGTCAAGAGATGGGTAATATACCACATCATCAGTTTTTAGCATCATAGTCAGAGTTGCATTGATCAAAGTTCTAAAGACTTTCAAAGTTGTCTTTACAACATAGTTGTTATTGTATAAATTGTTCTGGCTCTGCTCACTTCACTCTGCATCACTTCCTTACAATCTTCCCTACTTTCTTTGAAAACCATTTTTTTAATCATTTCTTATAGCCCAATAGTATTTCATTACATTTATATACTATAATTGGTTCAGCCATTCTCCCAACTGATATGCACTCCCTTTAGTTTCCAATTTTGTCACTACAAAAAAGAGCCACTATAAATATATTTGTACATATTGGTCCTTTTCCTCTTTTTTTAATCTCTTTGAGACATGGGCTAGGTCAAAGAATATGTGCAATTACCTGACTTTTGGAACTTAGTTCCAAATTTGTCTTTCCAAATTGCCTGACCAATCCACTACCTCACCAACAATGCATTCATATACCTCTCCGATTTTTGTTGTTTTCATTTTTTGTCTTCACCAATCTGATGGGTATAAGGTAGAATCCCAAAGTTGATTTAATTTTCATTTCTCTGAATTTTAGTAAATTGAAGAATTTTTCCTATGGCTATTGATAGTTTGTGTTTCTTCCCTGAAGAACTGCCTGTTCATATTCTTTGACCATTTAGTGACTGAGAATTAGCTTTTTCTTATTATTTTATAAGCATTAGTTTAGTCTCCTTATCTAGACTATAATCTCTCCTTCCACAAATCAGTAAGAATTCCAAGTAGGGATTTCTGTCAGTCAGTATGGATCAAGAGCAGATCTTAGAAGACTACAGAAGACAAGCAAGATCCTGGATTGTTTTTGGAAGGTCTAAGATCAAAATTCCTAGTTGAGGAGGCATTACCATTCACCACTCCTTGGCTTCTCTAGACAACTTCCAGAGATAAGATAAAATGTGTCTACCCTCTTGTCGCAAGGATTTTTTTAGCCTCTTGTTTCTTCCTGAGGGGTCTTACACAAGACTGACTGAGGACATAGATCATAAGAGCAATGCTAATGAATTTCCATCCAGTCATCTTCTGGGGCATAAAGTCCTCTCCCTTCTTGGGGACCAAATCAGTTCAGTGATTGAAGAGAAAGAAAGGAAATAAGTATTTATGTTGTTGTGGTAGTGGTAGTGATAGTGGTGGTGGTGGAAGGAGGAGAAGGAGAAGGAAAAGGAAGAGGAGGAGAAGGAGAACATAAGATGAAGAAGAAGGAGGAGGAGGAGGAGGAGAAGGAGAAGGAGGAGGAGGAGGAGGAGGAGGAGGAGGAGGAGGAGGAGAAGAAGACGAAGAAGAATTAGCATTTATATAGTTCTTACTATATGCCAGGCAGTAAGTGCTTTTTAGAAATACCATTTCATTTGATCCTCACAACAACTCTGTGAGGCAGATGCTATTATTATCCCCATTTTATAGCTGATGAAACTGAAGCAAATAGAGCTTAAGGGATTTGCCCAGATAGTATGTAATGTCAGATTTGGACTCAGGATTTCCTAATTCCAAACCCAGAACTCTATCTACTATACCAGCATCAGTGTCCTATAGATAGCCACACAGATTTGATTCCTGAAATGTACCTTAGAATATAAGGAGCTGAAACTATGGGCCATCAGTGCTTGAGGAAGCATGATACAGGAGGGTAAGTGTTGGATTTGAGTTCATAGGACATTGGTTCAAATCCTGACCCTGGATAATCCTGGGTAAGTCCGCTCCCCTCTCATGGTCTCTGTTTCCTCTTCCATAAAATTGACAGGTTGAACAAGATGATCTATCTAGAAAGGAATATGGTAATAGTGGACTTAGAATATGGGAAACCAGGTTTCAAATCCTGCCTCAGACATTTACTAGCCATGTGACCATGGTCCACTTAACCTCTCTGGGCTTCAGTTCCCTCATCTGTAAAATGGGATGCCTACACCTAATTTTGAAAAATTATTGTGAGGATTAGTGAGATAACCTATGTAAAGTACTTTGTAAACATTATATCATCATATAAATTCAACATTCTAATTAGCATTATTATTAATTCTCTACGTCATTCTAAAGTGATTTTCCTAAGGCAAAGGCTTGACCATATCAATCCCCTATTCATTAAACTCTAATGTCCCCTATCACCTTTGGGATCAAAAGCAAACTCCTCTGTTATGGTATTTAAATCCTTCCACCAACTCTTTCTAAACTTATTATATATTTTCCCTTTTCAGGTATTCTATGGTCCAGAAAAAGTAACATTCTTCTGATTCCTCACACATAGTATGCCAACTCCCATTTCTATACTTTTGCTCTGGCTGGCCCTCATGCTTAAAATACATTCCTTCCTTCACAGCCTAGCTCAAGTGCTACCAAATGATGTCTTTCCTGTTCTCCCCAACCACTTGTACCTTCCCCTTCAAAATTAATATCCTGTATATATTTAGCAAATAATACATATTTACACATCGTTTCCGACAACAAGATGTAAAGTCCTTGAGGGCTGGGGCCGTTTAATTTTTGTATTTGTATTCTTGAAGCCAAGCAGTTCAATAAATGCTTCTTGACTGATTGATTATCAGATCCTTATATGTATATAGTTATAGAACTATATGTGTTAGAAGATGAGAGAGCAAGAAAACTACATCACACCTTTGCTGAAATGGAGTCATTTGACTCAGGGCAGTCTGGTTGCCTAGACTTTTTAACCTGCATGTCTGTATTTGCTTTTCCCTAAATGATGTGCATCTTTGGAAAACATCTAATGCATGGGGCTGTGTTCTATGAGTTGTTTGAGGTTTTATATACCAAATGGCTAGGCAATACAGACACTGAATCACAAAGTCAGCCAAAGTGATATCCTCAGCTTAACTTCTGTGGTCCTATTTTCTCAGGCGTGCCTATGTAAGGGATAGATAAGCTCCAAAACAATATCTTTTTTCCTAGGATATTATGGGGGACAACAGTTCTAGTACTGACTTAGTTCCATTAACTACCTATATGACAAGCATATATACATGCTCAAAATTCCTATGCTACTTCTCAAATAATTTACCAGAGATTAGCTGGTTTCTAAAGTCCCCTCACAGAGATGTTATCTCCTGTCACAAATTCCTCCTAGATCTTTCCCACTCCTTGATGTGCCTTGTACAATCCTGATCCACTGAAGAGATATTATGAAGGCACTGATAATAATTTTGAAATCAAGCCAACAAATATTTATTAAGCATTTTTCATGTGCCAGACACTGTGCTAAGCACTGGGCATACAAAGAAAGACAAAAATATGGTCCCTGCATTCAAGAAACTCACAGTCTAATTATGGAAGCAATTAATAAATAACTAGGTACATTCAAGATACATATAGAGTAGGTGGAAGGACATCTCAGAGGAGAAGGCACTAGCAGTCAGAGAGAACAAGAAAAAGGCTCCTACAGAAGATAGGACTGGAGTGGACTCTTGAAGGAAACCAAGGATGTTAAGACTCAGAGGTAAGGAAAGAGGGCATTCCAGATTCGAGGGTCAGTCAGTGCAAAGACACTGAGATGAGAGATGGAGTGTTTTCTTCAAGGAACAGCAAGTCAGCCAGTGTCAGAGAATCCTAGGGTAGAAGGAAATAAAGTATAAGAGAAATGCGAAGATAGACAAGGGCCAGGTTACCAAGATCTTTAAATGAGAAATAGATGATTGCATATTTGATCTGGGATATAATAGAGAGCCATTGCAGTTTATTGATTAGGAGAGCGGCATGGTCAGAACTGTGCTTTAGAAAAATCACTTTGGTAAAGGATAGATTAGATTTAGGAGAGAATTCATACAAGGAGATGAATTAAAGGGATATTTCAATAATCCAGGAGAGAAGCTTGCACAGGGTAGTGGCTATGTGAATTTAGAGAAGAGACATGATATGGGAAAAGAAATGACAAGATTTGACAGCTGATTGGCTATCTGTTGTGATCAAGACAAAGGAGTTGAAGATGACACTGAAGTTATGAGTCTGGATGAGGGTACCGATGATAGTCCCCTTGACAGTAATGGGGAAGTTCAGAAGAGAGGAAAGTTTTGAGGGGAAAAGGTAGGAACTCTGTTTCAGACTAGTTCAATTTGAGATGAATATGGGACATCCAATTTGGGATGTCCAGAAGGCAGCTGGTGATGTAAAACTGAAGCTCTAATGTTGACGATGTAAATTTAAGCTGATGATGTAAAACTAACACTGGATACAAAGATCCAGGAATCATTTGCTTAGAGGTGAGAATTGTATCACCTAGGAGCTGATGAGATCCCCAAGTGAAACAGTATAGAAGGCAAAGAGAATAGGGCCATGGATTAAGCCTTAGGGGATAGCCACAATTACTATTTATGGCATGCATTAAGAACCAGCAAAAAAGCCTGAGAAGGAGCAGTCACGCAAACAGGAGAGGCAGGACAAAACATTGGCATGAAAACCAAAAAAAGATGGAATACACAGGAGAATGTGATCAAGAGTCAAATTCTGTAGAACAGTCAAGAAGCCTTAGGACTGAAAGAAGGCTATTAAGAGATCAAGAGATCATCAGTAACTTTGCTTTCAACAGTTTCAGTTGAGTGATGAGATCAGAAGCCAGGTTGTCAAAGGGTTTAGAAGAGAGAAGACAGAGGAGGCCCAGAGTGTATCTGGATTTCTTAAGGATATTAGCCTAAAAGCGTAGGAGAGAGAAGACAACAGCTGGTGGGAATGGTCAGAATAAGTGAGAGTTTTTTCAGGATAAGGCTGTAACGATTGGAATGACGCCACCTGCTGGAGACTTACTGTAGAAAAGCTCCACCATGAGGTGAAGGTCTCTGAGGGCATGCGTCTTTTCTTTGGCGTCAGGAAGTGACGTTTGCTTGTGGGAGGAAGAAGGGGGAGCCTGGCGCTCTGACTCGCGCTCTTTCGTGTGGACTCTGGCGGAGAGCGGAGCTAGGAATGCTCTCTCCCTTTAATAGATAGATAAAGCTAGGCATTTCTCTTTCTCTTCACCAAATTCTTATTCTCCTTAATAAATGCTTAAAAGTCTAACTCTTGCTAAAGCTTATAATTTATTGGCGACTATTCATTAGATTTTAGACAGACTAACTAGAATTTTAGCCTTTACAAGGCAAGACATGGACATGCTTGTTGGTAACAGGGAAAGAAACATAGAGAGAGAACAAATTAGTGAAAGCAGGATGCTGGAATCTAGTTTCTCAGTAACTGAATGTGGGGATCACAAAAGATTTGACAGCAGTAAAAGGTTATGTATACTTATTTTATATACCTATATACCTGGAGTCACATAAATATTTCTCAGACCAAAAGGGGCCACAAGTAGAAAAAGTTTAAGAATCCTGTGCTAGAGAATAAAGAAGGGGATGAGATCAAGGGTGCATATAGAGGGGTTGGCCTTGGCAAGGAGAAGGGTAATATCTTTGTTCAAGACCTAAGTGAAGGAGGAGATAGTGGAGGAAGATGTCTTAATGATGTAAGATGGGAAGGAATCTTTTGAGCATGGTCTCATTTTGGGGGACTCAATATTTGGAAATCTGGGATATCAACCACCCTCCCCATGACACTCATTGTCCAAGTGAAGGTCAAGGTCAAGATTTGCTCATTATACTTCTAATCCTGGTTATTCCTTGGTCCAATAACTCCTCTGCATCCAGAAAGCTTATTCTAAAAACTCCTTGGCCTGATCCAAAGTCTCTACCTCCCTGTATTCTTTTCCTATCCTCTCTCTTGTGGGTTGTTGTGGTGCCCCAGAGTGCCACACAACTCCCTCTTTGGCTGTGTGGTTCTCTGTAGGGCCACTTCATTCCTCCTTTCCTGGGAGAAGAGAGGTTATGTGATTCCCTGGGAAGCCAAGTGGATGCACAGGCCTTCCTCTAGGGAATCAAGTCCATGTTTCTATGTTTTGGGGTTTGTTTGGTTTTTTTGTGGGGCAATTGGGGTTAAGTGACTTGCCTAGGGTCACACAGCTAGTAAGTGTCAAGTGTCTGAGGCTGGATTTTAACTCAGGTCCTCCTGACTCCAGGGCCAGTGCTCTATCCACTGCACCATCTAGCTGCCCCCCATGTTTCTATGTTTTAACCCCTATCTTCTCTGTTTATTCAAGTGCCTATATTTCCAGCCCTATAGCCTCTGAAGTCTACAAATAGCTCTCCTCAAAAATCCAAGACCACAGGTGTAACTCAGACGTAAATACTTACTAGCTATGAACTTCATCATTAGTAATGGAGTCCTGTGGTATTAACAGCCGCACAAATAAACAAGGCAAAATTCACATCAAAGGCAACTTCATACCTTATCAAAGGATTTACTTGTTGTCAGAGAGGTATCATAAATGCCAGACAATGGGGCTCATCAGCTGAATAATAAAAACCCAGGATAATGCCTAGACACAATGCAAAAACTGTACCTAGATGGGTAAGATTTGGAAATTCATTATTACAAATCTTATTATAAACCTACTTCTCTATAAGGTTACTTCTGTATAAGGTTAATCTCATTCATTCTATGCAGGTATTCATTAGAGTCCATTTCAGTGGCCTTCCCTTTCTGACCTTATCCTCAGATGCTAGGAATGCACCCAATTTAGCCCCTTTTGTTCTGGCTGAATTTTACTAGCAGAAATTCTTCAATTCCCAAGCATAGCACTGAAGATTGATTTCCTTGTGCTTCACTAAAATTTTTGGTCCTTGCATTGGTTGGATGCCATCAGCTTTGAGTGACAATGACAATATAAGAAGAAAAGCCAGTCTCTACATTGTAGCTTAACTTTTATAATCTCTAATTTAAGAGTCAACAAATCCATCTGTGCTATACAGTTCTATGTTAGCTCAAATACTGGATCAGGCTGCATCAGCTTATTAAAGGTTCTTGTTTCTAGATTCCAAAATGTCACAATAATACAAAAGCCCAACAATCTATTCATGTAACAAAGGTCTATTGAGTGTCTGTTGCATGTGAGGGCATGGCAGTAGGAGCCACATAGGATCTAAAGAAAATGAGGTATTGTCATTGCCATTAAGAAACTTACCTTGTAGAGCAGATAGAATACCTGCATAAAATATAAATTCCAACCCAAGGCAAACTGAATGTCAAAGGAGTGATATAGATGGAAAGTGACATAATGTTGAATGTGCTTTTCATTGCCCCAATGAAAAAGGGGCAGGAATGATTTTTGCCTGAACATGTACAAAGGAATAGACACAAGTATTCCAGTTTACTTTCTTTGCCAAACATATTTCTGGGAAACACCCTTTATTTTTATTCAACAAATCCTACTAGCTTTGGCACCTGATAGCTTGATAAGCCAGACAAGATGAGCTCAGTGGGTTCTTCCATCCCACTACCTAAGAGAGTAAGCATTTATGTTCAAAAGAGGTGGGGGAGGGGATAGAGTGCCGGCCCTGGAGCCAGGAGGACCTGAGTTCAAATCTGGCCTCAGACACTTGATACTTACTAGCTGTGTGACCCTGGGCAAGTCACTTAACCCTCATTGCCCCACAAAACAAACAAACAAACAAAAGAGGTGGGGGTGGGGAGTACACTTGAAAGTCCCATGTTCACACAGCAGAAAAAAATTGTATAGTTGAAAGAGCACTGGATTTGGAGTCTCAGGACAGAGGTTTAAATCCCCTACATCACTTCTAAGCTCCAACAAGTCATTTCACTTTTCAGAGCTTCAGTTTTTTCATCTATAAAATGGAGACTATTGTCACACTGGATTTTGTCTCAAAGGATTTTGGTGAGGAAATGACTTAGCAAATTTACATGAACTATAGCAATATGAGTTGTTGTTGTTATTATTATTATTATTATTATGCCTATAGTCTCATTATAGCCCCAGGGGATTACAAGTGTCCTACAGGAAGAGAGACAAGTATTCTTCCTATTTTAAAATATGCAAAATAAAAGCACAATTGGATTGAGTCCACCTTAAAAAGTCAAATGCCTTCTTGTGCTGCTGGGCAAAGTCAGTTTTGTTCCTATATGGCCAAAGTACACTGTCTTCTATTTCACGTTATTTGAACAGTTCCCACTTCCTGACTCCTTCTCTGGGGTTATGACATTGTTTTTTCCAGAAATCAAGCTAGGTGTGGCAGCAATAGCACTGGATTTGGAGGAGGAGCACCTAGTTTCATTTCTGATTCTGCTTTTTACTCTTCCTGTGACCTTGGGCAAATTCCTTAACTCCTTTGTGCCTCAGTGTCCTCAACTGACTAAAACAAGGTGAGGAAAAATGGAGCAGATTGGTTGCACTCTGATCTCAAAAGTCTGTCTCAGGTTTAGCCCTATGATTTTATTTATTTGTTTGTTTGTTTTTGTACAAGTCTGTGTATCCAGAGTGGAAACTCTCTCCAAAAATGCTGATAGGCATTTATGATCATAGAGTTGCCTAGAGCACTGAGAGGTTAAGAGACTTGCCCAGGGTCACACAGCTTATACACATCAGAGGCAGGACTTGAACCCAGGTCCAGATGACTCCAAGCTCTGCCCTCTGTCCACTATCCAAGGCTGCCATGTTTAGGGCAGTAGAAAGAACTGTGAATTTGGAGTAGCCAGAGTCGTAATCCTGCCTCTGACATTTAACTATCTGTGTGAACTCAGGAAATCACTTAACCTCTCTGGGGTTCAATTTCCTGGTCTGTAAAATGAGAGAGTTGTACCAAATGACCTCTAAGGTACCTTCCAGATCTAGAGTTATGATCCTGTAATCCCTACTTCTCTACTCCTCACCTATTAAAATGCAAATCTTTCAGTAGGTATTACCTTAGTTGGGTCATAATTAGCCATCAGCACCTTCTGCAAGATTAGCTTTCTCCTTGACAGATAGTAGAAAATAAAGTACTTCAGGAACAGGATACAGGTAAATTCTGATAAAGGGAGGGAAAGGAAGATGCGGATGATAAGGAAAGCAGACAGCAGCAGAAGTATGGGAGAACCTAAAGCAGGGAGCCCCAGGAGAAGAGAAACCAAAAAAAAGAGTCCTCAGAAGAATGGAAGGAGGTGTGGAAATCAAATCCCATCTATTCCACAATTTTGCCAAAGCTAGGGACTCTTGCTAGGTCAGATCCTTTTGATGTGTCAATATTGCCTCCTTGTGGCCAATGTAACATGGTTCCAGTCCTGTGCTCATTCTCATCTACATTGTTCTTCCTGGGGCCCCTGGCCATCCTCCTGACATCTGTCTGCCAATCCCCATCACCATCAGGTCTGGGAACAAGAGATAGTAAGTGATTGAAGGGAAGCTGTTCACTCATTGACTTCATCTGAATTAAACAACTCACTAGAATTAAATGGTGGGCAGCTAGGTGGCACAATGGATAGAGTGCTGACCCTGGAGTCGGAAAGATTGAGTTCAAATTTGCCCTCACATACTTAACTAGCAAGTGTAACTTACCAAGTGTAACTTAGCAAGTCACTTAACCCTGTTTGCCTCAGTTTCCTTATCTGTAAAATGGAGAAGAAAATGGGAAACCACTCCAGTATCTTTGCCAAGAAAATCCCAAGTGGGGTCACAAATTCTCTGACACGACTAATCAACTAAACAACAAAAAATTAGATGGAAGTGACATGGTTTTGTGAAAAATCAATTGAGAATTTATTAAATGCCTATTTCCAGGTCCTGTGCAGGGTACTAAGGATATACACAAAATGAAGCAATCGCTCCTCTATAGGAGTGTACTTTAGCTTGAGAGTTAAAAGTCCTGGGTTCTGGGGGCAGCTAGATGGCTCAGTGGATAGAGCACCAGCCCTGGATTCAGGAGTACCTGAGTTCAAAATCTGACCTCAGACACTTAACACTTCCTAGCTGTGTGACCCTCGGCAAGTCATTTAA
Source organism: Dromiciops gliroides (assembly GCF_019393635.1). Taxonomy (NCBI): domain Eukaryota; kingdom Metazoa; phylum Chordata; class Mammalia; order Microbiotheria; family Microbiotheriidae; genus Dromiciops; species Dromiciops gliroides. The sequence continues at coordinate 529,298,272 of NC_057861.1, read as the reverse complement.
CCCTAATTGCCTCACCAAAAAAAAAAAAAAAAAAACAGTCCTGGGTTCTGGTTCTGCCCCTTCTACTGACTTGTTATATTGCACTCTCTAGGTCCCAAGTTCCCCCTTTGTAAAATTAAAGGGTCAGACCAGATGATCTCTGGGGGTCTTCAGCTCTGACATGCTACATTCAGAACAAATATCTTCTGGTCCCTCTCAGATCTAATACTTTAATTTTAATATCTTAAGGTCCCTCCAGCTCTAACATGCTATGACTTGTATCAGAGCTCTGCATTCCCATCGCCATCAAGACTAAAAAGCTTTACTTCCTGTGTGACTTTGGGCAAGTCATGAACTCCCTGAGGCTGTTTTCTCATTTGTAAAATAAGGGGACTGGATTCAGTGACTTCTGAGGATACATCTCAGCTCCTGTATTGTATGTTTTTATGTCCTGAGGTCCCTTCATTTCTTACATGCTATGATTTGTATATTGTCATTGTTGGCCATATAGCGAACCAAAATCATTATTACCTTTGCTTCTTAGCTGTTTTCAGTTCCCATGCCATCTGTATTGTTGTCATCATCATCATTGTCATTCTGAGAGGTGCAGAACAAATCTTTCCCACTTTATTTAAAAGTCTTTGTTAAATGAGAAAAATATATTTGACAGAACCTCTTTCAGCTTTGCAGATGGGAAAAGGTACAAAAGTTGGAATGGACCATGATTAGACATTTTTAGAAAATCTCCTAACAAAGGGAAAGGGAAGGACTAAAATGTCTCTCTCATCTTCTTTGACAAAATATGAGCCGTAGTCATCTTAAAGTTTCCACCAGGTACTCAGCATGAAAGAGTTGTGTCCCCTTCACATCACTTTTGCCCAGTGTAGCTCATGGTAGCCACCTCTCATTACCATCTTCCAGAAAAGTGGGTTGCTAAGTCATAAAGTGAGAGAGCTGGAAGGAAACCCCCAATATCTAGAACAACAGTACCTGGTCCATAAACACCATGGATGAGAACCATTTATTTGGACTCCTGAAGCTCCCATGGGTAAGATCTCATGATTAATCCTACCTGCAGTTGAGTGAGGTGCCTCACACAAGCCTGTCTGGAAGATAAGACATAGTTAAGTCCCTAGGCAGGTCAGGAGGACGGTACTGGTATTTTTCCATCTAAACCACTCAGCCACAGAAAAAAAGTGAATCATTGTCTATGAGAGGTATATTCTACTAAGGAGCAGCTAAGTAGCACATGGATAGAGCCCTGCACTTTGAGTCAGGAATTCCTGAGTTCAAATCCAGGCTCAGACACTTACTAGCAGTGTGACCCTGGGCAAATTTGTCTCAGTTTCTTCATCTGTAAAATGATCTGGAGAAGGAAATGGCAAACCACTCCAATATTTCTGCCAAGAAAACCCCAAATGGGGTCACAAAAAGCTGGACATGACTGAAATAACTGAACAACAACATATTCTACTAACGGTCCTCTTTTCATTCCAATTGCTCAGAGTCTGGCATATCCCAAAAGACGAATGCTCTGTTACTATGGACCAAGTTTTCTTCTGTAGTCTCTGAGGGAGCTGAATGGAGTAAATTTAAAATTGAATGGAGTAATTTATACTTTACATATCCTTGAATTAAAGGCAAGGTTAAAACAAAATAAAGGAGACCCATGAGAATCATCAGAATAGAGATTTAGGACTAGAAAGGACTTTAAAGATGATCTAGTCAAACCACTTTATTTTAAAGCACTATAGAAAAGCTAGGGAGGGGGCAGCTAGGTGGTGCAGTGGATAAAGCACCGGCCCTGCATTCAGGAGTACCCGAGTTCAAAGCGTCAGACACTTGACCCTGGGCAAGTCACTTAACCCCCATTGCCCACTAAAAACAAAAAACAAACAAAAAAGAAAAGAAAGAAAAGAAAAGCTAGCTATTTTTTAAGCTAACTATTATTATTACAGAGAAGGAAACTGAGGCCCGGAGAAGTTACTAAGTAGCAGATGTGGAATTTGGATCTAGGATCTCTATGGATCTCTAACTCCATATTCGGTTATCTTTTCATTGCACCATTCTGGGCCCCAAGTAGAGTTTTGGGGTATAAAAACAGAAAAAGGAAAGTTAACCATAAACTCTTTAAAACAAAATCTGTTACATTCTGTATTTTTTTTTCTATAACCTATTTGAGTGTTGGGTTAGGTTGAGGCTGTTAGAACTCAGAGAGACAGAGAGAGATGGAGAAGGAGAGAGGGAAAGGTATAGATATCGATATAGAGATACAGATATCAGTGAGATTGATTGTTGTTGTTGTTTATCCTTTGTTCTCAAAGAGGACCATGACAGATGAAATGACTTACAATGGATTGGATTTAAGTGAGGAAGGAGCTTTTCAGTCACCAATCTCACTCTTTCCTCCAGAGCCATCTGGGTCCAGTGGCAAGATGTGTTATCAGGATGACTGGAGATGGCTGTGGATGTTTAAGGCAATTGGGTTTAAGTAACTTACCCAGGGTCACACAGCTAGTAAGTGTCTGAGGTGAGATTTGAACTCAGGTCCTCCCAACTTCAGGGTCAGTGCTGTATACACTGCACCACCTAGCTACCCAATGAGATTGGTATAGATGATATAGAGGTAGAGGGGGGAAGACAGACAGAGACAATAAGAGAGAGAAAGACAAAAAGAAAGAAAAAGAGAATGAAAGAGACAAACTCTTTTAGGGGGAAGGGAGAGGGAAGAGAGGTGCATGAATATAGATATAGACAGATACATAGATATAGATGATAAAGATATAGAGATATAGGGAAGGGGGAAGAGAAGAAGAGGAAGAAGAAGAAAAAGGAGGAGGAGGTGAAGAGAGGGACGGAAGAAACGCAGGAAAGAGAGAACAAGGGAAGGAAAGAGAGAAGAGAGAAAAAAGAAGAGAAGTGGAAAGGGAGAAGGAGAAGGAGAGGAAGGGGGAAGAGGGAGAGGTATAGATATAAACAGATAGCAGATAGCTAGGTGGCCCAGTGGATAGAGTGATGGTCAGAAAGACAATCTCAGACACTAGCTGTGTGACTCTGGGCGAATCACTTAACCTCTATTTGCCTTAGTCCACTGAAGAAGGAAATGGCAAACCTCTTTAGCATCTTTGCCAAGAAAACCCCATAATGGGGTCACAAAGAGTTAGTCATAATTGAACAGCAACAATATAGACATATATAAATGTTATGGGAGTGGGGGGGAAGAGAGAGCTAGTGTGTGTGTTATTTCTTCTCTGGGCTGTGAGTGACAATCCACTGTGCCACCTAGCTACCCGGACTAATGCATTCTTGTAAGGGATGGCTGTTTCACTGCTGGTAGATTGTGATTTAGATCAGGCTAAAATAGCACCATTATGGTTGCTAGAGAATTGGAAAGCTGTTGAGCCCTAAAAAATTGAAACCCCAAGAACTGTACAATTTAGAGGTATCAATAGATATTGTAATGACATTTAAACAAATTTACAACGTGTAGACAGCTTGGGGAAATGTCAGGTATTATCTAGAGTGCTCAAGAAGGATGATGAAACAATGACTGTACTCCACCAATTTCCTGAGCCAGTGATTCATTTCAGCATTCCCAAAGGGGTAAAGGTTAAAGAAGATTTTAGGAATTAGGTGCTCCCACTCCCCCATCCCCACTAAGGATGAGGAGATGGCAATTCAGGATACAAAAATATTGGACTGAAGATGATGAAAGATGCCAACAAGGAGGGATAACAATACCTATGCTGGTAGCACTGACTGGAGAAAGGGAATAGACAGTTGGTCTGCAAGTTCAAATACAAGAGACCTCCCTTTAAGAAGTTAAGTTTTTTCTAGGGCAAGAGTTCTTAACATTTTTGATCATGTACCCCATTAGCAATAATGTAAAGCCTATGGACCCTTTCTCAGAATAATGTTCTTAAGTGTATAATATAAAATACATAAGATTACAAAAGAAATCAGTAATATGAAAATTGAAAAAATTGTGATATATTCCATGCAGAGACCCCAAGTTTAAAATATATCTCCCAGGGGATTATCTTCTGTCCTCTGGGGACAACCTCTTTCAGTCCTAGCTAGGACATGCCACTGAAATAAGAAGTATCATGATGTAGGGGTTAGGTACATGATTATTTGCATATTTTCTCACCCATTGGGGGCAGCTAGGTGGCACCATAGCACACAGAGCACTGAGCCTTAAGTCAAGAAGATGAGTCTTCTTCCTGAATTCAAATCTGGTCTCAGTTACTAAGCAGTGTAACCCTGGGCAAGTCACTTAACCCTGTTTGCCTCAGTTTCCTCATCTGTAAAATGAACTGGAGAAGAAAATGACAAACCACTGCAGTATCTTTGCCAAGAAAATAGGGTCACAAGGAGTCAGACATGAATAAACAACAAAACTCACCCTTAGAATGTGAGCTCGAGTGCCGGAATCATGTTTTCCCTTTTAGTGCATCTTCAGCGCTTCCTAGCACACAGAAAACACTTAATAAATACTTGTTGGCTAAGTGACTAAAGCAATGACTTGATCCTATAGCATAGCATGGGTAGAGGACTGAAGTTTAAAAAAAAAAAAGGCCAATTAAAAGCCTCAGGGGGACCTGCTTTTGACCTTGATACATACCCCGACTCCTAAGTATAAACAACATGGTAAGCATGAGTTAAATTTACAGTTAATCTAGCCTCCTGCCACCAGTAAATGGTCTGTGTATCTTCCTTCCAGATAACCCTTGAACTCATTAATTCCCATATAGCTGATCTAAGGGCAAAGACGCCACTGATCACAAGGTCTAACCCCTTCATCTGACACAGAAGGAAACAATGGTAGAGGGACTGATGTCACGAAGTGTAACAACTTCCTAGCAAAACCAGGACTCAAATCTTAAGAGGCAGCATGGTACTGTGGAAAGAACATTAGATCTGGAATCAGAGGAAATGGCTTCAAACCCTAGCTCTGCCATTTTCCACTTGGGTGACCTTAGGCAAATCCTTCTAGCTCTCTAGGCCTCCTCGGGTTCCTCATCTTTAAGATCAGAGGATTCAGTTTGAAGATAAAACCAGCCAATGAGCTGGGCACAATCAATCCACACAAGCATTTACCATGTGCTAGGCAGTGGGGTACAGAGTACAAAGAATGAAGCCATCTCTACTCAAAAGAAATTTACATTTTAATGGTGGAGATGACAAAGACATATCAGATATATTTCAGCATAAACATAAGATGAATAAATGCCAATATATTCAAGGTGAGTTTGTGCATAAAAGCACAAACTTAAGAAACTGAGGCAGGGAAGAATTTTGTATCCTTACTTTTCCTGTTCAACTAGCCAATAGAACAACTACTCTGTTCCTAAGCACATGCTGACAGCTAGAATTAACTCTGGAACCTTAGGGACCACTTCTGAGATTTAACTTCTGAGAGATCTGGTGGCAATGGCCAACTTTGTTATTTCAGCAAAGTCTGAATTTATTCACCTTCTGGAATAAGGTCCTTCTGGGTAAGGTCCAGGTTCTTTCTTTTTGCTGAGACTTTAGTCTGAAATGCTAACTAAATATGACCCATGAGGACTTGGGTCAATCCAAAAGACTGGGCCTCCACCTTCCCTCTGTAATCTAATCTTTTTTTTCAGTTTCATTCTTTTCTAATTTTTCCTTCCGCATCCTTTCTTTTCTCTTCATGCTGCATTCCTCACACTTTTTTTCAAGCCAGGTTCCTGAGGTTTTTTCCCCTTTTTCCCTGTTTGGTTCCTGCTCTCTGAAGCAGGTGACATTTGACTCCAGCACTTCCTTTTTTCCTTGTCTCACAGCTCTGCTCTTGTCTCCCTTCATAGCTCCCTCCTTGAGGTTCTCAGGTTGCTCTGCTACTGACCTTTACCCTTATGGTTAAGACCTTTTCCCTCTCCTTCCCCCTATCAGAACTTAATATGGCACACAGAGACCCTAAACTCTTTGAAGGGAGAAACTGAGAGTGTAACAATAAGATTTAATGAAGGAAGAATAATAAGGATTCCATGGGTCTAATCTTATTAGAAAAAAAATAATAACTCACCTTCTGGAGATCATAGACCTCCAAATGAACTAGGATATATTTATTGTTGTTGTTCAGTCATGTCTGACTCTTCATGACCCCATTTGGGGTTTTCTTGGCAGAGATACTGGAGCAGTTTGCCATTTCCTTCTTCAGCTCATTTTACAGATGAGAAAACTGAGGCAAATAGGGTGAAGTGACTTGCCCATGGTCACATAGCTAGTAAGGGTCTGAATCTGGATTTGAACTCACCAAGATAAGTCTTCCTGACTCCAAGCCCAGAGCTCTATCCACTGCACCACCTAGCTGTCCCAGATATATTTATGCAGAATCAGACATACTATATCCTATATATAAGATCATAGGTCTAGAGCTGAAAAGGACCTTGGAGACCACCTCATACAACCTCCTGATTTTACAGATGAAGAAACTGAGACCCAGAAAGGTTGTGACTTACCTAAGGCCACATTAAACAAGATCTGAACACATTCATTTACTCTGAGTTCTCGGGGCTCAGTACCAATCAGTGGCAGATTAGTATAAATAGAATAATTATTGGACTTGAGGTCAGAAAACCCAACTCCAAATTCTGGTTCTGCCATTTACTAGTTATGGAAACTTAATCTTTCAATACCGAATAAGATGATAGGATTTAGAAAGGAAAGGAACTTTCACGATCTTCAGGATGATAGATTGAGAGCCAAAAGAGACCTCAGGGATCACTTAGTCCAATTCACTCATTTTACAGATGAGAAAATGGAGGAGGAGAGATGAATCCATTTAGCCAAGGTTACATAGGCAGCAAGTCGGGGGGACAGGTTTCAAACTCATGCCTGACCTTTAAGGTTTTTTTCAGACTCATGCCTCAAGTCCAGCACTTTTCTAATTGTCCACACCGCCCCCAGCCCTGCCACCAAAAAAAAATAATAATAATAATTCAAATTACTGCCTCTTTACTTTCTCTTATGGTATTTCCTATGTATGTCCCTAGAATGTCCCCAGCTACTTATATCAATTCTATCTGTCCTAATCTCATCCCCATTAGCACATGGGCAGCTAAGTGGTACAGTTCATAGAGTGCCAGGCCTGGAGTCAGGAAGACATGAGTTTAAATCTGACCTCAAACATTTACTCGCTGTGTGATCCTGGGCAAGTCACTTCACCCTGTTTACCTCAGTTTCTTCATCTGTAAAATGAGCTGGAGAAGGAAATGGCAAGCCAGTATCTTTCCAAAGAAAACCTCAAATGGGGTCACAGAGTCTGAAACGACAAAACAACAACAATCAGCACCAGCCCATAGTGAATTCTCTTTATTTTGCCTATTTGAACACTTTTCTGCACTATTTGCCACATAGTACAGATATTCTTAGTTATCTTTTTATGCTTGTGTCTTATGTCTGTGTGGTACCTGGCACTTAGCACAGTGTCTGGCACAGAGAAAGTGTTTAATAACTGCTTGTTGACTTGACTCATGTTCTATCTTCCCAAATAGACCATAATCCCCTAGGGGTCAAGGATTTTGTCTTATTCCTTTCTTCATCATCCTACTGTCTAGCACAGAGCCTTGAGGTGGTACTCAAGAAATGTTTCCCCAGTGCTGTCCCTGATGACTCAATCCTATACCATGTCTGTGACAGTCCAAGAAGTAGTGTGTTATAGAACTGGACCTGGAGTCAACACGACCTGGGTTTGAATAATAGCAAAATTATTTACTAGCTATGTGACTCAGCTATGTAACCTTTCTGAAACTCAGTTTCCTCATCTGTAAAATGGGGGTGATCATGCACCTGCTCTCATTACTGATACAAGGTCCAAACAAGACGATGTACACAAAAGTGTTTTGAAAACTTTCAAGCACTGTAGGTATATGATCCCTTATTATTCTAACTGCAAGACAGCTCTAGGAAATGCTTTTGTTGCCTGGCAAGAAACATGAGAAGCAACAGATCAGTCACATTATACTCTGCCAGCATTGCTCCTTGGCCTGGGCCCCGTTTGAATGAAAAATAAGTGGTGTTAGCAGCCAGAGACTATGGAGACCAGCTGCCAAGCCTGTAGCATATAACCTTGCTTATTATCAACAAATACAAATTCTCTGCCCAGCGAACTGAGCTCCCTGGGAGGCCATGGAAACTCAAGGAAACCCAGGAGGATCCACTGTGGGGAGACACATGAGCAAAAATTTCTCAGTATTTCACAGCCTCCCTGACATCCCTGAGCTACAGGTGAGGAAAGAATGATCCATTCATCCAGAAAAAAGCCATCTGGGTCATGGGCACCACTGGGCGACATTTTATACGGGAAAGGTTTATTTTCTCCCGACTTCGTAAAGACAGCACAAAGGATTTCAGATGTTTGTGGCGGCGGCTGCTGCTGCTGCTGTTATTTGTTGAGGAGAAGCCCACCAAATTGAAGTATAATGAACTACTATGTGGCCCAGCCTATCAAAAGCACAACATGGGTGTGAAATTGTAATACAAATTCTACAAATGCCTTATCCCATTTCATCCTCACAATGGTCCACAGAGATAGGCTGTGGATGTGGATACTGTCTGTTTTGTGGATGAGGACACTGAACCTCAGAGTTTAAGTGGTTTGCCCACCAACATTAATTTCGGTACCCCCCCACAGCAAAAAAGAGTAAGAAGTTTTGTCTTTGTATATACAGTGCTTAGCATTATCCCTTGCATACAGAAGATGCTTAATAAATGACAAATAATTGACTGGGTGAATTGGTGGGGAGAATATGTTAAATAACATATTTTTAACTTAAGGAGGTGACCCAAGGGCTTTCAGCACCAATGAGCTTTCAGGAATAGTAGCCCAAGAGAACACAGGAGCCAGAATACAATGTACATGGCCTAGAATTAGAGGCCTTCTATACATTCCAGTTCACCAAGCTATGGCATCACGGTCTAGGGAGGCACCTGAGAACAGAGAAGACATATAAGGATCATAAAATTTTAGAGCTGGAAGGGACCATAGAAATAATCTAGTCAGTGTGCAGCTAGGTGGCGCAGTGGATAAAGCACCGGCCCTGGAGTCAGGAGGACCTAAGTTCAAATTCGGCCTCAGACACTTGACACTTACTAGCTGTGTGACCCTGGGCAAGTCACTTAACCCTCATTGTCCTGCAAAAAATAATAATAATAATAATAATAATAATCTAGTCTCTAAGTCTTTGAATGAGACAGAGAACAGACAAGAAGTGAAAAATCTGTATTAAATGCATATGCTAATAGCTAATATCCAAGACTTATAGGGAATCAACACTATTGTATGAGACCAAGAGGCATTCATTTCCCCAGTTGGTCAAAGGATATGAATAGTTATCAAAAAATTTCAAACTATCAATAAACATATAAAAAGGTCTAAATCACAAAATAACCAACATGCAAATTAAAATAACTCTGAATTTTCACTTTGCATCCAGAAAGCTGGCAAAGATGACATGAAGTCCAAATAATTAATGTTGGAGGGGTGATGGGAAGAAAAGCACAGTAATATACTGCTTTTTTTTTTCATTTCCTTTATTAGCATTTTTTAAAACATCAAAAAACATGAACAGTGTCATATAAGTAAGAAAACAAAAGAATTATTTATGTAATCATGAATCTCTATTACATAGTTTAATTAAGTATATGATAAATTTGCTTTTGCTTTCTTTATCATATGCTTTACTAATGCTTTAGTATCTGCTACCACAAAAATTGCTGCTCTAGGGGGCAGCTAGATTGTGCAGTGGATAAAGCACGGGCCCTAGAGTCAGGAGGACCAGAGTTCAAATCCAACCTCAGACACATGACACTTAATAGCTGTGTGACCCTGGGCAAGTTACTTAAACCCCATTGCCCCGCAAAAAAAAAAACAAAAAAACACCTATGGAATAATATACTTTTTTTAAATTGCAAAAGAAAACCTATGGAATAATACACTTTAAAAAAATTTGCTGCTCTGATTATTTCGGTATGTATGGGTACTTATGACTAATACTAGTTGTACTTTATACTTAGCATATAATTTAGCACATACATGTTATTTCCAATACTGCCTACTTGTCTATGTTCCCTTCTAAACTTCTTTCTGTTCTCTTCTGTGTATTACATTAATTTTTTCATCAGATAAATTTTTTATCTTTTCTTTCTTTATAATACTATAATTACACCCCTCCAAAAAAAGGCCATTCCTTGCAACAAATAGGAATCAAAAAGAACGAATCTACACACTGACCATATCTAAAAATCTATGTCTTTCTATACCTCCAGTCCATCACCTCTTTGCCAAAAGGTAGGAAACTAATACCTGAAAAACCCGGAAAGACACATATGAACCAATATATAGTGAGGTGAGCAGAACTGGGAGGACATTGCTCATAGTGACAGCAGTATTGTTCGATGAGCAATTGTGAATGACTTAACTACTCTCAGCAAGACAATGATCCAAGACAATCCCAAAGGACTAATGAAGAAGCATACTATCCACCCCCATAGAAAGAACTGATAAAAAGAGTACTTGTGGATTGTACATATATAACCTATATCAGATTGGTTGATGTCTTGTGGAGGGGGGAGGAAAGGGAGGGAGGAAGAAAAATTGGGAGTTCTAAATCTTATGAAAATGAATGTTGAAAACTACCCTTACATGTAACTGGAAAAAATAAAATCAAAAGGTAGGAAGCTTGAAATCATTCATTGTCAGCCTTCTGGAACAGCGGCTGATTATTGCATTGAGCATAGTTCTTAAGTCATACACAACTGTTTTCCTTTCCCATGTTGTAACCATTTATACATTATTTTTCTGGTTTTGCTCACTTCACTCTGTATCCCTTCATACTAATTTTCCCAGGTTTCTCTATATCCATTCTCTTCATAGTTTCTTATGACACAGTAATATTCCATTGTTTTTATATTTCATCAGTTGTTCAGTAATTCCCCAATTGATGGGCATTCACTTTGTTTCTTTGATACAACAAAAAAGGGTTGCTAAAAATATTTTTAAATAGATTCTACTCCTCTGTCCTTAATCTCTTTGGGTTATATGCCTAGCAGTGATCTTGCTAAGGCATTTAGTGACATTGGGGTATGATTCCAAATTGCTTTCCAGAATGGTTAAATCAATTCAAAACTCCACCAACAGTATCCTATCTTTAATGTACCTGTTCTCTCTCAGATCCTCCAACATTTCTCATTTTCTTTTATTTTCCTGCAACCTTTGCCAATATGTGGAATCTCTGGGTTAATTTAATTTGCATTATTTGTGATTTAGAACATTTTTTCATGTGGTTGTTGATAGTTTGCCTTCCTTCTTTTGAGAACTGCCTCTTCATATTCTTTGACCATTTACCTATTCAAGAATATCATTTGTTCTTATATTTTTGAATCAGCTCCTATATATCTTGGATAAATATCAAAGAAATTTGCTTCAAAGTTTTTTCCCAGTTTACTATTTTCCTTTTAATACTCACTGCATTGATTATATTCGTACAAAAACTTTTAAATTTTATATAATCAAAACTGTCCATTGTGTTTTATGATACCCTTCTCTATCCATAATTAAGAAAGATATTTCTGTCCATTATTGATCCTCCAGTTTGTCTGTGACATGACCTTTTATATCCAAGTCTGTACAAGCTAGTATATTGATTATTAAACTATGAATTGGTCTAACCATTCTGGAAAACTATGTGGAGTTATGTGAAAAAAAAGTTATTAAATACTTCATACTCCTTGACTTAGAGACCTGTGTACATACCCCAAGGAATATTTTTTGTGGGACAATGAGGGTTAAGTGACTTGCCCAGGGTCATACAACTAGTAAGTGTTCCCCAAGGAAATTAAAGACAGAATGAGACAATGCATATATACCAAAATATTCAGAGCAATACTTTTTTGTGGTAGTAAATAATTAGAAACAAAGTTGGTCCCCCCTCAGTTGGGAAATAGTTGAAAAAGCAGTGTTATATGAATGTAATGTAATAGTATTTTGTTGTAAGAAACAACAAAAGTGAGGAAGTTGGAGAAACATGGGAAGACTCATTGCACCTGCAATTTTGATTCTTTGAAGATGATACTTCAAGATTTGCAGCCACAGAGCATTACTAACTATCAGTCAGTTAATCAGCAAGTATTTATTAAGTACCTACTATGTACCAGGCTAAAAGCTCAGGAGAAAAAAAGGAAAGGAGAGAGGGAGGGAAGAAAGGAGGGAGGAAGAGAGGGAAGGAAGAAGGGAAGGAGAAAAGAAGGGAGGAAGGAAGAAAGGGAAGGAAGAAGGGAGAGAGAAAAGAAGGGAAGAAGAAAGGAGGTAAGAAAAGGAGAAAATCCCTTTTCTCAAGGATCTCACAGTCTCACAGATAATATGCAAACAACCACATATAAACAAGATATACACAGTATAAATTGGGGATAGTCTCAAAGAGAGGGCAATAAGATTAAGGAAGACTTTGAAAGGCTTTTTTTAAAAGATGGGACTTTAGGGGGCAGCTAGGTGGCAGAGTGGATAGAGCACTGGCCCTGGAGTCAGGAGGACCTGAGTTCAAATCCGGCCTCAGACACTTAATACTAGCTGTGTGACCCTGGCCAAGTCACTTAACCCCAATCGCTTCACCCCCCCCCAAAAAATGGGACTATAGCTGAGACTTAAAGGTAGCCAAAGTAGTCAGGAGGCAGGGGTTAGGAGACACAGAGAGTTCCAGGCATTGGGATTCATCCAGGGGAAATGCTGGGAGTCAAGGAATGGAGTGCAATTTTCAAGGAACAACAAGGAGGCCAGTGTCACTGGATTGCAAAATATGTGGAAGAGAAAAGACTGGAAAGGTATGAATAGACCAGAATATGGGTTTTGATATTAGAGAATGGTTTGAGTATCAGATGTATCTAAAACTCCAAAAAGATTCCTTAGAAGATCCAAATTTAGAACTATGGGATTGTGGAGCTAGAAGAATTTTCGGTTAAGAAAATGACCAAGGTGATTTTGACAGATCTTTTCTTTTTAAAAGTTCTTTGTTTGCTGGGCAGAAGAGGAGGGGGGGGGGCAGCTAGGTGGCGCAGTGGATAAAGCACCGGCCCTGGATTCAGGAGTACCTGAGTTCAAATCCGACCTCAGACACTTGACACTTAGCAGCTGTGTGACCCTGGGCAAGTCACTTAACCCCCATTGCCCCGCCAAAAAAAAAAAAAAAAGAAGAGGAGAGAGGAATATATTCAGAAATGAAGGTGATATAAAAGCAAAAGCTATCATTTGATTTGAATTTTGAGAAAGAGAAGGAAAAAAGAGGCAGACCCACTGAATGTTCATCACGGGCAGAGGTTCTTAACCTTGGGTCCATGATTTATTTTATATTTTAATAAATGTATTTTCATATAATTGGTTTACTTTGTTATCTTTTGCATTTTATTTTATGCATTTAAAAATATTATAAGGTAGGTAGCACAGAGATAGAGTATTATACTTGGATTAGGGAAATTTGAGTTTAATGTCTTCAGACATTTACTAGCTGTGTGACTCTGGGCGAGTCATTCAACCTCTATCAGCCTCAACTTGCTCCTCTGTAAAAATGAGTTAATAGCACCTGTCTCCCAGGGTTGTTGTAAATAAAGATCAAATGAGACAAAACATAGAAAGTACTTGTACACTTTGAAGTCCTACATAAATGCCAGCTGGCTGTTATGCTGAAAAGAGGTCCACAGACTTCACCAGATTGCCAAAGAGGGCCATGAGACAAAAAAGATAAAGAACCCTTATCTGAAGCCTCATCAGATGTTTGCACCAAAAGGTTAGAAAATTAAAGCAAAGAGAGTTGAATTTCCTTGAAAGATAGTTTCATAGACCTACGGTAATTTGATAGAATATTCAACTTCACTCTAGGAATATTTCTGTCCAGATAACAGTTACTGGTCATTAAAATCAGAGAACCCTCTTCCCTATGAAGTTAGATAAATAGTGACCAATTCTTGCTCTCCATGAGAATCCCTACCCCTCTGTTATGCCCATATTACTTAGGACAGGTGATGATCATAGCTACATATTTTTGTCTTCTTTTTTTTTTTAAAAAAGAATAAGCATTTTTATGTTCTCCACATCCAGAAAAAAGAACTGTGGATTCTGAGTGAAGATTGAACCATACTGTTTCTACTTTTGTTTTTGTTTTTACTTTTTTGAGGCTTTTCCCTTTTGTTCTGATTCTTCTTTCACAACATGACAAATGCAGAAATATGTTTAATGTGATTGTACATGTATAACCTATATTAGATTGCTTTCTGTCTTGGGGAGGGAGGAGGGAAGGAAGGGAGGGAGGAAAAATTTAAAACTAAAAACCTTATAAAGACAAATGTTGAAAACTATCTTTACATGTAACTGGAAAATAATAAAACACTTTTATGATTAAAAAAAAGAATAAGCATTTTTATTTAAAATTTTGAATTCTGGGGGCGGCTAGGTGACATAGTGGATAAAGCACCAGTCCTGGATTCAGGAGTTCCTGAGTTCAAATCTGGCCTCAGACACTTGACACTTACTAGCTGTGTGACCTTGGGCAAGTCACTTAACCCCCACTGCCCTGCAAAAAAAAAGAAAAAATTTTGAATTCTGAAATCTATCCCTCCCTTCCCCCCTACCTGGGATGTTAAGCAATCAGATATAGCTTATACATGTGCAATTATGTAAAACATTACCATATTAGTCATTTTGTAGAAGAAAGCTTGAATAAAAGGAAAAAAAATGAAAGAATTTGAAAAATAGCATGCTTCAGTGTGTGCTCAATCAATATCAGTTCTTTCTTTGGAGGTGGATAGTACGTTTCATCATTAGTCTTTCGGGATTGTCTTGAATCATTGTATTACTCAGAATAGTTAAGTCATTCACAGTTCTTCAAATAATATTGCTGTCTTTGTGCACAATGTTCTGCTGGTTCTGCTCACTTCACTATACATCAGCTCATACAAGTCTTTCTAGACCTTTCTGAAATCATCCCGTTTGTCATTTCTTATAGCACAATAAATAATATTCCATCACCATCGTATACCACAGCTTGTTTAGCCATTCATCAATTGATGGACATTCCTTTGACTTCTGATTCTTAGCCACCACAAAAAGAGCTACTATAAATATTTTTGTACAAATAGGTATTTTTCTCTTTTTGGGGATGTCTTTGGGATATAAACCTAGCAGTGGTGTTGCTGGATCAAAGGGTATGCACGGTTTTATAGGCCATTGGGCATATGTTTGTCTTTTTGACGAGACTTCAACAGATGACAAACCATCATTGGGTAAGCTACTTCCTGCAAATGACCAATGTCATGAATTTAACAATGATTTTTATTATGTTCAATTTCAATAGGTAAACATTTCTGACCTTATTGAATTCTGGAGTTGCACCCTTTGGGGGATTGTAGTCTCAAGAGGAAAGATCATCTTGGAGTATTTGGCTTTCTCTGTGGGCTACAGAGACAAGGGCTGGGAAGGCAACTATTTTCAGAATGCAGCCTGGTCCCAAGATCTTCCTAGTGAGTGGTCTCTAGTGCCACCCATAAGAAACAGCAGAAGCCCATATGGTGAAAGAGATTCAGGACAGCTGGATCCATTAGGGCCTGGTTAACTTCCAAAGATAACATTCGTTCCAGTAACTCCAGACCAATGATCTATAATCTCCTGCATCTTGTATGATATTTGATCAAAGCAAATGAGCATCCACTGATGGTGAGGGAGAAGGTATCCTTTCCCCTTCTGAGGCTTTCAGAGCATCCAGAGTATAGAAAATTATCTTACTGTAAAATCTGATTCACTCACACAGACATCTGGAGAGGGACATAACTGAATTTTCAAATAAGGAACAACTTTAAAAGTGAGCAAGTCAATATTCTGTATTCCAAGGGAAGAATTCTTATTCCACAATTCTTTCCAGGCTGCACTCCACCCTTCCTCTACCAAGCATTCATTCATCCTGAAGCCTCACACCAGCCCTGGAAGTATGCTCTGTGGCCTCTCCCTCTGACTGGATGGCTCTTCCCAGTCCCTCCATTGAAGCAGAGGACCCAGGCCAACCATGCCTCATCCCTCTCCCCATCCCTCTGTCACCACCCTGCAAAATGTCCCTTTGTCATTCACACACACACACACACACACACACACACACACACCCTTTAAAGATTCCTGGTATGAGTTCTCTTCCCTCATCAGAATATAAATTCCCTAAGGGCAAGGACTATCTTCCTATCTACTTGTATTTGTATTCCCAGTGATTAGCATGTTATTGTTGTTGTTGTTGTTGTTGTTGTTGTTACTGTTGTTGCTGCTGCTGCTGTTGTTGTTTGTCCTTCCTGAGGTGACGCAGTGAATTGGGTTTGAGTGAGGCAGGGCTGTGCAACGTCACCAACCTCACTCTCTCCTCTGGAGCCATCTGAGTCCAGTGGCAAGATATAGATCAGGACAACTGGGAATGGATGCAGTGAGAGACCTTGGTCTTTTTAAGCTAAGGGCTTGGCAGATAATAAGTGCTTAATTGTTGTTGTCCTTCCACTAGATTATTGCCTTGTACTGGCTGAGGGGCTTGTGAGAAGGAAATGGCAAACCACTCCAGTACCTTTGCCAAGAAACCCCCACGGGCAGTACTAAAATGATAAAAGAGATAGCAAGGGGGAGATGAGCCCCTCAGGTCAGAAGGTGCCCTACTGGCACTGGGCTAAAGCCAAAAGGAAGTTCAGTTGCAGATGCATCTGGTGACAAAAGGAAAGTCTAAAATTATAAGGACCCCTGGAATGTTAAGGTCTAGGAGCTGGATGTGGTCAAACAGAAGACAGAAAGATTGAACATCAACATCTTGAGTGTCAGTGAACTTAAATGGACAGGAATGGATGAATTTAATTCAGATGATCATTACATATACTACTGGGTACAAGAATCCCTGATAAAAAATGGAATAGCCTTCATAATCAATAAAGGGGTAAGAAAAGCAGTACTGGGGTGTATCTCAAAAATGATCCATTGATATCTGTTTGAATCCAAGGTGAACTGCTCAACATCACCATAAGTCTATGTTCCAACCACTGATGCCAAAGATACCATAATCAATCAGTTCTATGAAGACTTACAACATCTTCTGGAAATCACACACACACACACACACACACACAAGATGTTACATTCATCATAGAGGATTGGAATGCTAAAGTAGGAAATCAAAAAATAATTGCAATAAGATGCAAGTTTGCTGTTATGGTATAAAATGAAGCAAGGCAGAAACTAATAGAGTTTTATCAAAATAACTCACTGGTCATAACAAACACTCTTTTTCAACAACCCAAAAGGCAACTCTACACATGGACATCACCAGATGATCAATATCAAAATCAGATTGATTATATACTTTGCAGTCAAAGGTGGAGAAACTCTATGCAGTTAAAACAAGACCTGGGGCTGACTGTGGCTCAGAGCATGAGCTTCCTATTACAAAATTCAAAAGAAAGTAGGGAAAACCATCAGACTATATAGATATGACCTAAATAACATCCCTTATGAATATGAAGTAGAAATGATAAATGGGGCAGCTAGGTGGTGCAGTGGATAGAGTACCGGCCCTGCATTCAGGAGGCCCTGAGTTCAAATCCGACCTCAGACACTTAACACTTACTAGCTGTGTGACCCTGAGCAAGTCACTTAATCCCAATTGCCTCACCAAAAAAAAATTTTTTTTCAAAAAAATAAGAAATGATAAATAGATTAAAGGGATTAGATCTGGTAGATAGACAGCCTGAAGAACTATGGACAGAGGTTTGCTATATTGTAAAGGAGGCAGCAACAACAAAAAAAAAAAATTCCAAAAAAAAAGAACAAGAAAGCAAAATAGCTGTCTGATGAAGCTTTTAAAATAGCTGAAGAAAGAAAGAAAGGGAAAGGAGAAAGGGAAAGATAGATCCAACTGAATGCAGAATTCTAGACAATAACAAGGAAAGGCAAGGTTTTACTAAATGAGCAATGCAAAGAAATAGAAGAAAACAATAAACTGGGAAAGACAAAAGATCTATTCAGGAGAATTAGAGCTATTAAGGGAAAGTTTCATGCAAAAAATGGGCATGATAAAAGACAAAAATGATAAGGGCTTAACAGAAGCAGAAGACATTAAGAAGAGGTGGCAAGAATACACAAAAGAAGTATACAAGAAAGATCTTAACATCACTCATAACCACGATATTATGGTTACTGATCCAGACATCCTAGAGAATGAAGTTAAGTGGGCCTTAGGAAGCATTGCTAACAATAAAGCTAGTGGAGATGATGGAATTCCAGCTGAACTATTTAAAATCCTAAAAGATGATGCAGTTAAAGTGCTGCACTCAATATGCCAGCAAATTTGGAAAAAACAAGAGTGGTCACTGGATTGGAAAAAATCAGTTTATGTCCCAATCCTAAAGAAGGGTAATGCCAAGGAACATTCAGATTATCAAACAGTTGCACTCATTTCACATGCCAGAAAGGTTATGCTTAAGATTCTGCAAGCTAGGTTTTAGTAATATGTAAAACAAGAATTACTAGAAGAGCAGGTTGGTTTTCAAAACAGCAGAGGAACTAGAGACCAAATTGCCAACATTCATTGGATTATGGAGAAAGCAAGGGAGTTCCAAAAATAAACATCTGCTTCATTGATTACACTAAAGCCTTTGACTGTAGATCACAACAAAATATGGCAAGTTCTCAAAGAGATGGGAATACCAAATGATCTTACTTGTTTCCTGAGGAACCTGTATGTGGGCCAAGAAGCAAGTCAGAACCAAACATGGAACAATTGTTTGGTTTAAGATTGGAAAAGGAATGTGACAAGGCTGCATATTGTCACTTTATTTATTTAACTTATGTGCATATTACATCACGTGAAATTCCAGGCTCAATGAATCAAAAGCCAGAATTCAGGTTTCCAGGAGAAATATCAACAGTCTTATCCAAGCAGATGATACTACTCTCATGGCAGAAAATGAAGAGGAATTAAGAAATCTCTTCTTGAGGGCTTTTCAATCACATTTGCAATATTTGTTCCCCTGGGTTGCTAGAAAAACAATATTTATCAGCTTTAGGGGGCAGCTAGGTGCCACAGTAGATAAAGCACCGGTCCTGGATTCAGGAAGACCTGAGTTCAAATCTGGCCTCAGATACTTGATACTTACTAGCTGTGTGACCCTCAGCAAGTCACTTAACCCTCATTGCCCTGCAAATAAAACAACAACAACACTTTAAAGTACTCTTTGATGATTGTCGAAGAACAACTGAGGCGTAAGGACCTGGTTGTTTCCTGCAGTTCATTAGTTAGAATGAAAATTCCTTGAGAATAGGAATTGTATAATTCTTTATATTTGTGTCCCTGAGGCCTAGCTTAGTGCCTGGCTCCTAGTTGGTGCTTAATAAATGTTTATAGGTTGATTAATCAGTTGTAGGGAGAAGTGGTTTTGGAAACTGTGATCTGCTTTAGCCTAAGCTTTCCACTGATTTCACTGCCTGACTCCCAATAAAGTTAGCATCTTGGAATTCTTCCCAAGCCTTGTACTCAAAGAGGCTGCATCATCTTTCACAGGGGTCCCTCTAGGACACTGTGAGCCTTTTTTTTTGTATTGGATACTCATTTGTTTTGTACCTGAGCTCTCCCTCAATCTCAGTATATTCATTTCCGCAGCACTTCAAAGTTCCATTTCCCCAGTAGATACTGAGCTAATATTAAATGCTGAGCTTCTCTCTTTTTTTCTTCCTTCCTTCCTTCCTTTCTTTTTATTTTTTATTTTTTGGTTCCCTCAACAGCATAGAAGAAAAACACTAATCTTCCAGAATTGGGAGTGCTCTCAACAGCTGAAAGGAGAGATAGATGTGCTAAGCTATCAATTCATCAGACCATCTAGGGATGAGGTTGGCTACTGCCACTCAATCTTGTCATTTGAATCCTCCCAATGTATAAGATCACACTAAGATCTGGTAACAGAAAAGTACTGCATGTCTCTTTTGTCAAAGATGAATGCACAGGTTCATCCATCCAGACCTCATATGTGGGGAGGTGGAGAGGGAATGGTTAATTAGAGAATTTCCTCAAGGTGAAGTTAAGGGTTACAGAGGAGAGGGATTTCAGGCTCTAGAATTCAAAAGCTCAATAACCCATTACTTCACTACTGTTGGTGTATAGAGAAGATGCTTGAAAGGAAAAGTTTCTTTTGAATGATGTCAAAATCACACTTAATTGTCACAGTATTTGTTACATGGAATTTCTCCTTCCTAATACCTTCCGTCATTTCCCACTTCCTTGAGTTCATCACTACATTTATTAATCCCAACCACATTTACATATTATCAGAGATTCTTAACCTTTATTTTTGTATCATGAACCCCTTTGGCAGTCTGGTGAGACCCATAGAGCCATTCTCAAAATAATGCTTTAAATTTCACGAAATAAAATGCTGTACATAGGCTTGCAAAGGAAACCAAAGGTTAGTGAAAATAAAGATATAATGTTCTTTGTATTCAAGTTCACGGATCTCCTAAAATCTATGCATAGAGTCTTCCATAGATCCTAGGTTAAAAACCCTGAGAGAGACAGAGACACGGAGAGATTAAGACAGAAACCAACAGAGACAGAGCTTTATATCTACAGATATAGATATACAGAGAGGGGGGGTGGCTATATACATATATGGGGTGGGCCAAAAGTCATGAAAGGGTTTCAATATCTAATAGTTCCTTTATTTTTTGTGTTTATTATTTATACCATAGATATACAGCATATATAGGGAAAGAATTTACATTACATGTGAAAAATCAAATTTTGAAATGGCAAAAAATAAAGAAAAATCATTTTCTAAAAGTTATTAAAACATGACTTTTGGCCCACCCTGTATATACACAAATAGATGTACATAAATGCATTACATATAACAGTAAGACATATAAGAGCAAAACATAATTTTATACTACAGAAGGTAACCATATGAAATGAAGATCAAAATAGCAATGCCTGGTGTACAGACAGATTTGTGGACCCCCTTGCAAATTGATCTATTGCCTTTTTTTTTTTTTTTGCGGGGCAATGAGGGTTAAGTGACTTGCCACACAGCTAGTAAGTGTCAAGCGTCTGAGGCCAGATTTGAATTCAGGTCCTCCTGAATCCAGGGCTTGTACTTTATCCACTGTACTACCTAACTGCTTCATGGTCTATTGCCTCTTAATGCCTTACTCTGTGAAGAGAGAAATCATCAATCAGCTTTGTATCTCTGCTCCCCTACCTATCCACCCAGCACTACCTCAGGTTCTTGCATGGTGCCCTGTTCATAGTGGGTATCTAATAAATACCAAATTTTATAGATAAGGAAACTTTACTGATGAGGAGACTGAGGCACAGACAGATTCAAGACCATGCCACTAGCTAACCCCTTCTAACTCTAAATTCTATGAACTTGTTTTTCAGAATCCTATATCTTTATTCTCTGATATTTCCACAGCTTTAAAAAAAAAATGTTCTGCTCCTGGCTCCAACTTCCCCCAGAACTCCTTAGCAATTAATAAGAAAAAGCATTTATGCCTTTGGTTAATTATACATGGGATTCATGCAAATAAATGAAAAATTATAATATTGTACTATATTGCAAATATTTATATAATGTTGATTCCCAAGGCATGTTTTAAAATAGCTAACTAATCTGCACAATTTTGTATTGAAAAGAATTTGGTTGGGGTGGGGTAAGGGAGGGGGGTGAAAAGAAAAGTTTCTTTTTAAAAAATTGAGAGTAATTACTTTTTAAAATATACTCTCTCCTCCAGGCAGTGGACATTTGCAATTTCAAGCTGAATTCTCTTTATTTCTATCACATTCCCAAAATTTCTAACCTGAAATTGTAACTATGAACATAAATATTTTTTCCTGCTTCATTTGTCACTTTCTCTGTTCCCCAATTTATTTTCCACTTCCCCCTAGAGAATTGCCCCTCAATTTTTATTAATTAGTCTTCTTTGATAAATCTTTTATTTGAGTCCTAAAATATACACTATTGCTGCATTCACATAATGCCTTAATTCCCAATGCACTGATCACCATTTTTAGAATAGTACAGTATTAATAATCTCTTCCATTTCAGCAGGGCCTTTTTGTCTGAGGAACACAAAGTCCATTATGGGCTTTTTCTATTCCCAGTGAGGTAGTCTGGAAAGGAACAAGGATGCATGCCATTTAAAGCCTTTCACAATCTGGCTCTAGCCTCTCTTTCCAGGCTCATTCGGCATTACTTCCTTCCATACATTGCATTTGCCTGATTGCTATTCCTCACACATGATGCTCTATCTTTCTCCTCTATCCCTTTGCCCTGACTGTTCCCCTAACTGAAATGTGTTTCCTACTCACCTCCAACTCCCTGACCTAATTTTGCCTAAAACCTTTCCTGATTCCTCTCCTAGTAGCTAGTTCTCTTCCCCCATGCCACCTCCCCAAAATCTTCAAACTTATCTGGTCTATATTTTGTATTTATATTATATATACACATTGCTCATTTTTACACCAGCATTGTAGGATACAGTTGAAAGGAAACCTAGTTCTGGAGTCAGAATCACAAAATTTGAAAGTTGGTAGGGACTTCTATGGCCACATACTCTAATACACACCCAAAAGGAGTCCCCACATAATATATGAATTGAGTAATGTATCCTTTGCTTGAAAACCTCCAAAAAAGGGAAGGGGACCCACTTCTTCTTGAGTGAGTTCCAGGTCCATTTTTGGACAGCTCCAATAGTAAGGAAGATTTTTTTCTGACATCAGCAGAAATTGGTCTTTTTGCAACTTCTAGCCATTATTCTTGGCAGTTAGGTGATGCAGTGGCTAGAACACCGGGCCTGGAGTCAGGAAGACACATCTTCCAGAGTTCAAATCTGGCCTCAGACACATTAGCTCTATGACCCTAGGCAAGTCACTTAACCCTCAGCTTCCTCACCTATAAAATGAACTGGAGAAGGAAGTGGCAAACCTCTCCAGTATCTTTACCAAGAAAATCCAAAATGGGGTCAAAAAGAGTCAGACATGACTAAACAACAACAAACCATAGTTCCTGGCTCTGTCTTTTGTAGTCAAATAGAGCAAATTTAATCCCCTTTCTATGTGACAAGTCTTCCCATATTTTAACACAGCTACTGTGCCCCATCTCCCAACCCTAGTCCTCTCCCCTCCAGGTTAAATATACCAGGTTCCTTCAGCTGATCCTCAAATGGCATGGGCTCAAGGCCTTTCATCATTCTGGTTGCCCTTCACTGGATATTCCCAAATTTATCAATGTCCTTCTTAAGGAGCCATTCCCGGAATAGAACACAATACTCTAAATGAGGTCTGGCAAGGGCAGAGTACAGTGAGATTATATATCACTTCCCTATTCATAGAAGCTATGCCTTTCAATGTAGTCCAAAATCAATTATGTTTTTGGCTGCCACCCCACACAGCTGACTCATATTGGCTTGCAGTCCACTGAAACCTCCATATCTTTTTCAGACCATCTGCTATTTAATCATGCCCCTCCCATCTTATGCTTGTGGACTTGATTATTTTGTACCCAAAGTGTGAGACTATACATTTATCCCTAATGAAATAATCAAATCTCCCCCTCAGATACTTACTATTCGATCTTGGGCAAATCTCTTAACCTAAGTCTCATTTTCCTCACATGTAAAATAAGAACACTGGACCATGTTGTTTCCCCCCTCCCCACCAAAAGAAAAATAATGTAAGTTTTCTGAGGTTAAGAATGGTGTCATTTTGGGGGGGCAGTTAGGTGGCGCAGTGGATAAAGCACCAGCCCTGGATTCAGGAGTACCTGAGTTCAAATCAGACCTCAGACACTTGACACTTACTAGCTGTGTGACCCTGGGCAAGTCACTTAACCCCCATTTCCCTACAAAAAAAAAAAAAAAAAGAATGGTGTCATTTTTGTCTCTGTACCCCCACTGCCTATCAAGTGCCTGGCACTTAATAATTGCTTAGTAAATGTGTGTTTAATGATTAATTACTGCACATAGACATATTAAGGCACAGGACCTGACTTGCCCACAGTCACAAATCAACAGAGAAATCTTTGAATTTCTAGCCTAGGCTAGAATTAGGGTCAGGACCCTAAACCATATTTGCCAAAGATGATTTTTCACTGAACTGCTTGTAATATCCAGCCCCCTCTTCGTGGCACTCCCTACTTCTTCCCACTCTGTTTTTGAGAATTATTACAAGCTGATGGGAGATAGACCTGGTCTTCCTGACACATGTATTTCTCAAGGCGCTCTTCAAGAAGTTAATCTCCATAACAATTCTGGTACTGTAACAATGACTAAGTGCCTGTGAGCCCTTTCCACCTGATTTAAGATTCAGCTAAGCCTCCTAGAAAGAGTTGCCATGCATTGCTAATGCCCTAGACTGCTAGTCTTTCCCTCCACTTATCTTTAAAGATATTCCATTATTTATTATTACTCCCAAAGGTCTGTCCATCTCCAAGTGTTGTCCAATACCCACATTGTGATGTGTAGCTCCTCTGATCCCCACTGGAATTGCATGATCTTTATAATCATGTTACTTTTACTCTTAAGAAGACATTTTCCCAATCTCAGAGACAGCTACTCTCATATAATGTGAACATGTCCCTTTTCATAGACTAAGAAATGTTTTTATTCCTTCCAACAAACAAAAAAGATTTTAAAATGGATATTGAGTAGGAAGAAAAAATATCAGATAGCTAATCCTCTAATCTTTTATATCAGTTCCAGAATTTAAACCCAGATGTTGCTTGCTCTTCCTTTCAAAGAGGACCAATAACATCACTGGGTGATGTCTTGAGTTACTCGTGAACTGGATTTAAATGAGGCAGAATTGCACAAAGTCATCAGCCTCACTCTCTCTTCCAGAGTCACCAAAATCCAGTAGAAAGACAAAAGTCAGGATGACTGGCAATGGCCTGGAATGCAGTGGATGACCTTAGAATCTTCAATGTCTGGCCAAGCTCTAAGAGCTCCAGAACACCTGCTTCAGCCACTGTCATGGCCATTGGAACAAATTGTTCTCATCCCCCCATTCTACTGGGGGAAGTCTTTATATACTTGAAGTAAACAACTCCATAACTCATCAAATGCGTTTGAGGCCCATTGGTTTCCCTCAGCCTTGTTTAGTCCATCTGCCAAGATGGTTTTACCAAGGTTTGGCCACTGTGCATGCCACAGCTTCTTAGAGCCACAGATGGACAACAAAAGTGGATGAGCAGCCCTGGAAAGGATTCAATAAGTCCTCAGACCAGAGATGTTAGCCCTCCCTGGACCCAAAAAGAATTTAGATGAAGGGAAGATAGGGACAAGTTTAGTAGGCCTGCTGAGTGGGGAAAAAATGATGCATTCTCTTTCCCTTTCTTATTTCTTGCTTTCCACATCACTCAATTAAGTGCCTTACATTTTAAAAATCATTTTCATGAACACAGCTTATTTGATCCTCATCATATACGTGTGAGGTGACTGGGTCAGTATTGCACTATCATTGATATTAATACTACCAATTTGATATTAGTAGTGAGGTCATGACTAAATATATTTGTCTAAGAGTTTGATTTTGGCCCCATTTGTGTGATAGATGAAATTCAAATTTGCAATTTGATAATTATTCAAATCTTCTTAAGTCAGATAAATGAAATCAAGATAAACATAAGATACCAGCCATCAAATAAGTATCCAACAAGGTATTTTTTTTTTATATTTGAAATTCAATGTCGGTAGTACTAAGGGGAAACAAACATTATATTACATTGTTGGTGTTACTATAGACTACTGAAAACTTTTTGAAAAGCAATGTGGCTCCAAGACAATTCCAAAGAACTCATGATGGAAACTGTTATCCATATCCAGAAAAAAGGACTGTGGAATCTGGATGCAGATTGAACTATACTGTTTCTACTTTTGTTTTTGTTTTTTGTTTTTTGAGGTTTTCCCCTTTAGTTCTGATTCTTCTTTCACAACATAACTAATGCAGAAATATGCTTAATTTGATTACACATATATAACCTATATCAGATTGCTTTCTGTCTTGGGGAAGGGGAAGGGAAGGGAGGGACGGAGAAAAATTTGGAAATAAAAATCTTATTAAAAGAAATGGTGAAAACTATCTTTCCATGTAACTGGAAAATGATAAAACACTTTTATGATTAAAAAAAAAAAGAAAAGCAATCTGGCCATAAATAATAAATCACAAAACTGATTCTACCTAGCCATTCCATTATTAGAATTCCACTTTAATATTCCAGTGGTCTCACAATTTTAAAGATATAGATACTCTGTCCAACACACAAAAAAAGCCTCTCATCTTGTGCAATTCTTATCCTCCCATAAATCCTCCATAAAAAGAAGTACCCATCATAATACAGGTCTTCCTCTAATTCATTTTTAAGATTCCTTGTTAACCTTCTAGATTGTTTTAATGTTCCATGAGCAAAAGTATCAAAGAAAGAAGAAAAGAATCCATCCATACAAAAATATTTACAGCAAGGTCTTTTTTATTAAAAAAAAAAAGAATTGGAAAATAAGGGCAATACCCACCAAATAGGAAATGGCTAAATAAATTATAACATATGAATATATGATAATAATATCATGCTATTAGAAATGATGAAGGGGACAGTTGCAGAGACCTTGGAAGACATATAAAATAACACAGAGTGAGGTAATCAGAACCAACAGAAATATTTATGAGGTAACAATATCATAAAGACAAACAACTTTGAAAGACTAAAATACTTGGATCAATTCAATGACGAACCATGATTCTAGGGGGCTAATTATGAAGAATGCTTCCCCCTTTTCCAAAAGAGATGATATTCATGGTGTAGAATAAGACACACATTTTCTGACATGGTCAATATGAGAATTCGTTTTGCTTGACTAAACATATTTGTCACAAGAGTTGTTTTTCTTTTCTTTTTAAATATATATTAAGGGTACTTGTGCAGCACTTGAGATATCCACCTGTATTTCTTGTTCTTCTTATATGACCAGTCCAAGTTCTTTTCTAATAATATTCGATAATACTAGATAATACCCTTATGTTACTTTTTGCATGAATAGTTGGTAATATGGTCGTATTGCTTATGTTCTCCATTTTTCTCCATTGCTCTTTGAGTCACCCATAATTTTTATTCTAAAGAAACTGTAGTATTCCTAAAACTTTCGAGAAATGTGAAAGTCCCTCTGCACTCAGTTTTAGTCTGGAGCATTGTGTTCAGTTATCTGTTCCATGGTTTATGAGGGACATTGGTAAGAGGGAGAACAACCAGAGCAGGACAATACGATAGTGAAGAGCCTAAGCCCATGTTATATAAGAACCAGCTGAAGGAAGTGATAGCAAGGAGGCAAATCTAGGTCAGATTTCAGGAGTAACTTCATAAGAATTAGAGCTGCCCCAAGGTACAAAGGGCTACCTTGGGAAGTAGCAGGTTTTCCATCATTGGAGGTCTTCCATCATGGGCTGGATGATCATTTCCAGCTATGTTATAGTGAGGTTTCCTTTTCGAATATGGGTTGGATTACATGGCTCTTGAAATTCCCCTCTAATTACAGCTAAGTAGTAAAGTAGATAGAGTATGGGACCTGAAGACAGGAAGACCTGAGTTCAAATCTTGCCTCAAAAACTTGCCGGCTATATGACCTGGACAAGTTAATTGACCCCTATTTGTCTTATTTCCTTCAACTGAAAAATGGGGATAATAATAGTAACCACCTCCCAGGGTTAGGATAAAATAACATTTATAAAGTGCTTAAAAGGGCCCAGCACACTGTAGGTATTTAATAAATGCTTGCTCCCTTACTTTCCCCTTCCAACTCTGTAACATACAAAACAGCATATACTTTGAGTATAACCACACTTTTTAAATAACATCATTTTCGGGGGGTGGCTAGGTGATGCAGTGGATAAAGCACCAGTCCTGGATTCAGGAGTACCTGAGTTCAAATCCAGCTTCAGACACTTGACACTTACTAGCTGTGTGACCCTGGGCAAGTCGCTTAACCCCCATTGCCCCGCAAAATAAATAAATAGATAGATAGATAAATAAATAAATAGCATCATTTTAGTCTTGTCCAACTCTTTATGATCCCATTTGGAGCTTTCTTGACAGAGATACTGAGCTGGTTTGCCATTTCCTTTTCCAGCTCATTTTACAGATGAGGATACTGAAGCAAAAGGGGTTAAGTGGCTTGCCCAAGGTCACCTAGCTAGTAAGTATCTGCAGATGGATTTGAACTCAGGACAATGAGTCTTCCTGACTCCAGGCCCAGCACTCTATCGACTGTGACACCAACCTTCCCTAAGGTGGAATTCTAGATAGATATATGATAGATAAAAAGATAGATAGATAGATAGATAGATAGATAGATAGATAGATAGATAGATAGATAGATAGATAGATAGATAGATAGATAGATAGATAATCATATACTTGGAGTTAGAATCATAGACTTAGGATCACAGACTTTGAGTTAGAAGGTATCTTAGAGGTCATGTAGCCCAAGAAACTCTTGTGGACATTTAAATACATTTTAATTTTACTAAGGGTCACCTGTGACTTTAATCAAGAAGAGGATCTTTCCGAACCAAATTCTTAGCTTTAATAATTTAAGTCTACAAAAGATCCTAATTCATGAATTTCTAATTATTTCCTACACTAACTGTTAGTTGGAGCCTGGTCTTTTCTTACAACACTTACAACAGTGAAAAAGAACAGTGAAAAATGGCTGATCTGGTGTTTTTAGTCATATTGACAACTGAAACTGAACTATTTGCAGAGTTGGTCCAATATACACTGCAGAAATTAGTCATTAAGAGAGCAAAAAAAAATTAATTGACAGAAAATGGCAGATGTGGCCTTTGTCACAAGAAATACAGAGTGTGTCAAAAATCTCACAACCCCCTATTTTTCACTCCAGTTTCTATACATCAAGAAAAGGAGTGGATTCCATCAGTGTTGGAAAAAGTAATTTTCTTTAGCAGTGTAATAGAAAGAACATTTAATTTAGACTCAAATTTTGGGTTCAAATTTTGGTTCTGACGCATACAAGCTACATTACCCCCAGCTAAGTCAATCAACTTCTATGAGTTTCAGTTTCCTCATCTATGAAGTGGAGATGATACTATTTGTTTTATTTCACAAAATTGTTTTAAAATGAGTTATTATTGTTATTATCAATGACATGAAATATGGAATGTTACTAAAAAAAATCTCTCAGGGCCATATCACAGGAGACTGACCTTTCATTGAGAATACTTACTTCCTAGATACTTAAAATGCTTGGGATTCTATCACACCATGTTAAGATGAATCAAGAGCTGGGGGGCAGCTAGGTGGTGCAGTGGATAAAGCACCAGCCCTGCATTCAGGAGGATCTGAGTTCAAATCTGGTCTCAGACACTTGACACTTACTAACTATATGACCCTGGGCAAGTCATTTAACCCTCATTGCCCCACCCCCCAAAAAATCTTACAAAAACAAATATGGAAAACTATCTCTACATGTTACTGAAAAATAACAAAATACTTTTATGATTTAAAAAATAAAATAAAATATTTTGTTTATTTTTCAAGTTGCAAACTGTTCTCTATGGGGTACCCAGAGGCACGCTGTTCCTTGGATGCTGATGTTCAGACCCTCCATCCATAATTATTCTAGAGCCTAATCCTATTTATATCTGACCATCACAGATTTTACATTGCTAAATTGAATTAAAATTCTATCACTCAAACTGTTCAGTATTCATTCTTACATAGTAGGTTTTGAATAAAGTTGGCCATTCATTGAGTCATCAACTCATATAGGTGGAAGGACTTCTTATATCATCTAGTCCATGAGTTTAACTCTCTGCCAGTGACTCCAAAATCTATATATATCCAACCCTAGTGTGTCCTCACAAGCTTCAGGTCACATCACTAATTGCCTATTGGCTATTTAGAACTGGATGTTCTAGAGACATCTTAAACACAATATATTGAAAACAACTTATTTATATTTCCCCTTAAACCCTCCACTCTTCCAGACTTCCTAAGTTCTGTCAAAGGCATAACCTCCCTCCTACTCTCACAGATTTGTGTAGCCTCTTCATTATCCAAACTCCTTACTTCATCCATCCTAATGAACCAATTGCTAAATCTTTCCATTTTTAACTTTGCAATATATTTTACATATAAACCCTTCTCTCCACTCACATGGTTACCACCTTGATTCAGGAACTGATCATCTCTTGCTTGGATTTTTCATCAAGGTTGGTCTCCCCCACCTCAAGTCTCTCCCTTTTCCAGTCCATTCTACACACTACTGGCAAAGTAATTCTTCTTAAGGTCAGATGTGAACATGTGGCTCCCTTGCATAATTAACTACAGTGCCTTCCTATTGATTATAGAATGAAATATTAAATCCTTAGCTTACTTTTTTTTTTTTTTGGTGAGGCAATTGGGGTTAAGTGACTTGCCCCAGGTCACACAGCTAGTAAGTGTCAAGGATCTGAGGCCGGATTTGGACTCAGGTCCTCCTGAATCCAGGGTCAGTGCTCGATCCACTGCCTCACCTAGCTGCCCCTAGATTATCTTTTAAAGCCCTTCACGACCTGGCCCCAACCTATTTTTCTAGCTCATTTGGACATCCCTCACACCAATATATTTCATCTCCCATACCTGCGCTTCTGTACTGGATGTCACATATGACTGGAATACACTCCCTCCTTTGTTCAGGAAGGATTAGCTCCTTTGGGGTAAGAGCTTGCTGAGCCCTTTGCAGGGCTCCTCATCCACCTTTGGTGTCCACCTCTCACCCAACTCTCGCCCATGACTCCAAGAAGCAGTAGCATGCACAGTAGCCGCACACCCTTATAAAATCATCTTAGTAGATGAGCTAAACCATGCTGAGGGTAACCAAATGGCCTGAAACCCATGGGTGAGTTAGGGGCATACCTACCACAAGCATGTGAAGACTTTCCCAAGCAGAATGGGTGCATGAGAACAATTTGTTCCAACAACTATGAAGCAACTGAAGCAAGCGTTGTGGAATGCTTAGAGTTTGGTCAGACATCAAAGACACCAAGGTCCTCCACTGCATCCTGGACCATCACCAGTCATCCTGACTTTTGTCTTGCCACTGGACTTTGATCACTCTGGAAGAGAGAGGTGAGGCTGAAAACTTATTTAAATCTAATTCATGAGCAAGTCAAGGCATCACTCCATGATATCATTGGTCCTCTTTGAATGAAAAGGACAACTAAATGCCAGTCACTGTGCTAAGTTTTTATAAATATTATCTAATTTGATCCACACAACTGTAACGATTAGAATGATGCCACCTGCTGGAGACTTACTGTAGAAAAGCTGCACCATGAGGTGAACGTCTCTGAGGGCAAGACCATGCATCTTTTCTTTGGCGTCAGGAAGTGACGTTTGCTGGTGGGAGGAAGAAGGGGGAGCCGGGTGCTCTGACTCGCTTTTTCCTGTGGACGCTGGAGAAGAGCAGAGCTAGAAATGGGCTCTCCCTTTAATAGACAGATGAATGTAGGCCTTCCTCTCTCTCTTTACCAAATTCTTATTCTCCTTAATAAATGCTTAAAAGCCTAACTCTTGCTAAAGCTTATAATTTATTGGCGACCACTCATTAGATATTTTAGACAGACTAGCTAGAATTTTAGCCCTTAACACAACCCTGCAAGGTAGGTGCCATTATTATCCTCATTTTATAGTTGAGGAAACTGGGACAAATAGTGGTTAAGTGACCTTGTCTAGGGTTACATAGCTAGGAAGTGTCTCAGGTCAGATTTGAACTCGGGCTTTCTCAGCACCAGGCCCAGTGCTCTATCCACTGCCTTCTTGACTTCTCTGTCTGTCCATTTCCTCGCCTGTAAGATGAGGGATTTGGTCTAAAGAGTCCTGGCTACTTTAGTCTGGATCACAGAATGGAAGAGACTCAGACCACAGGAGACTATAGTTGTGGTTTTGTCCTGATGCCTCTGTGACCCCCACCAAATACAGTGTTCTTATGGAATGTATAAAGGGAAAGAGATGAGGAGAGAGAAACAAGATAGATAGGCTTGACAAAGGAAAACAGGCATGTTATGGGAGTAAAATACTAAACTATTACATGGTTGTCACTACAAGCATCCAGCCTTGAAATCTTAACCAGCATTTTTTTTTTCTTGGAGGAAGGCTGTCTTCATTTTAGTAGTCCATTTGAGTTATAAATATCCTTGCATGAGACATCGGTTCAATTCAATTCAACTCAACAAGTACTTATTACGTCCCTACTGGGTGTCTGACAGTATTCTACATCCTGGGGATACAAAACAAAAATTCCTCTCCTCGAGGAGATTGTATTCTATTGGAAAAGGAAAAAGTGGGAAGAGCTAGGTAGCTCAGTGGATAAAGCACTGTCCCAGAATCAGGAGGACCTGAGTGGATTGAGACACTTACTAGCTATGTGACATTGGGCAAGACACTTAACTCCATTGCCTCCAAAAAAAAAAATTTAATAAAAAGAAAAGGAAAAATAGCTAACATACATAACACTTTTAAAGTTTACAACACACTTTACATGCCTTGTCTTCACAAAAAAATCCTGTAAAGTAAGTGCTACTATTCTTTTCCCATTCCCTCACAGAAGTCTGACATATGATGTGCGGTCTCAGTACTTTTTTTATTTTAATATTTTGATGGGTCTCATCCACATAAGTCCTCCCTCTACTGGTGCCAATGGCAAACCATCCATGCTTTCTCAACCTGTGCAATTCTTGTCCATGTGCTCCCATAAATCCTCCACAGAAGGAATATTGTTAGGCTCTTGTCTTTCACTGAAACCGAATATGTTAAAAGTTATCAGCAGATCATTCTACAATTTATCACTGTGCTAGAGGCTGACAGATGTGATTTGTGGTTTCAGCGAGATGGGACAACCACTCCTACTATAAATTCAACAGTGAGACTACTCAACAAGTTCTTTGGGGAACTTGCAGAAAGAAAAAAAAAATTCTCACATCACAGTCTGCGGATTTGCTGTCATTTGACTGTTTCCTGTCAAGGCATCTGAGGGAAAGAATAGCCTCTAACATCTTAGAGGTTTGGAAACACTGAAACAAAACACTGTCTGAACTGCCTCTGCAAGAAATGTTCTTGTTACATCTTTCTGAAAACAGGGACAGGGGGCAGCTAGGTGGCACAGTGGATAAAGCACTGGCCCTGGATTCAGTAGTACCTGAGTTCAAATCTGGCCTCAGACACTTGACACTTACTAGCTGTGTAACCCTGGGCAAGTCACTTAACCCCTATAGCCCCACCAAAAAAAAAAATTAAATTAAAAAATAAAAAAACAGGGGCAAATGTTTTGTAACAAGCTTGCAAGGAGATAGTCTCCCCAATACTTGTTATTCAGAATTGCTATGTGTTTCCTGGATATATAATGGGTGCCCAATTCATAGAGTTGATTTCTAAAAGCTTGTTTATCATTCAATTCCATCTAATGGGCATTTATTAAGAACCCTAAAGATGCCACACTCTGCGCTATGTGTTGGGGATACAAGACAAAAATAAAATTATAAAATAGTCTCTGTCTTCCAAGAGCTTATAGTCTACTGAGGAGATGTGGGAGAGAAGGGCAGGGTAGGCTATAATGCACACAGGTAAAGAAATTCAAAATGATTTGAGGAGAGAATACAAAGAACTTGGGGGGGGCGGTGAAGAAGGTCAGGAAAGGTTTCCTACAGAAGGTAACACCTCAGCCCAGAGTCCCAAGTAGAGGGGCTGATCTTGGCAAGAACCATGGAAAGAATGTGGAACGATGTGGAGGGGCTTAGGGTGTGGAATAGGAGAGAAGAGGGGGCTTGTGGCAGAGGGACTCTATTTTCTCAGTAATTTCTTAGCACAGTCCCATGAAGAGGCACGATCATCTGATGAGAGGGAAAAGAAAAGTGGCATATGAGCTCTCAAGAAGAGAAAAGTTTTAGAACATCAGAAATTATGGTCAAGGAGACATTAAAAAGATTGCCCTCATGTGTGAAGATCCAGTTAAGATGAGATGAGATAAATTTTAGTGAACTCATTTAACACTGTTGCATGACTTTTTCTAGTAGCATTTATCAACAGAGGAGTACAAACAAAAGACAGATAGTGAACCCAAAAGGAATTTGACAAAATGTCTCTATTGGATATAATAGACTTAAGAATAGTGTTATCTAGTAGAACTAGACATCCATAGGGTCAATACTCTGAAGGAAAGAAAGTGGGGCCAGCAAAGGATGTACTAGGAAGACAAAGATGGGACCAGAAGTCAGAGGTCACTGTGAGGATAAAGAAGAGACTTAAGAGGAATGAAGCAGAAAGGAGGGGAAAATAAGAGATTATGATGAAAGAGGAAAACTGTAGAGCTCCATATCATGGAGGACTTAGCACCATGTTTGTAACTCAGAACAACTTTTCTTCTAAAAAAAAATTCTCATAAATGGTGACTTCATTGACAGGTCAATACACAAAAGCTTATTTCATCCATAATGTAGTTGAACTATGGCAGTGATGCTTTGGTGAGTTTGAGAACACTTTTCATACAGCTGTTTGTGTCAGTGAATAAATGACTGACTTATTTAGAATTTTTTCCTGGCAATATCTCCCCTAGCCTGCCAAGGTAATGACCTTCTCCCCCTCCAACCTCATGGAGCACTTTGTTTTATAATTCTCAAATGCACTTATTATGCAATATTATGTTTGCTAATTCATATATCCCATCCCAGAAATTGACAAATGGTACCAAGAGATCAGAGAGTGAGAGCCAGAAAGGACCTCGGGGTCACTAAGTCCACTCCCTCATTTTATAGATACAAGACCTGAGAATCAGGGAATTTAATTGACCTTTTCAAAGTCACAAAGACAGTAAACATCAGAAATGACATATGAGAAGTCTTCCTGAATTCAGAGCCGATGGTCTTTCCACTGGACTATACTGTCTCTCTCTACATCAGTGTCTGATCCCCTAATAGACTGTAAATTCCTAATGGGAATTTACTTTCCTAGAAAAAAACACGTCTTTTCTAAGCTTTCTATCTCCTGGTTGCCCAGTAAGGTGCTCAGCCAACGTTAAGCATTCAATAAAAGTTCATTATATTGAAATAGAGCAGGACTAGAAAATAGGATATCTGGGTCCTTGTCTTAGCTCTAACATATAATAGCTTAAGGGCCTTCCAGCTCTTTGTTGCTGTCATTGTCATCGTTGTCATCATTGAATCACAATCCTGTGACTCCATTTGGTATTTCCTTGGCAAAGATCCTAGAGTGGTTTGCCATTTCCTTCTTCAGCTCATTTTACAGATAAGGAAATTGAGGTAAATAGGGTGAAGTGACTTACCCAGGGTCACACTGCTAGTGTCTTAAGCTGGATTTAAACTCAGGAAAATGAGTCTTTCTGACCCCAGGCCTGGCATTCTACCTACTGAAAACTTTAATTATCTTCTTTCCTGGCCTGGGTTCTGGATTTCAATAGGAGGAATGAGAGAGAGGTGAAGAAGGGAGCCAATGCTAGCATAATGGAAAGCACATTGTCTTCAAAGTACAAGGATCTGCTTTCAAATTCCACTTCTGACACTTACCAGCTGTGTGACCCTGAACAAGTTCTATCATTTCCCTGCACCTCAGTTTCCTCATCTTCAAACAGGCTAAGTTTATCTTTGGCCTTTTCCCTTCTCCCTCCCTTCCACCCTCCTTCCTTCTAGTACCTGAATTAAAATAATCCCTGAAGTCACCAAAATAAGAAATGACAAAGAGCTTGGCATTTCTTTATCTAAAATACAGATATTTCTATGCTCAGAGATTGTTCAAATGATTTTTACAGCATTAAACTTGTATAGTTGTACCCATATTTAACAGGTAAATTAATTAAAGATTAAGATAGATTTATTTTTTATATCTTTTAGTTTTTTTCTCTCCCTCCTCCTGCACCTCCAGACTCCACCCCAGAGCTCGTGTTCCACCCGGGCCACACCCCCCAGGCCTCTCTGAGAGCTCCTCCTTCCCCAGGCCTCCAGCACTTGTCCCCCTCCATCCCCTTCCCTCCTCAGCAGAACCCCCAGGCCTTCTTCCAGCTCCTCCTGCTCCATGCCTCTTCTTCCTCACCAGGATGTGCCCACCCTACGGCCCCCCCGGCTCTCCCAGGCATCCCCTTCCCTCCATGCCCTCACCCTGCCCCCGTTCTCCCTGCAGCCTGGAGCCCAGACTCGTGCACCCCCACTTAACTTGCCCAGAACCTGACAACCTTTACTACCCTGGCCGGTCTCCATTCTTGACCCACCACACCCCATTCTGAACACTGAGGGGTCCTTTCCCTCTATCTCATTATCTTCCCTAAGGGCCAGTCTGTCCCTGGAAAACAGCTGGATCCTATGGGGGTACTGAGATAGATTTATGAGGGACAATAAATAACAAGATGGTTTCTGGCTGGCTACTTCTTGACTGTTGGCTATCCTGATCCTTCCTTTTCTGTGTCACACATTACCGAAATTTTCATCCTACAGTGCCATCTACAGTACATTGGAAAATGGAACATGCTCATTAAAAGTCTTCGAAACTCAAGAGAAATACAAAATTACCCTAATAATAGCTATTTTTGATCTGGGAAAGGTCAAAGTACCCTTTAAATACTCATTATTACTCTACCTTTCCTGTGCAGTGCTTAAATGATACAAAATAGGCCATTTTTCCAAAACAACCTGGGAAGTTAATAGATGATTCAATTCAACAAATAATAATTAATCATCCATTATGCCCAAGCTCAAGGGCTTGGAATCAGGAAGACTCATCATCATGAGTTCAAATCTGGTCTCAGACTCTTATTAGCTAGGTGACCCTGGGTGAGTCACTTAACCCCATTTGCCTCAGTTTCCTTGTCTGTAAAATGAACTGGAAAAGGAAATGGCAAACCCCTCTAGTATCTTTGCCAAGAAAACCCAAATGGGCTCACAAAAAGTCAGACACAACTGAAATAGCTCAACAACAACAAAATGTCCATGAATGGTAGAGTGGGTAGAGCTGGCCTCATTGTGAGGAAGACTAATGTTTAAGTCCAGCCAGTGACATATTGGCTGTTTAACCATGAGCAAGTTAATTAACTTCTCAGTGCCCTGGGCAACTAAGACCATAAATTACAAAACAAGTGCCAATCTGAATTGGTACAGTGAATTTCCTCATCAAGTGTTCCTTATGCCAATGAAATCACAAGTAAAGGCTTTTTTCTTTCTTCCTTCCTTCTTTCTTTCATTCTTTTTATAAAACATAAGACATGATGGTAGAGGCCAAGGAAATGAAGATTTAAAAAAAAAAGCTTAGTTCCTGCTTCGATGAGTTTACAATTCAGTAAATATAATGAAATTGGGACAAGATGCGAATTTCCAGTCATTTCTTTTGCCAACACAAAGGACCGAAAGAACGTAAATAAATCTATGGAAAGGGTTCTTAACCTGGAGCCTATAACCTTTTTTTTTCTTATTTTGATAATTGTATTTCAATATAATTTGTTTCCTTTGTAATCTTTTTTTTTAATTTATTTTTTTGTGCCTTTGTAATCTTATGTATTGTATTTTATGCATTTAAAAACAAACTCTGGTCAATAAACAGTTGAATTCTATTAAAAATGAATTTTAACTCACATATGATTGTAATGGAATACTATTGTATAGTAGGTAAATTACCAACATGAAGAATTCAAATAAACACAGGGAAGTTTATATGAACTGATACATAGCAAAATGAGCAGAACCAGAAGGACAGTATGCACAAATCAGTTCAGTTCAATTCAACAACAATCTTATTAAGCACTTGCTTTGTTCCAGGAACAATACTATGTGCTGGAGGTACAAAGACAAAAAATAAAAACAATCCCTATTCTCCAGGAATTTACTATCTACTAGAGGAAACTATGTGTAGAGATAGGTAAATCCAAAGTAATTTCAAGAGGAAGCACTATCATGGAACTATAAAAGAAATCTATCAGGAAAAGCCTAGTATGGGAAATGTGAACTATAGTTGGAACTAGCCCACGGTTCAGAGCTGATGAGAGAAAACATTAGAGACATGTATGACAGCCTGTAAAGGAGACAAAATGTTGTGTATAGTAAAGAGGAAGTAGATCAGTTTGACTGAAACTTAGTTTGTGATGGAGAATAATGTGAAATAAGTTTAAAAAGAGACTGGAGACAAATGGTGAAGGGCTTTGAAGGAGTCTGTATTTAACATAGAAATAATAAGAAGCCAGTAGATTTATTGAGCAGGGTAGTGACATGGTTAGATCTGTGCTTTAACAATAACAATATGACAACTATGAAAGAGGATACATTGGATGGGAAAGACCTAAAGAAGGGAGGTCATTTAGGAAGCTAGTAATCACCAGAGTGCAGGGAGAGATGATGTCGACCTGAACTAGAAGAGGAGACCACTCTTCCATTCTTCTCCAAAAGACTGTCCCCTTTAAATATGCCCCGCCCCTCACCATCTCTCCTTCTCTACTAGTTCTTCTCGAATTTCAAGTGTGCCTAAGTCTTCTCCATCCCCAAAAAGCTTTCACTTGTCCCTATCATTCCTCTGAGCTACTGTTGAATTTCTCACCTCTTTGCTCGGTCAGTTTACAAAAGGAAGAGGACAGAACAGGACAGGGCAGGAAAAAAGCTGTCTCCATTCATTGGCTTTCCATCTCCTATCATTCACTCCTCAAGGCTTTGCAATCTGGTTTCCATCCTCATCCCTCAACTGAAACTGCTCTCTCCAAAGTTACCAGTGATCTCTTAATTGCCAAATCTGATGGTCTTTTCTCAGTCTTCATCCTCCTTGACCTCTCTGCTGGATTTTACACAGATGATTACTTTCTCTTGGATGCTCTTTCCTCTCTGGCTTTTTTGCTACTCTCTCCTAGTTATTACTTACATGTCTCCCCACTCTTCCTTAGTGTCCTTTGCTGGCTCTTCATCCACATCACACTCCCTAAGAGTTCCCTAAAGGTCTGTCCCTCGTACTCAGCTTTCTCTTTCTTTCTCTTCTCTTCTGTTTTTCTCATCTCTCCCCTCCCCACCCCCCAAACCCCCCAGGAAACTTAATTATCATTTCTATTCAGATGACTGACAAATATATATATCCACTCCAAATCTTTCCTTTGGACTTCAATCCTCATCACTGTCTGCCTATTGAACACTGAATAGGATGTCCTACGGCAGCATGATATAAAGGAAAAAGCACTGGACTTAGAATCAGAAAGATCTGAATTCAAATTTCTACTCACAAGCTTACTTGCTGTATGACCCTGGGCAAGTCACCTAACCTCTAGTAAATTCTTTTTTTGTCTACAAAATGAGGAGGTGTTAGTTGATGACACCCCCCCCTCCAGTTCCCTTCTAGCCCTAAATCTATGATCCTATTACACTTACAGACTCTGGGACTCACTCTCCCAACCCCAATTTCACTTCCACAGCAGGTCAGATCCATAGAGTTCATCTATATTTCTCCCTTGGAGTTGTATAGGAAACCCTAAGAGGTTGGGGTGATTCTTCTCATGCTATCAGCTTAAGCCCTTACCTAGTATGTTCCCTCCCCAAAATCACTGCCAGTGATGAGTGTCCCAATCATTTGCTGGTCCCAATCATTTGCTGGTGCCAGTAAGTATCTCCCCATTATCATTTATCAGTTGTTATTTCCTTAATATCATCAATAAGAAATTAACATCAATAAGCTTTTGTTGTTGTTGAGTCATTTCAGTTTTATCCAACTCTCTGTGTCCCATTTGGGGTTTTCTTGGCAAAGACACTAGTTTACCATTTCCTTTTATTTTTTTTATTTTTTAGTGAGGCAATTGGGGTTAAGTGACTTGCCCAGGGTCACACAGCTAGTAAGTGTCAACTGTCTGAGGCCAGATTTGAACTCAGGTACTCCTGACTCCAGGACCGGTGCTCTATCCACTGGGCCACCGTTACCATTTCCTAGCTGCCCCGTTAACATTTCTTTTTACAGATGAAGAACTGAGGTAAACAGGGTTAAGTGATTTGCCCAGGGTCACACAGCTAGTAAGTATGTGAAATGTCAGATTTTAACTTAGGACTATTTACTGAAAAGATATAACAAGAAGAGAAGCAAAAAACCAATCCTCCACCATATCCTCTTCCTCCATTGTGTCCAAACTGGAGCACACTCTCCCTTCCACAACCTTGGTCCTTGAAGAAAGTGGATTCAGACTTAAAGTAGATACTACAAACATTCCTCCCACCAAGTTCACTTCGAAGACATAGATAGATGGATGAGTCACTTCCTTGCTTGTAGGAAATGGAATCTCAACTTCAGGGTCACTTCATTTCTCGGCTGGGTCACAAAGGGGACCAACATGTTATTCCTCAGGACTATGCTGGCTCCTTCACCTGGCTCAGGCGTGGTGGCTATGGCATTTGCTACCACGGGCTTCCATTATTGACCTTTTAGATGCTCTTCAAATCTTTCAAAGCTCACAAGGTCACTCCATGTCCAATACTCCTTCACTGGGAATCAGGAAAGAAGAAACTCAACAGGAACAGAAGAAACTGCAAGGCTGTACATTCACATGGAGAACCAGATGGGGAGAGAAGATGGCCTCAACAGAGCTCTGCCACTAATGGTGACGCTACCTACCTCTCTTCAGGAATATCTGCAGCATTTCTTCCACTTCACTTGAAACCTGCCAGAGAAAGGGGGACAGAGTTCTTTCATTGGAGCCTTTTATATGCACAGTCAGTTCTGGCTTAGAAGCCAATTAAGAGGCTTTTCTTCACCAAGCAGTCAGTGAAGAGTCATAGAATATCTCCATTAATTCTGAATTGGGGACAAGGCCCCTCCACTTCTGGTCATCACACATTTCCAGAAGCAAGCTCCACAATGATCTGCATGCGATGGTGCCCAGAAAAACATGTTACACATGCTCAGAGGACTAGTTCCTCATTGGCTATTCCCCCATCACAATCCTATGGGAGAACTGCAGATATATATATATATATATATATATATATATATATATATATATATATATATATATATGGAGTCATGTGCTTAGAGTTTATAATTGGACTCGCAGGAGCTGATGAGAACAGAGAGAACATGTAGAAAAAAGCAGAGAGATGGGAAGGGGACGAACAGGGGAGGGGAGGACAGGGGAGGACAGGGGAGTGAAGGGAAGGGGAGGGGAGGGAAGGGAATTCTCAGTAGAGATAGGGGGCTATGGGGACCTTCTATGAAACTTGGTCACTATATCAGATATTATCAAATAAGACAATATTTGTAAAAAATGCTTAGCACCGTGTCTGGCACACAATAGGCACTACATAAATGCTTATTCCTTTCCCCTTCCCTGCATCAGTTTCTTTTTTTAAATCTGTTTTTCTTTGCTACAAGGAAGAGTTCAATTCTTACTGGGGAGAGGAGGAAGAGTTATTATATCCAGAAATGACTGTTATGTAAAAACAAAGAATAGCACTTCTCATGCTTTCCAGAACAGGGTCCCATATAACACTGTGCTTAGTTTCTATCTTAACCTTAAAAGGAAACATTCACAATGCCCAGAGTTCTAGATGTCTTGGAGGTATAAGAGGAGGATGTCTTCAAATCCCTTGCCACGGGAACCTTCTGTATTTCTAAACAGAACAGTAGACTTACAAAAGGAATGGTGATGGCATCCACCTCATAAATTTGGAAAGGACTTCAGGAAAGTTTCTGCTTGCAGCTTGGGCTGTCGTTTGCCACTGACACTTCAACTGACGTGAGTGTTAGCTAATCTAGGAGAGCTGGCCAGCCAAAGCCGTTTGTGGATTTGGGCTGCCATTGGTGCCACACCTACGGCTGGCCATTTCACACCTGGTACCTTCACTAACCAGGTCTAGGCAGCTTTCCAGGAGCCTCACCTTTTGGTGGTTACTGACTCACAAATGATAAATTGCTATGTGTATGAGCCAAAGCTGGTGAGATGTGCTTGATGCCATAATGTAAAAAGAATGAAATTATAAACACATATCAAGCATTCTAATTGCTCAGATATCCATATGTGTGGCAAGAACTGGAAAATGTTACTGTTGTTTGAGGTAAATAGAGAGATTTTGGTTTATAGTTCATGCTGCCAAGTTTTGTGGGGTTTAACATTTTTTTTGTTTATACAACTGTAAAAAGGGGCTTTAAAATACTGAAATCTGTACTTTTTCATGGTTGAATAATTATAAATGGTTGCATGGATCTTCTCCAAACTTAAAAATGGAAGGGAAAAAATCTGAGAAAGAGCTTTAGAAATTTCAGACAAATTATAGGTTTTCTAGAGGAGCAGCTAAGTTTTGTTTTGTGGGGGGTTTTTAAGTAGATCGATTAAAATGTCTTTCCTTAATATTAATTGTGGTGTCAGGAGTGACTGCAATGCCTTAATTATTATTATTTCGTCCTGTATGTAATTCCACGGAAAACTGCCTTGAATCGTTAAGACTAAAATATTCTAACCCTTGCCTTCTGTGTTCTTTGTTAATATGCTCAAAATGACAAGCTTCAGCAGACATGTCTCTTATAGTACAACAAGAGTGCCCTTTGAGAGTTGTCTTAGCTCTTCCACCAGAAGTCAAGTCCTATGGGACAGACAAGGCTGAATTCCTCTGGCCTCTCTTCAGTTTCAAAGCCTTTGTAGTGTGGTCCAAGAATCCTCTGGCCATATATTTTCCAAATTCCTACCTCTTCTTCTGTATCCAGGCAATGAAAAGAACTTGGTAGCATAGTGGATAGGAGGGCTAGAACTTGGAGTCAGGAAGGCCTGAGTTCAAATACTGTCTCTAGCAGTTACTAGCTGTGTGGCCTTGGTCACACTGTCTGCCTCACTCTGTCTGCCTCAGTTTCTTCACCTGGAAGGAAACAAGCAGGACCTGAATTTCATCCCCTAGACCACCTAAAATAGGGATAACAATAGCACCAACCTCCAAGGATTGTTGTGAAGATCAAATGAGGAGGAGGCAGCTAGGTGGTGCAGTGGATAAAGCACCAGCCCTGGATTCAGGAGGACCTGAGTTCAAATCCAGCCTCAGACACTTGGCACTTACTAGCTGTGTGACCCTGGGCAAATCACTTAACCCTCACTGCCCCCCCCCACACACAAAAAAGAACAAATGAACTCCAGATTAAAGTCAGACTGTACAATGTCCAAGTGCAAGGGACCTCAGAAGTCATCCAATCCAAACCTCCCCAACCTCACCCTTCCCCTCCCCTTTGCAAACCTTGGATTTATAAATGCTATTCTTCGTCATCATCATCATCATCAATCACCATCAGCCAAGTGGAAGTGGCTGACCAAAAGCAGCACAGTAGACTCAGTCAGAAGAGTTGAGTTCAGCTAGCAGCTCTGCCGCTAAACATTTCCCTTCCTGATCTCTGGCCTTCTGATTGTTTCTTACCAAGTCACATCCCATCTCCCACCTCCCTACCTTTGCACATGCTGTCCCCACTGTCTTCAATGCACTCCCTCCCCACCTCCAGCTGTTAGAAATCCCAGGCTTCTTCCAAAACCCTACTCAAACACCACCTATTACATGAGGCATTTTTTTCTAGTGCACACCACCAACGCAAACACCAAAAAATAATAACACATTTTTGTTTTTATTTTGCAATAGTTTGCATAAACTTATTTTGTACAATTTAGATTTTGCCTACTTGTCCCCAGTAGAATTTAAGTTCCATGAGGGAAAGGACGGATTCATAATTGTCTTCTCATCCCCAGTAAGTGACACATTGTAGGTGCTTTAATAAATGCTGATTGATGGATTGATGGACTTTGGAGAAGTCAAGCATCCTTTCTTAAAACGAGGGCCAGTCCAGCCTTAACATTCTTCTAATTCTGTGAAAATCCAGGGGCAAAATTTGAGCGGGGAACACCCCAGGTGTGTTTTACCCAAACCCTCTCTTTCGCGTCTCCTTGAAT
Source organism: Dromiciops gliroides (assembly GCF_019393635.1). Classification (NCBI taxonomy): domain Eukaryota; kingdom Metazoa; phylum Chordata; class Mammalia; order Microbiotheria; family Microbiotheriidae; genus Dromiciops; species Dromiciops gliroides. The sequence goes on along the minus strand of NC_057861.1, from coordinate 529,254,297 downwards.
CTAATTTCTTCCTAAACTTCCAGGAGCAAATCTCTGTGTGCAAACTTGATTTGGGTGTAAGGAGATTTTATTCCCCACCCCGGAACGGACGTTTTCCGAATTAATCCAGACCTCCTCGTGGCTTTCTTCGGAGACTTTCCCATCATTCGCCCGTTTCCCTTACAACCAGCCTCCGCCCGTGCGGAGCGCCCAGGGTAACACTAGAGGAGGCTGGAGAGCACACAGGGCACGCCCCATTCCCCTGGGACCGCAACCTCAGCGCGCGCTACCCAAGCTGGGGGGGGGGGGGGGTTTGCGCACGCGCGCCGGGAGGCTCCCGATCCCGCCCGGAGAATCCGCCTCTCCGGGGTTTTGCCTGCGCCATCTTCTCTGTTTATAAACACAAGGCGCAGCTAGAAAAGCGGCGACCTTAAAGGTGTAGTGGGTCGGAGGTCGCCCGAAAGGAGAAGTGGCCTCCTCACTCCCTACTGTTACCTCCTTCCAGCCCGGGGCCTGCCTGCCACGAGTAGTGCCTGAACCTGCCACTCTCCATCCCCTGGCCCGGCTTGCCGTAGCACCCGGCAGGCCCCTGCGCCACCTCCCGGGGCCGGGTCGGCACCAGCGCCACGTGGTTCGCACGTGGTCCAGATTCCTAGAACTGCTTCCCCCTCGGCCCACTCCCTCACCCTGCGATGCCTCAGCAGCGCCCCCTAGGCGCCTTCCAGAGCAAGTGAAGGAAGCTTTGCAGCCTTTGGTAAGGTTGTAGGGCGAAGAGAACTCTGAACTCCCCCAGATCAAAGTCAGACTGCACAATGTCCAAGTGCAAGGGACTTCAGAGGTCATCCAATCCAAACCTCCCCAACCGCGTCCTCCCCCCCCCCCCACCTCGGCCCCGGCCCCCACCCCCACGCAAGAATCTTCATTACACTAACCTCCACGTCTGTCCAGATATCTCTCCCTAAACTCTGGAAGCCGCTCATCCCGTGGCTAGGACTGTTGTAAATTCTAAGAAGTTCTTTATCACAATGAGTTAATATTTGCTACAGTTTCATTTCCTCCTGTCGGTCTTCTGGGGCTAGCTGACTAAGTCTAAATCAGAGTTGTTTTAAATCTTGTTCACACTTTGTTTTTACAAACATTTCCAGATTACTACCACCCATGAAAACCATTTTATAACAAAGTGAATCCATTAATTAAAACTAACAAGTGGTCTCATCTGAAAGTGCATGCTACATTCCACACCCATAGCCCCACACCCCTCTCTATTTTTAAAGTTTTTTAAAAAAATTAACAGAAATCTTTTTTCTTTCTCCTATCCATTAAAAATGAAAGAAAAACAAAATAAAACAAATGTCCTCATTGACTGTATAATATATCATATACATATGCATCTATAAACACATGTATACATATAGATGTACATTGTATATATCTATATAGAAATATACACTCATATACATGGATATAGTTATGTATGTGTGTATGCATAGTTATATCTATTTACATCTATATAGAGATATACAACATATACATATATGAGTATATTTCTATACACACATCTATATATAGTTACACATACATGTATATGTATTGTGTGTTTAGTGCATATATGTATATAAATATAGATATATAGCTATAACTAAAGACACATCTATTAAGAGAGATATACCCATGCATGTACATATATAGGTGTGCGTATATTTAGTGTATATTTTTGTTGTTGAGTTGTTTCATTAGTGTCCATTTCTTTATGACCCTTTTGGGGGATTTTCTTTACAAAGATACTAGAGTACTTTGCCATTTCCTTCTCCATTTAGTGTATGTATATATGCGTGTATATGTATTCATTGTTGTCATTATTCCGTCATGTCCAACTCTATGACCCCATTTGTAGTTTTCTTGACAGAGATACTGGAGTAGTTTCCCATTTCCTTCTCCAGCTCATTTTACAGATGAGGAAACTGAGGCAAACAGGGTGAAGTGACTTGCCCAGGGTCACACAGCTAGTAAGTGTCCAAAGCCAGATTGGAACTCAGGAAGATGAGTCTTCCTGACTCCAAGATGGCACTCTATCTACTTTGCCACCCAGATGCCTGTATATATGTTCTGTAGCTAAATATAGATATACGTATCTATATAGCTAGACACACATCCAAAGAGAGATACACATATACATATATGTAAATTTAGTGTATTTATCTATTCATGTACATACATATATAGAGATATATAGCTATAGCTATGCACACATCTAGAGAAAGAGATACACACACATCTTTCTGTGCTCTTAATCCATTCCCTCTCTGTCAGGAGATGGATTCCATCTTTCAACACTGGTCCTCTGCTATCATGGATCATCATTGAATCGGTAATAGTTCTTACAGCTTTCAAAGTGGTTTGTCTTTACAATGTTGCTCTTACTGTATAGGTGGTTCTTATTCTGCTCTTTTCATTTTTCAGTAGTTTATATCTTCAAAATGATTAATTTTGTGGATAGAGCACTGGCCCCAGATTCAGGAGGACCTGAGTTCAAATGTGACCTCAGACACTTGACATTTACTAGCTGTGTGACCCTGGGCAAGTCACTTAACCCCAACTGCCTCACCAAAAACAAAGAAACAAACAAAATGATTAATTTTTATGATATTAATGTTATAGTGTAAATTGTTCTGATTCTCAGCTTCAGTTCATATATCTTTCCATATCTCTTTAAAATTATCTCTTTCTTACAACATATTCATTTTCATATGCCACAACTTGCATCATATTCATATGCCACGATTTATTCAGCTTTTCCTCAGTTGATGGGCATCCCCTTAGTTTCCATTGTTTTGCCACCACAAAAGAGCAGTTATAAATCTTTTTGTACATATTGGACCTTTTCCTATTTCTTTGATCTCTTTTGGGTAGAAACCTAAGCTGTGGTATAGCTGTGTCACAGGGCTTGTACTGTTTAGTAACCTTTTATACATAATCTGAAACTGCTTTCCAGACCAACATCAATGAATCTGTTTTCCTACAGTTTCTCCAACATTTGTCATTTTCCACTTTTGTCATCCTTGCCAATCATGAGGTAGAATCTCAGAATTGTTTTAATTTGCATTTCTGTTTATTAGAGATTTGGAACTTTTTTTTGTCATATAGCTATATACTTATATAGCCTTATTTTATACTTATGACCTTGTTTTCTTCCCTAAAGAACTGTGTTTATATCCTTAGACCATTTATTAATTAAGGAACAGCTCTTATTCTCATAAATTTGAATTATTTCCGTATATATTGTAAATGAGACCTTTATCAGAGGAACTTGTTGCAGAGATCTCCCCGCCCCAGCTAATTGTTTCCCTTTTAATTTTAGCTCTATTGGACTTGTTTATGTAAAAACAATTTAATTTTATTTAATCAAAATTATCCATTTTATCTTCTATGATCCTCTCTATCCTTTGTTTGGGCATGAACTTTTCTTCTAGCCATACAAAAGGTAATTTTCTGATGGTTTTTCTAATTTATTTATGATGTAGCCTTTTATCTAAGTCACGTATCCATTTGGAATTTATCTTGGGATAAATGTGAAGTTTTGGTCTAAGTCTAATTTCTCCCATAATGACCAATTTCCCAGAATTTTTTTTTCAAAGACTTCTTTAGTGCAATCATTTATTATTTCTTTTCTTTTCTTTTCTTTTCTTTTTTGGTGAGACAATTGGGGTTAAGTGACTTGCCCAGGGTCACACAGCTAGTAAGTGTCAAGTGTCTGAGGCTGGATTTGAACTCAGGTCCTCCTGACTCCAGGGCCAGTGCTCTATCCACTGTGCCACCTAGCTGCCCCGGGATTTTTTTTAATCAAATAGTGAGTTTTTATCTCAGAAGCTGAGGTCTTTTTATTTTTCAAGTACTAGGATACTAGATACTTTTTTCCTCCATATGTTGTGTACCTACTCTGTTCCACTGATCAATAGGGGTTCTTAACCTCTTTTGTGTTCTGGACCCCATTGGCAGTTTGGTGAAGCCTATGGACTACTTCTCAGAATAATGTTTTTAAATGCTTATTACAAAATACATATGGGCAGCTAGGTGGCACAGTGGAGAGAATTCAGGGCCTGGAGTCAGGAAAACTCATCTTCCTGAGTTCAAATCTGGCCTCAGGGGGCAGCCAGGTGGCCCAGTGGATAAAGCACTGGCCCTGAATTCAGGAGGACCTGAGTTCAAATTCGGCTTCAGACACTTGACACTTACTAGCTGTGTGACCCTGGGCAAATCATTTAACCCTCATTGCCCCACAAAAAAGAAAAAAGAAGATTTGAATTCAAATCTGGCCTCAGACTCTTACTCTCTATATAACCCTGGGCAAGTCACATGATCTGGTTTGCCTCAGTTTCCTCATCTGTAAAATGAGCCAGAAAAGAAAATGGCAAAACTACTCCAGTAGTTTGTCATGAAAACCCCAAATGGGGTCACAGAGTCAGACTCAAATAATTGACTAAACAACAATATAAAATACATGTAAATAAAATATCATAAAATGACAATATAATTAATATAAAATAGGATATGTTGTATCCTATCCTAGCCATAATATAAAATAAGATTGCAAAGGAAACCTATTGAAATATTGTAACATAGTTATAAAAATATTATTTTAAAATAACAAAGAAGTTCACAGATTCCAGGTTAAGAACCCCTGGTCTGAAACCTGTTTTTATGTCTAACTTCCTTTGTGCAAGGAGGGAGGACTAAACAACTTGTACTCTCCCTCCAAAAAGCATTACTACATTGGCCCAGGCATAAGGTTCTGAACTGTTGCAATGGAAGATCAGTAGATGTGGAGACAGAAGACTCAGGATTAGATCTTGGTGCTACCATTTAATCTGTTGGTGGATGGGGGGGGGGGGGGGCATTAGATCACCCAGATGGTTCTCAGTCTCTGAATCTAAAAGGTGAGAGGAATGAACTAGAAGTTCATTAAACCCTTCCAGCTCTAAATCTGATGAAGGGTTGGATTCAAATCCTGGGTTTGTTACCTACAAACTGTGTGACCTTGGGCAACGCATTTCTCTCTTGATTTTACTTTTTCCTCATCTGTGAAGTGAGAGAGTTGGAATAAATAAGTCTAAGGTTTCTTCCAGATCTCAATTTGTTAGTCTGATTGCTTTCTCTCCCTGTCCTCCCATATTCAATCAGTGAATATTATTAATTGATCCTAAGACATGGTGATTCTTTTGTAATACCCATCCTTTTCATTCCGTTCCCAATGCCTCTTTTTTGGGATAGCCCCTCAATACTTGACACTAGCATGATCAAAACAATCTCTCACACAGTCCTTCTACATTCAGGTCCTATAGATTCATATCACTTGTCAGTGCTAGAAGTCTACTATCTTAGCCTTCTCTTCTCAAAAGCATTTAAGCCTCTTCTAAGTCTTTTCTTCTCAAAAGCTAAAAAATGCCCAGATATTTCAACCTATCTTCATATGACATGGTCTCCATTCCCCTCTCCCATCCTGATCTTCTTCCTCTATATTAATTACAAATTATCAAATTCCTTCCTAAAATGTGGTGTCCAGAGCTGAACACAGTGTCCCAGGTGTGGTCCGAACAAGGAAGAGTAGAGTGGGATTATTACCTCCCTTATTCTAGATTTTAAAATACAATGCAGATTAATATCTCATTGGCTATCTTGGCAGTGTTGCCACATTATTAACTCATACTGAGGTTGTGGCCCACTAAAACCCCTGGATTTTTTTTTCCAATGAGTTGTTCTCTAGCCATTCCTTCTCCGCATTCAGTTTTGTGTAGCTGATTTTTTTTAGCCCAAATATAGGAATTTACATGTACCCCTATTAAATTTCATTTTCTAATGCAAACTAATTTATTCCTGTCATTCCTAAAATGTGGCAGTCCCCAATTTCTGACCTGTTCATCTTCTTCCCCTCTGCCTCTTAGAACCCCTGGCTCTGTTGTTAGTTCACCTCACTTCACTTGGAATTTTTTGTGAGTCTATTTTGTGTTTACTTATCTAGGAACATAACTTATCCCTCCCTCCCCCCAAGGAGAATGGAAGCTCCCTTGACTATAGAGATTACCATGCCTTGTGCATTTGTATACTCGGCTCCTGGCACACTGCTGGTCATATAGTAGATGCTTAATAAATGTTTTTTGAATAATTGATTAATCATAGGACCATAATCTTAGTCAACAAGCATTTGTTAAGGACATGGTGGAGATACAAAGGAAAGCAAAGGGGGTAGCTAGGTGGCGGAGTGAATAAAGCACCAGCCCTGGATTCAGGAGGACCTGAGTTCAAATCCAGCTTCAGATACTTGACACTTACTAGCTCTGTGACCCTGGGCAAGTCACTTAACCCTCACTGCCCTTCGCAAAAAAACAAAAACAAAAACAAAGGAGGTGGGATTTGAATTGGGTCTTGAAGGAAACCAGGGAAGCCAAGAGGCAGAGATGAGAAGGGAATTAATTGGAAAGGAGAGTGAGGGAGGGAATAAACATTTATATAACACCTACTATCTGCCAGGTACTGGTAAGCACTTTACAAATATTACCTAATTTTATCCTCCCAACAAACTTTTGAGGTAAGTACTATTATCCCCATTTTATAGTTGAAAAAACTGAGGCAAACAGAGATTACGTGTCTTGCCCAGGGTCACCTAACTTGTTGTTAAATTGTTTCCATCATGCCTGACTCTTTGTGACCTCATTTGGGGTTTTCTTGGCAAAGATACTGGAGTGGTTTGCCATTTCCTTCTCCAATTAAGTGTCTAAGGACAGATCTGAAGTCAGGTTTTCCCAATTCTAGACCCAGAACTCTATCCACTGTACCACCTAATTGCCTCTATGGAAGGGACTTTATATGTTATCTAGCCCAATTTTTTTTTTTTTACAGGTGAGGAAACTGAAACTCAAAGAGGTTTAGTGACTTGCCAAAGGTGGCACAGCTACAAAGCTGCTGCAATGAGATTTGAATTCATATTCTCTGACTCCAAATTCCATGCTTTTTCTGTTACTAGGTACTTAGAAGTCAATTAGTGCAGAGGTGTCAAACATGGAGAACACTGGCAAATGGGTACAAACCAGATTAAAATATAATTGGGAAATATTTAACCAAATAAATAGAAATACAATAAAACACAGGTAATATTAATATTTGATTTTCTAAGATATGTGGCCCACAGGGATATTTATGTAGGGTTTGGTTTGAGTTTTGAGTTTGACATCGCTGATCTGGTACAAGTCCCTCATTTTATTGATGAGGAAAGTGAGGCTGAGACTTAACCAAAGACATATATCTCACTAGTAACAGAACTAATTTTTAAAAAAATTTGTTGGTTTAGTTGTTTCAGTTGTGTCTGGCTCTTTTTGACCCCATTTGGGGTTTTCTTGGCAGAGATACTGGAGTGATTTGTCATTTCCTTCTCCAACTCATTTTACAGATGAGGAAACTGAGGCAAACAGGGGTAAGTGACTTAGCCAGAGTAACACAGCCAGTAAGTGTCTGGTGCTGGATTTGAACTCACAACAATGAGTCTTCCTGACTCTAGGCCAACAGTAGGATAGATGGATAGATACATAGATAGATGGATAGATAAATAGATAAATTATAGATAGATAGATAGATAGATAGATAGATAGATAGATAGATAGATAGATAGATAGATTTTTTTCTGACTCAGTCCAATGCCCTTTTCAAACAGCACATTATCTCCCCAGCTCTCCTCACGTATGGCACATAATGGTTGGTTTTGTGTTCTTATGCCAGATGGTTTCACAGTTATGTAAACTGGGGTTTGTTCTAAGGCTCCCACTCCTGAAGCACTAGAAAAGAGAGCTGACAGGAAACCCTGTGGATCTGTAGCTGTGGTAACAAAGACAGAGACAGCATTTCTACACCAAACCATCCTACACACCACTGTCAGATTAATCTTTCAAAAATATCTTTTATCATGTTACTCCCAAGATCAAAAGGCTCTAGTGGGCTCCCATGACCTTCAGGATGAAGTCCAAATTCCTTACTTAGCCTGGAATTTAAGGCCCTCCACAAACTGGCCAGTTCAATTCAGCAAAGCCGTATTATCTGCCTTCTATATGCAAGGCGCTGTTAGACAATGCAGATATAAAGACAGAGGCTAGGCCATGCTTTCAAGGAGAGAAAGCCCTGGATTGGCCATGAGCGGCAGGAATAGTATTTTATTTGGTGTAGAATGGGCACAGGGAAGCTTCAAGAATGAGTAAGCAATGTCTTTGGGGAGGAAGTTCAGTAAATGAATGAATGAAAAAGCATTTATTAAGTGCTAACTATATGTCAAACACTAGGGATACAAAGAGAAAGCAGCCAGAGCTCCCCGTTCTCAACGATTTCAAAAGGGGAAGACAACACTATATACAAGGTTTCAGCTGTGAGTTGGAAAAGCCCCCATAGTCCTTAGCACGCAGTGGAAAAACAGATAGTAATGCATCTTTTTAAATGTCATTTCCACTGACAAAACCATATCTATTTCTGATGTTGAGTCATTCGATGGTACCAAGTACTTTGTGGGCAAAATTTTCTTTTCTGGGTCTTCAGTATTTCTGATTGTTGAGAAAGCGGGGCCTGCTGCATCTAAAGAAGTACTTGCTGGGTCACAGTTCTATTTGCTTCCTAAAATAATGAATACTGGGGCTGGGCTGGTAGGAAAGGCCAGTGGTCAGGAAGGCTGCTGCCACTCCATAGATTTATCTATTCGATGATAATTTAATTTGAAACAAAGATTCTCCCCTCCCAATTGTACCCTATTATGGATAAAATGCAATCCAAATTACCATGCCTTTTATCAACCAGGGCCCCCCATCATATTTCCTGGCCCCACCTTCACCTCTTATTATTTGTCAGTATGAACCGACCAGCCCAAAGCAACAGAGCTACAAATGGCCTCCAAAATCATTTGATCCAACCTGCTCATAGCTGAAATTGAGAGAAGGAAAAGTAATGGACTCATCCAAAGTTCTGTGGTATATCAATGGCAGAACCAGGACTCCAACCTATGTTACCTGAGTCCCATTTCAAGGGTTATTCCCCTGCTCCACATTACCTCCTCTAGACACTGGAACTGGAATCCAATCCCATCTCTGACATTTATTACCTTGTGACCTTGGGCAAGTCATTTATCTTCACTGGGAGTCAGTTCCATTATCTAAAAATGAGGAGGTTGGATAACATAGCCTCTGAGGTCCCTTTGAACCCTGATCTGTGATTCTATGACCCTCTGACATTACTCGTTCATTCCTGCTCCTAACTTCCACAAATGGTATAGCATTTGCCCTTTCCTTTGCCACCCCAGGCCACCCACTTCCTACAAAACCCCCTCCCAACTCATTTACTCCACGATGCCTCTAAAACAAGTTTTCTTGATTCCTTTTGTTTTTAATGATACAATCTTTTCCAGGTATGACGCTGCTCTCTCCCCTTTACCCAAAGGAACGCTCCCTTTTAACAATAGAAAACAATAAAGCAACAATTATATGACACAGTGACATTCTCTGACAGTATAATTGACATGGGGCAGCTAGGTGGTGCAGTGGATAGGACAGCAGGTCTGAAGTCAAGAAAACCTGGGTTCAAATCAAGCCTCAGACACTTACTAGCTTTGTGACCCTGGGCAAATCACTTCACCCTGTTTGCCTCAGTTTCCTCTCTGTAAACTGAACTAAAGAAGGAAATGGCAAACCATTCCAGTATCTTTGCCAGGAAACCCCAAATGGGGTCATGAAGAGTCAGACACCACCAAACAACACCAATAACAACAACAACAAATATTTGACATTCCACAACTGTAGTTCTCAACCTTACTCACTCAAGACCTTTCATAAACAACTGCACTTGATTACTCACTCTCCTACCCTGCATTCTCTCAGCACTTCTAAACTTAGCTTGTACTATATTAATGATCAACACTTTTTTTACTACCCTTCTCCTCCATAAAGCCCTCCCAGCATCCTGCCAGCTGGATAGGATTTTTCCACATTTAAATTTATGGCACTTTGTGGTCCTTGTTGCACTTTACCCAGCTCTAATTCGTATCTCTCTGTGCTATTCAAGAACCTCAGGATAGTGGATAGAGAGCCAGTTTGAAAAGCTAGGAAGATCTGTGTTCAAGTTCTCCCTTTGACACATCTTGGAATGGGTAACCTCAGGCAAGTCATTTAACCTGACAGTGTCCCAGACAACTCTCTAACACTATAAGTTGTAGAGAAATTGCTGATCTGCATTGGGACAGGGAGTTTTCTCCTTTGGGAGTCCCCTATACCAATAAAATCACAAATTCCTTTTTTATTCCTATCCCTTATAATTAACAACATCATCAACAACAATATTTATATAGTGCTTTAAGGTTTGCAAAATATCTTACAAAAACACAACAACCCAGGGAGATAGGCCAGTCCTGGCTATAATTTATATTCTTACACACTTGGTTGGGACACCAAGAGATTAAGTGATTTACTCAGGGCCATATAGCTAATATATGCCAGACTTTCCAGGGTTTGAGGCTGGTCTTCTATTACACCAGGTTCCTTTTGGTATCATTCAGAAGCAAATTACTTTTGAACCTACAAAGGAAGATCCCTTCCTACCACAAGCAGAATTCTAAGTTTTTCTTCCTTTACGTCCAGCCCCTTCAATTCTATCTCCAGCCTTGCAGGAACAACCCTCTGATTCCCTCATTCAACTTCATGGCATATAAACACTGCCAAAGTTAAACATCAAACAAATGTGGAAACTGTACTATAGAGAAAGAGCTCCGTGGCCTTGTTTTGAAAGCACAGTAGAGGTGGCTTCCAGAGCCTGGGCCTGCTGACTGTCCCTTTCATTAGTACTTCAACTCCACTGTCTTGTCACCTTTACCGTGGCTTGCAAACTTTGCCCTTGTCTCCATGCAGCAATAGAGAGCCTGCTGAGTCTACCCAGAAGCTTATGAAAGTCTAGCAGGGAGGAAAGTGTATCTGTTCACCTCAATACATTATTCTACTTGTCCTCCTTCTGAAATCTGTTAGCTGTACTGCCTTTGGAAATACAACGGTTTAAGCCTTTCACCCCAAAGTTGAAAAATCAGCAGCTTTGTCCCTCTCACCTTTGCTTGCATTTGCAGACACCGTGGAGAGTTGTACAAAAGAATGAAAAGGCCTCTATGAATGAACCTCAGCACAATAGCACAGCCATGTCAGAGTTTTCTAATGCACACTCCAATGGGTGTGATTGCCTGAGAGTGGGCCCACTTTAGTCTCAAGAAAAAAGAGAAATAATAAGTATGCCACCCAATTTGCAGAAATGAACAGATAAAGAAATCACTGGACACTAGCTGGTTACATGAGGTTAGCCTGGCATGATACGTACACAAAAATGCAACCCTATTGAATCAATATACAATAATAACTCTAGTGCAGATTATGATATAAAAAGAATATAAGAAAAGTTATGGATAAAGGGCTGACCTTGAAATAGAAAGAGCTGAGTACAAATCCTGCCTCTGACATGGTTTAGCTGCTGACCCATTTCATAAAGATATGGCATCCTAATATATGAAGCACTGAACAAAAGGCCCTGAAGGAATGTTAACCAGTGTTAACTTGGTGGTGCAGTGGATAAAGCACTGGGTCTGGAGTCAGCAAGACTCATCTTCCTAAGTTCAAATCTGGCTTTAGACACTTAACTAGCTGTGTGATCCTGAGCAAGCAACTTACCCTTGTTTGCCTCAGTTTCCTCATCTGTAAAATGAGCTGGAGAAGCAAATGGCAAACCACTCCAGTATCTTTGCCAAGAAAATCCCTAATGAGGTCACAGAGTTGGACATGACTGAACAACAGTGACCAAATGTTAACTTGTTAATTGTACCTACAGCATATTCTTTAGAATCTGGAGACTAGCACAAGAAAATTTAATTAAGTCAGACATTCAGATTATGAACGAACTTCTTTGTATGAGGTTGCAACCATTCCTACAGACTGCTGTCTATGAAGACAAGCTCAAAGTTAACCTCACGATAAGTGGGGTAACATTCCCTTTCTCCTTCCTTTGCCTCCTTGACCAATTATAATGCTCAAAAATCATAAAGCATAGCTCTAAGAATGGAAGTAATTAATATTATTTTGCTTCCCAATCTAGTGTGCCCCAAGAGTATGGGATCATCCCTAATATATATCAGAGGTGGGACTTTCCCTGTGTAAAAAGGGGAAAGCTGATAAACCATCTTAGAAAGAGATGCTACCACTACTATTCAATATCTGCACAAACCTGAAGAATCACAGCATCTCTCCCACTTCTAGCACTCCTGAGCTCAGTTGTACAGAACACCGTTTAATAAATCTCACTTGGATGGGTAAGTCTTATATGTAGGTTTTCTCCTTCCCCTTGAGTGTAGAAACCAATTTACCTCATAATCATTCATTTGGAGAGTCCTTTGCCACCAAATTCAGGAACTGAAATAGGCAGGAGAACCTGATCAAATCTCCTCCTTTGAATACTTGTGGAACTCACAGAAATAGGCCTCATTCAAAGTGCTGAAGTGAGTGGGCCTAATTTAGCACACCAGGCAATTGAGATTTTAATATACAGATGAGTTACAGGATTTGTATAGGAGAGGGAATTTCCATACCCCAAACCAAATGAGAGAGAAAGAGACAGAGAGACAGATAGAAGGAGGGTGGGTGAGAGAGAGAGAGAGAGAGAGAGAGAGAGAGAGAGAGAGAGAGAGAAGGAGACAGACAGAGAGACAGAGGATGTAAAAAGATTCTGAGAGGACATAAATGAGAACTAAATTCTTGCATACTTGTGATTCTGCTGAACCTTGAAGGCAGGGGGAGGGAGTGTTGCTGTTTCATTGAAATCTTTGGTCAGATCCCTATTAATCACTCAAGGTTGTTTTTTTTTGTTTTGTTTTGTTTTTTGGGTTTTTGGGTTTTTTTTTTTGGCAATTCAGAGGCAAAAAAGGGGGGGCAGAACTTGCAAATTACAAAGTACTTGCTAAAAAAAAAGAAGGAAAGAAAGGTCTGTTAAAAACTTTGTCTGAATGACGCCCCCCCCAAAAAAAACCAGAAGCAAAATATCTTTGCAATTTAGACTCAACAAAAGAAGTAATAATAACCACCTGACAAGAGATGTTAAAGAACCACATTCTAGCCTAACCAAATATATAGAGAATGCAGAAGATCATACCATAATATCTGTTTTTTTTTAAAAAGTAAATTAAATGAGGTGAGTTTCTTTCACTGAGACCAAGTGATCTTTTATTTTAGAAATCAAAATATCTCCATTGTTTTCTTGAGCATTCCCATGCTGGGTCACAGAAGCAGCATTCCTCTACCCATGTTAAATATGATTTTGCAAAGTAGGGCTTACTCTGATCCTTTAAATCTTTTATTATGCATGCTACTTTTTCATATTTGCCAGTGGCTAATTCGACATCATGCATTAATTCATAAACATAAAATTCTCCTGTTGCTTAAAAAAAAAAAATCCAAACAAAAGCAGCAAGTAATCATTTCCTCCAGACAAGTCCAGGATCACCAAGGGGACAAGCACTGTTGTCTTCATGCATTTGTTTTAAATGTCCCACTGCAGAGATGAATGGTTGTCCTTTTTGAATCCTGCAAAAAATCACAGTATCGGGAATAGCAATAATGGATTTCCTTACCTTCAAACAAAAGCACATTATTTTTCACTTCCAGAAAAAGAAAATAAAAATATTGGCCTAGAGTATTTATCTCACATTATTATCATTTCAGGAGAGAATTCAACCCAGACCAACTGCATAGGATTACTCTAGAGAAGTGAATGGATAAATGAATGAATGAATAAATGAATGATCATGCAGCCATCAGGGAAAGAGGCACTGTCCTTGGCAGTACTGTGTAATTAATGCCATATGAAATACAGCATTAGCATGAGATTGATTAGGAGATTTAAAATCTGAGACAGCTATAATACCAATGGTAAGAAGACCATATTTGGGAAGGGGCAAATAGTGGAAATTTGTAATGAATCCAAGGATTGTGACCTAATTGCACAGTGATACTTTTTTTAGTTACAGTGAAATAGAACACGACTTGGTGTAACAGTGAAAACTCATTAGTTTAGATCAAAGTAATTTGGAATTATGGGCAGCTAGGTAACATAATAAAGAGATAGAAAACCAGGCCTGGAGTCAGGAAGACCCGAGTTCAAATGTGGCCTCAGAAGCTGTGTGACCCTAGGCAAGTCTCAGTTTGCCTCAGTTTACTTATCTGTAAAATGAGCTAGAGGGGGCAGCTAGACGGTGCAGTGGTTAAAGCACCGGCCCTAGATTCAGGAGTACCTGAGTTCAAATCCGACCTCAGACACTTGACACTTACTAGTTGTGTGACCCTGGGCAAGTCACTTAACCCCCATTGCCTACAAAAAAAAAAAAAAATGAGCTAGAGAAGGAAATAGCAAACCACTCCAGTATCTTTGCCAAGAAAACCCCAAAGGGGGGTCATGAAGAGTCAGACACGATTGAAACAACAGAACAATGACAGCAACAATTTGTAATTGGGAATTCATAGTTACTTAAGTATGATATCTATGTTTCTTAATGTTTCTTAATGTTTTTGTTTTAAATAATTTCTTCTATACTTCTTTAACATACATGAGTATTTAATAAGTAATGTTTAAAATAATTTCTTCTTCAAGGAATTTTCAGGGTTGTAGTCATGTAAGAGTCAAAAGATCTACATTTGAATCATGACTCTGCCAATTAATGGTTATGTGGTCCTGAACAAGTCAATTAATTGGAGGCTCAGTTTCATTTTCCTGACTTCTTTTCTCACATTCCTCTATAATCACCTCCTCACCCTGGAGAAAACTCAGCTCTAAGGCCCTGTCTCCTGAGTGGGAACCTCCTCTGGGATATTATTTGAGGAAAGAAGCCAATGCTTCATCTCACTCATATTTTAACTTACTGTCCAGGCTGCTTCTCCCCTCTCACCCTTTCCCCCTAACTGGGACCTGAGTTCCTTGAAGGTGGTTCACACTAGTCTTTCAGAATAATAATCAGTCTTCCAGAAACAGTGAAGTACATACAGAAAACTTCAATGTAGGCCCACTGGTTTCCAGAGTCACACAGCTAGTAAGTGTCTGAGGCCAGATTTGAACTCCTGAAGATGAGTCTTCCTGATTCCAAGCTCAGTGCTCTATCCTCTTAGCTATCTTATGTTCTCACATAATGAGTACTTAATAAGCACTCATTGGTTAATTGATTGAGTTCAAATTCTGGCTTTACTTCTTCCTACCTGTTAGACTTCAGACAAGTTATTTAAACCTTTCTGTATTTCAGTCTCTTCATCAGTAAAATAAAAAAATTTGGACAAGACACCCTCTAGGTAGTCCTCCTTTGGGAAAAAATAATTAGATTTTATTATCTGATATATAGGTAATAATATCTAACACTTTTATCCAATAGGCTAATGATGTGTGTGTGTGTGTGTGTTTTTAAGAAGAAAGAAAACCCTGGGAAACAAATTTTAAATTTCCATTTTACATTTGCAATCCAGCAAATTGGATTGGTTAACATAGTGACCATCTATCAGTTGTCATTCACGAGAAAGTTCATAGAATTAAACTGAATTAATTCATGCTGTGTGTCTTCCTGCCATAGACTATTGTGCAATGTGATAGAACAGTAGCACACACATAGGACACACACACACACACACACACACACACACACACACATGTCACAGCAGCTCCTGGACCTTTGCTATGACATTTTGGTTGTTAGTTTTAAAAGTATCTTTCTATCTGATCATAATAATGAATATAAGACACTTCCTGGGGCTTAATCAGCAGCCTCCATAAGAGGTTCAAGCTGGTTATTAATCCACAGGAAGTGCTCATCCAATCAGTCGCTGATGTTAAAATAATACTGCTAATGATCAGAAAGGTCAGGGTTTTGCTTTATAGTTGGCAACTTCAATCCATGCATTTGTGCTCCCTATCAAAATTCAGAGTGCTGATGTGGATATGTGTCAGCCCCAAGATAGGTATTATATCAACTCCACCCAGATCCAAAGAATCCTAAGCCTTTTGTTCAACCTCAGACTTGCAGTGAGAGAAACTGCATGTATAAGTACATAGCAAACATATTTTTTTCAGGTGCTTTCTTACTTTAAAAACTGTAGCCAAAGCAAATTTCTAGTATGCTTTCCTGACAGAACATCTCTTCTTTTTCTTTACTTAAACTTCATGGGCCATGATCTATTTGTTCATTTAAATTCCCTTCCTTTCTTGTTATTTTTCTTGGTTGCTTGACGGCAATTTTTTTTAACACTATTTAAAATATATGTGTATATGTGTGAATGTTGGAGCCAAGATGATGGAGGAAAAGCAGTGGACTCTCGAACTCGTGACACAATCACTCCAAAAAACATCCAAATATATGTGTGAGTGTGTATAGTAATACTGCATTGGGGAGCAATATAGGATAAAACAATTTCAGATCAAGTCTTGGAAGAAATTGTCTAGAGTATATCGTCAACACACCTACCACTATGTGAGAGAAGACACCCTCACCAACTTAAAAGAGCCTAAAATACTGTAACGATTGGAATAATGCCACCTGCTGGATACTTACTGTAGAAGAGTTCTGCCCATGAAGGGAAGGTCTTTGAGGGCAAGACCAGGAGTCAGGAAGTGACGCGGACTAGTGGGAGGAGGAAGGAAGAGACTGGTGCTCAGTCTCGGTCTCTTTTCCTCTGGACTCTGGTGGAGAAGGGAGCTAGAAATGTGCTCTCCCTTTAATAGATAGAAATCTAGGCCTTTTTCTCTCTCTTTACCAAATTCTTATTCTCCTTAATAAATGCTTAAAAGTCTAACTCTTGCTAAAGCTTATAATTTATTGGCGACCACTCATTAGATATTTTAGACAGGTTAGCTAGAATTTTAGCCTTAACAATACCATTATCAAGAATCACAGTCCTTTTTCTCTGCCTCCACACCCAGCCATGAATTACAGAATAGGGAAGGAAAAAAGATTTATTATATGCCTAGGCCAGTAGGTTTCCTGTGGATACCAATTTTCTTCCTCCTGATAGAGAAAAAATATGTATAATTCTAAGCAAATTGTTTAACCCAAGACTATATAGATTCAGTAACTTGCAGTCAGTCTCTGTTAGTGAATATTAGTCATCCTTATTTTCCCATATATGTCAATTATGAATTTATCTGAACGTTCAGAATGTTCCTTTCCTGGCAGATGTTGCCATATGGGGCATTTCATGTAACATCTTGGTAACAAATAACTGGGCAGAATACTCAAATGGACAGGGAAAACAGATCCATCCTTGATTTAGGACAGAACTGACAGAGAGAATTAGCACCTAACTCATTGTGGGAGCTGCTATTAGAAACCTGACCTTCATTCTTCCCCTTTCTTCACCAAATTTCATTTCCTTGCTTCCTGATTGACTACCCTGGCAGCCAGGGATTATCTTGGCACGGAATGGGGCCTGGGGGAGGTAGGTTGCTTTCTAATATCATTTTAGTAATTAAGAGCTCTTCCTCCACATAGGAAGTTCGAATGTTAAGTGGAAGTACAGATCTTCAACTCTCTACTGTTCAGAGGTAACATGCCATTAGGGAGAGAATTGAATAGAAGTTAGGAGCATGTAGTAAATGCTTAATAAATAAATACTTGCTGCTTGATTGCTTGACTTTGGTTTTAATCATGACTCTGCCTTTGGCTACCAGTGTAACTATGGGCAATCCACAACTTCTCCGGGCCTGTTTTATTCTATAAAATTGGGAGATTCAACTAAGTGATTTCTGAAGTCCTTTTCAACTCAGTTTCCTAATATCCTACGGCAAATAGCCTCTCAAGAACCCTGGGCTCACAAGAACCAGGTTTTATCCTGGGGTCTTGATCTAAAAGGATTAGTTTCTTTTTTTTTGGCTTATTGCTCCTACCTGGAAAGTGAAACTCCAAGAAAATGTCTCAAATAAAACTTAGAGCTTTCCTGAAATGTGGATAACAGGATCTAAATCTCCCCTATAAGTACTCAATATATAATATGGGCATTCAGTTTGAGAGAGCATTTATTTCACCCCACCCCAATGTGTAAGATGCAAAGAATTCTGAGGAGTTCATGAACAAACACAAAAAAAGAAAGCACTCAAATTGCCAATCAGCTCTCTGGAGAAGGCAATTCATCTTGGAGTTTCTGTCAGGATCAACCTCTGACATTGCTGTGAGTCCTTCAGCCCCAGAATATACTCTATAGATTTCACAAGATTAAAGATTGAGAGTACCACTCTATAGTATAGACTTCCTCCAGATGGTAAATACACTTGGAAGGATGCTGGACAAACAACCTTCTTTTTATTGAACCTGCATTGTCTCAGTAACCCACTTGCTTTATTCTCAAAGTAGAATCGTTCAGTCATTTTTCAGCTGTGTCTGACTCTACATTCCTGAGGTCCGATTTGAACTCAGGTCCTCCCTAATCCAGGGCCGTGCTTTATCTACTGAGTCACCTAGCTGCACCCAGGAGTTTACATTCTTAAGTGGAGACAGCACATGATTAAATAAGGAGTGGGAGACAGAGGATGCAAAAGTCACATGGGTTGGGCAGGCACCCCATTTGGGGTTTTCTTAGCAAAGGTACTGAGTGGAGTGGTTCGCCATTTCCTTCTCCATCTCATTTTACAGATGAGGAAACTGAGGCAAACAGGGTTAAGTAACTTGCCCTAATAAGCATTTGAGACCACATTTGAACTCAGGACCTGACTCCAGGCCCAGTACTTTATCCACTGCACCACTTAGCAGGGGTTCTCAAAATGACCCTCCTTCTTCAAGGCATATCCTGCATCAGGAAGGCTCTAAGGTTAAATACTTGAACTTTAAAATTCAAGACCTCTCAAACTTGGAGTTATTCACAAGGCAAGTTATATATCTTGCCTAAGATATATAACTTAAAAGGATCATTGATTAAGAGCTGGAAGGGACTTTAACAGTTTAATCCAACCTTTATATTTTGACAGATGAGGAATTGAATACTAGAGAGGTTAAGTGACTTCTCCAAGGTAATACACGTAGAGGGAAAGGGAACAGAGAGGAAAAGAGTGGAGAGGATAGAAGAGAGGAAAAAGAGAGGAAACAGAAAGGAGAGAGAAAGGAAGGGGAGGAGACAGAAAGGAAGGGGAGGAGAAAAGAGGAATGTGCTTTTCAGGTATCCATAAATGGGCCCATAGCCCTATAATCTCCTCATGTTAATTGGTGAATTACTCAGATTGATGTGGGACTCTCCAGATACTCAGTCCCCACTCTTAGAACTTTTTGATTCTGTGTTTTCTGTCACATTCAGCTCTTGGGTATCCAGAAACTCTCCTTTAATCCTACATTCCAATGGATCTGTGATGTCACCTATTTGTGTACTCCCTCCAAAAACAAAGATTGCAATTCTTCAGTGCCTGCCCAACCCATGTGGCTTTTGCATCCTCTATTTCCGTATTTACTTATGTGCTGTCTCCCCTTAAGAATGTAAACTCTTGGGGCAGCTAGGTGGTGCAGTGGATAGAGTACCGGCCCTGGAGTCAGGAGTACCTGAGTTCAAATCTGGCCTCAGACACTTAACACTTACTAGCTGTGTGACCCTGGGCAAGTCACTTAACCCCAATTGCCTCACTAAAAAAAAAAAAAAGAATGTAAACTTTTGGGGCCAGCTAGGTGACTCAGTAGATAAAACACTGGCCCTGGATTGAGGAGGACCTGAGTTCAAATCCAACCTCAGACACTTGATATTTACTAGCTGTGTGAACCTGGGCAAGTCACTTAACCCTCATTGCCTCCTACCCTTGAAAGCAAGAACTGTTTTTTCCTTTTTTTCTATTCCCCATTCTTACAACATAATTCTAAATATTTATTAATAGCTATGTTGATGGATTTTGTCCACGCCTCCTCAAAAATCTGCCATCAGAAGGGGTCCAGCCAACATGCTGAAGGTATTCCTCTCCCTCTCTTAATGTTGCTTGGATACCTGTGGAGCACAGGGGTTGCCTATCCAGTTATCCCTCATTCTTACTAGGTAGAATCATAACACCATAAGAGTTAGAGTTGGAATAAATCTCAGAGGCCATATAGTCCAACCCAAGCATTTTACAGATGAGAAAACTGAGGCCCAGGGAGGTTAAGCAATGACCAGCTCATCTTTTTCCTTGATGGACATCTTTCTGTTGAAATACTTTCTACCACTTCTCTGGGGTAATTAATTCCTTACTTTTAAGGTGTTCTAGCCCACTCTCACTCACCAGAGTTCATCACCCTTTTGAATAATCCTCAACTTTCATTCTTGATTCCAGAAATGTTTACTGGGCACACATCATATTTGCACTCTATTTGGTGTCTTGGTGGAATTCAAAGTTTCCACCCGATTTCCTGGAAGGTGCAGTCTAGTAATAGAGATGATACATACACAGATGACTACAATGCAGAAGAAGGCAGTGAATCAGTGCCCAGTCAGTTGTATAGACATTCAGTGAGAAAGGAATATAGAGCAGGAAGGGATGTGGCATTAAAGATAAAGGAGATAGCTGTGCACTATTGCAAAATAGTGTCAGAATTGTTTGATCTGTTGGATAGTTTTGTAGAAATTTTCTTTCTCCTTTTCCTCTTTTAAAAAAATTTATTTATTATAAGGGATAACTCTTTGAGAGGAGGTAAGGAGGGGAATATAGTGGGGAAATATAGGTGATATGTAAACAATAAAACTAATTTTTTTGTTTTGTTTTGTTTTGTTTTGCGGGGCAATGGGGGTTAAGTGACTTGCCCAGAGTCACACAGCTAGTAAGTGTCAAGTGTCCGAGGCCGGATTTGAACTCAGGTACTCCTGAATCCAGGGCCGGTGCTTTATCCACTGCGCCACCTAGCTGCCCCAAAACTAATTTTTTTTAAAGCAAAGGGAAACTGAATTAGCAAAGAAACTACAATCTTTCACAACTTTTCAAAGGACTTACGGTGGTGTTGTAGAGAGAGCACTGGCCCTGAAGTTGGGAGTACCTGAGTTCAAGTTTCACCTCAGACACTTACTATCTGTGTGATCCTGGGCAAGTCCCTTAACCCCAATTTCCTTAAAGCATCCAGAGCCCTCTCCAGTTCTCCTGATATATATCTTGCCACAGGACCCAGATGGCTCTGGAGGAGAAAGTGAGGGTGGTAACTTTGCATTGCTGTAACTCACTTATATCCAATTCACTGCAAGTCATACCATCACCCCAATGTCACGGGTCTCTTTGAGAATGAAAGACAAGCAACAAAACAGTCACTAAAGCATATACTGTCCTTTGGTCCCACTTGTCAACCATCTATAAGTTTAAGCATCAAGGAAGGTAAGCTTTTTGTGTGTGTGTTTTTCAACTAATGGTACTTTCTAGACCTTCCCACAGTTCCACAGTACATCATTGGCACTCCTGTGAAGCATGCACATCCAGTGTGTCCATATGGCTATGGTCACACCATGTCTATAGTGCCAGGAATATGAATCTACTCATTAGACCAAGCACTAAATACTGCTAACTGTTTGGGGTTTGGCTTTTCATGTGACAAAGGCATTTGCTTGTGGTATTTATTTCTCTAGAGTAATGGCAATAGAATGTGACAGATTTCTTAACAAGACCTGATGTAGCAATTGCTTCTTATTAAAACAAGTCCTAGTAAAAAAGTGACCAAGCGGCAAGTTATGATTATGTTAATTCAAAGCAACAAACCTTTATGAAGTACTTACTGTATGCCAGGCACTGTGCTAGATGCTGGGGGCACATTAAAAAAATCCCTAATCTCAAAAAGTTAGCATTTTATTGGGGGAGACTGGACATGTATTGTTGTTGTTGTTGTTTTGTTTCAGTCATGTTAGACTCTTTGTGACCACATTAGGGGTTTTCTTGGCAGACGCTGTAGTGGTTTGCCCTTCAGCTTATTTTATAGATGAGGAAACTGAGGCAGTTAAGTGACCTGCCTATGGTCACATAACTAGTAAATATCTGAGGCTGGATTTGAACCCCAGGACTGAAGCTCCATCCATTGTGCCAACTAGCTACCGTGGACATGTATACTAGTAAGTAAATATAAGATTTACACCAAGTAAATAACAAGTAATTTTGGGGAGGGCACTAACAACTGGGGGAATCAGGAAAGGTCTTTTGTAGAAGAAGACATTTGAGCTAAACCCTAAAGGAATGTAGGTACTACAAGAAGCTGTGGTAAGGAATAAATCTATTCTGGGTTTGGCAGTCAATCATCTTCTTTGCAACCCTCCAGTTTGGGGACCAAGTAACCAATCAAGAATTGTTGGTTTGCCTATGACCTTTAACCAAGAGCCAGAGTACATGTTCCTACAGAAAGCCAGATACCCAGCTCCAAGGAAAGTGCTGAAGTCCACCCCTGCTATACTTGTTTTGATAAGGTGTTACAGTTGTTATTCATCCTTCCTTTCAAAGAGGAACAATGACATCACAGGATGATACCTGGACTTGCTCATGCCTTTAAGTGAGGCAGAGTTGCAAAGTTGTTAGCCTCACTCTCTCTTTCAGGGTCATTGGTCATGGTTTTCAGGTAGTCCAATAATTTCCAAACTATCTCTCCTGTATCTGTTTTCCAGATCAGCTGTTTTTCCAAGAAGATATTTCACATTGACCTCTATTTTTTTTTTATTCATTTGGATTTGCTTTATTGTGTCTTGGTTTCTCATAAAGTCACTAGCTTCCGTTTGTTCAATCCTAATTCTTAGGCAATTATTTTCTTCAGAGAGCTTTTCCATTTGGCTTTTCCAGCTGTTGACTTTTTTTTTCCAGAGTCATTAAAATCCAGTGGTAAGAAAAAAATACCAAGATGACTATTGATAGCCCAGGATGCAGCAGATGACCTTGGTGTCTTTGATGTCTGACCAAGTTCCAAGCACTCCAAAGCACCTGCTTCAGCTGCCTTTGTGGCCATTGGAACAAATTGTTCTCATCTACCCATTCTGCTGGGGAAGTCTTCACATGCTTGGGGTAAGATATCCTCCCAGACTCACTAACAGCTTTGAGGCCTGTGGGTTATCCTCAACTTGAAAAGGAGAAGGTAATGGGAAAAATGGTAATTGCTTAAATCTACAAAAAAAAGAAAAGAAAAGAAATACAAAGTCAAAAAAGTAATAGGTATTCAAGAGGATTTGGATTTCTGCTCTATTCTCAAACCCATAGACCAAATCCCATTTCAAAAAGCATAGTTGTACCAAATACTCTTATTATTAAGCATAATTTCAGTAGGAACTTAAGCTCTAGAGGGCAAGAACAGTTTCTTTTTTGGCTTTGTATCTCCATGGTCTAACATAGTGTCTTATACACAGACAGCACTTAATAAATGCTTATTGAATGGATAAAAAATTGAAAGTATGATATGTAACCTCCTGTCTTATAACATGTACTAAAGATACAAGGCCTCAGATGAGGATGTTGTGACTCTATTGATTCAAAAGTATGTTTAAATCTATAACTTGTATAGTTCCTAACATTATTTACATTTTCATTTTCTATTACTTTATGCTTATTTACATATAGTTTTACCTATTTAAGATATGCCTATCAAAGGCAGTCTCTGAAAACCAGGTGATAATTCCAAGTAGCACAAGTAAATTGTAAAGTTTAAATCTATGAAATGTAGCATTTAATACTTAATAATGATGATAGCTAACATTTACATAGTGCTTTAAGGTTTGCAAGCCCTTTATAATGTTATTTCATCTGATCTCATACCACTAACCTCATAGGATTGCTGTGAAGAAAGTTCTATATAATATGAACAATGATTAATTCTCCCTTTTTCATCCATATTAGTGCCACAGAAAACTTATTTGCTAGGTATACGAAGAGAGTTCTTCCTCTTTTGGTGGGAGATATTGGCTTGGTGGCAGGGAACTTCAGAAGTGAGAGGTTTAGGAAGGCGAGGATTTCTAGGCTATAAGAAATCTGTTCTCAATCTTTCTCTTACTTTTACTATCTTTCAATAAACCCTTAAAAAAACCTAAACTCATTTATCAGTGATTTTAGTCAGTTTCCCCCCCCAAAATTGGGGGGACAGATATCTAGAGGCCCTGTATAAGATTTCAGAAGAACTGACCTTAGGTCCTTCTTCTTACATATACTGGCCTCTAGATATCATTCCACAATACCTCTTTAAGACCAGTGTGTAATTTAAAATTCTAAATGTGGGTTCTAATCTGTCCCCCCAGTTTTGGAGGGAAACTGACTAAAATCACTGATAAATGAGTTTAGGTTTTTTTAAGGGTTTATTGAAAGATAATAAAAGTAACAGAAAGATTGAGAACAGATTTCTTATAGCCTAGAAATCCCCGCCTTCTTAAACCTCTCACTTCTGAAGTTCCCTGCCACCAAGCCAATGTCTCCCACCAAAAGAGGAAGAACTCTCACCAGCGTCTGCTTCCTCCTTCCTGTTCCCCTCCCAGAAATGGGAGGTTCTTCAAGCTGATTGGCTAGTGTCATTCAAATTCATTGGTTCACTGGACCCAAAGGTGGTCTCGATGTAAAGTTCAAAGTTTTTAGCTTCTGAGAACAATACCTTCTTAAGTACTCTCTTAAGTACCAGCCAGATGTGCTTACAATCTAGTAAACCAGTCTGCAGTCAGTCCCCTTATTCCCAATTCAATCAGTTTAGATCAATCTCCAGGTGGGCCCCTGAGTATCTGCTAAATCTCATCATCTACCACATTCCATTATCTTGACACACTAGAATACAAGGAAATTCTCTAAAACTATAAATTGCAAATCAGATATTGATATACATTGTTAGAAGGTATTTCCTCACTAGGAATTCTTTATACTAATAAAATTACACATTCAGTTCCCCCTTCCTCTCCAAAAAAAAGAAAGAAAGAAAGAAAAAGAAAAGGAAAAGAAAAAGAGATCCTAAGTAGTTTATTAAACTTAATTCTGAATTCACAGTGTGGATTTACCACATCTGAAATTGCTTCCCTGAAATCTTCTCCAGAAAGTATTTCCTTGCTATGTCAATAATTGGTGCTTTTAAAAGGGTTCTTTTCATGGGTAGGTGGGGCTTGTTAGCCTTGGCAGGCAACCCGCCTAGGGGAAGGAAACCCTGATTTTAAACCTCCGCTGCCTTGCGGCTATACCCATATATGGGAAAGGCTTTGGGAGTGAACCCCGAGGAAAAATCAGGAGTTGGAGTCCCTTAGGCAGTTGGATGTTGGATGTCACATCCCTCTGGCAACTCCTGAGGCAGCACTGGTGCCAAACTGTATTGGCTCTGCCTCTCCTTTGGATCCACCAATGTTGTGGAGAGGGAAAACCTGCTGCATGAGCAACAGCTTGTTTTCCATATTGATCCGCCCAGGCCAGCGCCCTGGAGAGGACACTCCAGCTACTCCTCATGGGGGAGATACAACACGGGATGTGGCAGTTATCGGTTATAAGTCACTCAGGAGCTATGGCTCCCATATCTGGCTGCACAGACACACTGTGGCCTGTGGCTTTTCAAGGTGCTGATCCATGGTCGTCAGCGACTGGTAGAAGCCTACTACTACTTTCATGGGCAAAATAGGCAAAAACATTAAACCACCACTATAATAAAAATCTATAATGTAAAAGTACTTTGGAAAGTCCAAAGTGTGATGTAAACACAGAACTGGATTTGGAGTTTGTCTGTGTGTGTGTCTTTTTGGATCCCCAGTGCTTAGCATAATTCTTGGCACATAGTAGGTGCTTAATAAATGTTTCTTGAATTTATTATTGAATTTGTTTGTTACAGGATAGGAATGGGGACTGGATATATGACCTCATTAGTACAAGGAACACCCAGAGGAGGAAACTTTCTGTACCAAAGCAGGTCAACACCTTCTCTGCAACTTGTTTTTTGTTTTTGTATCTCTGGCATCTAGTACAGTGCCTTGCACACAGTTGGCACTTAATAAATGCTTGTTGAATGAATGAATGGCTAATTGAAATTGAGGTGATATTAATCTCCTGTTTGTGTGCTGAAGATGTGAGACCACACACAGATGAGGATTCCATGAGGCCATTGATTCAAACACAGGTCTAAATCTACATGTATCATGCCTAATAGAGCCCAAGGGGCTAGGGCTAGTGTCCATCTCCATGGAAAATGCTTGAGTCTATTCCTGCTGCAAGGAAATACATTAATATAACTTAGAGTGGTGTGTAAAAACAAACCTTTCCTGTATTAGGCCCTCATTTCCAAAATTTTATTTTCTCCATTGAAACATGTTTCTCCTCATTTTTCCATGTAACCTTTCCTTTCAGGTTGAGTTCTAAAGTAAGGATTCATAGGCCTTACAGCACTCATAGAGACCTTAAAAATAATCCGGTTCAACCTTTTCATTTTATGGATGAAAAAACTAAGGCCTGTAATGGAAAATGACTTATCTAAGATCACAAAGCTCACACCAGGGCTAGAAGAACTCAGCTCTTCATTCTTTCCATGGCATTACAAAGTAGCTGAATTCCATGTTGTATTGATAATGAGTTTTGATTCTGGCATATACCTATTCAATACAATGCATATCTATTAAGCAGCTACTATGTCTAAGACATTGTTCGAGGTGCTGTGCTGGGGTGGGGGGGGGTGGACCACAAAAACAAAAAACGACACAGTCTACTTTCTGGGAGCCTACAGTCTAGCTGGGGTGGGGATAGTACATGTGTATATATAGAGTTACTAAGCACTTACTGGATGACCAGGCACTGCATATGCTAAGCTTCAGGGACACACATACAAGCAGAAAAAAAGACAATCCCTGTCTGACTCCTAAAAAGAATGCAAAAAGCTGGGGAATAGTGAAGGAAGTCCAGAGAGCAGGAAGTGGAGCCTGGAGAATAATGAGAACATGGTTGGCCTGGGCATTTTCCTTAAAATGGAAGTACTGGGAGGAAACGGAGGTGGAATGTGCTTTCAGGGTGAGTAGCTGCTGTGGTCTGATGGAAGAAGTCCAGAGAATCAGGATTGGAGCCCTGAGAGGAATGAAGACAGGTGAGAGGACAGATGTAAACACTCTTTGGACAATAAAGCATGCTCTTTGTTCAGTCATGTCTGATTATTTGTGACCACATCAGGGGGTTTCTTGGCAAAGATACTAGAGTGATTTGCCCTTTCCTTCTCCAGCCCATTTTACAGATGAGGAAATTGAGGCAAACAGGGTGAAGTGACTTGTCCAGGGTCACACAGCTAAGTATGTGTCTGAAGCTGGATTTGAACTTGAGAAGATGAGTCTTCCTGGCTCCAGGCCAAGCACTCTACCACTGTGCCACCTAACTTCCCTGAAACATGAGGTAGAACCAGTTAGATTCAGCATCAGAGATACTGAGTTCCTATGTCAGATTTGCCACTATTGTGGAAACTCAGGACTTGGGACAAGTCACTTAACCACTCCAGTCCTCAGTTTCCTTACCTGTAACACGGGGTCCCTGGGTTGATTGATATCCTCTGAGATCTCTTCTGGCTCCAAATATGTTCTTTGAGGAAATAGTTTATTTTATTTCTTTCTTTGTACTTCCAGTGACTAGCACAGTAGGAATTTAGTGAATGTTTGTTGATTGACAACAGGATCCTATTACAAATTTTCAAATCTTTCCAAAAGGGATTCTTCACATGCTGATATTTCTTTGTATGTAGCTTGGATTTTGCCTTTTTTCATTTGCTTGATGCAATAATTTATGCTGAATGTGTGATTAAAATAAAAAATGTTAAGATTAGGCACTAGAGTATCTTATGATAGAAACCAAACAATGGAAACAAAATGTTTTCCCCCATCAGATTCATCTTAAGCAAGATCAAAGCTAAATACTTTCTTTTATGAGAAATGGCCCTTCTGTGGGCTACATTTGGGTAAAGGGGATGATCTATGATGAATTGATTAAATTTGGTTTCCATGAGAGGGAAGCAAGCCAACTTGAATTGAATTGGACTTGTGCTTAGGAACCTCAAGCAGGCAGGGTTGCTTTTACTCTTAAAAGGGGCTTGGCAGACTCCTATATTGCTGACACTACCTTCATTGGCCTCTTATGCATTCACAAAATTGCCTCTATTACTTTCCTTAGCTCAGATGGTAACTTCTCACTTCAACCTACAAGGGTGAAAAGTGCTGCAACATCCTGGTAATGAAACGATGCCATCTTTTTAACTCTATCATGTCTGACACCCTTTCTTTTTATACAGTCTGATCAGTCTCAAAAGAACTCCAGGCTTCCACCTTCCACTGCCCAGAAATATGCTAAACACAACATAATTTGTTTTTTGTTTTTATTTTTAATTTTTTTTATTTTTTGGTTTGTTTGTCTTGCAGGGCGATGAGGGTTAAGTGACTTGCCCAGGGTCACACAGCTAGTAAGTGTCAAGGCTCTGAGGCCAGATTTGAACTCAGGTCCTCCTGAATCCAGGACCTGTGCTTTATCCACTTTGCCACCTAGCTGCCCCCAACATACTTTGTTTTTTGTTTTTTGGGGTTTTTTTGGTGAGGCAATTGGGGTTAAGTGACTTGCCCAGGGTCACACAGCTAGTACGTGTTAAGTGTCTGAGGCTGGATTTGAACTCAGGTATTCCTGAATCCAGGGCTGGTGCTCTATCCACTGCACCACTTAGCTGCCCCTATATTTGGTTTTTAAAGGGAAATCAGCATGGCATACTTTTTTTTAATAGAATTAAATTTTCCAAAATATATGTAAAAACAAAATTTTAACATCAAATTTTTTTTAAAACTTTGTGTTCCAACTTCTCTTCCCCCCTCCATTCCCACCCCTCACTCACAAGAACTCAAGCAATTCAAAATAAGTTATACATGAGTAGTCATGAAAAATTACCATATTAGCTAGTTGTGCGAGAAAACAGTCAAAAACCCCAAAACTTCAGATTAAGGAATTGTCAAAGAGGAAAAGAAAAAAAAAATTTTTTTAATGTGTTTCCATCTGTTTTCAGATACTATCAGTTCTTTCTCTGCAGATGGGCTGCAATCTTCATAAGTCCTTCAGGGTTATATTGGATCATTTCCTTGCTGAAAATAACCACATGCTTCCCAGGAGATCATCCCCAACTATTGCTATTATTTTGTATACTGTACATTTCACTCTGCTTCAGTTCATGTAGGTCTTTCTAGGTTTTTCTGATAGTATCCTGTTCATTATAACCTGTATATAGTACCTTAAGCTTGACAGAGAATTTTCTTCATAAAAGCCCAGCAAAGTAGGTACCATATGTTTTGCCATTATAATCAATCATCATAACTATTTCTCTCCATCCCACTCCCTTCCCATGACATTTACTCTATCTTCTTTTTACCTATTTCTCCTCAGAAGTATTTTACTTCTGACTATCCTCTCCCTAGCTCTGCACTCCCTTTTTTCACCCTTCCTTTCTTATCCTCTTCTCCTCCTACTTTCCGGCAGGTTTAAATAGATTACTCCTCCCAATTGGGTATGAAAGCTATTCCCTCCATGAGCCCACTCCAATGAGATTAGGGTCCCTGAGCTAATTTTGTGTTCTAAATTGTTCTTCTTCCCTCCCTCCTCAACCCTTCCTATGAGATCAAGCAATTCAATATGTCATGCTTGTGCAGTAATGCAGAACATCTCCATCTTCCTTGAAAGTGTTTTGCTTTTTACTGCTCTCTCCCCCAATCTGCCCTTTCCTCCTTCCCTTCTTACCCCCTCCCCTTTTCTCCCTCCTCTCCCTCAGGGCAAAAATATATTATTATACCTACTTGAGTATGTCCTTCTTTGAGCTAATTCTGATGATATTAAGGTTCACTCACTCCCCAACTCCTTCCCCCTCTTCTACTCTCCTCCATAAGCTTTTTTCTTGTTTCCTTCATATGAACAACCTCTCCCCAGACCACCTCTCTCCTTTTCCCTCCCCCAGTTTATTCCTCCTACACCTCAACCCTATTTTAATGATGTCATCATGGATTAGTTAGATGGCACAGTGAACAAAGCACCAGCCCTGGACTCAGGAGGCCCCAAGCCCAAATCCAACCCCAGACATAAGACACCCCACCCTGTCTGCCCCACAAAGAACAAAACATAAATGCTTTACAGTTATCATATTCAGTTCAGACCTGTGTCTTCTGTGAATTCCTTACTGAGAGAGTTCTTATGATTTCGAAGTATTATCTTCCCATGCAGGAATATAAAAAGTTTGATCTTTTAATATCCCTCATGAAGTCTTTTTCCTGCTTACTTTTATATGCTTCTCCAGGGTCTTGTATTTGAAAGTCAAATTTTCTATTCAGTTCAGGTCTTTTCATCACAAATGCTTGAAAGACCTCTTTCTCATTGAAATTCCATTTTTGCCTCTGAAAGATTATACTCAGTTTTTCTGGGCACGTGATTTTTGGCTGTAGTCCCAGTTCCTTTGCCCTCTGGAATATCATATTCCATGCCCTTTGGTCCTTTAATGTAGAAGCTGCTAGATCTTGCTTTATCCTTATTGGAGCTCCACAGTATTTGAATTCCTTTTTTCTAGCTGCTTGCAATATTTTCTCCTTCACCTGAGAGTTCTGGAATTTGGCTATAATATTCCTGGAGGTTTTCCTTTGGGGATCTCTTTCAGGAGGTGATCGGTGGATTCTTTCAATTTCTATTTTAGTTTCTGCTTCTAGAATATCAGGGCAATTTTCTCTCACAATCTCTTGGAGGATAGTGTCTAAGCTTTTGTTTTGGTCATGGTTTTCAGGTAGTCCAATGATTTTCAAATGATCTCGCCTAGATTTATTTTCCAGGTCAGCTGTTTTTCCAAGGAGATAGTTCACATTCCCCTCTATTTTTTCATTCAGTTGGATTTGCTTTACTGTGTCTTGGTTTCTCATAAGGTCACTTAGCTTCCATTTGTTCAATCCTAATTCTTAGGCAGTTATTTTCATCAGACAGTTTTTTAATCTCCTTTTCCATTTGGCTTTTCAAACTGTTGACTTTTTTCTAGTGACTCTCCTGTATCACTCTCATTTCCCTTTCCATTCTTTCCTCCCTTTCTCTACATCTTCTTTCTATTTCTCCTACTTTCTCTTCAAAGTCCCTTTTGAGAGCTTCCATGGCCTGAGACCAGTTCATATTTTTCTTGGAAACTTTGGATGTTGGAGCTTTGACCCTGTTATTATCTTCTTCTGAGGTTGTATTGTGGTCTACCTTACCCCCAAAGAAGTTTTTTATGGTCTTCTGCTTTCTCTGCCTACTCATCCTGGCTTACTATTTCTTGGCTTTTAACTCCTTCTTAAAGTGTGGTGCTGCTTCCAGGACACACTGTTCCAGCTACAGCATGGCCTGGGGGATAGTTGGGCTTCTTCTCAGCCTGTCTGGCCTTGCTTTAATTTGATTTTAAACTCTCCACTGGGGTGGGGTGGGGGGGCTGTTTCTTGGCTCCACTCCTGTTCCCAGCTTTTGGTTTGAGGGGGGGCAGGTTTTAATCTCACCTGGCCTGTTCTCAGGTCCAGAGATAACCTCAGGCCTACTTACTAAGCAACCAACCAGCAAAGCTTTCTGTGGTGTGGTTCCGATGAGACTGCTCCCTTGCTCTCCTCCCCGACCTGGGCCTTCAGCTGCTCAGGATTTCTTCCTGGTTGCCCGCTGGGGTGGGACAGTCGAATCATTCCCCGCAGTCCACTGGTACCTCTGCACGTAACCCCCCTCCCCCCCGGACCAGCCGTTCAGTCCAACTGCATGCTCGGTTCCAGAAGATGCCGGTGCTATAGCCAATTCAGAGGCACTGGGGCAAATTCCTCAGGCGGGTGTCTGGTGTGTCGGCCCAATTGCGGGGTTAGGCTTTATTCGCGGCCCAGCACGGCCCCCTGAAATCTATCTATAGCTGGAGAAAACTCTCAACCCTTATTTTTGTGCGTTTTTCTGTCCCAAGGGTTCTTTTATTGCTGTTTTTGGGGTGATTGTATCAGGAGCCCTGTGCGTTTAATGTCTTTCCTCCACTCTCTTGGCTCCGCCCCTCCAGCATGATATACTTTTGTTGTTGGTTTTTTTAAATTTTTTTGCAGGGCAATGAGGGTTAAGTGACTTGCCCAGGGTCACACAGCTAGTAAGTGTCAAGTGTCTGAGGCCAGATT
Organism: Dromiciops gliroides; assembly: GCF_019393635.1. Classification (NCBI taxonomy): domain Eukaryota; kingdom Metazoa; phylum Chordata; class Mammalia; order Microbiotheria; family Microbiotheriidae; genus Dromiciops; species Dromiciops gliroides. The sequence goes on along the minus strand of NC_057861.1, from coordinate 529,222,204 downwards.
TGAACTCATGTACTCCAGGGCCGGTGCTTTATCCACTGCGCCACCTAGCTGCCCCATGGTATACTTTTAAGAGAATAGATTATAGATTTAGAGCTGGAAGTACAACTCCTCTCATTTGACAAGTATGATAATGGATTTTATAGATGAGGAAACTAAGGCTCAGAAAGGTTAATTGACTTACCCAAGGTCATACACAACTAATGCACACAGCTATACTATACAACTAATGAGTGGTGAGGGAAGGGTAGGTTTGGGACTTGAACTGAAGTTTCCTGCCTCCTTATGTGGCATTTTTTCCATTTTAACTTATATAAAAGATTATAATATTGTACATAATATATGTATATATACTACACATATTATATATAACATTATAAATACTCTTTTTTTTTTTTTTTAGTGAGGCAATTGGGGTTAAGTGACTTGCCCAGGGTCACACAGCTAGTAAGTGTTAAGTGTCTGAGGCAGGATTTGAACTCAGGTTACCACTGCGCCATCTAGCTGCCCCAGAAATACTCTTTTTTTAAAGAAAAGGCAAAAAACTTGTAGTCTAATCTATTTTACTTATATAATGGAAGAGGATGAGAGAATAATAATAAATGACATTTATATAATGCTGGGCACCTGGGTAGCACAGTAGATGTAGTGCCTGAAGTCAGGAGGACCTGTCTTCCTGAGTTTGTATCTGGCCTCAAACACTTGCTGGCTGCATGACCCTGGGCAACCCACTTGAGCCTCTTTGCCTCAGTTTCGTCATCTGTAAAATGAGCTGGAGAAGGAAATGGCAAACCACTCCAGTATCTTTGACCAAAAAAACCCCAAATAGGGCCATAAAAAGTTGGACATGACTGAAAATAAGAAACAAGCTGAACAACAGCAATAAAAAGGACATCAATAGTTTAACCTATCATTCCTAATTGAGATTGAAAATATTCTACATCGAGGCACTGATGCCATGATAGATGGTGATGTGGAGGCCTGCATTATATTTCTTAGCTTTGAACTTAAGATCATTTTGTTGAAATGCAATATCCTACCAATGACCTATCTCCAGACTTTGTCATATTGATTTCGTTGTATAACTATGAAAAAGTCAGTCAACAAATATTTATGAAGTGCTTGCTATGTTCCAGGCATTGTACTAAGTGTTGGAGATACAAAGAAAAGGGAAAAATATAGTTGTTGACCATATGAAGCTCGTGTTCTAATGAGGGAGAAAACATGCAAATAACTATGTACAATACAGTATAAATGGGAGGTTGTCTCCGAGGGAAGGCACTGGAAGGCGACAGTGCAGAATATTGGAAGCGAGTCTGTTCGATCTGTTATGTTGGACAGTGTTTGTACATCAAGATTTGAGAATGAATGAATGTATTCAGAACTGGGTGTAAGTTCCTGAGAATTCCTTTAAGTATTCTCTGGGTAGCCTCACAACCATGTATAAAGTTGGCAAGAGGAAGTAGATAGGGGGAATAAGGGCTACTATTTTTCCACCATTTATTTTCTTTGCCAGAAGGAGTGGTGGGAATGAAAATCTCCTGGCAATGCAATGACCGTGATAATGTGAATGAAAAGTAACACTAAAAGGAAGCCAAACTCTGAGGAATCATGGTCCTAGAGAACAAAATATACCGCCCTTCTCTTGGCAAACAACTGAAGACTAGGGAGTAGAATGTCATACACATTGTCAGGCAAGGTTGCTGCATCAGTTGTCTCTGATGAACTGTTTTTCTTTATTCCTTTTTTTTTTTTTTTTTTTAGTGAGGCAATTGGGGTTAAGTGACTTTCCCAGGGTCACACAGCTACTAAGTATTAAGTGTCTGAGTTTGGATTTGAACTCAGGTCCTCCTGACTCCAGGGCCGGTGAGTGCTCTATCCACTGCGCCATCCAGCTGCCCCCTGTTTTTCTTTATTAAAAGATAGGATTCAGTGGGAAATGACGGGGAGAGTAAGGAAAGGGGGAAGGCAATCTATAAGAATGGTTGTAAAATAAAAACAAGAAAGGGTGGGGGGCAGCTAGGTGGTGAAGTGGATAAAGCATCTGCCCTGGATTCAGGAGGACCTGAGTTCAAATCTGGCCTCAGACACTCGACACTTACTAGCTGTGTGACTCTGGACAAGTCACTTAACCCTCACTGCCCCACCCCACCCCAAAAAAAAAGGATGAGGGGAGGAAAGAACAAAAGAAAATTTTCTTCATGCCAAGCATTGGGGCCCATGCCTATAATTCTTGCTACTGGGGAGGGTGAGCTTGGTGGATAACTTGAATTTGGTAGTTCTGAGATAGGCAGAAGGGCTAAGCAGTAGGGCTAAGCCAATTGGATGTCCACCTTAAGTCTAAGGAGGCCCTGGGGAAGGGGGCACAAATCTGCCTAAAGTTGTAAATGGAAACAGGCCAAAATTTCCATGATGCCCAGATATGGGGTCAGATCTCTGAACTTACAGTCTGGGTCATGTAGGGACCCCCGATCTCAAAACAAACTACACAAAAAAAGAAAATGCCTTGGTAAAGTAATTTAGCAGAAATACTCCCCCTCCCCCCTCCTTCTGTTGTATTTTGTCTAGGTATTCTGAGCTGAGTGAGGCTTCCTCCCATTTCAAGCAGTCATCTCTAGTTGGCTTCGTGATGTGCAGTTGTATGTGCTATCGAATCCTATCTGAAAGGCATTTTGTACTTGAAAAAGGAAGAAATTTAACTCAAACTGAAGACCTAAGTAGCTATTACTCTAATCTGTTTCTATTATTCATCCATCTTATTTCTTCTCCTTTTCTGCCAGGTCAGTGCTAGGCTTATTAAGCATTTTTTCATTATTACCATTAGCCTGTTGTTTGGGCTCGTGGATAAGTATGTCAAACATCTGCACCTAGCATGCAGAATTTATACCTTTCTCGGGGCGGCTAGGTGGCGCAGTGATAGAGCACCGGCCCTGGAGTCAGGAGTACCTGAGTTAAAATCTGGCCTCAGACACTTAACACTTACTAGCTGTGTGACCCTGGGCAAGTCACTTCACCCCAATTGCCTCACTAAAAAAAAAAAAAAAGAATTTATACCTTTCTCTAACTTCAAAACTCAGGGCATTCTGTCAAAGCTACATATCAGCTGTGTTTTGGTTTCCACACATTTCCTGCGCCCTAAGAGCTAGGCATGTTTTTCCCTGAATTATGACTTAAGAAATATATATAAAACTTCTCTATGATGTCCCTGTACTTGGGAATAGGCTATAGCAGAAATACTCATTTATCCTACCTCAGGCAGTTTGAGCGAATGGCGTGTGTTTCAGCGCTTCATGGTGCGGTCACAGATTGTGGTATCACTGAAAAAGGACTGGACTTGAACCAGAAACGCTAGGTTAAAATTCTAGTTCCAGAGTTGCAATTAAGGCAGAGAGAGAGCAACAGAGGTTTTGACATGCATGAAATTGTGCTTCCTCCTGCACTGTTCTTCGACAGTCTTTGGGGCATGACTTGGCATTCCCTCACCTAGCCTTGGGTTCCAGGTCACAACCCCTTGGGTTCCTTTCTTCCCCTGTCTCCTCCTGAGGACTCATAGGAAACATATATATCAGAGACTGAGGGCTGGAAGACATCCTAAAGGCCAATTAATCTAAAACTCTCATTTTATAAAGAAACTGAGGCCCAGGGAGATTAAGTTATTTGGCTAAGGTCACACAGGTAGTAAGTAACCAAGACTCAACCCCAGATCCTCAGGGAGCAAATCGAGTCTTCTTTTTGCTGAGGACAAGGACCACTTAGTTATGGGATAGGGACAGAAGTCAGACTTTCTAGGGGTGGGGTTCCCCTCTCTTCTAGTATGACTGCATTGGTGGTTGGACTGTCTTTTCACCAGTGGCCCCCTATATCCCCCATTCCCAACTGCACTTGCCTTTGGCACAAGAATTCCAGGTTAAGTCTCTTTCAGTAGCTGAGTGATCTTGGGCAAGTCACTTAAATTCCTTGGGCCTAAATTTTCTCATCTGTAAAATGTAGGTGGTAATATTACTAATTCCACCTTCTTCGAAAATTGGTCATGAGGACTGAATGAGATGTATATAAAACCAAGAGTGCTATAGACAACAAATGAAAACTCTTACTATTCTGAGTGCCTCATTGCTACTTCTTAAAAACTCTCAACTCCTTTCACTATCTAGACAATTGTAATAATATAGAAATTTAGCATTTAGAACCAATGTCAGTACAGTTAGGTTAGGGCCTGGTCACAGTCTGGAAGAGATGGAAAATTTCAGGGAAGTATAGAGAATGTAGGGAAAGTTAATTGAGGTCATCAAAGGTTTCAAGTAAGGTAGCTGGGGGGTAAGGTAGTTAGGGATAGCTAAGTGGTACAGTGGATAGAGCACTGGACCTGGAGTCAGGAAGACCTGAGTTCAAATTCATCCTCCGATACTTACTATGTGAGCAAATCCTGGGCCAATCCCTCAGTGTCTGTGTCTGTTTCCTCATCTGTAAAATGAGGATAGTGATAGCACCTACTTTTCAGGGTTATGAGGATCAAATAAGATGATGTCTGTAAAGTACTTTGCAAACCTTAGAGTGCTATGCAAATACCAGATATTGTTATTAATAAGTATAAGGATGGAGGTCGATTTTGTAATTCAGTCAAACCAACCCAGCACATTTAACCCTGATACCTCAACCAGGTAAGAGCAATTAGCTACTGAATAATAAACTTTAGACTAAATATGGGAAAAGTCCTTGATTAACTGGAGTAATGTTGTACAGGAGATATGTTCAGGTTGGCTGAAGAAACTTGGTCACACCCTATGGGTAATCTATTTTAAAACTGAGCCAGTTAAATCCCAAGGGCCTAGCAGTAGAGAGATGAGAATATTCTCATTAACCCCCTGAGAAGAAACTGATTTTCAGGGCAGGTATAGGAAAAGTATAGCCCTGGGCCTCAGTCTCCATCTTCTTCCAGTCACTCTCTAGTTTCGTTGATGGAGGAAGACAGAGACAAAGAGCTAGGCCCATGGTAGGTTCTTCAGAACCTACTTTTTTTGTTTGTTTTTTTAGTGAGGCAATTGGGGTTAAGTGACTTGCCCAGGGTCACACAGCTAGTGTCAAGTGTCTGAGACCGGATTTGAATTCAGGTTCTCCTGACTCCAGGGCTGCTGCTCTATCCACTATGCCACCTAGCTACCCTTATAACCTACATCTAACACAGGGGCAGGTAGGCAATACAGTGGATGGAGCACTAACCCTGGAGTTAGGAGGACCTGAGTTCAAATCCGGCCTCAGATACTTGGCATTTACTTAGTTGTGTGACCCTGGGCAAGTCACTTAACCTTGATTGCCTCAAACATTGGGAGCCATCTCCAGTAGTCCTGATGTATATCCTGCCACTGGACTGAGATGGCTCTGGAGGAGAGAATGAGGTTGGTGACTTTGCACAGCCCTCCCTCACTTAAATCCAATTCACTGCAATTCATAACATCACCTCCTGATTTCACTGTCCTTTTCCAGAACAAAGAACAAACAACAACCACCAAAAATTCTAACACAGCTATGAATAAGAGCTTTCAAATACAGCACAACTTCTTTTCCTGGGAGCCTTGAGGCTCTGTTACTCCTAACCCCTGCTGTTAGCTCTACTGGCTCATTAAAAGCAAACCCCAAGTATTGTGATGTTCCAATTGGTCACCATTGCATCACTCTTCCTCTTGAGTGATACTTATTTTCATTTTCCTCTCCATGACTGTGTCTTATGAGTCAGCTCCAGACCTGGAAGGGTGAGAGGGGATTTCAATTTCCCACATTTTGGTTCCTTAAAAGCTTCGAATAGGGGCAGCTAGGTGGTGCAGTGGCCCTGGATTCAGGAGTACCTGAGTTCAAATCCGAACTCAGACACTTGACACTTACTTACTTGTGACGCTGGGCAAGTCACTTAACCCCAATTGCCTCACCAATTAAAAAAAAAAAAGCTTTGCATAGCTTCCTCCTTACCCTCTCTGTTGAAACTGTTGTTATATACTCTAACATACTGTGGAAGGAAAAAACCAAGAGCTAGCAATTAAATGGGTCATGAGAGTTCTGGCTCATGAGCTTTTTGTATCATTACCAAACCTAGTTTCTTACACCCTGAGAAGGGTGTCTAACTTTCTGTCAATTTGTATGTAACCCTGCATGTTTAAACTTCAGCTCTTCAGCCAGGGACACACATATCCCTGTTATAAAACAGATGTCACCAAGAAAATCTTGGTTGTAGACAAAAGGTCACTTTTAAAAAGTTGTCTTTTATTTTATTTATTTATTTTTTTTGCGGGGCAATTGGGGTTAAGTGACTTGCCCAGGGTCACACAGCTAGTAAGTATTAAGTGTCTGAGGCTGGATTTGAACTCAGGTCCTCCTGACTCCAGGGCCGGTGCTCTATCCTAAAAAGTTGTCTTTTATTTTTTATTTATTTTTAAATTTTTGCAGGGCAATGAGGGTTAAGTGACTTGCCCAGGGTCACATAGCTAGTGTCAAGTGTCTGAGGCTGGATTTGAAGTCAAGTACTCCTGAATCCAGGGCCGGTGCTTTATCCACTGCACCACCTAGCTGCCCCCAAAAGTTGTCTTTTAAAAGAGTAGAACAGGGGCAGCTAGGAGGCACAGTGGTAAAGCACTGGCCCTGGATTCAGGAGAACCTGAGTTCAAATGCAGCCTCAGACACTAAAGACACATTTACTAGCTGTGTGACCCCGGGCAAGTAATTTAACCCCAATTGCCTCACCAAAAAAAAAAAAAAGAAAAAAAGAAAAAAGTAGAGCAGTTCTGAAATGGTATAGCTGGTGGGAGTGGAGCAAAGAATTAGTTGTTTTACTATCAATCTTAAGTCTTTTTACCTTTCAGGGTTGCAAGGGGGTAGAGGGAAAGGGAGGAAGAAGGGAGGAAAGGAAGGCCCAAGTAGGGTAGTATTGTAAGTCTGAAGGATTATATAGATCCCTGGAGGTATAGGCCCATTGAAAAAGGCTCAAGAGTGAGCCCATACAGCTTCTGCCGATTTAATATTAATATTGTGAATATTTTGTTATACTCAATATTTGCATGGGGGCTGGTAGTTCTTTCACTTTTAATTTTTTTTTTAAACCTAGACATGAAACAGATTCTGTTATTTCCAGGGAAACTTTATTATCCCAGGGAAAGATTTATTAAAAGCATGTAACATGAACATGGTCCCTGTGAATTCAGAGTTCCATAAGTTCTATGGGCCCAACTGCGTGCTGCTCAGTTCAAATCCCCTTCTTCTACTTACTTTTTAAGACCAATGGACACGTCATTTAACTTTCTTTGAATTGTGCATATAGGTTACCTAAATTTTTCTGCAGTTTTTTTTTTAATGTCCTATTAGTCTTGTGACTGCATTAGATGAAAACACAATTAGGTGGATTGAGAAGTGGTTGGCTGGGCAGATTCAGAGTACTTGTTCATTGTCTATGGCAGAAGGTCATCAGTGGAATTCCCCAGGGATTTATCTGAGTTTAGACCTTTGCTGCTTAACATTATCTTTTAACTCAATAAAGAAGATAATCTTGCAGGCCCACTCCTGCCTATGATCCATAGGGTCCGATCCTATTTCACTCAGCCAGATTTCTCTAAGGGTGCTTCAAGAAGGGAGAGCAATAAAGTGGCATTTTTTGAACCAAAAATTGAGACAATAAGGAGATTAAAAGTTCCATCAAAAGCATGATTTCATTTTTAAAAATTGAGGTTATTCTGGAAAATCTAGGACATGTCACCATGAAACATTAATATAAGCCTTCTTTCCCACTTAGTATTTGAACTTGGCAAGTTATTCCACAATTCTACACCTGCTTTCCTCATTTGTAAAATGAGAGGGCTAGATGAGATGGCCTCTAAAAGGTCCTTCCAGGTCTAAAAGTTTAACCTAGAGGCAGAGAGGTGGTGAAGTAGGTAGAGGGCTGGACCTGGAGTTAGGAAAAAGTAGGTTCAGATGCTTATTAGATGTGTGAACCTTGAAAAAGCATTTCATTTTTGTCTACCTCAGTTTTCTCATCTATAAAATAGGATAATAATAGCCACTACCTCACAGGGGAGTTGTGAGGATAAAATGAGAGAATATTGGCAAAGAGCTTATCATACTATGTAAAAGTCTGCTATTATGATGATGACGACGACTCTCTGAAGGCCCACAGTGATCGCCAGGGCCACGGGCCCCTTATCACTCTTCTCCATTTTTGTGCTTGGCCATGGTCCAAGGTCAGCTGAGAGAAGGGACTACGATGGGCTACCTTGGAGACCAAACACGGCCATTCCTTAGTCCCTATTCCTTTCCCTTCGTGGCTGTAGTCGGAATTGGCTGGGAGACTCCCTCTGCTTCCAGCTAAAATGGTTTACAGATCGCAGCCAGGTTGGAGGAGAGGGCCATGACCACCGAGAGCACATGGGACCGCAGCCTGAGGCCCCGTGGGGAACCCCAGGGGTCCAGCCTGGCTGTGGGTGTCACAAGCGTGGTGCCTCGTGGCACGTTTGCTCGCTGTCTCTGCAGCCTGGCCCTGCATAGCTGTCCCGCGTGGGCTTCTCAAACGGGGGAGGGGGCTGGTTATGATCATATGCCGGGGGCCGAGGGTCTGCATCTCCGCCCCCTCCCCCAGTCACCCAAGGCAGCATTACAAGCTCAGCTGGGAAGCCTAGCCCAGCTCTCGCCGCTTTTTCAACCAGCCCAGCCCGGAAAGAAGGGAAGGCAAAGCGAGGCGGGGCGAGGCGGAGCTTAGGCCAGCGAGGCTGTGCGGCTGCTCGGCTAGGCGCCGTTCCATGAGCCAGCGAGATCCACTCCGGGTTTCTGCGCTCGCTTCCTCCCCCACCCGGCCCGGCCCGGCCCGGCCTTTCCTCTCTGTGTCTCTCTCCTTCTCTCCCTCCCTCCCTCCACCGCCCACCCCTCCCCCTCCCCTCCGCCCGAGCCGCCGCCTGGGGCCGATCCGCGCAGCTCCGAACATGGCTGAAGTCGGGGAGGACACGGGTGCCCGGGCCCTGCTGGCACTGCGCTCGGCGCCCTGCAGCCCGGTGCTGTGCGCCGCGGCCGCCGCTGCCGCCGCCTTCCCCGCGGCGCCGGCGCCTTCGCTGCCGCCTCAGCCCCAGCCGCCACCTCCACCGCCGCCGCTGCCGCCGCCGCCGCCTCCGCCGGTGTCCGCCGCTTCCCCGGCGGCGCCCCAACAGCCGGCGCCCCCGCCGCTGCCGCTGCCGCTGCCGCCGCCGCCGCCGCCTGCCGGCCTAGGGGGAGCCCCGGCCGGCCCGGCTGCCGGGGGAGCGGCGGCGGCGGCGGCGGCGGCGGCGGCCTCGGTGCGGCAGAGCCCCGGGCCGGCCCTGGCCAGGCTGGAGGGCCGCGAGTTCGAGTTCCTCATGCGGCAACCCGCCGTCACCATCGGCCGCAACTCGTCGCAGGGCTCCGTGGACCTTAACATGGGCCACTCGAGCTTCATCTCCCGCCGCCACCTGCAGCTCAGCTTCCAGGAGCCGCACTTCTACCTGCGCTGCCTCGGCAAGAACGGCGTCTTCGTGGACGGGGCCTTCCAGCGCAGGGGCGCCCCGGCCCTGCAGCTCCCCAAGCAGTGAGTAGGAGCCGGCGCCCGGGGCGGCGCGGGAGGGGCCCGGGGACTGCCCCCTCCCCTACGCCGGGCTGGGCGGGCGGGGGCTCCCACGCCCCCAGGATCCGTGGGAATCCCCCCCCCCATACACACACTAACACGTTTGGGGGCGGGGAGGCCCAGGAGCAGCAGGGTACGGGATGAGCCCGGCGTGGGGTGTGAAACGTGGCTGTTGACCTTCCTCTTCCTCCTTCCACACACACACACACACACACACACACACACACACACACACGTATATAGATACACACATACATACACACACGCAATGTGTATGTGTGTATACATAAATGCGCACAACACACAGTGTTTTCTCCCCCACGCGGAGGCAGCTTTAGGCAGATGAGACATCACCACTCTTGGTTGGGAAGGTAATGTCAGTCTGGAAGGTGGGGGTGGGGGGCTGGGTTATGTCAATCTCAGCCCCAGGGGGGCCTGGAGGGAAATATGTCATGGTTTTTCCAGGAAAAGAGAGCTGTCTATTGGATCCCGAGAGAAGCTGGTCGGGAAGGGTGCAGCTTCTTTCCTGAAAGATTGGGAGAGAGTTTCATTCCCCTGGGAGGGTGTTTACCTGCCTGGGAGCTTGAATTCTAAGGAGGTGGAAGAGAGCGGTCCCAGAAGACGCAGTTACCTCTGGGGGTTAGTTAGGAGGAAAGGCGTGTTATGCTACCTGTAGGGAGAGCGACCTAAGGCCAAGTCAGAGCTTTGGCCTCAGGGAGGGAAGAAAGCAGCTAGGAGAAACTGGAGCAGGGATATTGTTTTCACATCGTTAGTGGCAGCTAGCTTAGGAAGTGCTTGCCTGTAACTCAATTTTTATACCTTCAAAATTTGGCCGTAATAAAAATACCATCCCCCATACCTCAAAGGGATATTATGTTTAATTGAACAATAGTTACAAAGTGTTCGTGAAAAGCGTTAAAGAGCAACAACAGTTATTTATTTACCCTTCTGTCAGTAAGGAGCAAAGAGCGTGTCTGGTAGGCCAAGGCACGTAAGAAGTCTCTCGATTCAAATTCTGCCAAAAAAGGGATTATCGTGGCTGTCACTCCATTTGTGGATGGCAAAGAGAGGCAGTGATGGATGTTTTTAGGAGCAGACTAGAGTATTTCTTGTTTTCCTTTTATTCCCCCCCATCCCCCCTTTGCCTGCTGCAATAGTTTTACCTTTTATTGTGTATTAATAAATATCCAGTTGTAGTTCCACTTCAGGAGCATGGCCCAAGAGATCTTTGCTTTCTTGACAGTCTATAGATCACTCTAAAATATTTTAAATTCTTCACTTCCTCTGCTGGTTTTGTCTTCTTTCTTTTTTAAGAATTATAACACCCCACTTTTTCCCCCCTGGGGTATTTCTTGTTTTAAAGAGTTGTCTTTCGACCTCCAGTCTCTGTTTTGTAAATTTCCTTAGCCCGGGGCATTTCTTCTTTGACTGTCCCCCTAAGGCTTTAGGGTTTGTTTATGTAAACGTCTTCACTTTCTAATTTCTTAGGCTATTTAAACCATAAATAGTTCATTGATTTTCAAGTGTCAGAAAGAGCTACTACTGCCACCTCTACTTAGAACTACTTAGAGAACATACTTTCCTTTTCCTTGGGGCTTAGGGAAGGAACCTAATGTCATAAAATTCAGAATTCTTGAAAAATAAAGCTTTATCTTTCTGTAATATCATTTTTAGTAAAACATATCCTCACTGCAGGCTATGAAGTTTATTCATAACATAGAGTTTGGTTTTCATTTTTTTGTGAATTGCCTCCTCTGACAACTGCTCATCTTCTTGCGATCCTATTTGAGGCCTGTTTCTTCTAATCCAACTTTATGTAGTTTGTGTTTTTTAAGTACTTTCATTAACAATCGTGTTTTTTTCAGGGTTTCCTACCTTAGTCATGAAACAAATATACATCTGTTTGGATGTAGTTTATATAGCTGCTATTTATTTAGCACTTTAAAGTTTGTAAATATCTTTACATAGTATTATCTTGTTTGAGCCTTCCAAGAACTATTTGAAGTAAGGACCTTAGAGTGTCAGACATTTTAGTGGTGAAGAAACTGCCTTAGAGTGACTCATTCATAGTTATGTTTAGTGACTGGCAACACAGCAAGTTTTGGAGGTAGGATTTGAACCCAGGTCTTCAAGTCCAGTATTCTATCTACTATGCCTCCTCCTCTTACTGAATCTTAAATGAAACTTTAAGGTACAATTCTCACTTGTTTCTATAATTAAAAAAAAAGATACCCTTGTGCTTCCTTTCACTACTCACCGCACTGTCCAATATTATCTGTTATTTTTAAAGGTCTTTAGGTGGGTGATGCTTTGAAACATGTAAAAATATGACTGCTACCTCCTAAAGAAATGTGGTAGTCACTGGTGAACTAAAAATTTGACCATCTACTTATTTGCTGTTGCAGTTGTAAACTTGAACCCAATGTGCCAGTCTGCTTCCATTTTTCTTAAGCAGTAATAGTTCTGAGCAATATTCTTGGTGTCAGTAAAGTAAAATTTCTAAGAACAGAACAGACACTCATGAGGGAAAATATGAAAAAGATATTTCTATTATGAAAGAAGGTTGTTTTGTTGGTGTAGTGTGGAAGCTATGGGAGCTATTAAGCAACTCAGTTTTATATCTTTTTATTTTAAAAATTGGACCTCAGAAATAAGATTATTCAGAATAAGTTATTGTAATCTTTCAGAGTATTTTGAAATGAAAATCAGTACTGAAAGGATTCCAAAAAAATTTTTTTCAGGACAGAGCAAAGTTCAGTGTTTACATTTTCTTCAGGAAGAAAAGGGAAATTTAGCATTTTTTTAAAGGCAGTAATCTGAGTTTTCAGGGGTATTATTTTTATTTTCTTCAGCCTATGTTTCCTCATTTACTGATGAGCAGTTCTGTCAGCAAGCAGTACTTGGACTCCTGAGTTCCATTGCAGTAAATTGTCTAGATTCTTTTGTCCTGTTGAATATTGTTTGCAATACATGAGGCACCATTGCCTGGAGCTTGGAAATCTTTTCTTTTCATTGTTATAGTAACTGCAATAATTGGATTTGACCACTATTCAGAACTTACCAAATATGTGCAATCTCTACTAGATCACTAAAGATAGGAGTGTAATAATAGACTGTGTAAGCCAATATTGACTTGTTAATGTTTTTTTAGTGTTGCCATAGTGTTATTTGATCAGTTCTCTAGGATTCCCTTTAGCTCTGTAGATACAGGTGAGATATTTACAACTTATGTTGTAGAAAAAGTGACTGTTTCAGTCTAGTTTCCTGAAATGGACCCACTAGCATGATATAAAGAGAATTCTTGTGCTGTTGTTTCCTTTATTTTTAATCACTGTTGTTTCTGAAATGGAAGAGGTTGGACTAGGTGCCCTCTGGGATACCTTCTGTGAACTATGTTCTGATAGATTTGTGTGATCTGATGTTTATATTTTGACATCTTTTTAGTTTCTGTTCATGTATTTATTATATGAAAGAGAAGATTTTTCTTAGTAATAAATTGATAGTGCAACTCTGGAGCTTAACTTTTACTTTTATATATAAAAAAACCAAAACCAAAATCATACCTGTGCTTGTGAACCTATTGTTCATTTTATCCTATGCTGTACAACTGAGTTTATTTATGTTGCCCACCAGAAAGACACACTGTGAATGGCAGGTTCTCCGGATTTCAATTTGTAGACACTTGTGATTTAAAAAAAAAGAAAGAATCATTTTGTATCTATCAAGGTACTTGACTATATGTAAGTGAACAGAATACGTTTAACTGTTTAAAGGAACATTCGGCCACTGATTGTTTTAGATTATAAAGAGTCACTTGAAGACTAGCAAATTAATAACCATTAACTAATCATATTGAATGGATTTGGAGTTGGCTAGAAAATGTTTAGAATCCCAAACTAATTTCTCATATGCTTTTTGTTTCACCATTCTGTAGGCACTCAGTTTTGTAGTTTATCTGAGGAAGGTTTGTGTGTGTGGTGTGTACACATACACACACCACACACATATACATACATACACATACACACATATACATACATACACACACACACACACACATATATATATATATATATATATATGTATGTATGTATGCATCCAAGTTCTAGATTGCATGAGATAGGCAAGTAGTACAAGGATTCAAAGAAAGCAAAACCATGGCTAACTTCCTGGAGGAGAAGGCTTTGGAGAATTTGGATTGGTGAAGAGAATGGAATATCATCTGCAAGCAGGAATAGATAAGGTCTGATTGGATCAAAAGGGCAGTAGGTTTTATGAAAAAGGAGGTTAGGTAGTCAAGGTAAGGTTTGTTGCTGGAGGCTGAGAATTTTTGATTTCATAACATAAGCAATAAGGGAGCATGATAGCATATTGAGTGATAAGAAAACAGCATTAAATATTGCAGTCTTAGTATTTATTGAAATGGGTGGAGATTAGAAGCAAGTATAATAGTTTAGTGACTATTGTAGTAATCTAAGTGTATATGGTATTGCAAATAGAAATTCTTTCCAGGGATCAATTTTAGAGTTTGTTGTAAGGAAGAATTTATCAAACTTTGTATCTAAGGATGTGCGGGACAAAGGTGATGGGCTGCAAATCCTATGATCCAATGTTGTTATAATTGATGGGCTGCAAATCCTATGATCCAATGTTGTTATAATTATTATTGCTAATATAATAGCTAACATTTTATAGCACTTTAAGGTTTGTAAAGTGAGTAGAGGAAGCCCATCATCCTAGTATCAGAGTCTTGTAGATGACAGCAATAAGGATGGAGAGAGAGTGGTATAAACAAGAGTGGCTCTGCTGTGTACTACCTTTGTGACCTTTGGAAGAACACTTTACCTTTCTACAGCACAATTTGTCAACTCTAAAGGAGGGGATTGGACTAGGTGACCTCTGTGGTCCTTCTAGTTCCAGATCATTGTCCTCTGGCACTGTGAATCAAATAATTTGTCTCAAGAACCAGCAGAAAATGTTATTTATTGATGGTGATGAGCAATTTGGGAAGAGGAGCTGGTTTGGCAGAAGGAGATGATTATTTTGTTTTCAACATACGGCTACAAATAAAAACCTAAACTGTAGAGTTTCCTTGAAATATAGGTCTTCATTTTGGCAAATTTACTTGCTCTTTGGAAGATTTCTCCCCCTCTTATATGTATGGCAAAAGTTAAACTGAAGTACTGTTAAAAACAAACTTTTTTTAAAGGTTTCATAGAGAGTGTGACAAATTAAGCTATTACAGTAAAAGTAATATTAAACATGTATGGCATGTTATGTTATCTGCTTCATGTCTAATTTTTTGGGTTTTCCAAACAGCTATGGAGACTTAGAATATTTTCCATCTATTATGAGATGCATATAATTGATCATGAACCATTTTCTTCAGGATAAATATATGAAAGCCTTTTTCATATCAGTAAGGGAGAAATAGGATTTGTAGGTGCTAAGTATGTGATAGGGGCTACTAATGTCATTTAATATTTTTGGATAATCTTAGATAAATTGAATCAGTACAAAATTTTAAATTTGATTTGAAGATAAAGTAATTAATTGTACAGTTTGAGTGTTAGGAGACAGCAAATTAATGACAGCTGGAATTATTTTATTATTATTATTTTTTTTTTGGTGGGGCAATGGGGGTTAAGTGACTTGCCCACAGTCACACAGCTAGTAAGTGTCAAGTGTCTGAGGTCGGATTTGAACTCAGGTACTCCTGAATCCAGGGCTGGTGCTTTATCCACTGTGCCACCTAGCTGCCCCCTGTAATTATCAAAATGTTTCACTTCTATAATCTAAATTTACCAAATGTTTCAACTTTGATTCCCTGAAAATAGACTTTGATAATAAGGTTTATGAGATGTTGGAAGTTAATTTTCATTGCTACTATAAATTTATTTTTTCTACATTAAGCTCATTGAGTTCATAGTTTTATTTAATGTACAAGGTACAATGTTAGTTTATAAAAATATGATAGAAAAAGTTATGTAAATATATTTCACAGATATGTTAACAGGATGTAAAGAAGATCCTCATTTAAAAGAATGGGCATGTTGAATAATGTCTAATGAAAATTATAGTTTTTGCATTTTATACTGTAATGTTGATAACATGAACCTATTTATAAGTATTCTTACACCCTCAATTGACTAATTTCTAAAATATAGAGAGTAATTTTAACTTTCCTTGGTCATTGAGTAGATTAGTCTATTAAATATTGTGATGTTCTAGGTACCTATTTCTTCTGAGGTTACAATTTTTCTAATAAATAATAGAATATTTGTAAACATGTTTTTCAACATCTACAAAAAGTAAAACAAGCTAATCAATAACCATTCATAAGGGAGAATGGGTGTTTTATAAATTGCCTGGATGAGGTATAAGAAACATTTTTTTTGCCATCTCTCACATATAACATTTTCATTACACTTTGGCAGTGACAGAAGATGAATCCCCAACTCCAAGTTACAATGATATAGCAGAGACCCTTGATGTTCCCTTTTGACAATTTCCATGATGTGGGCTGATTATATGCTTGCATTTCTGAGAATTGATATTACATGTAGCTTATTCAGTACTATATTTATTCCTGCAACTTAAGTGTCTCTGGTGCTAAGCTTGGAGAAGTAGTATTTGTAAAGTGTTTTGAGATTGTTAGATAGGAAATGGTGTGGGAGTCAGTGTTATTATGTAACTTGTAAGTTTACTATCTATGGATGATTTACACTGATATTTTGACCATCTGAAAAATTAACTGAGAGATACATAATTTCTTTGGAAACAAGGAATAAATATAGCATTTTAATTGTTTTATTTCATTTTTGTGGCTTTAATATTGAATACAATTTTCAGAAAGAAGGCAGCATGGCATAATAGAGCTAGCCTGGAGGCAGGAAGACCTGGGTTTATGCATATTATCTGTGAACCAGGGCATGTCACTTATTCCCTTTGTTGTTGTTGAGTCATTTCAGTCATGTCTGACTCCTGTAACCCCATTTGGAGTTTCTTGGCAAAGATACTAGACTAGCTTGCCATTTCTTTCTCCAGTTCATTTTACAGATGAGGAAACTGAGGCAAAAAGGGTGAAGTGACTTGCCCAGGGTCACACAGCTAGTAAGTGTCTGAGACCACATTTGAACTCAGGCCCTCCTGACTCTAGGAAGGGACAATCTATCAACTGTGGAACCTGACTGCCCTTGCTTACTCTCTTAGTGCCCCAGATAAACTTTTAACATTTGTATTAGTAAAGGTAGTTTCCTCATGAGGAATTCTCTATATTCATGAAATTTCAAGTCTAGCCTTCCCTGCACCCTTAAAAAAAATTAGAAGGAAAAATGTTTTTCCTCCTTTACTGTTTATGTATGTGTGCTAGATATTATTTTCTTCATTCAGTCTTCTATGGGAAAAATAATATGGTTATATTTTTATTTTCAAATAAAATATTTTGAGATATCATCATAAAATTACACAATGAATTAAATATAGTATTTTAAAATATTTCTTTATATTTTTATTTTAAAATTGTTGTTGAACAGCTTATCTTTGGAGAACTAAATAATAAACTAGCCTAACCTCTTGGTATGAAGTTAGCTTGATAGCAAATTATATGATTTGGTTAAATTTAGTAAGTAACTTTTAAAAAAACTAAAATTGTTTTACAGTTAATTCTCAGCTATAGAAGACTTACTCATTTTGTGAATTCTTTATTATTTCATGTGTAAGGGAGCTAAGGTTAGCTCTCCTTTTCCAGCATGTATTCAGGGTTTTTTCTCGACCATCTAGAATATGGGATCTCAGTGGTAAGACTGATCTCAGAGGAGCCCTTTGAGTTCAGTATAGAGAGAGAGGTTTTATGTCTATAGAGGGGGAGGCAACAAGATGTAATGGAAAGAATGTAGGCTTGGAAGTCAGAGGCTCTAGGTTCCAGGTGTGGCTCTGCCACTAATGATATGTGTAATCCTGGGAAGGTCACATCACCTTTTGGGGCTTATTTCTACATTTGTAAAATAAAATAGTTGCACTAAACAAACTCTGTAATGTTCCTTCTAGTTCTAACATTCTGTGACTTTATGAGAGTTGGAAAGTTGGTTTTGTTTTTCTTTAGTGGATCAGGTGCCCAGAGTAGGAGAACAGAAATATTTAGCTCCCTTGACATGAAGAAGATGGTAACTCAGGATACTCTAATTGATGTGGCTATGCCTTAAGATCAATAAATGTTAGTTGTATAATTAAAGTCTATCCATTCCCCTTGTTTAATTACATATTAAGACTCTTATCTTCCTTAAATTTGTTAAGTTTCCCCACCAGATACACTGATTGGTGTGCAGTTTAATACTTTCCATTTTATATTGTTACATTTACTTTCCAGTACAAATCAGTTTGGGGGGTTTAAGCTAGTTTTTATTATAGTCTGGTTATCTCTAATAAGCCAACACTTGAGAACTGGGGAGCCAAGAGATTACCAGATTGTGGCCTTTTTTCCTTGAAGGTCCCTCATTCTCTAAAGCTAGAGAAAATGGACCAGAAACAAGGATGGGAAGGGATCTTGGTAGTACAAAAGGGAGGGGGGAGAGATAACAGGTTTAATGGATTTGGAGAATTAAAGAAAAAGACCCCTAGGCTGCTAGATCTGTGCTTTGTCTCCTCTGGTAGGATGTGGTTGGTGGATGGATTGCTTAGGCACCTGAGTTGGTGTAAGAACAATTCCGGATTTTGAATAAGAGGACCTGCTTCTACTTGAGTGACTTTGGGCAAGTCACCTCTTTGCATCTGTTTCCTCCTCTATAATAAAGAGAGGGTGGATTTGATAATAATAGCATTTAAATAGGACTTAACCCTGTGTCAGGCGCACTATGCTAAGCATTTTACAATTATTTTCTCATTTGATCTTCAAAACAACCCTGGAAGAGAGGTGCTATTATTATCCTCATTTTACAGATGAGGAAACTGGCAGACAGAGATTAAGTTACTTGCCCTGGGTCACACAGCCCGTATGTGTTTGGAAGTCACATTTGAACCCAGATCTTCCGATTCCAGGCTTCGTGCTCTGTCCACTGTGCAACCTAGCTCTTCTGACTCTAAATCTATGATTTTAGCACCTCCTGCCTTCATTCCTAAAACTTATGAGTACTTTGCTACCTTAAGCTCAAGATGTCTAACTATTTCATCTTCCCCTATTTAAAAAAAAAGTTTCATTTCAGTGCACCTATAACTTGTAATGGCATGACCCTTCCCCAGCTTCCTCAAGCTCTCAGCTGTGGACTACCTTTATCCTTTGTCATAAAATTAATTTAAAACTTTTCAAAAAACACTTCAGTTTTATTCAAGATCTTGTCTTTTGGATAAAGAATCGTTTCCTTAGACTGAAGCTTTGGAATTAAAGCAACTATTTCAAACCTTTGCTAGTGAGTACCCAGAATTCCTTACTATAACTTCACAGTTACATGCAAGATAACCAAGAGAAGGGCAGGTGGGGAGCTGTTTGACTCCTGTTAAAGTGGATGGTATACTTCAACTGTCCTGATTGGTCTATAAGACAACAAAACAAAACATTTCTTCCCCCCCCCCCATCTAGCCCCTCCTTCCTCTCCCTCTCCCCCACCCTCCTAAAGTAGTAGCTTGAAGTACCTGCAGATTGAAAACAAAACCAAGGCTTTCCTTTTATTGTTAGTAAATAGTTTGTGTTTGAGACAGTGAAGATTGCATTCCTGCTTCTGGGAGATAAGTAGCCGGAGGTTTTGAATACAAGCTAGAATTCAGGGTGATTAGATAAAATAAATTAAGGATTAAAGAAAAGTACAAATTTTTTTTCTTACATGGCAATTAAAAAAACCTGATGTTTCTTAGTAATTAAAGAAATTAGAATAGAAAGAATTTTAAAGTATTATACCTATTAAAATAGTAAAAATGAAGATTATAAAATCTGTTGTTAGCAAGGGTATGGAGAAATAGGTACTTTTTTTATTTTGTTTTGTTTTGTTTTGCCAGGCAATGAGGGTTAAGTGACTTGCCCAAGGTCACACAGCTAGTGTCAAGTGTCTGAGGTCAGATTTGAACTCAGGTCCTCCTGAATCCAGGGCCAGTGCTTTATCCACTGTACCACTTCAGCAACCCCAAAATAGGTACTTTTACACATTTCCAAGGGAACTGAAAATTGGTTCAGTCCTTCTAGTGAATAATCTGTCAACATATAGCCAACACTTTTACCTGCAAAGCTGATAGAAAGTACTACTTAGAAGATGGCTTCACAAATGAATCTGAAAGTTGCATGTTGCCCTGAATTCCCAACTGGGTCAAATGAAACTCTTCATAACTAGAGGTAGTCATGGTCCAGTTGGATCATTATTCTGAGCTCACTTGATCTTAAAGAATGAGACCTTTCACCTCTGTTCTATCTTCCCAACCAAACTGTAAGCTCCTTGAAAGTATGGGCAGTTTCCACTGTCTCATTTTGTCTAGTACAAAACTTCTTAAACTGTGGGTCGTGACCCATATGGGGTTGTGTAACTGAATGTGAGGGTCATGAAAAATTTGGTAACAGTAAAAGATTATGCATACCTACTTTATACCTATATACTCGGGGTTGTGTAAAAATTTCCTGGGTGAAAAGGGGTCACAAATGGAAAAAGTTTAAGAACCCTTGGTCTAGTGCAGTGCTATGCACACATGGGCATACAGATGTACACACGAATATATGTTCTTAGAATTTGATAGCCCAAAAGGTTGAGATTATTAAGTCAAAATTTGTCATTTCATAGCTTTAATAACTCAATTACTGTTTAGAGCAATGTTCATAGTTAAAGTTTCAGTCTCCCTTGGAACTTATCAGGACCCACCCCTATTAGTTGTCATTTGGTCCTAGGGACTTCTTCCTCTGAAACTGGATGGAAGCAGAAACAGAAGGGCTTCTGGCCCAGAACTTAACAAATAATATGTAGCTAAGAAAGGTAAGTTTATGGACTGGGCTGGTATGTGAAAATGTATATGAGGAATATTAAGAAAAAAAGCAGGACATGATAACATGCAATATGATTACTACTATATAAAACATAACTACATATTTCACTAATAAAGTCAGAAGAAGATTTAAAGTCCTGTCAGATTTGCCTCCACTAAAGTTCTCCTTTTATGCCTTCATTGTATCATGGAATTGATTCTTTGCTTTTGAAGACTGGGCCAGTGAAGCATTTGCCCTAATAATTCTTACCAAGTTGACAGGACTTCAAATGTGGGTCAGTTGATGTACTGTCATCTGAGGACCAGCCTTGTGGTTCTCTCAGCACATATCTCTAAGGTCTAAATCTTAGATATATGTATAGTTTCTCATGCTTTTTTAAATGTTTGTCATGTGTAATATACTGTGTTGGGGAAGATACAAAGATATATGATATTGTACTGCTCTTGAGAAACTTTACAGTATAGTAGGAGAAATAAGAGAGGTATACAAATATTATGCCAAATAGACTATAAATGCCCAAGATGATCATAAAGTGTTACAAGATCAGACAAGGGAAAGATTGCTTTCAGCTTGGGAAATAGTGGATTAGGGAAAGCTTCTTAGAGAAGGTGACATTTAATCTGGGCCTTGAAGAATCAGTAAGATTTCAGAAGACAACAATATTGAAACAGAGCAGCCCAGAATTAGATGGGGAGGCCATGTTTCATATCAGTATGCATTTTTTTCCCTAACCAGATTGTAAACTCTCATTTTATTTAGTACTTATTGTACACACATGGCCGTACAGATGAACACACAAATGATATATTCTTAGAATTTTAGAGCTAAAAGGGACCTTAGAGGTTATCTGTTCTGAACTTCTTCAGATAACTGAGACTTGGACGGGTGGAATTACTTCCTAAAGGTCATATTGCCTTGTTTCCCTTTGTATGTATATTCTCTTTCAGACATCTTCATCTTCATGCTGGGATTTCTCTCCTTCTCCACTCTCCTGTATACCTCCCCTAGCATTTCACCAGAGTTAAGTATCTCCCTCTGTTTTGACCATGAACATTTCTGTTGAGTATATCTCCCTGTCTTATGTGTCTTCTTTCTTATGTGTTCCTTTCTGTTCCTTAAAACCACAGCATAGCTTCATGACCGCAATGCCTACTTCAGTGATGTCGTAGAAAGAGCACTGGATTTGGAATCAGAAGAGCCGGGCTCAAACTCTTCATCTCTTATTTACTGTATGACCTTGAATAAGATACTTTCTCTTCTGGGCCTTCGTTTCTTCATCTGTAAAAAGATCAAACTAGGTGATCTTTGAGATCCTATGATTCCCTTTCTTTTCCTTCCACCCTCAAAATTTCCAAGTCAGTTCTCAGTCTCAGATATTCATCCATCCCCTGTGACTTCTAATTCACTTTGAAGGAAGGATGTGAGATATTTTTATTGGGGCCATTGGAATCCCTTAGTGTTAGGACAAGGAAAGTAGCAGGAGGCAGAAGGCCTGGGGAAGAACAGGAGAAAACATTGTATTTTATACTTTAACACAACCATGTTTGAGATTCAGTTGGAGATTTCTGCCAAAGTGTTTCTCCTCCAGAGACTTATGAATTTTTCTTTGTTCCATTTGCTTTAAATACCAAAAACCAGAGGATGTTAGTGCTTGAAGGACATTATAAATTATCCAGCTTCCTCAATTTATAGATTTTTTAAAAAATGAGTGCCATATCAGTGAGCCCTGGAACATAATTTGAAAATAGGGGAATATAGATTCCTTAGTAGGGAGAAATAGGTGCTATCCCTATCTCTAAATACCTTGTATTTTGAGCCACTGGCTTTAGACACCAATTGGGGCATTTGGACCAAAGCCTACAGGTTATCTTTGTAGGTATTTTCCCAAGATGAACTATGGTAGTATTAGCATGCAGGAACCTAGAAACTTAGTAATAGGATTTCTTAGGGACATCTTGAAGAAATGCATACAACTTAACTGCCCAGTGATAGAGGGGCAAGAAGTTTAAAAGTAGTAGTAACAGCCAGTTTCCTCCTGTCGAGTAAAGAACCCTTGGGATACAGGAAGCCTTGCTTAGACTCTCAGATCTAACACTTAGCTGTGTGATCTTTGTCAAGTCACTTAATGTTTATGATCCTCAGTTCTCTTATCTATCCAATGGGGATAATACTTGCATTAGATATCAAATTGAGTGTGGCTTAATGACCATTTGCTAGCCTTTCTACTCAGGGCAGACTAGATTGAATTAATTAAGGGAGGATTAATTATTTAAGGGAGACAGTTTTATATATATTGACCTCATAATGTCAGGGAGAAAAAAAAAATCCAGAGTTTAGCTTAGGATCTTTTATTTTCAGTATTGAATTCTTTACCTTCTTTCCTTCTTCCACCTATTGAGAAGGTATTGAAGTGCTTGTTGTAGGCCTAACTCTGAGCTAAACATTCGCATTTGGGGTTTTCTTGGTAAAGATCCTATAGTGATTTGCTAGTTCCTTCTCCAGCTCATTTTACAGATAAGGAAACTGAGGCAAATGGGGTGAAATGACTTGCCCAGGGTCACACAGCTAGGAGTGTCTGAGGCCAGATTTGAACTCGAGTCAGGAAGGTGAGTCTTCCTGACTATAGGCCCAGCACTCTATCCACCGAACCAGGCAGGTGGCCCAGTGGATAGAACACTGACTCTGAAGTTGGGAGGACCTGAGTTCAAATGTGACCTCAGACACTTAGTAGCTGTGTGACCCTAGGCAAGTCACTTAACCCCAATTGTCTTAAAAAACAAGCAAACAAACAAAAACAAGGCCATCTCCAGTAGTCCTGATATATATCTTGTCACTGGACCTAGATGGCTATGAAGGAAAGAGTGAAGTTGGTGACTTTGCAGAGCCCTCCCTCACTTAAAAATCCAGTTCACTGCAAGTCATGATATCACCCCTTTGTCATGGTCCTCTTTGAGAAAGGACAAATAACAACAACAACAATAATATTGAGAAGGCAAGAAAGACAGAATCCCTACAATAATGTTTAGTCATGCTAAACTTTTCCCATTGGCCATGTCCAAAAGAAAAAAAGAAGGAAAAAATATATGCTTAAGTCAGCTTTCTCTCTCATGGTGGATAGCATGTTTCATCCTGAGTCCTTTAGAATTGTAGTTGGTCGTTGTGTTGATCAGAGTTACTAAGTCTTTAAAAGTTGATTGACCTTACAATGTTGTTATGGTATAAATTGTTCTCTTAACTTCATTTTCCCACAGAGTCTCCAGCATTTGTCATTATCCTTCTTTGTCAGTTTTGCCAATCTGATGAGCTTGAGGGTGATACCTCAGAGTTGTTTAATTGACATTTCTCTAATTCTTAGTGATTTAGAGCATTTAAAAATATGGCTATTTTTTTTTTTGCGGGGCAATGGGGGTTAAGTGACTTGCCCAGGGTCACACAGCTAGTAAGTGTCAAGTGTCTGAGGCCGGATTTGAACTCAAGTACTCCTGAATCCAGGGCCGGTGCTTTATCCACTGCGCCACCTAGCTGCCCCCAAAATATGGCTATTGATAGCTTGTATTTTTTCCTTTGAAAACTGCATGTTTATATCTTTTGACCGTATATCAGTTGGTGAATGGCTCTTATTCTTATGAATTTGACTCAATTCTCTGTATATCTTAGAAATGAATCCTTTTATCATAAAAACTAATACAATTTTTTTCCTGTTTCTAATTATAACTGCATTTGTTTTGTTCAGAAATGTTTTAAACTATATAATCCAAATTATTTTACCTACTGTGAAATTATCTTATCTCTTGTTTGTCAAAAACTCTCCCCTCTATTCACAGTTCTGACAAGTAATTTCTTCTGTGATCTAATTTGCTTATGATTTTACCCTTTATATCTTAATCATGGACTCATTTTGAGCTTCTCTTGCTATATGTTGTGAGATGTTGATCCATACCTAGTTTCTGCCAGATTATTTTACAGTTTTTGCAACAGTTTTTGTCAAATAGAGAGTTCTTGTCCCAATAGCTGGGATCTTTGGATTTATCAAACATAACATTTCAGTGTTTATTTACTCTTTACATAGTGTACCTAATCCCTTCCATTGATCAACCTCTCTTTTTCTCATCCAGCACCAAAGGTTTTTTTGACAATTACTGCTTTGCAGTATAGTTTGAGATCTGGTACTGCTAGAGCCTTCTGATTTTTTTTCATCACTCTCTTGACATTCTTAACCCTATGCTCCTTCAGGTGAATTTTGTTATTATTTTTTCTACCTCTATAAAGTAACACTTTAGTAGTTTGGCAGGACATTGAATAAGTAAATTGTTCTTTGAATGTCTTATTGAATTTGCTGGTAAATCCATCTGGTCCTGGGTTTTTTCCTTGAAGTTCTTTTATGGCTTATTCAGTTTCTTTTTCTAAGTTGTTGTATTTTGTCCTTCGTTTTTGAAGAGGACCATGACATTGGGATGATGTCATGATTTGCTCTGAATTTAGTACTTTATTTCCTGTTCTGTTATACTTTTCCATTTTATTTAGTTGTAGTTTATTGGCATGTGTTGGGGAAAATATCTCCTGACAATTGCTTTTATTTCTTCTTCATTGTTTGTGAAATCACCTTATTTTCAATACTGGCAATTTGAATTTTAAAAAATCAAATTAGCTAATAGTTTTTCTAATTTGTTGATTTGCTTGCTTATGTGTGTTTTTTCCATAAAGGTATTTTATTATTTTCCAGTTACATATAGAGATAGTTTTCAACATTTGTTTTATAAGATTTCTAGTTTCAATTTTTTCTTCCTCCCTCCCCCCTCCCCAAGACAGCATGCAATCTGATATAGGTTATATATGTACAATCACATTAAACATATTTCTGCATTAGTCATGCTGTGAAAGAAGAATCAGAGCAAAAGGGGAAAACCTCAAAAAACAAAAACAAAAAACAATAGAAATAGTATGGTTCAATTTGCATCTAGATTCCACAGTTCTTTTTTTCTGGATTTGGAGAGCATTTTCCATCATAAGTCCTTTGGAACTATCTTGGACCATTGTATTGCTGAGAAGAGTCAAGTCTATCACAGTTGATCAACACACAATGTTGTTGATACTGTGTACAATGTTCTTGTGGTTCTGCTCATCTCACTCAGCATCAATTCATGTAAATTCTTCCAGGTTTCCCTGAAATCCGCCTGCTCATCATTTCTTATAGCATGATAGTATTCCATTACATTCATATACCACAACTTATTCAGCTATCCCCAGTTGATGGGAATCCCCTCAATTTCCAATTTCTTTCCTCCACAAAAAGAGTAGCTATAAATATTTTTGTACATGTGGGTCCTTTTCCCTTTTTTATGATCTCTTAGGGAAAAAGACCTAATAGTGGTATTGCTGGGTCAAAGGGTATGCACAGCATTATAGCCCTTTGGGCATAGTTCCAGATTGCTCTCCAGAATGGTTGGATCAGTTCACACCTCCACCAACAATGCTTGCTTATGTTTGCCTTTATAATGCTTCTTTTTACTCCTTTCTATGTGAAAATTTTTACTCATGTCTGATCTTTTCATGAGGAATGCTTGGAAATCTATTTTGTTAAAGATCCATTTCCTTCCTGTAGGATTATACTCAGTTTTGTTGGGCAGGGTTATTCTTAGTTGCAAGATTAGAGCCTTTGACTTCGGGAATATTATATTTCAGAATCTCCACTCTGAGAAGATTAAATTGATTCTGTATCCTTTTTTTTTTTTTTTTGGTGCATCAATGAGGGTTAAGTGACTTGCCCAGGGTCACACAGCTGGTAAGTGTCAAGTGACTGAGGTCGGATTTGAACTCAGGTCCTTCTGAATCCAGGGCTGGTGCTTTATCCACTCTGCCACCTAGCTGCCCCCGCTGTATCATTTTTTTAATTGATCCTATTTACAGTTAATTGGTTTTGCTCTATAACTGTATGTCATGGTTCTTTGTGTCTGAACTGAATATGGATCTTCAGTTGACCTGTAAAGAGTTAAGTTTAGAAATCCAGTTCTCCTGCTAATCACTGTTCTATTCTTGCCTCAAGGAAATTTGCCATCCTTGAGGAATGCAGGTGGATACCCGAGAGTTTGGTTCAGTATCTGTACACTACCAAGCTATCCTTCAAGGATGTCTGGTCCACTATCTCTGACCTTGCAAGTGGACTCAAACAATGAACATTTTTTTAGTTACAGGAGGGAAGGAGGGGGTTGTTGGTGGCCCCTCAATTCCTTAACCTCCAATCAGTCATATTGTTCTCCATGCCTCGGCTATGTAACTAATCGTGTTGTCCTCAGCCCCATGATATAACCCTATAAACAGTTGTATTTTTTTCTCACTTACCCTGTTCTATTCTTTGTTCTGTGCTTATAAAAAGGAAGTTGCACCTTCATTTCTGGGTCTTTGGTTAAACTGAGGCAGCCTTTGACCCATTCTTGGAAGGTAGTTTTCCTGTTAATAAAATAATATCCTGCTTAGAGAAAATGTGCCTCAGTCTTCCTTTGTTCAATTTCACATGGGGCAACCACTCTTAGTGGTGGCTACTAAATCATGTATGATCCTGACTGTGGCTCCTTGGTACTTGAATTCTTTGTTTCTAGCTGTCTGCGGTATTTTTTCCTTGACCTGGGAGCTCTAGATTTTGGCCTCAATATTCCTCGGAATTTTCATTTCTGAGTTCTCTCAGGAAGCAACCAGTGGATCCTTTCAGTTTTTAATTTCTCCTCTAGTTTTAAATGATCTGGACAGTTTTTCCTTTTTTTTTTAAATTTCTTGAAATATGATGTCTAGCCTCTTTTTTATTGTTTATGGCTTTCAGGTGGTTGAGTGACTTAAACTATGTTGCACTGTTCTATTTTCCAGGTGAATTGTTTTTCCTATAAGATATTTCACATTTTCTTCTACTTTTTCAGTCTTTCAACTTTGTTTTATTAATATACTCATAGTCATTAGCATTTTGGGGGGCAATTCTAATTTTCAAGGAGTTATTTTCTTCAGTAGGTTTTGTTGTACATCTTTTCCAAATTATTAGTTCTCATATTTTTCCCTAGCTCTTGCTTTTTTCCCTCATTTTCTTCCAATTGCTCTCATTTGATTTTTAAAATAATATTTTTTAATTCTTGTTTTAACTTCTAGGAATTCCAGTTTTTATTTCCTGAGCTTCCCTGTTGCCACAATAACTCTGATTGTGTTCTTTTTGTTTGCTTGTTTGTTTTTCTAGCCTACTTCTTGATTTTGGACTTTATGTTGATGTTCTTAATACTTCTGAGGAAGATGTATCAATAGCCTGAGCTTCCTTCTTATGTCTTTCTGCAGCTTTCATATCTAGCTCATATTGGAAGCCTGCAAACTTTCACTGCTCCTCAAAATGATGTGATATAGGTTGAAGTCTGTGCTCTACTATACTGGTTTGAACCCTGCAAGAGCCTGACCTAGGATTAGGTCTGTTGACTTGTGCTCGTTTGAGGTTTCAGCAACTGTTGCTAGACTCAGTCACTGTAGGTTCAGAGTGACTGAACTGCTCATTCCCCTTTGATCTGGGAATCCTGCCCTGTTTATTCCACTGTGGGCTTATGTACTTTGTTCAAAGCTAGAATTAAGTTAATAGTAGCTCTGCTCCTGATATCAAAGCCATACAGCTACAGTTTGCTTTTTAGAATTTGTTCCTTGGTCAGTATATAACGAGGGCCCTTGCTCAGGACCACTCCTCCCAGTCCTGGTTTGGTGACCCAGAACTGGGTGGCAGATCGCATAGCTGCTAAATGACACCAATTCCTACACCTGGTTCTTATTCAGGGATTCCCTGGGATCTCTTTTTGCCCTGATACTTCCTTCTCTGTTGTCCTGTCTTGGCTCCCTTTTAGTCCCTGTTTGTTGTTCTCATGATGGGGTTCCCCCCTTCCCATCTTTTCTTTCTCTTTGCCCAGTGTCAGTAGACTTCTGTCTTTTTAAAGCTGCCCTGAGCTAGAAAAATGACTCATTGTGACTTTTTCTTGGTTTTCCTAGTCAGAAATCAGTCAATGCATTTTCTAGATCTTTGTCAAGGAGGTATGCTAGTCAGTCTAGAATAAAATTCTTTCTCACACTCCTTTATCTTGCCTCTATCCCCAAACCTATAATTCTTTGAGAGATTCAGTATACCACATACCTTTGCACAGGTTGGAGGTCCACTAGTGTTGTACATTGCACATCTTAGACTTTTTCAATGTATTGATGAATTAAGTTGATTTTTTTTTCTTTTTCTTTCTAAAAATTTTGTCTAAAAATACTATTTGTTATATGTCATGGTACTCTGGTAGGGAGAAGAGGAGGGATTCTTGGAAGGGGCAACTATGGTAATATAAAAAATGAAGACATCAATAAAAAACTTAAAAAAAAAAATTAAGGGTGTGTGTGTAAGGAGAGGTGACATAAAGGCTGAGATGAGGGGTCCCAGTTCAGCAAACAGAAAATTTGAGTGAGAAGTCTCATTCATTTGTGGGTGGATATAGATAAGGCTTTGTGAAGGAGTTAAACCTGGGTTAGGTCTTAAAGTTTAGAAGAAAATAATATTTTTTTAAATATTTATTTTTACAAACATTCTTTCCCTCCTACTTCCCGTTCCCTAAATGAACAATGAAGAAAAAGAAAGCCTTCATAATAAATATGCATAGTCCAGCAAAATAAATTACCAAGTTGGTCATGTCTAAAAATGTATGTCTCTTTCTTCAGTCCTGTGGATTTGTACTTTATCATTGCATTGATCAGAATTCTAAAGTTGTTTTTTTTGTTTGTTTGGTTGGTTTTGGTGAGACAGTTGGGTTTGCCCAGGGTCACACAGCTAGCTAGTAAGTGTTAAGGGTCTGAGGCTGGATTTGAACTCAGGTCCTCCTGACTCCAGGGCCGGTGCTCTATCCACTGCACCACCTAGTTGCCCCTCTAAAGTCGTTTTAAAGTTGTTTTGGTAGAAAAGAATTTCAGTAGAGGTATAGGACAAACCAAACAAATTTTCCCCTTTTCTCTGATAGACTCTGATCAGGGTTGTTGTACACCTTGAATGTCTTACATTTATAGTTTTATGTTTTTGTTTTTTGGGTTTTTTTGCGGGGCAATTGGGGTTAAATGACTTCATTTATAGTTTTATGAAGAATTAATGATGATAGGAAGTAGTCGGGCTGTTTATCCACCCTGCAAATGGGTGATTTTATTGATCCATATGTATTGAAATCCAACATGAAAATCTGTTAGCTCCTGAAACCAGATATTGGAAGTGCTGAATAAAAGGAAATTAAAGGAGTATAGAATCATAGAATTTAGAGCTGGAAGGGACCCTAGAGGTTATCTAGTCCAACCCCTTCATTTTATATACCAAGGGAGTTAAGAATCTAATTTCTTCAAGGTCAAGATAGTAGAGCTAAAATTCAAATCCAGGGCTTTTAGCTCCAGAATGTTACTGGTACTTTACCATGTGGTAAAATTGATTTACGTCTTGAATATTTTTCTAGGTCTTAGCATACTTTTCGCATTCCCTTCAGTAATCTTTTTCTGGATTTGTGTTATTACCTTTAAAATGGATATTGTTCAATTTGTTCATAAACTCATTAATGATCCTTGGTAAGAATGTTTCAAGTACCTATATTACTGCAATGCTACAAGGATAAAATAAGAGATCAATCAGTTAATTAAACATTTAATAAGAATTTACCCGGACCATATTATATTCTAGGCACCATGCTAAGCAATGGAGGTACAAAGAAAGGCAAAAACAGTCTCTGTTCTTGGGGACTTCCGGGGTAGTATGAAGCAAGTAATTTATTTCAGTGTCTTATTGGGTTGGAAATGGATCTCTTTCCAAATGTATAGCAAAGATTTGGCTCTAAGAAAGATTTGGTTTGGTTATTCTGCATTTCTGTGTTCTGCACCTGTGATATATTTTTAGTGCGAAAAGTTTATTTTTGTAATAGCATCCTGACTTTTCCCTTTTTCCCCATCAGTTGCAGAAGGTTTCTTTAAAGTTATCTGCAGGGGCAGGTAGGTGGCAAAGTGGATAAAGCATTGGCCCTGGATTCAGGCAGACCTGAGTTCAAATTTGACCTCAACACTTGACACTTACTAGCTGTGTGACCCTGGGCAAGTCACTTAACCCCAATTGCCTCACCAAAAAAATAAAGAATTAAACAAACAAATAAAGTTATCTGCAGGATATGATTTGTTTTAGTTTTATTTATGCTTATAATGTTCTAAAAAGAAGCATTAAATTTTTTAAGAGAATATGGAATCATCCAGTCTTGGGCTGGGCAGTTTTTGAGAGTTCTGAATCTTTTCAGACATATCACAGACCATCATAAAATAGTTGTTAATGATTTATGTACCCTTCTCTAAGGTGCTTTCCATGAAGAACATATAACTTAATTTCATATATAGCTTTCATTTTAATATGTCTCATCATGTGGTGGTATGGTGGAATGATACAAACAAAAAAAAGTCTTTGAGTAATCCTTGGAAGACTTTCAGGCTTTCTGTGATCCTGTTTTGGGACTAATAGGTCTGGCAGATTTTTAATGCATTGCTATTATTCCTAACTAATTGAATGACCTTAGGGACATTTTGCTTCTTGTTCTGGTTAAAATAATATGGCATTTATGTTGAAGGGATTGTTAATAGATGTGTTTTTTTCCCTTACTGAATGAAGCAACAGACATATGTTGTCTGTTACAGTGTTGTGTAATAAGATTTATGAAAATTGATTTCTGAGTGGCATATATTTAAGTGCTTTTGTAACAGATAATTATAACAGTCTGTGTCATTACTTACATTATAGTTTGGCAGTGTTAAGAGTTTATAGATATGAAAGTGGCTGTTCTTCATGGCATCTTTGTGATGCAACTCATAATTCTATCTTACGAATAGGGCAACTGAGGATAGAAGCTAAGATAACTAGGCTCAAGTCACAAAGTGAGAATGTGGTATTTTGCGATCAGATATAGAGTTTCTATATTTGTGACTTCCTAGGCATATTTATATATCTGTATATTAAAGACCTAACATTTCTTTGGTGTTTGGACTTTGTTTACCCACATCTAACTATATGGATTCCTAGTTTTAGAGAGGTTTTTTTGATGTTAAGTGTCAAGCCAGCTTTTATACTTTTTCACCCTCATCAAGAGTCTTCTTAATTAATCTTCGCTTCCAAGTGGTATCATCTGCTTATCTGAGATTGTTGATATTTCTCCTGGCAACGTTAATTCCAGCTTCTGATTCATCCAGCCCGGCATATTGCATGATAAACTCTGTATATAAGTTAAATAATAAGGTGACAGTATACAGCCTTGTCTTAGTCCTTTTCCAATCTTAAACCATTCAGTTGTTCCATGTTTAGTTATTACTATTGTTTCTTGGCCTGAATACAGATTCCTCAAGAGACAAGTTCTTGTTCTTGTTTGTCCTTCATTCTGGAAGAGGACCATGACATTGGAGTGATGTCATGACATTCATTGAATTGGATTTAAGGGAGGGCTGTGCAAGGTCACTAACCTCATTCTCTCCTCCAGAGCCATCTGGTAAGATATATATTAGGATGACTGGAGATGGCACCAGATGTTTTAGACAACTGGGGTAAAGTGAGTTGCCTAGGGTCACACAGCTAGTAAATGTCTGAGGCTGGATTAGAACTCGGGTCTTACTGACTCCAGGGCCAGTGTTCTATCCATTGGACCACCTAGCTGCCCCCAAGAGACAAGTAAGATGACCTGATATTCCCATCTCTTTGAGGACTTGCCATATTTTGTTGTGATCATACAGTCAAAAGCTTTAGTGTAGTCAATGAAGCAGAAGTAGATGTTTTTCTGGAACTCCCTTGCTTTCTCCACAATCCAGAAAATGTTGGCTCTTTGATCTCTAGTTCCTTTGCCTCTTTGAAAACCAGCCAGCACTTCTTGTAATGCTCAGTTCTTATATTGCTGAAGCCTAGCTCACAGAATCTTAAGTATAACCTTTCTGGCATGTGAAATTAGCATAATTATTCAGTAATTTGAACATATTTTTGGGACATAAACTGATTTTTTCCCAATCCAATATACTGTTGTGTTTTCCAAATTTGTTGGTATATTTAGTGCAGCACTTTAACAGCATCATCTTTTAGGGTTTTCCTCACCTCCACTAACCTTATTATTAGCAGTGCTTTCTAAGGCCTACTTGACTTCATTCTCCAAGGTGTCTGGCTCTAGACCAGTAATCGTACCATTCTGGTGATGGTTGATGTTAAGAAAGATCTTTTATATCTACTATCTTCTATACTTCTTTTGTGTATTCTTGCCAACTCTTCTTAATCTCTTCTGCTTCTGTTAAATCTCCATTTTAGTCTTTTATCATTCCCATTTTTGCATGAAACTTTCCCTTGATATCTCTAATTTTCTTGAAGGGATCTTTTGTCTTTCCTATCTATTGTTTTCTTTTATTTCTATTAAGAAAACATTTTTATTTCTCCTTGCTATTCTCTGGAATTTTGCATTCAGTTGGGTTAAAGAACCGAACATCTTGGCAACTGTGGTCCCATCACTTCCTGGAAAATAGAGGGAGAAGAAATGGAAGCAGTATCAAATTTTATATTTTGGGGCAACTGCAGTCATGAAATTAAAAGATGCTTGCTCCTTAGAAGGAAAGCTATGGAAAATTTGGATAGCATACTAAAAAGCAGAGATATCACCAAAGATCCAGAGTCAGAGCTATGGTTTTTCTGGTAGTAGTGCATGGTTATGAGAGTTGGTATAATGAAAGCTGAGGGCTGCAGAATCAACACTTGTGAATTTTGGTGCTAGAGAAGACTTTGGAGAGTCCCTTGGACAGCAAGGAGATCAAATCAGTCAATACTTACAGAATTAATTCAGGCTGTTCATTGGAAGGTCAGATACTGAAGTTGAAGCTTAAATACGGCCTCTTGTTTCTTACTCCAGAACCATATATTCTAATAAAAATTTTTGCCATCCTCACCTATTCCCACTTTTGCATTGCAGTCACTGAGTATCAAAGTATATACTGATTGAATTTGGAGAATCTTGCTAAGTTTTTCCTAGAATTTCTGTCTTTTCATCCTCTGCAATAGATATTGATACATAACGTTCAGTTATTTTCATTGTAGTCTTTTTGCAATTACTTAGGAGCCCCACAACATAAAATGATAAAAACTCCTATAATGCCTCTAAACACCTTATAAAACCAAATTCATCTATTCTTTATGTACCTTGAGAGATGAATCTAATCTGTAGGCTCTTTTGTTGGGACCATATCTGAAGTCTTTCTAGCATGATAGAACCCATGAGAGCTTTTGTTCTGCTGATATATAGCCTTTGAAAACCCAGTGTTGATTCCATGCCATAGTGAGGCATTAGAATAAAAATGAAAGTAGTTCTATTTTGAGACAGGAGACAGTTGATTACTTGGTGTCACAAGGTATCTATGCATTTTGACCACTGACATGAGAGCAAAGATAAAAATTAATGCATAACTAACTAGAAGAAGGAATAAAAATGAGAAAAGATTTGGTATGCATTTAGAATAATGTCAGCTCTAAGAATTGGGGATGACATCAGAAAGGCTTGGAAAGACATGTATGAAATGATATATTGTGAAGTGAGCAGAACAAGAGAACATTGTGCAAAGAGACAGCAATATTGTTTGATGAAGAACTGTAAATGACTTCACTGTTTTCAACAATACAATGATCCAAGAGAATCCCAAAGGACTATTGATGAAACATACTATCCACCTCCAAAGAAAGAACTGATATTGATGGAACAGACTGAAGCATGCTATTTTTCACTTTTTCATTTTTTTTCTTTTAATCAAGTTTGCTTGTGTAAAATGACAAATATGATGTTTTACATAATCATACATGTATAACCCACTAAAAATAAGCAAATAAATAAATTAAATAATGCCGAATAAGCATTGTTGTCAGGAAAACGGGAGTTTGAATCCTGTCTCAGACACTTCCTAGCTGTGTAATCCTAAGCAAATCACTTAACTTCAGTTCCTGCATCTGTAAAATGGAGATAATCAGTATTTTTCTGCAAATGAGATTATGTTAAGTGTTTTATAAACCTTAGTGCTATATAAATGCCAGCAATTGTTCTATAGACAAATTGTTGATAATTAACATGTAATATTGGATGGAATAAAGGACATTGATGCCAATAATTTCATATACACATTTAGCTGAAATCATTTGCCATAATAAGGAGACCAAAAGAGTCTATGAAGTGCCTTATTCAGCAAACACTTGATTTTCTTGCCAAGCAGAGAGCCTTGACACCAAAGAAGACTGGGTCAGAATATACACTTATTTCTAAAATTTTGTGGAGAAAGACAGTAGAGAAAAAAAAGAGAGAGAAGGCTATTGAAACAGGGAGAAGCAATGGAAGGTAAAAACTAGTTTAAAGAAAGCTTGGTCAAGAGATCAAAGGAAACAAAGTTTTCCCAACAACATTTAAAGATGAAATCACTAGGAGGTTTATAATGAACTCTTTTCACCATCAAGGACAGTAGAGCCATCATACTTGAACTCTAATATCACATTCCCTGATGTTCTTATAGAGGACTTAGAAATAGCACTGAAGAGAACAAAGGAAGAGCAGCTGAATTAGACCAGGCATGTGCAGAAGAGGTCTGTTGGAAGTGACACAGTTGGGAGAGTATTGAGGGACTGATTCTTAAGGTATCTGGAGGAAGAAGAGATAACAAAAGTGTGAAGAAAAAAATTTAAGACCTTGTGATTAAGAATTGATGGGGGGGTGGGGGGGGGGCAGCTAGGAGGTACAGTGGATAAAGCACCAGCCCTGGATTCAGGAGTACCTGAATTCAAATCTGGCCTCAGACACTTGACACTTACTAGCTGTGTGACCCTGGGCAAGTCACTTAACCCCCATTGCCCATCAAAAAAAGGGGGGGCCAGCTAGGTGGCGCAGTGGATAGAGCATCGGGCCTGGATTCAGGAGGACCTGAGTTCAAATCCAAATTCAGACACTTGACACTTACTAGCAGTGTGACCCTGGGCAAGTTACTTAACCCCAATTGCCTCACCAAAAAAAAAAAAAAGAAAAAAGAAAAGAATTGATGAGTGAATATATCAATAACTACTGAACATCCTTCTTTTCCCACCTGTATAAAAATTTTATGAAAATTACCAGACACTCTGGGCAAGTCACTTAACACTCATTGCCCTCCAACCCCCCCCCCCAAAAAAAGAAAAAAGAAAATTATCAGACACACTTTGAGGGCATCCTTGATGGGGCTATTAGAAGGGAACAGGCAGTTGTAACAACCAATAGTTTACAGTATAAGACATCTTTACCACTGTACATTGCCTAAAAAATGTAGGGAACACAAGATCACACTTTGTTTATTGTTTGTTGACTCTAAAAAAGGCATTTTATTCAGTAGAACAAAACATTTTATTTTATTTTTATTTTTTTGTGGGGTATTGAGGGTTAAGTGATTTGCCCAGGGTCACACTAGCTAGTAAGTGTCAAGTGTCTGAGCCCAGATTTGAACTCAGGCCCTCCTGAGTCCAGGGCCAATGCTTTATTCACTGTGCCACCTAGCTGCTCTGCAAACTATTATTTTAAAGGATTTCCTAGAAAGGTGTCTCCCATACAAACACCAAAAT
This sequence comes from Dromiciops gliroides, assembly GCF_019393635.1. Classification (NCBI taxonomy): domain Eukaryota; kingdom Metazoa; phylum Chordata; class Mammalia; order Microbiotheria; family Microbiotheriidae; genus Dromiciops; species Dromiciops gliroides. Next base: position 529,186,012 of record NC_057861.1, on the reverse strand, counting down.
TACACATAATTTCTTGAAAGAGATAATCTTGTTTGTCTAACCTGGTCGTTATGACATAAGAACAGAAAAACGAAAGGCATGCTTTTCAAGGTGTCATGGAGGAGTTCTAGCCTAGGGTCTAAATCAAAGAGGAATTCCTTATAGATTGTGAGTTCCTCTAAATGCTTCTGTTTGGGGATGATATTGTAGTGATTGCATCATGTCTTGGAATATTTTAGAACTTCCAGGATGAATAAATGAATGAATGCAAAAGCATTTATTAAATGCTTACTATGTGTCTAGCACTTTACTAAGCACTTTTGATAGGGAGTCATCACATAAAGGAACTTTCAGCTTCAGGAGCCTTAAAGTACATTGATAAGGAAGATGCTAAGGGCCAAGGGTTGTCATTGTGCTTCAGCAGCTCAGAGGGAAATATCCTAGAGGTCTACAGGGTATGTTGGTAGGGTAGATAGTAAGCTCTGAGCCTTCATCTTATCAGAGGGATTGTTTCTGGTGGTTCTGTATGGACTAGGAGACTTCTGGAGTGCCTTCCAGCTCTAGTTCTGTGATCTTCTAAGACTTGACCCTTAACAAAAGGCAACTGATTTACTTAGCTATAGCAAAGGGAGTGTATTCAAGGGTATTTAGCGAGGACACTGTGGTGATTCTGTTGAATGCTGCCCTGCCTCTGTATTGCTCCCCTGGTTAGGTTTCAAGGAGCAGGCAGAGCTCTTCATGGTGTGTTTTGGTTTTGGTTTGTTTGGGATTTTTCGTTTGTCTTTTACTCTAGGTACCTGGAAGCATTATCAGCAGCCTAAGTCTTAATCCCCTGTGAGGATGGTTTCAATACCTTTTAAAAAATATATAGCCCAACCTGCATGGGGAAGGCCTTAGGATATTTCTCCATTAAACCTTGGGCACCCTTGGTGCCATGGCCCTAAAGATCTTCGAAGACCTTTTACCACTTAAATGATTTTAGGGAACACATTTTTTCCTATGGGAAATATCTCCAGATTTTATAACAGAACCTATATGATTTGATTTCCTGAAATTCATAATATCAAGGTCACAGCTACTCTCCGAGATGACATACTTGTATAATTCTGTGGCTCACATTTGAAGTTTATGTTAAAATGGTTTTTATTTCTTGGTTTTCTTCTCTGTCTCTCCTAGCAATGTCATTATTGACTTAACTTAAACCTTTTGAGTTTTCAGTCCTCCTTGTAAAATTGGGATAATAATACCTACCTCACAGGATTGTTGTGAGTCTCCATTGAGTTGCTTGGTGCAACCGTAGAGGTGAAAGGGATCTTTGAAGCCACATGGTACAACCTTCCCATTTTCCATGTGAGGAATCTGAGGCACGGGAAGGAAGATTAAATCATTTGCCTAAGGTCACATAGGCAGTAAAGTTTAGAGGAGGCATTTGAAACCAAATCCTCTGGCTCTAGAACCTAGTGTACTTTATATTGTACTATTTAGCCTTTTCTTCTCCTTGGTAATCCAGGTAGCCCTTTTTTTTTCCCTTGAAAAAGGAAAAGTAGTAAATAGTACATTATTGGTGATAATAGTTCATTTTAGTCATTTTGAGTCTTTATCTTTTTCCTCTAAACTATTAACAAGTGGAAAATCTAATGATTTGACTTTTATACATTTTCTTTCTTGTCTCTGGTTAGTAGGCACAAATAAGGCAAAAGCCTTGATAATTGAAAATTGAACATAATATCTCCTAAAAACATCTCTCTCATCCTGCTTATCCCTTAAAGCCTACATCGAGGCCTGCCTTCTATTCTCTAAACCTCTGTATTATACTGTTTAGCATTTAACTATATTCTGGCTCATTTGCTAATTGTCTTATTACAATTTACCCTTAATTTATTCACCTAGTTAGAGCTTAAGTTTGTATTACTTTTTGAGATAATGCCACAAGTTCACAACTCACTGTGTAATTCCTTTGGTTTATTCACTCAGTTTAAGTTTCATTCAGGGGGTGCTTCATAGTCCTAGTTTTCTGAAATTTGGTGATTAGGTCTGTATAGTAATCCTTAACAGTTTCATAGGCTTTGTCATAGCTCTTCCCTCCTTCCTTTTACCACCTTAGCTTCCATTTTTTCAGCTTGAAGAGTAAAAAAATATATATTTTTTGATTGCTCTTTATATGAAAGACCCATCATCCACTTTATTATTTTTAGTTGTCCAGAATAATTAAGAATTAATGGGATTTTCATTTTCCACTTGATGGCATACAGAAATTTATTAGACCTTTGTTCATCCCCTGATTGCATCTCACCTGAACCATTGTGATGGCTCCTAATTAGTTTCCCTTCACCTGGTCTTTCCCCCTCATCAGTCTATCCTCTGTGCAACTGCAGCATTGATAGTGTTAAAAAGACAAATCTGACTATTATTCACCTGTTCAAGATGCTTCAGTGGCTTCCTGTTGACTCTGATAAAATACAAACTCTTTTGTTTGGCATTTGGAGTTCTTTCCAGTTTTGCTGGATTTATTTCCCTTTACTCTTTCACTCTCCATTTCAGCTAAATTGCCTTAGTTGCTCCTCCCCAGATGCAACATTTTGTTTTCCCACCTCAGTGCCTTTGTAAGAGCTCTTCCCCTCTTTGGAATGCTTTCCCTACAGAGTTTTTACCTCTTGACACTCCTCATTCCTTGCTCCTTTCAAGAGGCTTTTCCTGATTCTCCTTAAGACTCCCAGTAGAGTGTAAGCTTGTGGAGGGCAGGGATGTAACACTTTTGCATTTTTTATCCCCAGTGCTTAGCACAGTGACTGGAACATCCTAGGAACATAATAAATGCTTCTCGATTGATTTAAAAAAAATGATGACTTGCCTGTTGGATATTCAACTAACTGGCCAGCTCATCTCTCCAGAACATAGCTGAGAACTAGGGAAATAAGGAAAAAAGGCCTTTTTCCAAAATAATGTCTGAAATCCCATGTACTAAAAATCACCTCTGGGACTTTACTTAGGGTCAGTTTGCTCTTAACTTTACACATAGTTGCAGCAAGCTGGAGTATGTTTTTTAAGCCTTCAGCAGATTAAAAGCAGCAAGTGAGGAGCTGTGAGGAGAGCAGCTGCAACAGGGAGACACCTTAATAGTAGTAAGAAGTGACAGCTGACTGCAGAAGTATATAAAGCAGAAGTAAGAACTCAAAAAAGCATAGTGGCCTGGAACTATTAATATGGGAGGAAACAGCTTTACATAAAGCCTCATTAGGCCTTGAGGGTATATCACTGTATTAACAGCACAATTTCCCCAATAATAACTCTGATCTCTCAAGAAATTGTCTTCAGTTTTTTTCTATTTAAGAAGGCAGGGAAAGGTATGATACATTTTAAGATTTCCATCCCAAATCATTAAAATGAAAAGAAAAAAAAGTTTTAGGTATTTCAACATGATCTCCATTTTCCAGAAAACTTGACTATCCAAAATGGTTCATATATAATGGTTTCGATTACTTAGTTTTTCTACTTTTTATTCATGTATATTGGAAAGATGAGCATTTGATTATCATAGTGAACTTGTGGTCTTTAAAGGAGCCTGCCAATTTCTTGAAAGCAATCCAGACCCCTTTCCTCTTCCTTTTACACTTTGGGCCTACCCTGTCCATCTGTACAGACTGTACAAAACATATAAGATCTATCAGGTATCTCTCCATTGTTATCTGGGCAGCAAACATTCTTTATCTAGTTACTCTTCTCTGTGTAGATGCATAGGCCATCCTCCTTTGAGTGATTACAGATCTCTTGTGGGGGCCCTGCGGTGTGGTGGGGCTTGGTGCAGTCAAGACCATGTCATCTGTAAGCAGGAGTGCCTGAAAGAACTCAACATCTACAGGTAGTCCCTCTTGGATTTGGACTCTGTGCTGAGTTACCTTCATTGTGGAGCATACATTTCTCTGTTTTATGCCTTGTTTATTATCAGAGGGTCATTCTGCTGCTGTTACCATCACATTTAGTCATGGAGTACAACTACCTCAAAAGAGCTGAAAATGAGTATTGCACAAAGGACAGTGGTAAGGTGAATGGTGGGTGTGAACATATAAATCAACAAGCAGCCCTGAAGAACAAAAGTAAAAGATATCCTAAATTATGTGCTAGGATAAGATAAGCTGGTCAGTTGTCAAGAAAGAAGAGGGATGACAGGTAGATAGCTAGAGTGCTCCACTGGTACTCTCCCTTTGTGAAGAGAAAGCAAAGAAGACTTTCAATATGCTGAGTGGACTTATGGGAAGACATGGACTAGAGTTGCACAAGATGAGCAAGCAAGGAGAGGTTATGATGCATTGTTGGAGGGAATTCATGAATCAGTGATGTCACAGATCTTACATGAGTATTGTGTGTATGTGCATGTTTGTGTTTGCATGTATGTGTATTGTATCATATATGTTCTAGTTGGATAGCAGAAATTCAACGTATTGATCTAAAAACTTATTTGGAGGTTAAGTAGCCATCATTCAGTATAAAGAAGTATATGGGGGCAGCTAGGTGGCGCAGTGGATAAAGCACCAGCCCTGGATTCAGGAGTTCCTGAGTTCAAATCCAGACTCAGACACTTGATACTTACTAGCTGTGTGACCCTGGGCAAGTCACTTAACCCCCATAGCCCTGCAAAAAAAAAAAAAAAGAAGAAGTAGTATATGGGGGCAGCTAGGTGGCGCAGTGGATAGAGCACTGGCCCTGGAGTCAGGAGTACCTGAGTTCAAATCCGGCCTCAAACACTTAACACATACTAGCTGTGTGACCCTGGGCAAATTACTTAACCCCAATTGCCTCACAAAAAAACAAACAAACAAAAAGAAGTATATGGTATTGTGAAAAGAGCACTGGACTTGAAATTAGAAGACCTTTGTTCAAATTCTGGCTCTGACACTTAGTAATTGTATGTTTGTGGGTGTTGTGTAACCTTTAAACCTCAGCAAAATGGGCATGATAGGTTCAGAAATTTAGAACTGAAAGTGACTCCAGGGATTCATGCAACTGCCAAATTGATATTTTTAAAGGACAAGTTTGACCATACTACTCTCCTTTGCAAAAAGCTTCAGTGGCTTCCTACTGCCTTTTTGAGGCTGTATCCCTCATTTCAGAGTTCAGGTGACTGAGGCTTAGAAATTATGATACTTTCACAAGAATAAACAAATAATGAGTAGCAGAGCCAGAATTTGAATCTGGTTTTTCTAAGTGCACTCCTTCCATTTTATGCTGCCTACTTCACAGTATGAGGAAAGCATTTTATAAATATTAAAGTGCTAAATAAATGTGAGCTGTTATTGTTCTCTATTACCTAAAAGTTTAAAATAAGAGGGCTGTTCAGGACAATTTAAAACCGAACATTTCTACATAGTTTAGTGTTGAATAACTATTTTCACTTTATAAATAATATTAAAATTAATAAGCATTCATTTTTCCTCTCCCCCCAAAAAGGGGAACATTCCCTGCCCCCCACAGATCTCATTATAGATATGCATAGTCAAGCAAAGCTAATTCTCATATTGGCCATATCTGAAAATGTACCCCCCCCTTTTTTTTTTGGTGGGGCAATGAGGGTTAAGTGACTTGCCCAGGGTCACACAGTTAGTAAGTGTCAAGTGTCTGAGGCCGGATTTGAACTCAGGTCCTCCTGAATCCAGGGCCGGTGCTTTATCCACTGTGCCACCTAGCTGCCCCCACGTCCCTTCTTTGTCAGAAGGAGATGAGTAAATCTAGTTTATCAGTGGTACTTTGGAATCATGGTCAGTCATTGCATTGATCAGAGTTCTTAAGTCTTATGAAGTTTTTCCCTTTAGAATACTATTGTTTAAATTGTCCACCTGGCTTTATTTGCTCTGCTTCATTTCATACAGGTCTTCTCAGTTTTCTCTGAAACTGGCCATTTCATCATTTCTTATGGTACAATAATATGCCATTGCTTTCATATGCCATTTGTTTATCTATTTCCTAAGAGATGAGCACCCCCTTAGTTTCCATATAGATCCTTTTTTTTGTTCTTTTGGGAACATAGCCAGTAGTGGTATTGTTGGAACATGCACAATTTGGTGATTTTTTTTTTTAAACAGTTTCAAATGGTTTTCCATAATGGACTGGACCAAGACCAATTCACATATCCACCAACATTGTCTTAGTAGGCCCATTTTCCCTCAATCTCTCTGATGATTTTCATATGTGTGTGTGTGTGTGTGTGTGTGTGTATATATATATATATATATATACATACACACACACATACATACATATATATTCTTATTTCTCTAATTGTTACTGATTTGTATCATCCCCCCCCCCTTTTATGGTTGTTGATAACTTGGATTTCTTCCTTTGAAAACAGTTTATTCAGATCCTTTGACCATTTATCTTTTGGGGAACGATTTTCATTCTCATAAATGGAATCATCTCTCTGTATCTTGGATATAAGATTTTTATCAGAAAAAATTACTGCAAAGGTGTTTTTTCCTACTTACCATTTTCCTTTCTGATTTCAAGTATAGCATTAGTTTTACTTCTGTAAATGGTTTTCAATTTTATATAATTAAAATTGTTAATTTTATCTTCTGTGAACCTTGTTATACTTTGTTTGGTCATGAACTCTTCACCTGTCCGAAGATCTAACAGTCAGTTTCTTCCTTGCTATTCTGATTTTATGCCTGTTATGTGTCTATTTGGAACTTCTCTGGGCATATGGCTTTAGATATTGGTCTAGACTTCATTTCTTTCAGAATGCTTTTCAGTTTTCCTAGCAGTCTATGAAATAATGTCTTTACTCCAGTGGTTAGGCTTATCAGGTTTATCAAACTGTGTCTTCTTTCCTTTATATAACTAATCTGTTATATAATCAATGGTGATTATACTTTCTATTTTTGAATCAGTATCAAATTGTTATGGTGATTATTGCTTTGTAATATAGTTTGAAATTTAGTATTGATAGGTCCCCTGCTTTTACACTTTTATTTTATTTTATTTTTTTGTGGTTCAGTGAGGGTTAAGTGACTTGCCCAGGGTCACACAGCTAGTAAGTGTCAAGTGTCTGAGGTCGGATTTGAACTCAGGTCCTCCTGAATTCAGGGCTGGTGCTTTATCTACTGTACTACCTAGCTGAGTTATTTAACCTTCTGTTCTTCCAGATGAATTTTGTTATTTTTTTCTAGCTCTACAAATGGCATTTTGGTGTATCACTCAGTTAGTAAATTAATTTAGGTAGTAGTCATTTTTATTATATTGTCTTGACCTAGCTTTATTTTTGTAAAAAGTGTTTTGTAGTTTCATTCATATGGTCCTTGGGTATGTCTTGGTAGACTTTGAAATATTTTATATATTCTGTTGCTTTTTTGTTTGTTTGTTTGTTTGTTTTACTTTATGTGGGGCAGTGAGGGTTAAGTGACTTGCCCAAGGTCACACAGTAAGTGTCAAGTGTCTGAGGCTGGATTTGAACTCAGGTCCTCCTGAATCCAAGGCCAGTGCTTTATCCACTGTGTCACCTAGCTGCCTCCCTGTTGCTATTTTTAACTGACTTTCTATTGGGTTTTGTTGGTAATAACAAGAATGCTTATGGTTTATATAGATTTATTTTATTATGTAGCAGTTTTACTGAAGATATTAGTTGTTTTAATTGTTTTAGTTAATTCATTAGGGTTTAGCATAGATTGTCTTCTGCAAAAAAAAGTGTTTTGTTTCCTTTTTGCCTGTGTTTATTCCCTCGATTTCTTTTTCCTGTCTTATTGCTATAACTAGTATTTTTGGTACTTTAGTATATAATAGTGATAATACACATCCTTGCTTTAGCTTTTATATTGTTGAAAATGTGTATAACTTTTCTCCTTTACATATAATGTTTGCTCCTGGTTTTATGTGGTTATTATGTACCTTATTGCGGACAGCTAGGTGGATAGAGCCCAGTGGATAGAGCACTGGGCTTGGAATCAGGAAGACTCATCTTCATAAGTGCAAATCTGGCCTCAGATATTTACTAGCTGTGTGACCATGGGCAGGTCATTTAACCCTATTTGCTTCAGTTCCTCATCTATAAAATGGGCTGGAGAAGGAAATGACAAACCTCCAGTAACTTTGCCAAGAAATTCCCCAAATGAGGAAAGGATTCTGGAAAATGGCTCTCCAAATTTCTCCCACCAAGAAGATAAAATATCTCTTCTAAATGAATTTCAAGTGGCAGAAATAATTAAAAGTCTGGGTAAAGCAGTTGTCCTCCTAAGAAAATTTGAGAGGACCTTAGGAAAGACCAGTTCTCCAGGGGCAGAGGTTTGGCATGAGTGATCATCTCCAGGTGACTATGCAGAATCAACAAACAATAAGCCCTGGGGGCAGCTAGGTGAGGGCATTGCTTCAGGAACTTTACCTCACGGACAGTGTGGAAGTTGGACATTTATCTAAGTAAGGGAAAATTTAAGGACCCTCCTCTGTTGAGGGATGCCAGATCCAGTTCTTCTGATCAGATGTAGGTCCTGGGTTACAACTGTGGGCAAAGAGGAGTGAGTACACATCCAGGGAGTATGGTAGCAGTGGGGCAAGGACCCTGCTGGCTGTGGACACTTGCAGGAGAGCAGAGGCCATGGTTTCAGTTCCAGGGCTAAGGGGAAAGCTGAAGTTTGCAACTCCAGGAGGGATTGCAGGGAGCAAGAGTATTTACAATGACAGTGTGGCTGGGGGCCTTAGCTGTGGCACCAAGGTAGAGTGCCTGAGGTTGGGCCCCCAGATAGTATGTAGAAAATAACAGTACCAAAAGCTTGAAGCCTGAGGCAAACCTTCTGCCCCTCCTTCACACACACACACCTCAGTTGCTCAAAAAATGAGTAAGCAAAGGAGAAAGAATATGACCATAGATAGCTACTTTGGAAATAGAAGATCTGGGTTCATATGCAGAAGAAGATAGTGAGGTTTAAAAAGGCACTCCTATTTCAAAGAGAAATGTCAAATGGCCATAAACCTAAAAAGAGTTCTTGGAAGAGCTTAAAAAGAACTTTAAAAATCAAATAAGAATGGTTGAGGAAAAAATCAGGAAAAAAAAAAGAGCAATCCAAGAAAATCAGGAAAATTATGAAAAGAAAGTTGACTAACTGGGAGAAGAAATCCAAAAACTTAAGGAAAAAAATAACTCCTTAAAAATTAGAATTGGACAAAGGGAAGCTAATGACTTTATATAACAGGAAAAAATAATAAAACAATCAAAAAATGAAAAAAAATAGAATGTGAAACATCTCAGACAAAAAACTGATCTTGAGAAAAGATATATGAGGAACAATATAAGAATTGTTGGACTACATGAAAGTTATGACAAAAAAAGAGTCTAGGTACAATAACAATGTTACAAGAAAGCATCAAAGAAAATTGCCCTGAGGTTCTAGAATATGAGGGTAAAATAGAAGAAGAAAAAAATCCAATCAGTCACTACCTAAAAGAGATCCAAAGCTGAAAAATCACAGGAACATCATAGCCAAGTTTCGAAGCTCCCAGGTTAAGGAGAAAATACTACAAACAGTAAGAAAAGCAAACAATTTAAATATTGCGGAGCTATAGTCAGGATAACACAAGTTCTAGAGGCTTCTGCATTAAAAGACCAAAGAGCTTGGAATATTATATTTTGAAGAGCAAAGGAGTTGGGTTTGCAACCAAGAATAACTTACCCAGCAATGCTGAGTATAATCCTGAATGAAAAAACAAAGGTATTTGATGAATTTAAAGACTTTCATGTATCTGTGACCAAAAGACCAGAACCCATTGAAAAATGTCACATATAGCCAGGAGAAGCATATGGTAAATATTAAAAACCAATTATAAGGAACTCAGTAAGATCAAATTGTTAACTTATATGAGAAAATGTTATCTGTACTCTTAAGACTTATTACTTCAGTAATTTGATAGAAGGAGTTGGTGTTGAGTTAACTATGATGGACTGATTCTAAAAAATGGTAAGGAGAGGCAAAATAGAGAAGTTATACAAATGAAGTGTGCATGGAAAAGCTGTTACAGAGGAAGCAAGTGGTAGTGGTGGGCTGGTAGTGCTGGAACCTTATTGTCATTGGAACTGCGGATAAAATAACACAACTAGAATGCTTTTAGTCTTCTAAATTTATAAAGAAATAGAAGGGTGGAGGGTAAGGATAAGGGAGGGATTCTTTAAGGGTTGGTTCATTAAAGAATGGAAGGAAAAAGGGATTCTTAAAAAAGGATGTAGATTAGGGAAGTCGTGTTTAGACATAAATCAGATGTGTGAGGAGGGATAGGGTAAAAAGAGAAGCTGAGGAAGATAATAGGAAAAATAGGATGAACAGTAATACAGAAGTAGTAATTATAACTTTGAATGTGAATGGGCTATATTCACCCATAAAACAAACGGGATAGCAGAATGGATTAAAAATCAGAATCCAACAATATTGTTTACAAGAAATGCATTGAGATGCTATAAATATTTTTATATAGATAGGTGTTTTTCTCTTTTTGGACATGTCTTTGAGATATGAACCTGGCAGTTGTATTGCTTGATCAAAGGGTATGCACAGTTCTGAACTATGCACAGTTTGGGCAAATAAGAGGCAATTTCTCAGTGAAGAAATCAAAACTATAGTCATATTCTTAAAAATGCTTTACATTATTGATTAAAGAAATGCAAATTAAAACTTTGATGAGATATCTTACATCTATCACTTTTGCTAAAAATGATAGAAGGGGAAAGGGACAAATGTTGGAGATGTGGAAAAAATTGGAACACTGATTCACCGTTGGTGGAACTGTGAACTTATCCAAGCATTTTAGAGAGCTATCTGGAATTATGTCTAAAGAGTTATAAAGTTGTGTATAACCTTTGACCCATCAACACCAATATCAGGTCTGTTTCCCAAGGTAATTAGGGAAAAAGGAAAAGAAATATTTATAGCAGTCCCCTTTGTGATGGCAAAGAACTGCAAATTGAGGGAATGCCTGTCAGTTGGGAAATGGCTAAACAAGTTGTGGTATATGATTGTGATGGAATACTACTGTGCTCTAATAAATGATGAGCCCATTGATTTTGGAAAAACTTGCATGAAATAATGGAGAGTGAAATGAGCAGAACTAAGAGAATCTTTTACATAGTAACAGCAATGTTGCTCTTTGAATAACTTTGAATTACTAAGTCATTGTGAGTATTATAAATATAAAGATTCTGTGAAAGAAGATGCTATCCACATCCAGAGAAAGAACTGATAAACAGAAGTATGTATAATTTGTTTTTACACATATATACATAATGGTAGCCTTCTTTAGGGTGGGAGAGAGAAAAAAAGTATATAGCAGTGAACAAAAGAAAACTTGGAAACACAGAAAAGGAGAGTAATTTTGAAAATGATTTGTAGCATTTATTACTTAGTTTTTTTAAGAAAGCAAATTCATGGTTTTATACTGAATCCTCTGTTCTTTTGTACATAGAAATGTTCTTTTTTGGGGAGGCCTTTTTGTATGTAAGTCAAAAATGGATAAAAAAATTTAAAAATAACAAAAGAAAACCCCAAATGGAGTCATAGTTGAATACAACTGAAACAACTGAATAACAACAAAAAATACCATATTAAGAAGTCTATTTATTCATATGATACTAATATTTTAATAGCATTGATTGTTGGATTTGTTAAAAGTCTTTTTAGCCTCTATTGATAACATGGTTTTTATTCTTTTTTGTTATTAATATGATCTGTTGTCTTTATAGTTTTCCTTATATTGAACCAACTCTGCTTTCTTTTTATATCAACCTGGTCCATAGTGTAAAATCTTTTTGACATGTTGTTCTAATATTTAAGTTCAATATTCATTAGGAATATAAACGCATAGTTTTTTTCCTCTGCATTGTCTCTCTGTAAATATTTATTAAGCACCTGCTATGTGCCAGGCATTGTGCTAAGCCCATGGGATATAAAAAGAGGCAAAAGACAATCAAGGGATTTCCTCCCCAGAGGACCTTATATAGTAGAGACTGCAAGCAAACAAATATGTACAAACAAGCTATATATAGGACTTAATTTACAGAGGGAAGGCATTGGAATGTAGAGGGGCTGGGGAAGGCTTCCTGTGGGATTTTAGTTGGACCTTAAAGCCAAGGAGATTAGTAGTCAGAGGTCTGGAATGGTTTTTGCACAAACAAAACCAATGGAACCAAGATTTTTGGGGGGAGGGTGGGGCAATGAGGGTTAAGTGACTTGCGCAGGGTCACATAGCTAGTAAGTATCAAGTGTCTGAGGCCAGTTTTGAACTCGGGTCCTCCTGAATCCAGGACTGGTGCTTTATCCACTGCGCCACCTAGCTGCCTCTGGAACCAAGATTAGAAGAAAAGCAGAAAGGTGAGAAACAGTATTTACAGCAAGTATCTATGATAAAAGCCTCATTTCTCAAATACATAGAAAACTGGAAAGACTTCTATGAACTGATATAACGTAAAATGGGCAGAATCAGTAAAACATTGTACACAATAACAGCAACATTGTGTGATGATCACCTATGCATGGCTTAGCTCTTTTCAGCAATTCAGTGATCTAAATTGCCTACTGTTTTAGGGGGAATTGAGAAAGGGAGGGAAAAATTTTGGGGGACTCAATATTTTGTAAAAATGAATGCTAAAAATTGTCTTTACGTATAATTGGAAAAAAATACTACTAAAAACTGCTTATGGAACATTGGGATTCATTGTTCATCAAATGTTTGATAGAATTCAGTTGTAAATCCATCTGTTCCTGGAGTTTTTGTCTTTGGAAGTTCATTTATGGCTTGTTAAATTTCTTTTTTAGGCATTGGCTTATTAAAATAATCTATTTCTTCTGCTAATTGGGGTATTTTATATTGTATGTATTGACCCATTTCATGTTGTTAGTTATTTTGTTTACATATAATTGGGCAGAGTAGTTTCTTATGATTTCCTTTATATAACCTTTCTTAGTTTTGATATGAACAATGTGGTCTTCTTTTTAAAAAAATCAATTAAGGGGCAGCTAGGTGGTGCAGTGGATAGAGCACCGGCCCTAGAGTCAGGAGTCCCTGAGTTCAAATCTGGCCTCAGACACTTAACACTTACTAGCTGTGTGACCCTGGGCAAGTCATTTAACCCCAATTGCCTCACTAAAAAAAAAAATCAATTAGCTTTTTATCTTTTTAATTAGTTTCTTCCTCCATGCCCCAAAACCAGATCCTACTTTTATTTATCAGTTTATCAAATTTATCAGTTTTATCGAAGTGGGTTGTTTAGTTGGGTGTTCTGATATAGTTCAAACCCCCCCCCCCCGCCCAGTTTTTTAGGTTTTTTTAGTTGCATGTACAGTCAATTTGTCTGTTCTGTTTCTTTTGTTGATGAAAACATTTAGAAATATTTCCCACTAAATCTGCTTTTTCTAAATCCCATAAGTTTTTATGTCTCTTTATTTGATGCAATTGTCAATTTTCCCCCATGATTTTTTCTTTAACCCACCAATTCTTTAGGATTAAATTATTTAACCTCTACATTTTTTTTTTTTTTTGGTTTGTTTGTTTTGCAGGGCAATGAGGGTTAAGTGACTTGCCTAGAGTCACACAGCTAGTAAGTGTCAAGTGTCTGAGGTTGGATTTGAACTCAGGTCCTCCTGAATCCAGGGCCACTGTTTTATCCACTGCGCGACCTAGCTGCCCCAACTTCAAATTTTTGATTCTTTGTTTATTGGTCTTTTATTGAAGAGAATTGTATTCCATTTATGTTTAGTAAATGATGTGTTTTAATATTTATGCTTTTCTCTTATTTTTTGTGTTCCTAATATATGTTCTATTTTGTAAATGTACTAGGTACATAAAAAATATGTAAACTTCTTTCTATTCCCATTCATTAATCATCAGAAGTCAATGATCTCTATTCATTTCCCAATAAGAAGTTGGTTTATATTTTTATTAGATTTGTCTAGGTTTGAAAGAAGTATATGGAAGTCCCCTACTACTATTTTAGTGTCTATTTTGTCCCTGCAATTTTTTTTCAACTTAAAAAAATCTTAGATGCTACACTGTTTGGTGCATATGCATTAATGTATATCTGTTGTTCCTTTAAGCATAAGTTTTCCTGCTTATCTAAAATCTAATTTTACTGTACCCTTGTCTGAAATCATGATTGTCGCCCCCGCTTTTTTGAGTTCATTTGAAGAATAGTTTCTACTCTAGCTCCACGTTTTAAGCTGTGTGAATCTTTGTTTCAAGTGTGCTGGTAGGGCCCAAGCCCTCAGAGACTCTTCATTGCTCACCTCCTCAGCCACTTGTTTGTTGTGGCAAAGTTAAGTGTTTAATTTCCTGTGTCTCTCATGTTAAGAGTTTAACTTTCTGTGTTCCAGTCCCCTTATTCATCAGGCCTTGTTAGGTAACTCAGAAAACACTTTCATATCATTGGATTTGGTTATCCCTCAGGCTAGTATCATGAGTGATGGGGAGATGTACTCTTAGTGCCACATTAGCTCTTTGTCTAAAACACTGTAAGTTTTAACCCTGAGTTGTTTGGTCTCCTGAATTGGCATGCACATCTTCCTATATGCCTTAACCACTTCTTTCCCATGGTAGCTATTCCTTTGTGTCAGTGTTGCTTGTCAGGAATAACTCTCTCTCCTTTAGCTCTACATCATTAATGGTTACAGTTAGATGGTTGTCTATTTCCCTCTTTTCTTCCATTTTGTACTTTTTCTTCTCTTTGCCTTACACCTCTCTCTCTCTCTCTCTCTCTCTCTCTCTCTCTCTCTCTCTCTCTCTCTCTCTCTCTCTCTCATGAGAAGTTTGCCCCATATCTGTGATCTATAAATGAAGTGTCCTATTTCTGTTCCATTGCCATTCTTCTCTTCCCCTAACCCTATTTCTTTTACATTTTTTCTTTCCTTTTAATGCCCTCTTCATTTGCTCTCTCTGATATTGAAGTTGTTTTGTATATTCCTTTTTCAGTACTTAAAAGGGGAGAAAAAAGAAAACCAGATAACGACTCTACGGCTCCTCAGGTTAATAATATAGATTGCCTTAGACAGTTGGTGAATGTCTGAACAAATGGTGTTATATGAATATAATGAAATATTATTGTATCCTAAGAAATGATGAAAGAGACAATTTCAGAAAATCTTAGGTAGAAGACTATGACTTCCTTAAAAGAGACATCTTTTTGAGGTTTTTGCCTTTGTATATCCAGCAC
Organism: Dromiciops gliroides; assembly: GCF_019393635.1. Lineage (NCBI taxonomy): Eukaryota > Metazoa > Chordata > Mammalia > Microbiotheria > Microbiotheriidae > Dromiciops > Dromiciops gliroides. Next base: position 529,170,861 of record NC_057861.1, on the reverse strand, counting down.
TTTGAACAGTTTCTGGCACATAATAGCCACTTAATAGATGCTAGTTGACTGACATAGAGTGAACAGAACCAAGAAAACAATTTATGCAAGGACAGCAACTTTGTAAATAAAAACAACTTTGAAAGATATAAGAACTTACATCAATAAAATAATTGTCTCCAGAGATTTTTTTTTTTTTTGCAGAGATCTTATGATAAGGAATGTTAAAAGTGATGCCTCTGGGGCAGCTAGGAGGCACAGTTCAAATCCAATCTCAGACACTTGATACTTACTAGTTGTGTGACCCTGGGCAAGTCACTTAAGCCCAATTGCCTCACCCCCCCCCCCAAAAAAAAGTGATACCTCCAAAAGAGAGCTGTTGAAAATAGGCACAAGAGAACAGAGAGAAGTTCAGAAGGAAGCACAGACAGGCAGGACAGTTTTGAAAATAACATATATGTGTGTGTGTGTATATATGTATATATATAGAGAGAGAAAGAGACAGAGAGAGAGAGAGAGAGAGAGATGCACACACATCCACTTTTTTTTAAAGGCAAGCAGTGTGAAACTTGAGATGGCTTCACATAGAATTTTCCAGTGTTCTTTGGATATGAAAGTGCTCTCTTTTTGGTATTCAGGTTCAGAAATTTTTTTTAAATGACTGATATGTTTAAAATGCTACCATTTCAATCTCACATATCTGGGCAATTTTATGATTTCTTGAAATATGATAGCTAAATAAATAAGTAAAATAAAAATAAAAAAGGAAATATGGTAGCAAGCTTTTTTTTTTAATCTTCATGAATTTCAAATAATTTGATGATTCTTAGATTACCTCTCTTTAAACGGTTTGTCAGGTCACTTATTTTTGGTGTTATATTCCCTTACCTTTTTTTTTCTTAAATCTTTGGACTTAAAAAAAAATTTCTCATGTCTCAGTTGTTATTTTCTGTTTATTATTTTTTGGCCCATTCTAATATTCAGGGCATTCAGTTTTGGCCAAAGGTTTAGCCACCATCTGTTGTAAGGTATTAATTCTTCTTGCCATTCTTTCTAACCTATTTACTGCATTTTGTGCTCATTTCTTTTTGGTACGCTCGTAATGAAGATATTCTTTTCTTTGAGACTTGATCTTATGGAGTTAATCTTTTCTTGTGGGTTTGCAACCACCATGCCATCTCTCAGACCATTATATTTTTTCATTATATTCTGGCATCTTTTCTTTACTTGTATCTTTAGCCTTAATTTCTAGGATGGGGCCATTTGTTTGGGTCAAATTCCACTCTCACACTCAAGGATAGCCCTGCATATCTCCTGCTGTGGGAACTCACCATTTTGCACTTGGCTTTTCACATACTCGGGCTTGTCTCTAATCTGGACTTCCATAAGATTCTGGCAGGCTTTTCCAACAGACCTTGACTGGATGCAGGAGTTTATAACTTATTTTCTTTTATTAGGGTTCCTTCTGGTTCATGGCATTTTCCCACCCTAAGTTTTTTTAAACTCGTGATTTTAAAAAAAGTTAAGTGGCAAGTGTTTTGAAATAATTTTATTATAGTTTGGATAAAAATCTTTTAAATTTTTTTGTCAGTGAATTGAAACTTTCATAGACAGCTTAATGATATCGGTAGATGCCTACTTATTTTCTGACATTTAAACCAGAAAGGAGGGTGGTCAGTGGTTATACATTTATAAGTAGAGTTAAACAGGGCAAGTCCAAAGTTGTAAGGCATATTTAGATTTTTTAGTGAACTGCTGACTTCTCAGTGCTGGTAAAGGCAGTTCCTGGCCGCGGTAGATTGTCTCTCTACCGAATACTGAGAGGGATGACCAAAAAATTCCTTCTACCTCTAAATCCATAATACTGTGACTTATTGAGGAGCATATTTTTGTCCATCTTTTAATTAGACAAATTCTCCCATCAGACCTATTGTCACAAAAGGGCCAACCACCACCTTCATTTATTTATGTATTTGTTTGTTATGTTTATAAAATATTTATGAGTAGAATTTCATATTCTCCCCCCAAGTAAATTAACCTAACTACTAGTTTTCTGGCTCAACGATTTGACTGTATTCGTATATGATGATGCATCTCCCATCCCTGTGTCTTTGCACTTGCAGTCTCCCTGTGTCTGGGGATAGCAACCTCTCTCCAACTTAGCCTTTTTGGGATCCCTAGTTTTAATAATTCAAATGTTAAAGCATCTAGGATGATAGTGTAGTAGCAGCCTAGTAGGCCTGGATCCAGTTAGGGATACTCTGGCCATGAGGAGGACACTCTGACCATGAGAAATAATACAGTTGATCAGCTTGAAAAGCAGTTAATTAACCAGATAGTTGTTAGTCAAACAGATAACAAAGCATATGTGTCATGGGCACCCAGAAAGTTGGGTACCTTGAAGTTTTATAGCAGGAGCCTAATTTCACCAGATGTGCTTGCTACATGATTAAGACCAGGTAGTAACAATAATCTTAAATTAGGAATATGACATGTTTACTGTTTCATGTATCCCACTCCCCAAAAGCTAGCATCCTCATTCCCCAAATAGCTGTAACTTTTCAGTTCTAAGTCTGTCTCCCCACCCCCTCTATCCCCTATAAAACTATTGTCTTTACTCTGGCTGATGGAGGAATATCCCATAAATCTGCTCCTCCCCAGCAGCTGAAGTTCAGACTTCTCCTGGCCATATCCCCTTCTGCCAAATAATAAAAACTTTTACTTAAATTTTGATTGGATCTTGTGTATGAGTAAGTCTTTGATAGAGGGATATTTTCAGATCCAGTTTTGCGGTGCCGAAACCCGGGAAAAATATTGACACTTAGGCTAAGTTCAGCCTTACAGCCTTACAGACTTGAACATAGTTCTGGTGTTTGTGATGTCAATAGGCAGTATAGAATTGCTTGGATAGGGAAGCAAACAGTAGGTAGGTGGATGGAAGCTTCTGATTTCAGACCAGTAATGTTGCCTTTCCTTTCCACATTGCAGTAATTTAATGTGGTGTTTGTGTGTGTGCTTGCATTTTTTTTTTTGCAAAATATTTTGATGCCACAGAGATTAATACTATATACATGTTATTGGAAGGGAAAGAGTCATTTAGACTTTGAGGACTTTTGTGGATGGATGTGTATGGAAGGGTAATGCTTGAAAGGAATTGGCTAGCTCAGTCTTTCAGAGAAAATTTTACTGTGATGAATAGGCCATCAGGGATAAATTGATGGAAAAGACTATAATTTACATAACAATTAAACTGGTTTAGTGTAACTAGCATCAGTGCTTAAAACCATATTTCTCTTTAGGAGATTATTCAGTGTTATTAATCTGTTTTATGACCCAGTTTCCCCAAATGGATAATTTCTCTTCCAGGGTTTTAAAATATATCTAGGGAGTTGGATGCCTTCGTTGATAAGGGGACAGTTTCAAAAACAGTCTGTGGAAATTATTTTTTGTGACAAATTAAAGAAAACTTTATCTTTTTAGCCTGCACATTATATAAAGTGACACGTTCTCCACATTTTTATTTGTCAAATCTGAGTCTTATTTTCCAATTTCTCTCACGTATTACAATTTGTATGTGGACATAGTTAAGAGATTTTCTAGGATCTAAAGCCAAACAAACATTCGTTAATATGATCCCACATTCGTTTGGTTTGGTTTTATATCATATGACATGAAAATATGCATGTATGTGTAGATGTGTATATGGACATGTTGCTTTATGAACATTATCTACTTGTGATAGTATCTTTATAGATTATAGGACTTAGCCAGAAAATATTAAGGGACCTTTGATAAGTTTATATATCAAATCTACTTTCATTATGGACGGAGAACATTTTACCTCTGTTATTTACTACCTCTTTCTCTTTAATTTGCTGCTCTGAGGAATTAAATCAGTCCATTTTGGAGATGGCCCTCCTTGTTTGGAAAGGTTGACAGATCTTCTGATTAGAGTTCAAAGACGGAGTCATTTTCTCTCTGTGAAACCTCTATATTTAAAGTCTTATTTGACCATATGTCCTCCAGGGTAATTTTGTAAGTTTAGCATGGCATGTGTGGGAATGGGTGAATAATTGAACAAATTTAGCAGAGAATAAAAACAGGAATAAAGTGATCTAAAATTCTAAGCATTCTTTGGATAGAGCAAAAGTCACACATTGTAATTCTGTATATTGAAGCTGGATTTGGGGGGGAGAATAGCAGCTTTCCTCAATGGTGATTTAAAAAGAATATATTTCTGAACTTATTTAGTTCTTAGTATTTATATCTTGGATAGTTCCTACAGCTGAACACTAAGCTACACCCAAAACTGAGGAGGAGGCAATTGTGCTGTATCACATTTGGAAAATTAGAAGGTGCTTATGATCTTAGCCTGATCACTGCTACAAATAGTGATGTTTTCTTGGATATGCTGTGTGTCTGAATAACTGAATACTGTGATCTCTGACGTTATAATTTGAGGTGATCCAAAGAACGATAGAGACCTGTTACATGGAAGCAAGCTGCTGTACCTTGCCAGCCATGACCCTTTATATGGTATAGTGTATAGAGTTCCAGACTTTGGGTCAGGAGGATTTGGGTTCATGACCCACTTTTTACTAGCTTCGTGACTGTGAGCAAATAAATAACACTTCTGAGCTTGGAGCAAATATTTAAGGCAGCAGTTCTTAACCTTTATTGTGTAACAGACCTCTTCAGACTCCCATGAAGCCTATGGACTTTCAGAATAATGTTTTAAAATGTAAAAGGTAAAATGCATAGGATAACAAAGGAAATCAATTGTATTGAAGTACAGTTGTCAAAATACTTTTAAAAATCAGGACCCTGGGTTAAGAGCCCCTTATTTACTAAATTATAGACTGGTTGCAGGGTTCTTTCTTGGTGAAGGAAGTTCACCTATACTCAAAAAAATTCACAGATCCTGACAAATTATGTGAGAAAAGTAGTGGAAAAGAATCAGGTCAAGACTTGTAATCTTGTAGATAGATCTTTTTTTTTGGAGGATTTAGCAGGGAATCATAGAGGGAACCTCAGAAGTCCTGTAGGCCATCCTCCTAATTTTACAAATAAGGAAATTGAGACCAGAGAAGTTAAGCAACTTCCCTAAGATTACATAGATCACAAGTGTGAGCAAAGCCTGAATTTGAACCGAGGGTCTTTGACTGTAAATCCAGGACATAAGGTGAGCTTTATGGAGTCAGGCACTGTTTTTGATTTTTCTCTCTATCATCAGGGTTTTGGACAGTGCTTGTCACAAAGTAAGCACTTAATAAATGCTTATCAATTGATTGATGGAAACATGTGGTCAGGAATTACATGGCATGTTAGGATGTAGATGAGATGGATAGCTAGTGGCATTTTTAGAAACTGGTTTGTTTTAAGGTAGTGGGTATCATAGAATGAATATTGGCAACCATTCAAAAGTACGGTGCCAAATCAGTGACCTTTTTTGTTTTGGGGTTAAGAAGTGGTGAGATGACCGTGAAGGAAGAGATTCTTTCATTTTTTTGAAGGTGGGATTTGGAATAGGACTACTGATACATCAGGATAAAAACTGGTTTCTGAAAGTTTGAGGATCTCTACTATACCAGCCAGGGCATCCAAGGCAATACAGCAGAGTCAGAGCTGACTTTAGGCAGTTGGTTTTGAGCACTGTGTGATCTGAAATTGATTAATATAGCAGTATGGGTTTTTTAAAAATAAGAGTAGGGGGCAGCTAGGTGGCGCAGTGGATAGAGCACCGGCCTTGGAGTCAGGAGTACCTGAGTTCAAATCCGGCCTCAGACACTTAATACTTACTAGCTGTGTGACCCTGGGCAAGTCACTTAACCCCAGTTGCCTCACTAAAAAAAAAAAAAAAAAAAAAGAGTATTTTATTATTTTCCAGTTATATGTAGATAGTTTTCGACATTTGTTTTTATAAGATTTCCAATTTCGAATTTTTCTCCCTCCCTCCCCCCCTCCCCGAGACAGCGGGTAATCTGATATAGGTTATATATGTAAAATAACATTAAACATATTTCTAGCAGTATGGTTTTAGGAGAATTTAATTTTGATAAAATTGTGAGGTAATGAATTGTTATTTTCTTAAACAAAATTCTTTTATAATATGACATTTGAACAGCCAGTGACACAGTTAGCATGCTTGTGATTTTTCTTGCTTTAGCTCTGTGCCATTTGAATTAAGTCTCTGATTCTTAACGGAAAAATATTCTTTTTTGATGTACAGGGGGCAAAAAGGTCTTTTTGTTTGTTTGCTTAAGCTGTTATATTTAGTTTATAGCAGTCCTTCACTGCTGTTTTTTCCCAATTCTGAAACGTATAAAACTTAGGGGAAATTTTTTTTTAAACTCAGTTTAAAATACAAACTGTCACTTCCGATTCTGCCTGCTTAATTGTTTAAATTTTAAAAATGCATGTAGTGGGGCAGCTAGGTGGCGCAGTGGATAGAGCACCGGCCCTGGAGTCAGGAGGACCTGAGTTCAAATCTGGCCTCAGACACTTAACACTTACTAGTTGTGTGACCCTGGGCAAGTCACTTAACCCCAATTGCCTCACTTAAAAAAAAATTGCATGAAGTTTGTACTCAGTGACCCAAAGGAATGAACTTTTATATCACCCTTGTTGAATTGATACATATTCAAGTATATTCAAGTTAGGTATAGTGAATTCTTTTGGTGGTTAATGTAGATTATTTTATGTTCATAATAATACCACTGCCATTGACTTTAAAGAAATTATCACTATATATTCACCTGCCAATTGAGCAGGTTTCAGAAATGAATGCAGCCAATATGCTGCTTTCAGGGATAGAAGACGAGGGGAGGAGGGGCTGGGAAAGAGAATAAATGTTTATAGTGTCTCTTTGCAAGCATTGTGCTTGGCAGGCATTATGCAAACATCTCATTTGTAAAAACAGCCCTGTGAGGTAAGTGCTATTACTCTCCTCATTTTACCGTTGACTTGATCACAGGGCTAGTAAATGTTTGAGACTGGATTTGAACTCATTCTTCCTGATTCCACCCCCAGAACTTTATCTATTGAGCTATCAAAACATACTGTACCCTTAATAGTAAGAGTATTATTTTTGATGATTTTTGTAGGCAGCTACTTCCTTTTTATAGGAATTGAACTGACTTCATAGACTTCCACAGTACCCATATTGCAACTGTTTCGAACTACAAGAGAGTAAATGACCAAAAACTGGAAGTGAACTTGAAGTTCATAACTCATGCTTTTATTATAAAAATTACTAAATGTTTATTGAGAAATAACTTATGGTTGAATAACCTTTTAGTTATTACTTTGCACCATCACCTCTGCTTCTTGCCATTCTCTGAATCCTTCCATAGTTCCACACAGGGTTAGGACCATACATTATCAATATTTCTTTATCAGCAACTGTGTACAGTGCACTCTGAGGCTTGTTATGATAAAGTATAAAAAAGGATTCATGTTCTTTGAAGAACTTAGAGCTTATTGAGGACACAAGGCATGAAAGTTAAATAAAAATTAAGGAATTTTAACAATTTTAAGGTAGTAATATGGGAAATGTCATGATAGAATTTATGACTGGTTCCCAAATCACTGAGATACACAGTATTTACTGAGTTCAGAGAAGGAAGGAATCAATCAGCTCGTGATAGAATGGATTGAAAAATTTTCATGAAAAATTCACTGGAAAAAAGGCAGTGGTAAAATTTTGTGATTTATTCAGAGATGGATTGGTTGACATTAAATGTTGAGCTAAGTTCTGTCTCTGTGTCTTGTTAAGCTTGTACAATGCCTGGAGTGTGCAGTACTGTATTTGAAGAAATTTTCTCTAGTGTTTTATTTCTTCCTTTATAAATAGGCAGTTTAATCAAATTTTAAATGACTATGTGATAAATGCTAAAAGTTGTTTTCTACTTTACACATATTGTTGATTGCCAGTGGTTTTTAAATAATCCATTCCAGATTTCTGCATTACTCAGAATAGTATAGTTGACTATTCCGTAAATTTTTTATACCAGTAGCTTTGGTTTTTTAAAAATAATTTTTTAAAAATTATTTTTAATTTTTTTCAATTGCATATAAAGATAGTTTTTGAGTTCCAAATTTTTCTCCCACCTTCCCTTCCCTCCTCCCTCCCGAAGACAGCAAGCAATTTTATATAGGTTATAGATTACTATCATGTTAAACATTTCCACATTAATCAGAACAAAAGGAATGAACAAGAACAATAACAAAAAAGCAACAAAAGTGAAAATAATATGCCTCAATTTGCATTCAGATTCCACAGTTCTTTTTTGGCATTGTCTTGGATCACTGTATTGCTGAGAAGAGTTAAGTCTGTCACAGCTGATCATCATACAGTGTTGTTGATATTGTGTACAATGTTCTCTTGGTTCTGCTCATTTCACTCAGCATCAGTTCATGTAAGTCTTTCCAGGTTTTTCTCCATCTGCTTATCATTTCTTACAGCACAATAGTATTCCATGTAATAATAATAATTTTAAAAGAATCTACATTAATTTGTTTTATTACTCAGAATGAAAGAGACATTAAGGAATAAAACTTGTGTGGTCTTTTTTTTTTTAAAGAAATTACATGTTTTCTTTTTCTTTTTTTTTCTTCTTTTCTTTTTAATTTTCTTTTTTACAGTTATACATAAGGGTAGTTTTCAACATTCATTTTCATAAGATTTAGAGTTCCAAATTTTTCTCCCTCCCTCCCTCCCTCCCTCCCTCCCTTTCCTCCACAAGATTGCAACCAAGTTATAGATGTACAATCCACAAGTGTTCTTTTTATCAGTTCTTTCTATGGGGGTGCATAGTAAGCTTCCTCATTAGTTCCTTGGGATTGTCTTGGATCATTGCATTACTGAGAGTAGTTAAGTCATTCACAGTTGCTCATTGAATAATACTACTGTCACTATGCACAATGTCCTCCCAGCTCTGCTCACTTCACTATACATCAATGTTCATTAGTCTTTTCAGGTTTTTCAGGGATCATCCTGTTTGTCATTTCCTGTAGCACAAGACCATTCCACTACAATCATATAGCACAGGGGGCGGCTAGGTGGCACAGTGGATAAAGCACTGGCCCTGGATTCAGGAATACCTGAGTTCAAATCCGGCCTCAGACACTTAACACTTATAGCTGTGTGACCCTGGGCAAGTCACTTAACCCCCATTGCCCCGTTAAAAAAAAAAATCATATAGCACAGCTTTTTCCATCATTCCTCAGTTGATGGACATTCCTTTGATTCTCAATTCTTAGCCTCCAACAAGAGGCTATAAATATTTTTTGTACAATTTTTCCCCCTTACATGTTTTCTTAAAAGCAACTGTTTATAATCAACAAAACGAAACTAGCATACTGTGTTATTGTTATTGTTGTTGGTTCTTCCTTCTTGAAGAAGACCAATGACATCTCTAGAGTGATGTCTTATTTGGGGGGGGGGGTTGAGGCAATTGGGGTTAAGTGACTTGCCCAGGGTTACACAGCTAGTAAGTTGGCAAGTGTGTGGGGCCGGATTTGAACTCAGGTCCTCCTAACTCCAGGACCAGTGCTCTATCCACTGCACCACCTAGCTGCCCCCAGGGTGATGTTTTGACTTGTGAATGAATTGGATTTAAGTGAGGCAGGGCCCAGCAAAGTCATCAGTCAACTATTTCCTCTAGAAGCACCTGAAGTATAGTGGCAAGATATGTCAAGATGACTAGTGATGGTCATTGAAAGGGCATTGCCTCAGGATTCTGTGACTCCTTTGTTTATTAAAATAAATTTTTTTTTTGGTGGGGCATTGAGGGTTAAGTGACTTGCCCAAGGTCACACAGCTAGTAAATATCAAGTGTCTGAGGGCCGGATTTGAATTCAGGTCCTCCTGAATCCAGGGCCAGTGTTTTATCCACTGAGCCACCTAGCTGCCCCCATCCTTTGTTTATTAAAATAATAATGTCTGTATTTGATTGGACTATACATCAACTTCCTGGCTTCCCACTTAGTAGTTCTAGGGTTTTTTTTTACCCTTTTACCTTGCTAATCTCATACTCTCACAAGCTTGTAGCAGGTGACATTTATTCCTGTTTATATTTCTGAGTGCATTCAAATCCATTTATGATTAAACACTGCTCAAATAGGGAAGGTAAGATTTATTGATATAAAAGAGGGTTGGTATGGATAGAGTGTTGGGAGGGTCATTTTGCTGCTCTGTTTATTTCCAGTTGACAAGAGATGACATTTATTTTTAAATTGTGCTCATGTTTTTGTAACTACTACAGATCTTGAAACAGGGTTTCATTGGGAAAATATGACAGGAAAAGGATAATGACTAATAACTCTAATGTTCAGTTCCACATCCTGGTACCTTTCAGTTGAAAAATTTTCTTTATGTCTAATAATCATATGACTAGACACATTCCAACTGGTCCTGGCAATATTGTGACTTTTTACAAATCTATTTTTATCCTGATTTATCAATAAAAGTAATTATAAATAGTATTTAGAAATAATCAAATATTGTTCATGAGCTCAACACATGAAATTTAAAATGACTAAAATAATTTGGCTAAAATAAACAAAAAGGTTAGTTAAGGCTTAATAACCACCATACTTCTTTCTGATTTCCTTCTAGTTTTTAAAAAGTTAAAAATCATACCTCTTTTTTTTTTTAGGCACCGAATAGAACTTATTTGCTTTCCTCAATTTATCATAGATAAAACAGAACAACAGGTGACAACTTCATTTCAGTTTGGAGAGGGAAGAATATTTTTCTCTCTGTACAGTTATCTCTTTTTCTACCTCCTATCTCCCAATACCCTAATGCAAATAACACAATAATTATTGTTACTTTAAGGGTAAGATCTAATTCTCCTTCACCACATCTTTCTTTTACCACACTGTCTTTAGTTCAGAAAAAATATACTAATAACAGCCACTTTTTAGGTGAGAGGACTAGTTTATTATATGATTCAACATATTTTCTAGGAATGGGTTCTTTGGTCAAAAATATTGATGCCTATATGATTTTGCTCCTAGGGAATGTAGATATAATTGAGGTTATTGTGTGTGTTTTTCATTGGAAGGAAAGGTCATAAGTAATAGTTTCAGTTTGTTAGTGAAAGACTGGTATGGGGTGGGGTGGATACTTTTCTAATTAAAAGTCTGTCTGGGGGGCAGCTAGATGGCGCAGTGGTTAAAGCACCGGCCCTGGAGTCAGGGGTACCTGAGTTCGAATCCGGCCTCAGACACTTGACACTTACTAGCTGTGTGACCCTGGGCAAGTCACTTAACCCCCATTGCCTGCAAAAAAAAAAAAAGAAAAGAAAAGAAAAAAAGAAAAAAAAAGTCTGTCTGAAAGTGAAGATACTAGAGCAGACTTTAAGTGTGTTAATAGGGCTGAAGTGCAGGGAGCATAAGGCTAATGGCACTGTGCTTTGAGCTGCTATTAGGATTCCTTTTACAGGACATTTGCATTATGGATGCAATGGCATTAGACCCACAGTTCTTTGCTGCAGTCTTTTTTATGTCCTGTTAGCAAATGTTTAATGACTTTCATCTCAAACAAAACAAAACAGAAAGTCAAATGAAGAAATTACTGTTTATCAAGAGTTGTCATCTGGGTTCAACACATTTGAATTTAGGGTGGGTGGGTGGATGGATGGATGGATGGATGGATGGATGAATGAATGAATGAACGAATTGGATATCTTGAAACAGCCTGGCATTATGAAATATATCCCTTATTGTTAAAAAACTGTTCTGTTTCTTAAGATTACTCTTGCCCAGAAATAATTACCATATATTAATGCTAAAATGCATATTAAGTCTAGATTGACTGACCAAAGTATATTAGTGGAGAAAACACGTAGATAAATAGACATATACTATATATACATATATATTATATATATAATGTAAGCTAAATGTTTTTGTGGCTGGAGCATTAATAAGCAATAATAACATTTATATAGCACCTTCTGTGTGCAAAACACTTCACAAATATCTCATTTGACCTTCAAAATAATTCTGGGATGTAAGTGCTATTATTATTCCTGTTTTACAGTTGAGGAAACTGAGGCAAGCAGAAGTAAAGTGATTTGCTCAGGATCACTAGTGACTATAGTAGTAAGTAATCATAAAAAGTAAGTGATTGAAACAAAACCAATGCAAGCAAGATTAGAAGGAAAGCAGAAATTTTTACAGCCAATGTTTCTCATAAAGGCCTCATATCTAAAATATATAGAGAACTGAATCAAATATATAAGAAAACAAGTCATTCCCCAATTGGAAAATGGTCAAAGGATATGAACAGGCAGTTTCCAGATGACAAAATTAAAGCTATCTCCAGCCATGTGAAAAAATATTTTCAATCACTACTGATTAGAGAAATGCAAATTAAAACTACTCTGAGGTACCACCTCATACCTATCCATTGGCTAATATGACAGAAAAGGAAAATGATAACTGTTGAAGATGTGGGGAAAACTGGAACACTAATGCACTGTTGCTGGAGCTGTGAACTGATCCAACCCTTCTGGAGAGCAATTTGGAACTATGCCCAAAGGGCTATAGAATTGTGCATACCCTTTGATCCAGCAGTACTACTACTAGGTACTAGGTCTGTATCCCAAAGATATCATAAAAAAGGCGAAAAGACCCACATGTACAAAAATATTTATAGCTGCTTTTTTGTGGTTGTAAAGAATTAGAAACTCAGGGGATGCTCATTAATTGGGGATTGGCTAAACAAGTTGTGGTAATGGAATACTATTGTGCTGTAAGAAATGATAAGCAGATGGATTTCAGAAAAACCTGGAAAGACATATGAATTGATGCTGAGTGAAAGGAGCAGAACCCAGACAACATTGTACACAATATCAGCAACATTGTGTGATGATCAACTGTGATAGACTTAACTCTTCTCAGCAATACAGTGATCCAAGACAATGCCAAAAAAGAACTGTGGAATCTGAATGCAGATTGAAGCATACTATTTTCACTTTTGTTGTTGCTTTTTTGTTGTTCTTGTTTATTCTTTATTGCGTTTTTTTCTTTTTGTTCTGATCCTTTTCTTATATTATGAGTAATGTGGAAATATATGTTTAACATGATTGTAACGTATAACCTGGAAAAAAAAGGGAAAAAAAAGATAGTAAGTAATCTTGTCTAGTAAGTATCTGAGGCTGGATTTGAGCTTCAGGCCTAGGGCTTTATCTCTTGTGCCCTTTACTAGCAGCTTGGAGGGGCTGAAGAGGAATTCATATAAGCTATCTGTGCCTCAGTTTCCTCATCTGTAAAATAAAGGGGTGAAACGGAATGATCTTTTAGGTACCTTCCAGCTCTTCAAATCTATGATGCTAATGAATAAGAGAGGCTAAAGAGTTAAAAATTATGCAGAAGCCTCAGACCTCTGTTTGTCTTGTCTGGCTACCTACCTATCTATCTCTTTATCTAGATATAGCATATTTTTTCCAAGAAAAGAATGAAAAGACGTGGAATATGACAGGCACCATATTATTCAAAATTAAATCGATTATGTTTTAACAGACCAGAAAGTAGAAAGGTAGAAGTCACTTCTTAATCAGATGTCTGTGTATAGTTAGACTACCAACTTCTTAGAGCAAAGATGAAAGTTAGTTGAAAGTTATAAGAACCAAAAGTTATAAGAATAAAAATCAGAAAAAGATACGGTATACAATTAAAACAATGCCAACCTGACCTTTTAAAAAAACTTACTAATGAAAGTTGGGATTAGATGAAAGAAAGGGCATAAACACACATACAATAGTTTCATTTAAGGTTTAATGAATGTAAAACTCATTGCTATGACAAGGAGAAAATAAGAAACCAAAAAGCCCCTTAGTCAACAAACTCTCTATTGATTTGCCAAAAGAAGAAGTATAGCAGCCAAAGGCAAGACTGATTTCAAATATAAAATCATTTGTAAAATTTTAGGAGAAAACGATAGAAGGATCATGATAGAAAATCATGATCAATATTGCCTTGTAAAAAAAAACAGGAAGAAAATAAAGCCAATTCAAAGAAAAGTTGACAAATGGTCCAACTAAGAAATGTGAAGGAGATTTTAATTATTTTAGAATTTTTTTATTGATATTTTACATTTTCACATCATTTTTGTTTCCAAAATATTGCTCTCCCTATCCCCAAGAATAAAAAGAGAAGAAAAGTTTCTTAAAACTAACCAACAAATCAACCAAACCTGAAATTAATATGTACAATGAAGGGAAGGAAATAATATTTTCATCTCTTCTTTGGGTCCAAGGTTGATTATAATTTCACACTATTGAATTTTGATTGCTGTTTGTCCCATTTACATTCGGTAGTCATTGTGTATATTGTTTTCCTGGTTCTGTTTCCTTCCTTTTGCATCAGTTTTTTTTATGTCTTCCCATGCTTTTCTGTATTCATCATATTTGTTGTTTGGTCTCTCAGAAACAAACAAAAAAAACCCTTCGAGGAAGCAAAGCCATTTTTCTTCAGCCATTCTGTAAGCAATGGGCATCTAATTTCTTTCCAGTTTTTTACTACTAGAAAAGGGTGGTTAGGGAGCAGCTAGGTGGTGCAGTGGATAGAGCACTGGCCCTGGAGTCAGGAGGACTTGAGTTCAAATCCAGCCTCAGACACTTGACACTTAGTAGCTGTGTGAACCTGGGCAAGTCACTTAACCCTCATCGCCCCACAAAAAAAAGAAAAAAGTGGGGATGTGAATGTCTTCCCATAATCATTTCTTTAGGGGCAGCTAGGTGGTACAGTGTATAGAGCACTGGCCCTGGATTCAGGAGGACCTGAGTTCAAATCCGGCCTCAGACATTTGACACTAGCTGTGTGACCCTGGGCAAGTCACTTAACCCCAATTGCCTCACCAATAAAATAAAACAAAAGAGTGGTTGTTAATATTTTTGGTCCCTTTTTTTTTTTCCATCATTGGCCTCCTGGGGCTATATGCCTAGCAGTGGAATTTATGGGTCAGGGTTTATGGGCATTTTTATCATTCTATTAGCATAATTCTAAATTTTTTTCCAGAGTACTTACTTGGACCATTTCATAGTCAATTAGTATGTCTCTGTTTCCATAACTCATTCCAACATTGACTATGCCCATCTTTTGTAATCTTTGCCAAATTCCTGCATGTAAAAATCAAAAGTTGTTTTGGGTTGTGTTTCTTTTATTACAGGTGATTTGGAGCAATTCTATATCATATACACAGCAAATTAAGCTATTCTTCTTGTACTGTACATAGCCCAGAATATGCTCCTGGAAGAGATAAAAATGAGAATAAAGAGGACAAAGACTAGGAAAGCAGTTGGATTAGACCAAAGGTACATAAAGAAGAACCATAATAGAGGCAACACAATTTTTAGGATGCTGAGGAATTGATTCACAAGGTATTTGAAGAAAGGGGAGAAATAGCGACTGTGTCCAAAAAAATAAAAAAGAGCTTATATGTTTTGTTACCCCCAAAAAAGGCATCCTAGAGCAGAGCTTCCTAAACTGTGGTCACGACCCTATGTGGGGTCACATAATTGAATGTGGGGGTCAAGAAAAATCTGGCAACAGTAAAAGGTTATGTATGCCTATTTTATACACTATATACTTGGGGTTGAATAAAAACTTCTCTAGCAAAAAGGGTTTGTGAGTGGGAAAAGTTTAAGAAGCCTTGTTCTAGAGAACATCAATAACTTTTTACCTATGCCTATTTTTCCTATCTATAAAATTTTTATGAGAATCATTACCACACAATTCAAGGGCACCTTCAATGAGGGCATTAGTAGAGAACAGCCAATAAATAGGTGATTGTCCACAGTAGATCATAAGATTACTATCACCCAGTTGACTGAAAGATAGAAAGAATGTGAATTCACATTGTGTATGTTGTTTATGGAAGGTAATGTGAGTCAGTGGATTGAGGCATCCCCTTGAAGACTCCTTCAAAAAGATGTCTCCCATACATACTGTGAAAATTATTCAAAATTTCTTGAAAGATAAAACAAAAGATAGAACAGTGCTCAGTAACCCTTTTAGTCAAAGCTTAAAACAGGCTTGCCAGAGGTGATACCCTCTGTCTTGGAAGAGATTCAGCAGAATCTGAGTTGAAAAGGGATTCTTTGTGAATGATCAAGTCTCCAAAGACTCCTGTTCTGGAATGACATTGTTATTATTTTCATTTAGCCTCAGAACATTGCAGAACCTCCTGGAAGAGATCTACTACCACTAAAACAAAACTGAACTAACTTGTGGATGTGTGTGTGTGCATGCATGTGCACACGCATGCATTGTACACATATATGTATATGTAAATTTAGGAAAATTAACTAATATATGCATTGTGTCAACACTTTAAGCAGTATTTCACACTCAGCTGCCCACTGCTGCAGTGTAGGGAGATGGGTCTGTTTTCTCATCTCTTTTCTAGGGCCATGCTTGGTTATTACACTTACACAATATTCAGTTATTGATTTTTTCTTTTCTCTTTGCCTAAATTTTCACTCTTTAGGAGCTTTGGAACGTCTTTCTTCCATCACATGTTTTGCACTTGATATTCCTAGGCAGCCTAACAAAGCATCAGATTTTACAGTCCAAGAAATGTTCAGGATAGTTTTTGACATGTGTGAATATTAATCTTCTTCCCTAAATGAATTGATGAAGTCAGGAAACCAAATTCCATTGAGTTTTTCAGCAGGAAAAGGAAAAAAGGGAACGCAGTTCAAGCATGTAGGATCCATCCATTTTCACTGAACAAGATCCATTTGCATAGGTTGCTTACTATTTAGAAGAATCCCTATGGTATGAATCCTTTTGTAAACAGAAGAATTCTTTGGTAATATAACCAGCCTCCTAATTTATGTTTCATAAATTGCTATTTTATGCATCGGATTTTTTTTAAAGTAGCCCATACTTGTATACTGTTTGGACTAACAAAAATACATGTGATTATCAGTATTACTGGCTTTGCAATAACGCCTCAAACTACATGGTATGACCTTCAGGGGGTTTCATATCTTTTGGTTCTCTGGTCTTGGGCTTCAGCTTCTGTCTAGCTTAATAATTATTTCCATACTAAGTTGTGCGGTGTTCATTATTCTAGTTAGTGGAGAATCAAGATTATGTGCCTTTTGTCTGCCTTTGCCTCTAGGAATCTTTATATGCAAAATTTATTTAATTTTACTTAGTAGATAGGTTCCTGAAGAACATCTCCTCTGGTAAATCCATCCATCAGGGGATCCAGGGAGCTTGGATTAGATGTTGTTCTGTAATGTTCAAAATGATTGTTGTAGAAGCTAGGTAGTAAAGTTGGGTTGGGTAGAGTTGTATAGTAAAGAGGACCGGATTTGGAATCAGAAATTGAATCCTGGTTTTGTTACATGCTCATTTTTTATGTGACCTTGGGCAAGTCACTTAGCTTCTCTTTCAGTATCTGTAAATGAAGGGGTTAGACTAGATTATTTGAAGTCCCTTCTTGGTTTAAATCATAATCATAATCATAATCCAAAGGCCTCCAGGTTTTCCCATGGATGATTTATGGAAGATCAAATCAGACACAATAAAAAAACAAACCTACAAAAAAGCGGTGACTGGTGGAGGTTCTGAAACTGGGATTTGGACTTTTATTTCTTCTTTGGAAATTGCAGGCATAATACACCATACTAAAATAGAAAATATATAATTTAAAAGGTAGATGATAAGGAGAGTGAGTACTTTAGTATGGGGATGGGGTGGGGGAGGGAAGGGATAGTTAAATAATTTCCAAAGGAATGAAAAGAAATAACCTGTGTGACCTCAGGCCTCAGTTTCTCTTGGCCTCAGTTTCCTCACTCTTGAAATGAGAAGAGGTGACCTCCATTGTCCCCTCTAGCTTCTAAATCTATAATTCTGAGATCTTAAATCATGAGTAAAATATCAGATTCCTGTACGTAAATGTCACTTGAGCTGCATACCCCTGTGACCTAGACTGAGTCGTTTAATCTCTGTAGGCCTTCATTTCTTCACATCTAAAAGGAAAGAAATGTATTCCATTACTTCCAAGGGCCCTACCAGCTCTAAAATGATGAGTACAATACAAATTATTTTCAATGGGAAATGTGGCATATTCATTTGGAATGTTAATTTTATTGCTCAGATAGATTTGCAGTTTAAGGAAGCAGATTCCATTTTTGATTATACACATTAACAGAGGTGTGGATGATTTAAAAATAATTTCTATTTGGTATAAGAATGTAGTTAGGGATTCCCTCTGTGTCCTTCAAGTTTACTCTTAGACACCTCAGTTATAGCCTGGAGGAAAGAAGGGAGAGGATTGGGATTGGAAAAATGGATTGTTCACTCCTGGATCATCAAGAGTTGACTATAGTATCCCATTATGTCTTTGTATTTGTCTTACATTGATGTAGTCAATTGGAGAATGGTTGGAGTGGTGGGGGTGGGAGGATTGTGGTGTTTGTTTGGGTTAATGAATAACTAGTTTAGATTGGTCCTTTTAAAAAGAGCTAAATCTTTTCCTTGTAGAAACTGCTTTGTTTCTTTTGTAGCAAGTGTTCAGAGCTCTAGAGATCCTCTGCCATGGTCCTGTACACTATAAAATTATTTGCCAAAATCTCATTTTGTTCCACAGTACTTTGGCAATATTTTATTGGGTAAATAAGGTCCTTGTTTCTCTGTGAATATTTTTCCTTTAGAATTTGGCTAGGGGGTGTCTAAAACACTCAGTAGGTGGAATTAGCTGCCATGTGAGTGAGCCATGCAGGCTTTTATTTAGTGATTTGCTAGGGAACAGATACAGGAAGACAGTTTAGTAGTTTAAAAATTCTTTGTCATTTTAAGATGTACTGGATTTCTTTAGTTTTTGTCATGCTTCCTTGAATTAAAAAGGGGAAAAAAAATCCGGAACATGTAGTCAGATAAACAATTACTTTTTTCCTCATGACCAATAGCAGGCAGTCTCATTCTTGTCAAAAACAGTTTCACAGGTTTGGTTATTTTTATATGATTATTTTTTTTAATTGGTAAAATACTTTGTTGGTTGGAACTTGTCAAATGGCAGATGTTTAATTTAACTTTATAAAGCTTGGATTTTCTGGTATGTGTTGAGCTTACCTAATTTGCATCCCTTTCTCAAGGTCCATCATTGAATAACTGCAGGGTTGGATGCATGCTAAAAAGCACTTGTACTATAGCTTGTAAGGTCTGTACATCCCAGCTGGATCTCTAGAAACCTACTTATACTCCTTGCAAACATGATTTTCTTGTTGCTATGGCAGGATTACCATGGGTACAGGATAAATGGAGAGTGCTTGTAGGAATTCAGGGTGCATTTTCTCTCTCTTTCTCTCTCTCTCTCTCTCTCTCTCTCTCTCTCTCTCTCTCAGAAATGTGGATTCTAAATAATCATTGTTAATTTAAAAAACCATAAATGACCTTATCTTCTATTCCTTAATATTTCAAGGGCTTTTTATCCATTTCAGGTTCTTAAGTAACTAGACTTGGTAAACCTAAGGAGTTTGGAAAAGAGAGATGTGGCATTGTGAATGATTTTTGTTCATGCTCTTAGAGGGATGTGAAACAGTCTTACTATAGAATCTTGATATTTGGGGAGAAAATTCTGCTTTTCTCTAAAGTCAAGCAACTTAATTTTCCCCCCCTAAAATCTTGGGGGGGGAAGTTTGGGGTTTTTTCCATTGTAGCTCAATTTTAAGAAATTGAATTTTGCTATGCCTCTGGTAACCTTGATTTAAAAAAATAATTTAAACCCTGATTTATGTTGGCTTCCTTAGTTTCCTTCTTGGTAATGGAAGGTGGCCTGAGTCCCAACAATGTGTTTTAAATCATTTTAGCAATTATTCATTGAATATTTATTACAAACAGTATTGGTTGTGTAATTATGCTCTATTGAGTCACTTAACTTTTCTGAATTGAAGATACTGAACTTCTCAAAAGGTTTTTGACGATTGCTTAAGATTATTTTGTAAAGTGATTTGCTGTGACCTTAAGACATAAATTAATACAAAAATACATGTCAACTATTATTTTATGAATACATTTTTTTTTAGAAGCAGAGTTGACTTCTTGCATTTTTTTTTATCTGTTATACAGAAACCTTTGTCCTTCCTAACTATGCTAATCAGATGTTCTTTTTTCTAAGAGACAGAATTAAGATTTAGGGATAGTGTGTTTCCTTATGTCAGGAGTCACCAACATGGAGATCTGACTCTAATAGTTTATCTCTAAGCGTGACAAGTAGGGAAGCAGATTACACTTTCTTCTCAAAATTGTTAGTATTTAATTTATCTTTTCTATAGGATAGCTATTTTTTGTTGTTTTTCATCTGAAGCAATAATACATTGTGTATAATCAAGTTTGTCATATTACTTTTGCCTACTTTAGAATAATCGTGTACACTGTGTGAAGAGGCAGCATGGTATAGTGACAATAACACTTGGATTTGGAGTCAGAAGATCTGGGTTCAAATATTGGCTCAGCCTTTTGCTACCTTACAGACTTTGGGCAAGTCACTTCTCTCTGGGCCTCAGCTTCCACATCTGTCAGATGAGGGGAGTGGACTAGATGACCTCTAATCTTCCTTTCTTTCTATTCTAAATCTATGATCCTATGCTCATACATAATGTAGTTGCACCAGAGGTTGATAACTTTGCTTTTAAATATAGTTTATAGTTTTTTCCTTAACCATAGCTTATATTTTAGAATTTAAAATTTTATGATTAAATGTAGTTAAAGCAGAAAGTGTACTTAACTAAATTACAAGTTTATGTTGAATAGGTCGACAACTTAAATGAAGAGATTCTTGGGGTCACATTCAAAAACTTAAAGAATCAGAGTTGAGGGGGCAGCTAGGTGGCGCAGTGGATAGATCAACTGTCCTGGATTCAGGAGTACCTGAGTTCAAATCCAGCCTCAGAGACTTCTTTCACTATGTGGTCAGTCACCATTTTGCTTTCCCTTCTCAAGGCTAAACACCCCAGTTCCTTCAGCTGATGTTAATTTCTGGACCCCTTAAATCCTGGTTGCCCTCCTCAGGTACCCTCTAGTTTGTCAGTTTTCTTAATAAAATGTACTGTACACAAGTGAACATGATTTTCTAATTATTATCTGACTAGGCTAGTTAAATTATCATCTTTGAAATACAATAAAAAAAAAGAAAGAAAAACACAATCTTGGGGCAGCTAGGTGGTGCAGTGGACAAAGCACTGGCCCTGGATTCAGGAGGACCTGAGTTCAAATCCAGCCTCAGAGACTTGACACTAGCTGTGTGACACTGGGCAAGTAACTTAACCCTCATTACCCCCCCTCCCCCCCAAGGAAACACAGTCGTCCTTAATGAAGCCTTACATTTCATTTTAATTTATCAATTTCATTTCCAAATATAACTCATTTGTTTATCCATTGAGCAATCCCTTATGAAGATTAAAAAAGAAGTGAAAAGAAATTTGGCAAAGTCAACAACACAATAGCCTACTTAGTCTGACAAATTTTATTTAATATTGTACACTTGGAGCCCCTCATTTCTGCAAAGGAGGAAAGAGGAATATTTTTTCTGATCCTCTGTGGGGCCAAATTTGGTCATTATTTACACAGTATTGTTTTGGTGCTGATTTGTTCTTATTTATAACAATTTCTTTGTGTTTGTGTTGTTGCTTATTGGTGTTATTTCCATTGTCGTAGTCATTGTCCAGTGTTGAATTTCAACATTCTTTCATTACATAGCTTAGTACTGTATTTGAACAAATATTCACTAAGCCTTTTTGTGTGGGTGGGTAGGGGCTAGATACCTGCTAGGAAGACAAAGAGACAGGTAGGTGGCTCAGAGAATAGAGTGCTGGGCCTGGAGTCAGGAAGAAGTGAAATCCCACCTCAACCCTGCTCTAGCTGTGTGACCCACCCTGGGCAAGTCATTTAACCTCTGTTTGCCTTAATCCACTGGAGAAGGAAATGGTAAACCACTCTAGTATCTTTGCCAAGAAAACCCCAAAACAGGGTCACAGAGAGTCAAACAAGACTCAATAACTGAACAAGAACAGAGAAAGATGAAAAAAGTGATAATGGTGCCCTTAGAGATCTTAAAAAGATTAAACTGATAAAATATATATGATACAAGGTAAAAGGAGAGATTACTTTTATCTCTGTTAATCACATAAAGATGGTACCTGAGTGGGATCAAGGCACCTAAGGCTTGATGGAAGATTTCAACAGGTGGGAATATAGAGAAGGAGCATTGGTGGAGACTACATTGATATATACAGGTAGGATAAGATCAAGGGGCAAGTATAGTAGGTCAGTGGGGTGGCACAGTGGATAGAGTGCTGGGCTTGGAGTCAGGAGGACCTGAATTCATTCCAGCCTCAGACACTAGCTATGTGACCCAGGGCAAGTCACTTCACTCTGTTTGCTTCAATTTTTTCATTTGTAAAATGGCAAATCACTCTAGCATCTTTGCCAAAAACAAAAACAAAAACCACCCAAATGGTGTCATGAAGAGTTGGACAGAACTAATTGACTAAACAAGTGTAATAGGTCGATTTGATGATAAAATATAGTGGGGCATAAAGGGAGCGAAAGTACAGGATCTATGAATTCATCAGCCTAAGGGAGTTCCCAGTTGGAAACTACTTTTTACCGATGCAGATCAGCATCTGCTGTGCAGCTTACAGTTTTAGAGACAGGGTCATTAACCTTTTTTGTGTCATGGATCCTTTTGATAGTCTTTCTGGTGAAAGCCTATTGACAGGATAATTTTTGCTGCTTATATTAATAATTAGGAAACAGAGGTTAGTTGGGTGGGGGAGAAGGGAAGTAATTTTTTCCCATCCAAGTTCACAGAGCCCCTGAAGTCTAGCCAAGGAATTCATGGACTTGCAAGGTTAAGAACTCCTTTTTTTGAGAGTTACCATGGGAAATGAGAGATCAGATAGATAACTTGTCCAGGCCCTTGGAGACAGTATGTGTCAGAGGTAGGACCTGTTTCTAGGGCTACCTGCCTCTGAGGCCAGCTCTATCCACTAGAACGTTTTGCTTTTAAATGAAACCCTTTGTTAAAGTACTGTTTTACCTGTAAAAGAGTCAACTCTTAATTATACCAGGACTGATTTATCTGTATTGTGGATTACTGGTGCCTTTTCTTCTTATTTCTCTCACTGCTGCTTGTTTGATTAGGAGTTAGCACCTGAACTATGGCAAGAAAAATGTTCAGTCTGCTGGAAGCTCTAGTAAAGATTTGTTAGAGATGGAATTTGGAATTATTAGCTAAAATTAGGTAGGAGTTTATTGATGGATTTTATTTTTCTGAAATTTAATGAAAATATTTAGCAAAATGTACTATATATTCTCCATTTCCTGAAACCAACATTAAACATCTGTTTTTAATATTGACTGTCATATATATATGTGTGTGTGTGTGTGTGTATGTGTGTATTGTGTAATTTAAAATTCTAAATGTGGGTTCTAATCTGGTCCCCCAGTTTTGGGGGAAAAGTGACTAAAATCACTGATAAAGGAGTTTAGGTTTTTTTAAGGGTTTATTGAAAGATAGTAAAAGAAAGAGAAAGATTGAGAATGGATTTCTTATAGCCTGAAATCCTCACCTTCCTAAACTCCTCTGTGAAGTTCCCTGCCACCAAGCCAATGTCTCGAAGCCAGAGAGAGCTCCTGTGCAGGCTCAGCTTCCTCCTTCCTGTCCCCTCCCAGAAATGGGAGGCTCTTCAAGCTGATTGGTTGACTGGGCCGGAAGGTGGTCAAAGTTCAAAATTGTTAGCTTCTGAGAACCATGCTTTCTTAAGTACTCTCAAGTACCAGCCGGATGTGCTTAGAATCTAGTTAACTAGAAGTCAGCCATTAATCCAGTCAATTCAATCAGTTTATCTGCTTAAATCCATTATCTTAACACAGTATATATATTTGTTAAGTACCCACTATGTGCTAGGTGCTATGCTAAGAGCTAGAGATGAAGAAATGCAAATGACACAGTCCCAGCTCTCCGGGAACTCACAGCTATATAGAAACAACAAGCTGTTTACAGGATAAATTTGAAATATTCAGTAGAAGGAAGGCACTAACATTAATGGGGAACGAGAAGCTTCCTGTAGAAGAGGATTTTAGCTGAGACTTGAAGAAAGCTAGTTAGGTACAGATGAGAAGGGAGAGCATTCCAGGTATGGGAGAAGGCCAGTGAAGATGCCTGGAATTGGGAGAGAGAGTGGCCAATGTCGCTGGATCATGGAGTATGTGGAAAGGAGTGAGTTTTAAGAAAACTGGAAAAGTTGGAAGAAGCTGGATCTTGATTCTGCTTCCATTTTTGAGTCTGTGGCTGGAGGACCCTTGGGCTTTTCAATTAATTATAAATAAAATGGGGATGATGCATGGTGGTTCCAAAACTTAGATATTTAGACCACCGACCTATTTCCCCCAATTTGGAACTGCAAATAAAATTACATTCGTTAGAATTAATAAGAATGGTGTCACTTTTGAAAAGATGCCATTGAGGGAGTGATTGAAGTAAATTGCATTTTTACACCATGACAAAAATAAAGACATGGTAATATTATAAGCAGTAATTATATAATGTAACAATAAAAGCACTGAACTGGGAGCCAGGAGATGTTGGTTCTTGTCTTGCTTGTAGGTCATAGGCATTTTGCAAGTCATTTCATCTCTCTGAGATTCAGTTTCCTCATCTTTAAAAGGAAAACATTGAACTCTTAGAGTTTTTTGCCAGGTCTGTGACAGTCTGTGGACCACCTACCTGGAGGACTATTGCTGATTTTTCTCCAAACATAGAACCACTAAATTCTGTCTTCAAGTAATTTATACAAAGCCCTGTGAACTCCACTGAATAAAAGAAATATATGTGAAATAATAAAATAAATATGTGTGTGTATATAGAGATATTGATGTATAGATGCGCAAAATTATTTATGCTTCTTTAAATCATCCTGCATTTTTAACCGGCTTTAACTTTTTACCCACAGACTATATTTAGGTGCTTTTGCTGGTGTTTTATCTGGTGGCAAACATGACAGTACTTGATTATGTTTGAGGGTATGAGAATAGAAGCAGCACAAAATCCTGTCAGGAGTGCACACACCCATGCCTCTTGGCACTAGTGGTTAGTAAAGTTTGGTTACTTTCTCATTCTTTGTATGTGGAGACATCTCTGTTTGCTTCCTTTCTCTTCATAGAGTTTTAGTTCTTCAGTGAGATGGGCCAGAAACCAACGTTTGCTTCTCAAATCACAACCTAGTGGGTTCTAGTAGATTCAAAAGCTGTCTGTGAGCTTGTTGCATTTGATGCCTTTCTGATGCTCTTGGCTTTGATTTCAGAAGGGGGGGAATTAGTCCAGGTTTTGAATTAAGGGATTTCAAATTGATCAGATTAGAATAAACCATTGTAACTGAAGCACAGTAGCAATTTGTTAAAGCATCTAGTACCATGTCTTTGTTTTTCCTTAGCAGATATAACTTTAATAGCTGAAAAAGTTATAGAGATAGGCCCTTCTTAGCTTGAGCAAGTCTATTTATAAAGGATAGGAATTATCAATATTCATAATGGGGTAAAGCACCGACCTTGGATTCAGGAGGACCAGAGTTCAAATCCAGCCTCAGACACTTGACACTTACTAGCTGTGTGACCCCTGGACAAGTCACTTAACCCTCATTGCCCCGCAAAAAATTTTTTTAAAAAATATATTCAGGGGCAGCTAGGTGGCTTAGTGGATAGAGCACCGACCCTGGAGTCAGGAGTACCTGAGTTCAAATCTGGCCTCAGACACTTAACTCTTACTAGCTGTGTGACCCTGAGCAAGTCACTTAACCCCAATTGCCTCACTAAAATACATATATATATATATTCAGAACTGGGGACTATTCTAAAAGTTGTGGCTCAGCTCTTAGCCTTAGTGCTTTTTTGGCAACAAAAACAGGTTACAGAGGTTTTCATATGTTTGGTGAATATTTATGCCCTTGGCATACAAGTGCTATTTTTTTTAATAGATTCTTTTTTTTTTATCTCCCTCCATTGAGGAAAAAAAGAAAAAGCAAAACCCTTATAACAAATATGCATAATCGAGCAAAAATAATTCCTGTATTGGCCATGTCAACACACACACGTGTCTTTATCCTAATTCCATCTACCTTTTTGTCAGTAGGTGTGTACAACTCACCTCTTTGTGAGTCTTCTGCAATCATGGTTGGTTATGATATCGATTACAGTTCTGAGGTCTTTTAAAGTTTGTTTTTACAGTGTTTTTGTATAAATTGTTCAAGTTCTGCTCACTTCACTCCACATCAGTTCATGTAAATCTTCCCAGGTTTCTCTGAAACTGTCCCCTTCATCATTTCTTAGAACACAATAGTAATCCATTGTATTTATAGACTAGATTTTGTTCAAGCTATTCCCTAATTTGTGGGCTTCCCCTTAGTTTCCACTTCTTTTCCATCACAAGAAAAGCTGTTATAAATGTAACACATATTAGTCCTTTTCATCTTTGTTTGAATTCTTAGACATGATTTCGGAAGAACAAGTTATTTTGCCAACTTTTACAAAATTTGGGTTAGTCATGTTTGACCTTCCAGAATTTACTTAGAATTTGGTGTCCTGTGTCCTCCCCCCTTCCCTGCCCCACTCAAGTAATTTTGCTTTGTGCTTATAATTTTCTTTTTTTTTTCATTTTGTACAAGAAAACTTGATTAAAAGAAAAAAAATGAAAGAAAGTGAAAAATAGCATGCTTTAGTCTGTTCCATCCATATCAGTTCTTTCTTTGGAGGTGGATAGTATGTTTCATCAATAGTCCTTTGGGATTCTCTTGGATCATTGTATTGTTGAGAATAGTCAAGTCGTTCACAGTTCATCAAACAATATTGCTGTCTCTGTACAATGTTCTCTTGGTTCTGCTCACTTCACAATACATCATTTCATACATGTCTTTCCAGGCCTTTCAGTCATCCTGCTTGTCATTTCTTATAGCACAATAATCCATCACCATCAATATACCACAGTTTATTTAGCCATTCCCCAATTGATGGGCATTCCTTTGATTTCCAATTCTTAGCCACCACAAAAAGAGCTGCTATAGATATTTTTGTACAAATAGGTCTTTGCCTCTTTTTGGAAATGTCTTTGGGACATAAACTTTGTGCTTACAATTTTCAGATCTTCCCTTTTGTGTCCACCTTATTTTTTTCTTTCTTTTTCTTTTTTTTTTTAACCTTACTTTTTTTTTTTTTTTAAGGCAGTGGGGGTTAAGTGACTTGCCCAGGGTCACACAGCTAGTAAGTGTCAAGTGTCTGAGGCTGGATTTGAACTTCTGAATCCAGGGCCGGTGCTTTAACCACTGCGCCATCTAGCTGCCCCCTACCTTACTTTTTAATGGTAAAAAAGGTTTCCAAATATAGTAGGCTGATAGAATTCATTATTATTTATAAAGTACAGCAGTAAAAGAGTCCATCATTTTTGGGTAATAGCTAGTATTTGATTTTATTCTATCAAAATATTTATCAAAATAAAACCTTTTAACTGGAGTGGCCAGTGAAGTATACTATTCTTTTGAATTAAATTCTCATTTAAGCAAAAAGGTCTCTCTCCTCCCCCAAAAGCTTTAAAAATTTTATCAACTCTATTTCCTACTCGAATCTACTAAATATAATTGAAACTTCTTTGATCATTTTAGAACCTGTGTTTCAAGCTTCTTGATCTGAACATACTTAAGATGACTATATAGTACTGTAAATATGGAAAGCTGAATGTATACTGATTCCAGGACAGTTTCTACAAGTTTTGGGGGTTTTTTGCTTGTTTTAAATTAAATCCTAGCTATTCATTTTTGGAGATACTATTTTGGCCAAAAATTGAATTTGGCAAACAGTATAAAATTATAGTAAATTTACTATAGTAAATTATAGTAAATTGACATCGAATTGGGTAAATACAATTGACATCTTTATTAGAAGGCAAATTATAGCCCATATGAGTGACTGTTGTGTCAGCTGTAATCCTGATCATGTGTAATATAACTGACTCCAAGAGTAATACCCCCAAATAGAAGATCCCAAGTCTAAACAAATGTTTGTTTTATAATGCATACATGTGCATGCATACAAATATTGACTCTACTTGTTATATTTCTTTGCTTTGTAAGAGATCTTACTAAATAAGTTACTCTACCCTCCCAGAGATGTATGTGAGATAATGAACATCAGTAAATCATTTAAGTAAAGATTTTGTGTGTGTGTGGTATGCATTAACATATAAGGTAAAATAGTGCCAGGTCAGCACCCTTTTCACCTCCTTAACGCAGTTGTCATGACTGAAGGCTCTGAGGTGGTGGTTTTTTGTTTGATTTTTGTTTTTTTGTGAGGCAATTGGGGTTAAGTGACTTGCCCAGGGTCACACAGCTAGTAAGTGTCAAGTGTCTGAGGCCAGGTTTGAACTCAGGTCCTCCTGACTCCAGGGCCAGTGCTCTATCCACTGCACCATCTAGCTGCCCTGAGATGGTGATTTTTGAAGGGGAGAGTTATATCTGTTTCCTGAATTACTCATAGTCATAATTTCTTATGGTGCTATAATATTATATTACTTCCATAAAATATAGTTTGTCCAGCTAGTTCCCAATGAGTAGACACTTAATTTTATGCTAGCTCTTTGCTACCACTAAAAATACTGCTTTAAATATTTTTGTATTTATATAATTTTTATAAATGGAAAAGAGGCACACAGTTGGCAGGGCTGTTAATTAGTCCAACCAATTTAGAATTATTTGGGAAGTTATTAAACTATATTATTTTTGGCCCACAAATACCACTGCTAGGTAAATATTGCCTGTTTTCCTTTATACTGGCCCGCGTTTACTATTGTGTTGAACTCTTTTTCTAGTCTAAGGGCTTGAGATGAATCACTAGAATTATTTTAACATTTCTCTTATTGTTACTGATTTGGTACATCCTTTCATTTGGTTGTTCATAGTTTGCATTTCTTCTTTTGAAAACAGTGCTGTGTTTTCACTGTGGGGATAAATTTTAGAGGTAGGAGCGACTGATTATTTCAGCCCCTTTAACAAAAGCTAAGTATAGTACCTGCCTGCTGTTATAAAATAATCTCTTCCCAACCTTTGCTGTATAATATTTTCAAAAATTTTAAGACAGTAAACATTCTATCATGTTAGGATGCATTTTATTCTAAGGTTTTAAATGATTTATTGTCTTAATTGAAATAAATTTATAAACATTGATTTAATAAATTCAAGAATAATTTTATTTTTGCTACAGATATAAAACATTTTTCCTTGTAATTTTTACACAAAGGGATGAAATCTTGGAATTCTTCCCTATCTAAGACAGAACTTTAATTCATAGAGGAGTGTGTTATTTGGGGTTTGTTGTTGTTGTTGTTTGTTTGGATTTTGGGGTGTTTTTTTTTTAGTGAGGCAATTGGGGTTAAGTGACTTGCCCAGGGTCACACAACTAGTGTGTGTTAAGTGTCTGCGGTCATATTTGAACTCAGGTACTCCTGACTCCTGGGCTGGTGCTTTATCTACTGCGCCACCTAGCTGCCCCAAAGGAGTGTGTTATTTGAAGCAACATATATTGAAAATCAACACAGAATCAATAAAAGGAACTGTTTTAAAGTATAGCATCTTATATAATAACATATAATATATCTTATATAAGATCTACTAATATGACATCATTATATATTAGTATATATAATAACATACTAGCACATGCTAATAAAGCAAGTCCTCTTCTCTGAGGGGCTCAAACACTTGTTTTCAAATGTTATTATCTAAACACTCTTTAGAAGAAAGAAGAACCTGATATAGAGTGAAGTGAAAAGATATCACTTAAGTCATTCAGTGAGTTATTTTGAAACTGAAATTAGATTCTTACCAAGTATTTGTACACACTCACACACACTCTAACACACAACTCTACAAGCTTAATCATTAAGAACAGTTTCATCTTGTGGCAGTGAAGATCAGAAGAAGCCAGAGGTAATACAGTAATATTTTCAAATTTAAATGTCATTAGTTGACTTTTTTGTTTTTAGCTCCAGCCAATTTGCTTGCCACACTTTTCTACAAACTTTTTTTTCCTGCAAACTTTTAAGTTGTCTTTTCTTTTTTTTTTTCTTTAAAGCTGCCTCCGAGTTGTCTTTTCTTTGAACAGCCATTTGCTATTAATGAGAAGAAACGGAGGGCAGCTAGGTAGCGCAGTGGATACAGCACTGACCCTGGGTTCAGGAGGACCTGAGTTCAAATTCGCGCTCAGACACTTGACACTTAATAGCTATGTGACCCTGGACAAGTCACTTAACTCTCATTGCCCCACCAAAAAAAAAATGTAGTTAATTGAGAAGGGAAATGTGTATGAAATTAACAAAACAATAATATTAGATCATGAGTCTCAGTGGAAAAATATTAACCACTCCAGTTAAACTGCTCCCCACCATTTTTTGGTGTCAAACAACAATATATATATACATAGATGTGTATACACATAAACATGACATCTGAGTTGAAAACCATTCAACTCCATTTGAAATCTTCCCCTTTTAGTTTCTCAAGTTCATTTCCCTACAGAATGCATTGACTGGCTGGTTTTCTTGGCACTTAATATTTCCCATTGCATATTTGAAATTTGCTTTACCAATGCAAATAAGTTTTGTGTGAGCTTTGTGATATGAGCCAGCTTTTGAAAGGCCTAATCATCTTTAATAAGTTAACAGCTGAGACTTGTAGTGCTGAAAGACCAAATCTTGCAATTTTGATAACTTCACAAAGGTACAGCCCAAAGTAAGTTCTGATCTGAAAGAGACCATTAGCTACACTAATCATTACAAGTAGATCTTTATAATAGTCTTATTGTTCAAATGGTAAAGTTTTTCCTTCATAATTTCTACCTCTCTTGCCTCCAACTAGTAAGGGTTAATTATCTACTTTGACTCTTCACTTGGGTATAAGCTTCTTGAAGACATCTATGGACTGTTGTTGTTGATTTTGGTATCCTTAGCATTGTGATGTTTAAAAGTAAATGTGGGGGCAGCTAGATGGCACAGTGGATAGAGCACTGGTCCTGGAGTCAGGAGGACCTGAGTTCAAATTCAGCCTTAGACACTTGACACATACTAGCTCTGTGACCCTGGTTAAGTCATTTAACCCTCAGTGCCCTGCAAAAAAAAAGAAAAAAAGAAAAGAAAAGGAGTATGAGACTAATTATAGGATTGGTGATTTTGGCTAAAATAAATAGAAAAGTTCAAAGGGCACTAGTTCTGTTTTTTTGTTTGTGAAAGTTTAGCTATGGGTGGATTGTATAGTTACTGGTAAGCATATGAATGATTTGGTGCAAAGAATTCTACTTTGGAAGTCAAAAATCTGGCTTAAAATCCCAGTTCTGCCTCTAACTACTGATTTGATCTGTCTGGTTACTCTCTTTGTCCTTCAGTAAAGTTAAAGAGTTGGACTCAACTTCTGATGTCCCTTTGAACTACAAATTTTTGATCCTATGATTGGCCTGTATTACATTTGGAAAATTTATTATTGCCTTCAGTGAGTCTGTGCTGCTGCAAAAGTTCATCCTTTAAACAATAGTATTCTCATGCTGCTAACATAATTTTAGAATGCGTCACAATTACAGGTGATTCAGAGAGTAATGGAAAGACTTGTAGTGGGTGAGTATAAGCAGGCTGCAGGATATTACTATGGGTAACTTAGAAATAAGTGTCATAGAAGATAATTATCAAGGACAGTATGGCCCAGAATAGGGGATAGAACTGTTAAGTATGGATTATGTGAAATTTATGACAGGATAGCTGTGGTGCTACTTAACATCAGTCAATCAATTAAATATTTATTAAGTTGAAAATAAAAGAACCAAAGGAAGACTTCTAGTACATAGGGTACAGTTGCATTAGATGAAAAGGTATGATGAGGTTGCAGACTAGACCAATGGAAAGGGAGTACCCACACTAAATCACAGCTTTTCAGTTTCATTCTAAATTTAGGACATGATGTGTAGGGAGTTAACTTTTGGGGTCATTGTTCAACATTTAAGCTTTGGAAAGCCAGGCAGTTTCATGGTGAATCTATACTTTTCTGGTTCCTAAATTCACTACACTATAACCTTTAAATTTTTCAGTGGAATCTTTCAGAGAATTGTTTTTTCCAGCTATATCAGCTCTTTGTCCCAACAGGTTTTTTTCCCCTCCAAATACTAAGACCTAGTAGCATCTATTTGCACAGTAAGTTTCTTAAACCTGATAAATATCTCCCAAAGTGAATTCTCCAAAGTGAAGGATAGACAAGTTTTATTGGTCTCTGTTCTTTTTTTTTTTTAAGTGAGGCAATTGGGGTTAAGTGACTTGCCCAGGGTCACACAGCTAGTAAGTGTTAAGTGTCTGAGGCCAAATTTGAACTCAGGTCCTCCTGAATCCAGGGCCGGTACTCTATCCACTGTGCCACCTAGCTGCCCTGGTCTCTGTTCTTTATCGTAATTTTAGTCTGTTCAGAGACCAGAAGCATAGTATGACTAGTCTTACATTGATAATTAATGAATAGAGAGAATCTTTGGAATTGAACAAATGCCTGGTCACTAGGCTTTCCTCGTAGTAGCTATTCAGCTATTTAGGTAAACCTTAATGATAAGTCTACTGTCCATCAAGATGACCATGTATTATACTGATTATTCATCCGTTCTTTCCCAGGGTCCCTTTATGGGGGACCATAAACCACATACAAAGTAGCTGTTAGGAACGAAGGAATAAATCTGTGCTAATGAACCTGAACACTCCTGAAGCCCAGACTATATAGCCTGAGCAGTGTGTGGCCACTGTAATCTCTTGAAGAAAGTGGAAATAGCAATGGAGATTGAAGAAGTGGTTTTTAGAGATGGGTTAGGGTTATTGTGTAGTTATTGGAGTAATCCTAGAAATTCATATTTAGCTTCCTAGCCATGTCCTAGAGTGGGTGTCCAGTAGCAATTGCTACAGTAGTATAATTGAAGATAGCAAAGAACCCTAATCTCCTTACTTCCCTCTTCCTTCTGTGAATCATAAGTAATCTAATCCTCTAGTCCATTACTTTAATGCCAGTCTTGACCAAACTTAAACCATTTAAGTTGGTATTTGAATATTAGACTCTTAAAGACCATAGTTTATTGTGGTTTTTTTGGGGGGGGGCAGTGAGAGTTAAGTGACTTGCCCAGGGTCACACAGCTAGTAAATGTCAAGTATCTGAGGTCAGATTTGAACTCAGGTCCTCCTGAATCCAGGGCCAGTGCTTTATCTACTGCAGCACCTAGCTGCTGTAACGATTGGAATAACGCCACCTGCTGGAGACTTACTGTAGAAGAGTTCCACCCATGAAGTGAAGGTCTTTGAGGGCAAGACCAGGAGTCTTTTCTTTGGCGTCAGGAAGTGACGCGGGCTAGTGGGAGGAGGAAGGAAGAGACTGGCGCTCAGTCTCGCGCTTTTTCCTCTGGACTCTGGTGGAGAGCGGAGCTAGAAATGTGCTCTCCCTTTAATAGATAGGAATCTAGGCCTTTCTCTCTCTTTACCAAATTCTTATTCTCCTTAATAAATGCTTAAAAGTCTAACTCTTGCTAAAGCTTATAATTTATTGGCGACCACTCATTAGATATTTTAGACAGTTTAGCTAGAATTTTAGCCCTAAACACTGCCCTTGCAGCAATATTGTTTGATGAAGAACTGTGAATGACTTGACTATTCACAACAATACAGTGATCCAAGAGAATCCCAAAGGACTATTGGTAAAACATACTATCCACCTCCAAAAAAAGAACTGATATTGGGGCGGCTAGGTGGCGCAGTGGATAGAGCGCTGGCCCTGGATTCAGGAGTACCTGAGTTCAAATCCGGCCTCAGACACTTAACACTTACTAGCTGTGTGACCCTGGGCAAGTCACTTAACCCCAATTGCCTCACTAAAAAAAAAAAAAAAACCACCAACAACAAAAGAACTGATATTGATGTAACAGATTGAAAGTAATTTTTCACTTTCATTTTTTTCTTTTAATCAAGTTTCTTTGTACAAAATGACAAATATGGTAATGTTTGCATAATCATACATGTATAACCCATGTATGATTGTTTGCCGCTTCAGGGAGGGAGAAGTGGAAGGAGGGGGAAAAAAGGATAAAAATTGGAACACAAAACTATAAATAAAAATGTTCATTATTAAAAAAAAAATAAACAAAAAGGAAAAATATGCTGTATGTCCAGCCTCTGTTCTTGAAAGCTTAAAACACAGCATATTTTAAAATAGGATCGGGGCAGCTAGATGGCGCAGTGGATAGAGCACTGGCCCTGGAGTCAGGAGGACCTGAGTTCAAATTTGACCTCAGACACTTAACACTTACTTAGCTGTGTGACCCTGGGTAAGTCACTTAACCCCAATTGCCTCACCAAAAAACAAAACAAAACAAAAAAACCATGATCTACTGTCTCCAAATCTGCTCACCATGTTCAGAGCTTACTATTACTGTCAAGGCTACACCCCACTGTCACATTTACCACACTGATGTCATCCTTAGCTCTTCACTGTCCAATCATTTGTTAAATCTTGTCATTTCCATCTCCACACATCTCTTGTTTATGTCTTCTCTCCACTCAGACCCTCACTCAGACCCTTATATCCTCTCCCTTGGACTATTGCAATTGGTTTCCATGGGTCATCTTTCCCCATTCTTATTCATTCTCCACATAGCTACCAAATAGATTTTCCTAAAACACGGCAGACCACATCACCTCCGTACTCAGTAACCTTAAGAAGTTCCTTATTGTCTCTTGGATGATATAAAACATTCTCTGTTTGGCATTGAAAGTTCTTTACAACCTTGCCTTTTCTACCCTTCCTGTCTTCTTACATATTACTCTTCATGCACTTAATGGGTCAGCCATATTAGCCTACTTGCTGTTCATCATGTATTCTACTCCATTCTTTGTCTTGGTGCCCTTGCCATGGTTATCCCTCATGGTTGGAGTATTTTCCCTTTTTACCTTCACTAGGGATTCACTTAGAAAACCTGTGGTTCCCTTCAGGACTCAATTCAAAGGCCATATTTGTAGGGATACTTTAGGAAAGCTGTAGGTCTCACTAGTTACTAGTGCCATCTTCTCATAAAGATAACTTGTATCTAATTTGCATCTATCTTTAATAAACATATTTATGTTTATGTCTCCCTAATTAAGATGTATAGTGCTTGAGATCAGGGACTGTGTTTCTTTGTGTCCCAATTAAATTAAATTGCATTAAATTAAACAGCCATCTTTGGTTTGGTTTCTCAGTGTCTATCATTTTCTCCCCCGCCTCCCCCCCCTTTTTTTTTTGCCTGGGGCAATGAGGGTTAAGTGACTTGCCCAGGGTCACACAGCCAGTAAGTGTCAAGTATCAGAGGCTGGATTTGAACTCAGGTCCTCCTGAATCCAGGGCCAGTGCTTTATCCACTGCACCACCTACCTAGCTGCCCGTCTGTCTGTCATTTTCTTAGTCTTAGAATCGTGAATTTTAGGTTAATTCCCTGTTCGCCAGGTCAAGAAATAGAGGCCCAAGGCATTGTAGCCCTCTGAGCCCACATAGCTTTCTAAGTGCTCACTAAGACCAGGCTGCTTACTAGTCCAATGCCCTTTTCACTACATCATGCTGCCTATCCGAATATTACTAATGTACGTGCTGGAAGGTAGATGGTTTTTTATATTTCTTTCCATTCCTGATTTGTAATATCTTTAATTTATACTTTGGTTTGGTATTTAAATTTAAAGGGGTAGTTTATAAACCCTTGGAAAACACTTGCTTTGAATTTTCAGTCATTTAAAAATTTTAAATGTTTTACTTGTATAGCATTATGCTTTTGTTACTTATTGTGTTAAATGTCTTTAATTTTATTTTTCAAAGCTGTGCTTTTAAAATTCACATCCCTTTAATTCATTTGTCATTTGTATTCTTTTTTTTTTCTATTTTCTATTGCCTTAACAGTAACTGTTGTGGTTCTAAGTTTGCTTCAATAATGTAATGTTCCCATCTGTAACCACCCTCTTTGTTTACTTTTTAGAAATTGTTTTAAAATTTAGAAATAAGTTCTTGTAGATGGAGCATTTTATATTAAACTATTTTTCATGTAGGTTTGTCAGGATCCTTTCATTTTGGGATTTTGTGTGCATAAGTTCCTTTAAAAATCATTTCCCAAAGAGTCTGTTTTTCCTCTGAGTGCTTTTACAAAACCCAGAACCTATGGTGCCTTCTTTGGCATTCTAATTTCAGACTTTACGTAAATGAAAATTGCTTGTGGTCCCTGGCCCACCACATGAAGGTTTCCTAATTGCATGTATTTCGTACTACCCTGAAGGAGGGAAGGTTTGGAGCTTTAGAAAAGTTCTGGCTGTTGAATCATCCTTACCCATTCTTTGAGTATCTAGTATCTTTTTTCCTGTTGTATATAGGGTCCAGCAAAGTATAGAAGTCATTGGGTTTGTGTAACAATTATTTTTTCTCTCCATTATAGAGCATTCTTATTGCTCCTCCAACTAGGGCTAAAACTGAACTGTGGAGAAACTGTGGCAAAATATATAATTTTTCTCAAGAAGTACTTGTATTGGGGACAGCTAGGTGGTGCAGTGGATAAAGCACCAGCCCTGGATTCAGGAGGACCTGAGTTCAAATTCGACCTCAGACACTTGACACTTATTAGCTGTGTGACCCAGGGCAAGTCACTTAACCCTCATTGCCCCACCCCATATATATGTCTGGCCGAATTACTTTGCAGACCCTCACCTAAGTTTTCTGATATTTTGCTGCATTCCATATTCGTTTTGATTTAATGAATAGAGTTAGCTTTTGGTAAATTAGAGTTGGCTTTTACTTCCAAGGATGCCCTTTATACCCAGAGAAGTATGTTGCACTTAACAGAGAAGCACCAAATGTCAGAACTGGAAGGGATACAGAATGTTATCCAAAATCTACCTCATTTTTATAGCGACGAGAATGAGGCTGAAAAAAGGCCAAGTAATTTAACTGAAGTCATATAAACAGTGTTAGCATGAGAATTTGAACTCGGTTCAGACATCAGATCCAGGGCTCTTTCTACACAGCATAATTTGATTATATTAAGTACCCCAGGTCTTAGGCATGTAAATGCCAGCTAACCCGCTAGTGT
Source organism: Dromiciops gliroides (assembly GCF_019393635.1). Classification (NCBI taxonomy): domain Eukaryota; kingdom Metazoa; phylum Chordata; class Mammalia; order Microbiotheria; family Microbiotheriidae; genus Dromiciops; species Dromiciops gliroides. Next base: position 529,133,712 of record NC_057861.1, on the reverse strand, counting down.
TGTCGACTTACCTAAGGTTAGAGATCTGATTGCACATTGCAACTAAAGTCTACCAAAAGATACTTTCGTGGCTTTTAAATATTCTCTCTAAATAGCATTTTATTACTCACAAATGAGTAAAAATCCTACTAAAACTTTAATTGTTTTGCCACAAATTATGTGATATAGCCAAAAGAAAGCTGGATCTGAAGTCAAAGGACCTAGATACAAAACTGGGCTCTGGCACTTACTACCTATGTTACTGTGACCTGAAGATCTTCTCTAAGCCTTGTTTCCTCATCCCTGAAATTAAAGGTTTGAACCAGATATGTGGTCCTTTCCACAGCTCCACCATTATCTCTAATCTCAAGTTTCAGGTGTATGTGGTCAGTCAAATGCTGCCATATAACTTTAGATTTCAGTAGCTAAAATGGAGACTGCTGATTTGGATTATGCTTAACTGCAAAGAGTAAATATTTATTTGAACCTTTTCAGAATACTTTTATTTACTTTCATTTTCTTCCTCATAACCTTATGAAATAAGGTATGTGGTCTTCTTGTTTTATGGATGTAGAAATTGAGGTCAACAAAGTTTTTGACATGACCAGAATTACTATTTAACAGTAGAGCCTGACTGTTAATCCACAGTTCTTTCTCCCAGGGAGGGAATTTTCTTTGATCTAATGTATCTTCCAGAGGTTTGGTCTGGCACCAAGCCATTCTCAATTTTACCCATTCTCCAGGGATCATTTGAATGGGGAGATTAGCACTGGACTAGAGGAGATCCTGAATTTGAGACCTATCAGACAGGTATTGAACCACTTTTCAGGGATAGGGAAGCTAGGATGATACTTGATTAGGCATTTCCCCCTAAGTTTTTTTTTTTTAAACATCTTCATAGAAGATCTTTCGTTCAGGTTTATTACCAGTTCATAATAGTGTATTCAGTGTTGACTTGGGCAGTGATGATAAGCTCTGGTTTTAAGCCATCCTATGTTTGCTGTTCTATCATAGATCGCCAATTTTTAAATTGAGGCTATAATAACTACAATAGCTTGTACTTGTCTAGTGTTTTAAGATTTACACAGAACTTTTCTCATTCCAGCCCTGTGATTTAGGTTGTACCAGTTTAAAGATGAGGAAATAGACTCACAGGTGAAATGACTTGCTCAGGGTCAAATAGCTAGTAGTACCAGAGCCAGGATTTGAACCCAGGGTCTTTCCACCCTTAAGAATGGCATTTTTGTTTCAGAAAGGTACACTGCTTAAAATTCCATCTAGGTCCCTAAATATGAGTCAGAATTTTAGGGTTCAGAGATGTAAAATTGGAGAATTTGTGTTTTTAGAAGGATAACATTTGAGAATGAGTATGTTCCTCTTCCATCTCATGGTTGAAGGGGGTTCAAATACTATCTTATCTAACCTTCACCTCAACAGGAATCCCCTCTACAGCATATATGATAAATAGCCATGCAGCCTCTGCTAGAAGAGTCTCCAGTGATGAAGAACCCATTACCTCCCAAGCGCAGCTTATGCCACTTTTAGACAATGAATCATTTGGAAGCTATCTCATAGATGGAGCTGAAATCAACTCCTGCAGCTCCCATTCCTTGCTCCTTATGCTGCCATCTGGGGCTTTGTGAATGAGGGAACTAATCCCTCTTTGACGTGACAAGCCTTCAAATATTTGAAAATGCCCATCCCCACCCCCTTAGAGGTGTGATAGCACCAAGCTCCATCATTTCTTAAAGAATAATTCACTTCAGTTGATCATTCAGGTGCCTACTTTATAAAGGCATTGTACTAGCAAGGTATTGGAGATACAAAATTTAAAAAACATATAATTCATGGAGAACCCACTAAGGGAGTGGAGGGAATTTGGTATGAATGAAATACATGAATGAATGAAGTATTTATTTAGCATTTATTTTGTGTCAGGCAATGTGCCAAGTGTTGGGGATATCAACACAAGTAAGACAGTCTCTGCCCTTACGTTAACTTTTTTTTTTAAGGTTTTTATCAATATCTTTTGTTTTGACTTTGCCTGAGAGCCATTCCTTATAACAATTTTTAAGAAAAAGAAGAGAAAAACATCTAGCAGACTCAAATAATACATTTTAAAAATCTGACATTATGTGCAATGTTCCACACTCACGGACCCCCAACTTGTGCAGAGGAGTGAGGGGGGAGTGTTCTTTTCATCTCTCTTCTTTGGGGCCAAGCTTGTTCTTTGTAATTTTGCAATATTTGGGTTTTTGTGGGGTTTTTCCTGTTTACATTGTTGTAATCATTGTTTATATTATTTCTTCATAACCTGGCCCCTTTCTACCTTTCTTCTTACACCTTATTCCTCTCCACATACTCTTCAATCTAGTGATATTGGCCTCCTTGCTGTTCCTTTCACAAGACACTCTATCTCCAACCTCCTTGCATTTTTACAGGACTGAAAGAGAGTAAGGATGGTGGTACTGTTATAAATAGGGAAGTCAGAGAGAAGGGTTTGGAGGGAAAGAAGAATTCCATTTTAGACATGTTGATTTTAAGAAATGATAATTGAAATCATCAGAACTGATGAGATCACAAAATGAAATAGTATACCTAGAAGAGGACCCAGGACAGAGACTTGGCGTGCCTGCCACCCTCGGGCCCCCCCCCCCTCCATGCTTGGGTCACTCTCCCTCCTCATCTTTACTCCTTAGCATCTTGGCTCTCTTCAAACTGTAGCTGAAGTCCCACCTTCTAACTTTCCCAGTGTTTGAGACAACCCTCAGTTTATATTGTCTGCCTCTTGTTTGTACATCACTAACCACATATTGTCTCCCCCATTTATACTGTGTGCTCCTTGAGAGCAAGGACTGACTTGTTTGTTTTTTTCTTGGACTTTCTTTGTATCCCCAGCACTTAGCACAGTGCCTGGCATGTGATAGGCACTTAATAAATGCTAGTTGACTTACTAAATTAATACCACTGGAGAAAGACAAATCACTGCAGATCTATGGTTTTTAATAGGCTATTTTTAACTGTGCCTTCTCTATTTCCTTGATTATTTCTTTCTACTACCCTTAGTGACTGTTCTTAATCTGCTCCTCCCTACTCAAATTCCTAATACCTCCTTCACTCCCCATCCCATCTATTTTAGTTGCTGTGAAAATAGTAGCCATCCACTACAAACTGCCTCTTCTGTCCTAGTCGACACTTCAGAATCCCTCTACATTCATTTATCCTTTCCTCCATTACTTTGAGGAAGAAATTTCTGAGGAAAAGATGGCCCTTTTCTTTGCCAAAACCAACTCATCTACTTAGACCCTTACTCTTATCCGTCTTCATCTCTTTTAGTATCTTTTGAATGATTCCCACCTCCACAAGGTATATTCTTATTCCTTATAAACATACTCAATTCTACCCAGTCTTTTATTTTTTTATTTTTTTGCAGGGCAATGAGGGTTAAGTGACTTGCCCAGGGTCACACAGCTAGTAAGTGTTAAGTGTCTGAGGCCGGATTTGAACTCAGGTACTCCTGAATCCAGGGCCAGTGCTCTATCCACAGGGCCAGTGCTCTATCCACTGCGCCACCTAGCCGCCCTGCTACCTAGTCTTTTAAAAAACCCTTCACTTGACCCTGCCATCCTCTCTTTCTTTTCACTGACAAACTCCTAGAAAGAATCATCTACATTCACTGCCTCCACTGTCTTACCATTCAGTCACTCCTTAGTTCTTTGCTACCTGTCTTCTGATACTACAGTTTAAAACTGCTTTCACCAAGGTTACTCATGTCAACTGCCAAATCCAGTGGCTTTTTCTTATTTGTGATCTTTGATTTCTTTGCAGCTTATAATACTGTTGACTAGCCTTTTCTCCTACAGATTCTCTCTTCACTTGGCTCGATACTTCTCCTTCTTGGTTCTCCTCCTTCTTCAGTTGTTTCTTCTTATCCTCCTTTATCTTCAACCATCTCCTGCCTCTCTAGTATAGATGTTTCCTAGATCTCTGTCTTGGGCCATCTTCTCTTTTCTCTGCAAGCTTTCTTTCTTGGAGATTTCATGTGATCAAATATCATCATGTCTGCAGATGACTCCTAATCTCACTCCTGAACTCACTGTGCTTTGTCAGCGGATTACTGAATATCTACTTCTGGATGTCGTGTGGAGACCTCAGACTAAATATTTTCAAAGTAAAATTCATTATCTACTCCTGTGCCCCAAGTCTGCCTCTGCTTTAGACTTCCTTGTTTTTATTGAGAACACCCTAATCCTTTGTCACCCAGATTCATAACCTGAGAGTAATTCTTGACTCTTCCCATACATATCTAGACAGTTGCCTAATCTTGTCAATATTTAATTTCTCTTGATTAAGGCTGGCAAAGGAGATGGAAACCAGAGGATCTTCTATGCCAGGCTATGGAATTTATATTTATTCAATAGGTAGTAAGGAACTGAAGTTTTTGTGCAGATGAATGAGAGTTAAACTTGTGACTTAGGAAGATTATTTTGGCAGCTTTATGAAAGATGAATTGTAGAGGAGAGAGTCTAAAAAAAGGAAACCAATTAAGAAACTGTTTCAATAACACAGGCTATAGATGATGAAGTAGCTGTCTAAGTAGAGAAAAGGGGGTGAAATCAAGAGAAGTTTTAATTCTGGGAAAAGCTGGTAGATCACTTGGGCTAAAACAGAGATTATAAAGGGGAGTCATAGGAAATAAGCCTTAAAACTTTTCTCCATGCTCAGAATGCATTCTCTTTTTACCCTCCACTGCTTAATTATCCAAGGTTCAGCTCACGTGTCATCTGCTTTCTGTCTCCTCAGTGTTTTTTGTACTTTACACATTTGTGTGCATAATTTAATCAGTCACTAATATAATTTAAGCTTTTTGAAGGTAATGACTTTTGCATCTCTAGTACCTATCTTAGTACCTGTAGGCACTTCAGTCAAGAAATAAGCATTTATTACTGTGGTGCCAGGCATTGTATTAGGCAAAAGACAAAAATGAAACAGCCTTTATTCCTCAAGGAGCTTCTGTTTTATAGAGGGGAAGGCATATGGGTGTATGTATAAAAAATAAAGAAGTGGAGGTGATGAGGGAATGCATTCTAGTCTTAGGCTATGCAAAGACATAAAGATGAGAGATAGGCTATACTGTGTGAGGAACAAGGCCATTTGGCTGGAAAGTAGAATGTATGCAGAGGAGTTAATAAGCTTGGCTGGTAGACTGGACCCCGCTAGGTTGTGAAGGATTTGAAATTAGGTTTTGCTAACTCCAAGCCCAGTATATTTAAGATAAAGTGGGGGGGGGGGGGGAGCGAAGCTAGGTGCCGCAGTGGATAAAAGCACTGGCCCTGGATTCAGGAGGACCTGAGTTCAAATCCAGCCTCAGACAGTTGACACTCACTAGCTGTGTGACCCTGGGCAAGTCACTTAACACTCATTGCCCCGCAAAAACAAACAAACAAACAAAAGACTTAGGCAAGTCACTCAACTTCTCAGTTCCCCTGGCAACTCTGTACTGTATTCCTTATATTTGTATTTTAATGGTGTTACGTTACACAATTCTCTTGTCATAGAGTACCATTTATTTAGCCAATATCAATTGTTAAACATTTGGGATAATTTAATTTGTATGTAATTTACATGAAATCAGTTTAATTTAATTTAATTTAAAATTGCTTTTGGTTAAATGTCTGACTTTTAAGCAGCAATGAATATTTTTGAGTTTAGAAACTATATTTGGGGAGAATCAAACTAATTTCAGACTCCTAGTTACAATTTATAAATATACCTGATGAGAATATAGAAAAGATCCTGTACTTTTTGTTCCTATGAACCCTCAAGCAAACATTATTTCATTCATGGGAATTAGAAATTTCCTCAATAAGTATTTTCTCCATATCTGAATTCTGTAATCAGTTCTTTGTATTACACGGCTAATCATCCTTTCTTTTTCTCATTGCAGATGTACCTTTCGATTTCCTAGTACGGTTATAAAGATCCAGTTCACATCTCTGTACCATAAAGAAGAAGCTCCACCATCTCCCCTTCGACCTCTGTACCCTCAAATTTCCCCTCTGAAGATCCACATTCCGGAGCCGGATCTCCGCCTAGTCAGTCCCATTCCTTCTCCTACTGGCACTATCAGGTAAGAAGTAGATTCCATAGGTACTACTCTTTGAGTTAAGCAAAATCATTATTAATTAATATTTAGCATAATAACAAGCACTGAGAGGCAGCATGGCATAGTGAATAGAGAATTGGCCTTGCAGTAAGACAGACCATAATACACATGCATATGTGAATGTATATACATCTTCACATATACACTTTCTCACCTGTGACCCTGTGCACGTCAATTAGCCCATCAGTGCCCCAGACAACTTTCTAAGACTGTAAATTGCAGATTAATTGCTAGTCTGCATTGGTAGAGGTAGTTTCCTTCTTACCAGGAATTCTCAACATCAGTGAAATCTCTGTCTCTGACTGTCTATCTCTCTCATATACACACACACACACACACACACACACACACACACTCTCTCTCTCTCTCTCTCTCTCTCTCTCTCTCTCTCTCTCTCTTTCTCTCTCTCTCTCTCTCTCTCCCCCCCCCCCAGAACCATATATAAAACAAGATGTGATCTCTAGAAATTTCTTTAGAGAAAAAGGTGTATTTCACATTACATATAGCATATATATTCCTGAAAAGTTGTATGCAAACTACATTTTTCAACAGCTAGCTATTTAAAGGAAATTCTTTGGATCCTTTTTCTCCCAGCCAATAACCCCAGTTCTGATGTCATTTTCCTTTATGTAGTTTTGATCTCTTGGTAAGCATCTTCATTGCTTTTCTTCTACTCTTGAAGACTCCTCATACTCTTATCCTTCTAATGTTCTTACTCTGCTAATCTCCAGTCCCAGATAATTGCTACCATTCAGTCTTCATTTATACTCACTCCCAAGCAGCTTACTATAGCTGAAAAGAGCTACAAAATTCTGCTTGACCACAGATTTACATTGTTTAACTAAAGTTGAATTTTTACTTACTGCACAACCGTCCTTGTATTCACCTCTTCTGGATTCCTTATCACATTCATCACTGCAACTATTCTAAACCTCTCTTTTCCTTAGACTGACAACTTCATTCTTTCTTTTATCTCTCTCCTTAGATGACCCTCTTACCTTACTAAAAAGATTGAGTCCTTCTATCCTGAGCTCCCTCTTCCACACATCAAAAACGTTCAATATCCATACCCATTTATTCTTTCCTTTTGCCCAGTCTCTGGATGAGACTGCCTTCCTCCGTGGTATATCTGTCCCCTCAGTCTGCCCCTCATAGTTTCCCTTTCTCATTTCTGATACCTTATACCAGCAGTCATCCTTAATCTCTCATTTTGAATTTCTTTTCCTTTGCCTCCTTCCCTCCCCCAGTAAACAAGTTTAGGTCTCCACTATTCTAAAACCTTCCTTTGACTGTGTTTGCCTCCCCTGCCCCTCAAACTATCAACATATCTCTTTCCTCCTCTTCTACAAAAAAGTAGCCTATACTTAACTGCCTCTATTTTCTCACTATCCACTTGTTTAACCCATTACTAACCGGCTTCCTTCTTCAGTATCTAACTGAACCTGTTTTTTTTGCAAGATTACTAATGACTTCCTTAAGTCCAGTGAAGGTTTTGTCTATCTTCGTTGTCTTTAACCTGTGTGCAGGCCTTTGACATTGTAGACAGCCTCTTCCTATTTAAAATTTCTTTTCCTTTGGTAGATGGTGAGCTTTTTCCTTTTTTTTCCCTTGCGGGGCAACAGGGGTTAAGTGACTTGCCCAGGGTCACACAGCTAGTAAGTGTCAAATGTCTGAGGCCAGATTTGAACTCAGGTCTTCCTGAATTCAGGGCCAGTGCTTTATCCACTGCGCCACCTAGCTGCCCTAGATGGTAAGCTTTTAATAAATGCTTTTATTCATTCACTCATTCTGCAACATAGTACTCTCTTGGCTCTCTGGCTGACCACCTGAACGTTCCTTTTTTGTCTCTTTCACTAGCTGTTCTTCCTCCTTTTTATTCTCCCATCTTCTTATGTGGAGTTTCTTCAAGGTTCCATCCATCTTTTTCTTCTTGTTATACAATTTCTTTCCTCTATCTCATCCATTTCTGTGGTTTCAATTAACACCTACCTCTAGGGAGATAGATTTCCTTATCTTTTTTTTTTTCTCCTAAGCTTTAGTCCTGTGTAAGTAGAAACTCTCACTTGTTGACCTTCCATCACCTTATATGTAAAATGATTAAAAGTGAAGTCATCACTTTTCTCTCAAAATCTATTTTCTTCTAATTTCCCTGTTTCTATTGATAAGATTACTGTTCTCTCAGTAACCCAGGTTCAGGAATCTAAGCCTTCTTGGATTCTTTCTTCTTCATTTCCCATATCCAATTACTTGTCAAGTTCTGTTGCATCTACTTCTCCTATATCTATTATACCCACCCCAAACTACCACTCTTACTACCAATACCTTACTTCAGGCCCTATTCCCTCTCACTTGGACAATTTCAATAAACTAGGTAAGTCTTCCTGCTTCTGTTTTGAAATCTCTCCTCTTTAGCACTTCCAGAGCAATTTTCCTAATACATAGGTCTGATCCGTGCCCCTTCTCTTTTAAAAAACCTACACTGATTCCCTAATGCTTAATGGATAAAATTAAAACTTTCCATGCTGCTATCCTTGATGTCCCAGCCAAATTGAATTCTTCACCATTTTCTAATCTCATCTAGTTCTCCCTTGCTTCTCTTCCTTTATGTATGCACTCCCCCATACCTGCAATACTCCTTTCTTTTCACCACCACTACTGTAGATTTCACTTGTTGAAGTCCTTTCATTCCTTCAAAATCCTACTCTGGTTACATTCCCATGAAGCCTTCCTTAAGCCCTCCAATTATAAGCAATCTCTGGCTGCTTCCAACCACTCTGTCTGGGTCTCTTCTATGTACTTAAAGTATAAATGCAGTACAAATCCAGATAAAGACAGCCTGTATTTATGTTATCCTCCACAAAACTGGATTGATAGTTAGCATTTGTCTTGCCCCTCTATCAAATTGTAAGCTCCTTTTTGTATCACCCTTATCTATTGCCTAGCACAGTGAACTACCTATAATTATGATAACTTAATTATTGGTTGAATTGTGGGGGAAATGCTTAATTAATTGATGTGATTTGTTCCCCCACATTGTTTAGGAATCTTTTAACTCAAGTGGAAAGCCATTCCAGAAATCTGTAATATAGTATAGATAAGCAATATGATGGAAAACACAAATGAAGAAGTCCAAATGAGTTGTTACTGTTGAAGTGACACCTGTGTGGTATAGGTTTCATGAGATATATCTCGTTATAAGTCAACTGTGGTGCTGTAACTTAGTCTAGCAAATAAATTGACAGATTTATTATAGACAGGCATATATCGATGAATCGAAGACTTCCCTAAGTATTTTAGGCAAAAAGTTTGCAGAGCACACTGCTAATTAAGAGGGCCTAGTAAAATACTCTGGAGTAGAAGAATAGGATTTATATGTGTTAATTCTAAAGGCTAACAAAGTTATTGTTCTCCATAGTAGGGGCCAGTTAAGTGCTGGAAGATGTTTGCCCATGGCAAATTCTACTTTATATTACAAGCTATTTCTCTTAGTTTTCCTATAGATCCTCCCAGCCATTCTGGCCCAGAAATGGATATGTGAATTACTACAGTGTAGCAGTAATCCTTAGTAACTTTCGTTTTTCATTTCATACCCTGAAACCAACCTTCCCAGACCCAAACTTCCCATCTAAATCAAAGAAAGAAAAATATAAATTAGTCACCATTTCATTAAAAACCACTGCGCATCAAAAATATTTCAAGCCCATGACAGTTATATAAGAAAATCCTTTAAAAGTGAAAGATTTGTTTTTAATAGATTTAATCTTCAATAGGTTAAATGTTTTCTGAATTTTGAAACCATTGATTATATTAACATTTTCAAAAATATGTTACTATTGTTTAAATTATGGGGGTCATTTTGGTTTGCAATTCAGAAAATACCATTTAGGGGAATATTTTTTTAAATTGTTATGTGAAACTAGTTAACATTCAAATATTTAAGTGTCTGCTCTGAATAAGTAATTTAAAATCTTGGTAACTACACTTTTATTACTTTGTATTTATATAACACCCTTTTTATAATAGCTAAAAATGATTAGATTATTTATCCTTATATAGCCAGGACTACAGTATTTAGTTTCCTGATTTGCATTAATACAACATCTCTTGTTTGCTTTTGGTTTTTATATCCTGATGAAACAGTGACAACTTAAAAATCATATAATGATTAGGAGGTGGTGTGGTATATGAGACCTGAGTTTAAGCCCTCCTCTGATGTTTACTTCCTGTCTGACCTTGATTCCATGGGCCTCATGGTCCTTATCTGCAAAATAAAAGGGCTGGACTTGATATCTTTCGAAATACCTTTCAGTTCTAGAGCTTTGGTCCTACAGTGATAACATATGCATGTCTGTATACATACATATCCATGAGAGCATTGTGGCTTCATGGAGAGAGAACTGCCCTCCAACTCAGGAGAACCTGAGTTCAAGTCTAGCCTCTAACCCATTCTGGTTGTGGTTGGGCAAGTCTCTGTCTCAGATTACAAACTGCAGAGAAGTGCTGACCCACATTTGTATTGGGAATTCCCTACATCAGTAAAATCACAGATTCAGTCCCTATCCCCTATATTCATGAATTCATGTGTGTATAATTAACAGTAGCCAGAAGTTGGATAATTACTTGTTTAGAAATGTTGAATATCAGGTATATACATTGGCTTGGATACACTGGAAGTTTCCTTCCATATAAGAGATTCTGAGTCTGATTATTTTATGAATGTCTAATGCACCGTGGAAAAATATATATATGCCAAATTTGGGATAAGAAGTAATGATTCAACAATTCAATCTGATGGATGGCTACTAAGCAGTTATGACATGCAAGAAGCTATCTTAGGTTAGAGATACAAAGAAGAAATGAGACACAGACCCTAATCTTAAAATTCTTGAAATCAAGATCATTGTCAAAAATGATTGAAACCAGATTAAGAATTTTTAGGATCTTTATGACCCTGGGTAAATCAGCCTGAGCCTGTCACCTCACCTGTAAATTGGGGTGACAGGCTCAGGCCTACACCGCCTATCTCAAAAAGTTTTGTGGAAATCACTTTGTAAATTTTTAAATTTTACATAAATGTGAGCTGCTATTAGTAGAAGTAGTAATGGGGTAATATCCTAGTCCTGAGAAGTCAAGGAAAATAAATTTAATGATCAATTTAATCCAGTAAGATTTCATCCTTTGAGACAAGGTGCTTGGATTCGTGTTTATGGGCTTTAAAAACAAAAACCAACTGATTGTTTTTGTTATTGGTGATGTTTTGCTTTGGGATTTACAAAAAATGCATTTCTCAGTAGCTTTCCAGTTAAAAATAGCGGTTAATTTAAGATTGTTGTATAAAACTATGTTTATAATCTTGGTACTTTGGTGTCGAAAGGAAAGTGGTGTTTTGTGAAGGAGGAGAGGAAAAAAGTGTTCCCTTAAGCAGAATTACACACACCTTCGGAGACTATTCTAGGAAGATGGGTAGGAGTGGTGTAGATGAGGTCTGAGCACTGGTCAGGCACAAAGACTGGAGGCGTTTTAACCTTCTTGCCTCGACGCAGCGATTGGGGCTGGGAGGGTCATTCACCAGCGTGTGCTCGTCCATTCCGTCCTTTTAGCCCAGGCACCCCCCCTTCCACCCCCCCAAGCCGGCCTTGTGGACCCTATAGAGCCAATTTAGTGAGAAAGTGGGAAAGCGAAACTGGATTTCTCACTGTAGGCCTTGGATGCAGTTAGATTTCCGTTTACATCCGTTTGACTTAGCACAGCAGAATTCAGCCGACTCTTTGAAACCCCCACAGCCTCTTGAGGTTTGGCTGCCAAGCTCTTTTCTTTTGGCGTGTCTGTTGTTGGGGTGGAGCCGCCATGTTTACCAACATTCACTCCCCGCCGCCCTTCCCGGGCTCCCTCCTGACACCCCCCCCCCCCCCCGGGCAAAGGAGGGGAACAGACGCAGTTCGTCAGCAGGGCCCTGCCCTTAAAGAGTAACCCGGACTCCTGATCAGCTACAGGCAGTGAAGCTCCGTGCTGTCCCTCCGAGAGGAGCCGCAGCCCGGCCGGGTCCTGCGGCCTGGCTTCCTCCGCCCTGCCTCGGCTCTTCGCTTTCCCCGGGGGTCCCCTCCACCTCCACCTCCTTCTTCCCCCTCCCCCTCCTCCTCCCAGTGTTTACTTTCCTAATTTGGTGTGTGTTTGCCTTGCTCTTCTCTGATTGGCTGGTGGAAAATTGTGGCGGTGTGAAGCTCTCAGTATGGGCTAGTTTCCTTTTTGGAGCCGGTTTCCTCTGACTCCTCCTTCCCGCTCACCCCTCCCTCTCCTTGTCTAAACTTTAGAGACAGGCTATTACCTGCTGGAACACAGTAACCAAGGTACACTTCAAAATAAACTGTTCCAGCCCTTCCCTCCTGACCCTCCCCATGCCTTCTGTTTTCTCTGTAGCTTCCATATAGGTTTACCTAGCAAACTCCTGGGTTCCCCTCCCCCACCCGGTGGACGTCGTTCCCCGCCTCTTCTCCCCCCTCCCCCAGCATCCTCGTAGAGAGTGAATGAACTTAAGTTAAACAAAATAAACTGTCCCTCTGCAGTACTACTTTATAAATCTGCCCATTTTTAGACAGAGGTGACTTTTTTTTTTAAGAGAGAAGGTAAATTGGTTAATTATTTCCAGGATTTTACCAAGTCAGAAGCTCTTCTTGTATGTGTCTTTCTGAGTTAGGATTTAGGGCCACTTTAAAACATTGCACACAAAGAAAAAGGCCAGGGTTTTAGAATTATGTAACTCTTTATACAAAAGTGTCTCTTGGTGATTCCAGTATGGAAAAATAAAATCAAGCCTAGAAAAGGTGACTGCTAACATTAAATTGTATACTAGGAAGTCATTTACTTCCAACTCTGAACATGAATGTTGCAAAATAAATTATTTGAGTCACAGTGACACCAAACTTTTAGAGATGTTCTTCATCTACTTTGCCGGGTTCAGTCTTAATGCTTTGAAACACTGACAGTCTTTATATTAAATCTTTTGCCTATGAAAATTTATGCCTTTGAACAAAAGTTCACTACTACTGAATCCACATTACAAATGCTCTTTTTCATTAATTATTAATTAAAAACTCAAGTCCTTCAAGACTGCCTTGTTTTTAAAAGACCCTTAAGTTTTATCCTTTTGCTATGTCCCCAAAATTATTTTGAGTAACAGTTTAGTATTTTGGACCAATCTCTCAAATCTGTGGACCTTCTAGTCTGACTATCTTCTCTCCCCATCTCAAGGATTCCAGAACATAAAAAGCAACTCTACTATATGAACACTTGAGACCCTCTCCCTGATATACAGTAAATTAGTATGCTGTGCTACTCTCTTCCACTTTTATTTCAGTTTCTCCAGAGATTCCTTTGCCATAAATCTCAAAGAAAACTACTTACAACATAAAGAAGTTTCATTTAATCCTTTGGTTTAGAAAATCAAAATATTTATAGATTTTTTTAAATCGGAAATATCATACTTAATAACTACCTATATTTTCTTGACTTTAAAAGGAATAACATTGCTTTTGGATGTTAACTGTTGTTAAATGTTATGTTAATATAATATAAGCTATTGTTAAAGATTGCTGCTTGATGTTTTTAGTTTATATCTTCTTGTGAGGCAGCGTTGCTTCCCTCCATAGGTGTGTTCTGTTACATTTGTGTAGGCATGTGACAGCATGTGGGCACATGACTGGAATAGCAATCTTAAGATTTTGCAATCAGAAAACTCGGAGGAAGCAGGAAGAAGGTAAGACATAGAGAAAGGTGAGGATCTGAAGAAGGGTGTAGACATCTACACATCTGTGTCTGTGTAAATATTCACATATACTCTATCAATTTGTTGTTATGTGGGCATTAGTTATTAGTTCCCTGCTGCTTCTGAGAATAACCAGACCACATCGTGGCAAGTCTGTTCACCATTTCTTTGCCAGTTAAAAAAACAAATGAGCAAATCCTTCAAAAAAAGATTCATTAGTTTTAGGTGTAAAATCAGATCTTTCACCTCTGTCAAAGTTGTACAAGGACACTGGCATTTTCAGAATCTGAGAAATCTATTCATTAAACTTTTACTAAAATCATAGAATGTTAGAAAGAGGACTAAAAAGGACCATTGAATCCCATACCCTCATTTTTAGAGGAGGAAATTGAGGCCTAGGGTCATGAAATAACTGAGTTGTTTTCTTGTCACATTGATACTGGTGCAGCTAGAATTCAGAACCTGGTTTCTTGACTTACAGGCTAGTTAGTGTACTTTGCTCTGTAATCTATCTTTTCACCAGACCACCTTCCTGTATTTAGGAACTTCAGTAATTTAAAGGATAGTACCAAAGTTATTATTTATTAAAACTTTTTTAAAAAATTAATTTCCAGCTTGCCAGTAGCTTGGTTCAGTTTATTCCTTTGATGTTTTGAAAAACTTACCAAAATGTAAATCCCACATCATCTCACAGTCTTTTTTTTTTTTTTTTGGACTCTGATTATATGACTCTGCACTTGGAGCCCAGAATGGCATTGGTAGGACTTTAGAGTTTTGAATTACTTTATGAAAGCAAAGACTCTGCTTTATCTAAACAATGTCTTCCCCAAATTATGTAGTACAGTGTCCTGCACAGAGTGGGTGCTTTTTATTATTTGTGAGGACTTCGATGTGTACCAATTTAGATAAAGAAAAAGCTATGCTACCAAACAAAATGATAAGCAAGAAAATTTAAGAATTTGAATATTATTTAGTAAAAGGCATGTATGCTAAATCTCTGGTAATTACTGAATGGAAACAGGAAAGAACGTACATTCCTTTTTTTTTTTAAGAAAGTTTTTTTTATTTTATTTTTTGTGGAGCAATGAGGGTTAAGTGACTTGCCCAGGGTCACACAGCTAGTGTCAAGTGTCTGAGGCTAAATTTGAACTCAGGTCCTCCTGAATCCAGGGCCAATGCTTTATCCACTGTGCCACCTACCTGCCCCCAGAACATACATTCTTATAAGTGGCTCATGGAACCTTCACAAAAATTTATCATGTTCTCAGGCATAAGAGCCTAAAAAAAATGCTGACATTTTAAAACCATTCTCTACTAATTGGAATCATACATGATTTTTAATTTGTTTTTTTTTTTAATTTGTTTTTTTCTTTTTCATACATGCTTTTTAAAGTTAAATCAAATAGGGTACTTAGGTGGTACAGTGTTTAGAGCACCGGTCCTGGAGTCAGGAGAACCTGAGTTCAAATCCGACCTCAGACAGTTGACACTTACTAGCTGTATGACCCTGGGCAAGTCACTTAAACCCAACTGCCTCACCAAAAAAAGAAAAGAAAAGAAAAGAAAATCAAATCATGCAAATTAGACAGTGCAAAAGAGAACTATACAAAGTACAGCATACCTGATTGCCCCTGTTGATTGATGATGATGTTGTTGGTGATGGTGATGGTGATGGAGATGGTGATGGTGATGGAGATGGTGATGGAGATGGAGATGGAGATGGAGATGGAGATGGAGATGGAGATGGAGATGGAGATGGAGATGGAGATGGAGATGGAGATGGAGATGGTGATGGTGATGGTGATGGTGATGGTGATGGAGATGGAGATGGAGATGGAGATGGAGATGGTGATGGTGATGGTGATGGTGATGGTGATGGTGATGGTGATGGTGATGGTGATGGAGAAGGAGAAGGAGAAGGAGAAGGAGAAGGAGAAGGAGAAGGAGAAGGAGAAGGAGAAGGAGAAGGAGAAGGAGGAGATGAATGGTGCTGATTCTATTTGTCCTTTTATCCCCCCTTGTATGCTAATAAAGGTGCAATTAGTGACCATATAGAAAACAGCAGTAGAGATTACTATCAGCTGGCATAGATTCATTGAGACAATGATATCAAGCTCAAATAGAATTTATCCCTGTGGGCTACACATTGACTTAGGAAACCACAAATTAGCATTATCTGTGTTGTACTGTAATTTTTATTTTGATAAACATTTCCTAATTACATTTTAATCTAGTTTAGGCTACACTAGGAAGTGTTTTAGGTTACATTGCATATTTGATATTGCTGCATTTGGAACAAGTCATCTTAGACCAGGAGGTTTTTTTACAAGAAGACTCCGATAAAAGAAAAAAAATGAAAGAGTGAGAAATAGCATGCTTCATCATTAGTCTTTTGGCGGGGGTGGGGGGGTGGGGGGGTGTTAAGTGACTTTCCCAAGGTCACACAGTGTGAAGTGTCTGAGGCCAGATTTGAACTCAGGTCTTCCTGAATCCAGGGCAGGTGTTTTATCTACTTCGCCACCTAGCTGCCCCCCACATCATTAGTCTTTTAGGATCAACTTGGATCATTCATTGTATTGCTGAGAATAGCTAAGCCATTCACAATTCTTCATCAGATAATATTGCTGTTACTGTGTATTACACTCTCCTGCTTCTGTTCACTTCACTATGCATCAGTTCATGTATAGACTGAGTTCTTAATCTTAAACCTATGGACTTACACTTTTTCTTAATAATTTGATGATTATATTTCAATATACTTGGTTTCCTTTGTAATCATAAGTATTTTATTCATTTAAAAACATTATTCTGAGAAGGTGGTTCATAGGCTTCACCAGAATGCCAACAGGGTCTGACATACAAAAAAGGTTATAAAACCCCTTTTAGACTAAATCAGGAAAACATGTAAACATATTGCTGGATTCAGCCAGGCATTTGACAACACTTTATAAGGTCTTTTGAAGTCCTTTTGAAGAAGATGGAAGGATTTGGACTAAATGATAGTATATTTAGGTAGATTTGAAATTGAGGGAGATGGTGGACCCAAAGTGTAGATTAATGGCTCTATTTCAACTGGATATAGCTATCTAGTGGAATCATTGCCCTATTCCACATTCTCAACAATGATTTTTATAAAGGCTTAGGTGGTCATGCTATACAAATTTGCAGCTAAGGGGAAAATAGAAATATGACAGCTAACTCATTGGATGACGGAATTGGGATCCAAAAAGAGCTTGACAGACATGAATAATAGCTATACCTAGCAGGGTAAAATTTTAAAAGGGGGTAATATGATACAATGGAGAGAGTCCTGGATTTGGGATCAGAGAACCCAGGTCTTACTTTTTCTACTTTCACTGCTTGTATGACCTTGGACAAATCAGTCATCTCTGAGTTTGTTTTCTTATCTATAAAAGGAAGAGCTTGGGCTTCCTTAAAGTTTTGTATCTATGATCCTAAAGATCTATATGTAGGCTAAAAAAAAAGTACAAGTACTGTTTGGAAAGATAGAGTAGTAGGTAACTGTTCTTATGAAAATATTGTTTAATAAATGTTTGAATTGAATTGAAAAACCCTAGGGCTTTGATTATAACTAAAATGTTCAATATGAGGCAGCAATATGATATGGCAGCTAAAGAATTAATGCCTTTTTTGGGTGCATTGGAGCCAAGGATGAAGAAAGTTATAGCCTCTCAATACTCTACCCCCATAAATTCATATCTGAAGTAATTTGTTCATTTATAGGCTCCATATTTTAGGAAGGATATTAACCAGCTGGAGAAGGACCAGGATGGATAAAGGGATTTGAAACCTTGGATTTATGTGTATGTGTTTTGAAGGAACTAGAGATGTTTAGCCTAGAGTAAGCAAGATTTCTTGGGGAATATGTTGGCTGTCTTAAAGTATTTATTTAATTAGCTGTCATCTCCCCACAGAAGGTCTTTTTAAGTTGGATAACCACTTGTCAAAGATGCTGTGGAGAGGTTTCCTCAATAGATACAGGTTAGGCTAGATGACAACTCTGGTCTTTTCCAATTCAAAGACTTCAATAATATGTCTTTTAACTGTTATATAGCCATTAAGGAACTCTGGATGACTATGCTGTTATTATGGCCTGTTTCTTGTTCCGTATTTATTTATTAGTGGATTGGTAGAAATCCATTTTAGTCTAACTTCTAGGAACTGTAGTGGGGTAGGGAAAGAACTGTAACAAATTGTCTCATTTATTAAAATCTAACCAGTAAGCCATTGGGTAGATAGTTTTTCTACCTATTAGACTGGAGGCTGCTAGAGGCAGTTTAGTCAAGTCCCCAGACATAGACAGTCACCCCATCCTGTGGTTAGTGTTCCTACAAAAAGTTTGCTGAATTAACAACTGCAGCTTTTGGAGAACAGGAAAGGACACTGTGTTCCTGTTAAGAGCCATTGGAGCAAGGATTCGTAAAATAGCTAATCCAAAATCCTTTTTAGTGACCTATGCCTCTTAGTGGAACATAGGGGAATTTGAGAAAAAAGGGCTTAAATCAAGGAAATATAAAGTAAAAAGAATTGTGTGTAAATTGATTATAGTGTATTCTGTTCCTATTTATTTATAATCTGTGGAAACTTCTTAACAGGCCTTTTATTCTTTCATTACAAAAAGGAAAAGTTTAGAGAACACTTTTAAATACTGTTTTCCAGGCAGTGTTACAGTTTCCATTCTCAGTTCCCATCCTATCCAAAATATACTTTCCTTACAGATAATCCTGAACTATGAGTTTTATCTATATCTAAATATCTATGTATGTATATATATATATATATATGAGTGTGTGTGTATGTGTATGTGTGTGTGTGTGTGTGTGTGTGTGTTTGTGTGTCATTTTTTAAAAAAGAGGACTGGCATAAGGCAGCATTATTGGAGAAGCTGATTATTTCAAGTTGGTAGTATTTAGAGGCTGCTTCAGTTTGGACTCTCAGTGTTTGGACACTGAAGTGGTGTACTTTGACCCAGTAGTTCCTCTCTATTTATTTGAAGTCTTTTGTACTCTATTCGGTGTCTAGAGGAGTGATTAAAAGTTAAAATATTAGAGAAGGCTAATGCCAAACTGCCTTAAGTTGGGGAGAAGGGTAAGAAGGGAGGTGAAATAGCTATTTATAGGAGCTTGGACAAGTCACTTCATTTTCTCATCTATAAAATGAGAGGTTGAACTTCATGATTTTTAAGGTTCATTCCATCTACTTGAATTATTGCAAATGAAAACTTTTCTTGACTAGGCTGGTTAAAATTAATTATATTGGGGCAGCTAGGTGATGCAGTAGATAAAGCACCAGCCCTGGATTCAGGAGGACCTGAGTTCAAATCTGGCCTCAGATACTTAATAATTACTAGCTGTGTGACCTTGGGCAAGTCACTTAGCTCTCAAATTCCCAGAAAAACAAACAAACAAAAAAGAGGGTAAATTAATTTTTTTTCTTTCGCATAGCAACTCAGGTTTGGAACTGAAACCTTAGGTTTTAAAGTTAAACTTAAAGTTCCTTATCAGAGTTGAGACATAGAAATGACATAATTTTTTTTCTGGCTAAACTGTTCAACTCTTACCAATAATCATAAGCATCAATAGAAGGATAGTATTGGGGTATGACAAGGGCATAATTCTTTGTAATCAAAACACCAGGTGTGGGCTTAGTGAGCACCACAGGAAATGGTGGCCCAGTGATGACACTTTGTTTTAAACTCTTTGTGTATAATGGTCAGAATTAAATATCACCACACTTATTTAAGCTTGTGGCTATTAGGGCTTAGTAATTGATATCACAAATAATTAATATGTCAATATTGATAACCATAATAAATAGCAGGAAATTATATTGTCCATTTCTTCAGTAGGGCTATAGGTCTTTGTATTATAGTATTTGATGTGACAGAGGTCTGTGACACATACATTATAATGTGAGAATAGAGGATACTTAGCCAATTAGTGTGCTTTCATTTTACTTCTTAAACCTTGCTTCCTTAGGGGAGTAAGGTCTTTTTTTCTCAAGAAAAAAAGGAAATCCATGACTAACATAAATTTACATTAAACCATTCAGTCGTAAAGAAGCTTAATTATTTCTGTCTTTTTTGGTGTGTGATTTTAGTTAAAACCAAAGATCTTTCATACATGGATCTGGGAGTCATTGGTATAGAAAGCTGGCCTTAAAAGCTGTGCAGATCTGGAATCATGTGTTACCTCTGACTTGAACTGGCCTTGTGACCCTAGACAAGTCACAACCTCTCTAAGATGGGGTTCTTAACCTGTGAATTTTTGGTTTTGTTTTATTTTTAATATATTTTGGTAACTGTATTTTAATTTATTTCCTTTATAATTCTATGTGTATCTATCAGAATGGCAAATATAACAAAACCGGAAAATATTGGATGTTGGAGGGGATGTGGGAAAGCTGGGATGCTGACCCACTGTTGGTGGAGTTGTGAAAAGATCCAACCATTCTGGAGAGCAATTTGGAACTATGCCCAAGAGCATACCCTTTCACCCAGCAATAAGACTGCTTGATTTATATCCCAAAGACATCCCCCAAAAGATAAAAAGACCTGTTGTACAAATAGTACAAATTGTACAAGTAAATATTTATAGCAATGCTTTTTGTTGGTGGCTAAGAATTGGAAATCAAAGGGATGCCCATCAGTTGGGGAATGCCTAAACAAGCTGTGGTATATGATGGTGATGGAATATTATTGTGCTATAAGAAATGACAAGCAGTGTGATTTCAGATAGTCCTGGAAAGACTTGTATGAACAGATGTATAGTGAAGAGAGAAGAACCAAGGGAACGTTGTGCAAAGAGACAGCAATATTATTTGACGAAGAACTGTGAAAGACTTAACCATTCTCAACAATACAATGATCCAAGACCATCCCAAAGTTTGGACTATTGATGAAACATACTATCCACTTCCAATGAAAGAACTGATATTGATAGAACACAGACTGAAGCATTCTATTTTTCAATTTCTTTAATTTTTTCTTTTATCAAGTTTTCTTATACAAAATGACTTTTAGAGTAATGGTTTTTTTTCATAAAAGTATTTTATTTTCTAGTTACATGGAGAGATAGTTTCAACATTTGTTTTTAAAAGATTTCTAGTTTCAAATTTTTCTCCCTATCTCCTCCTCCCCAAGACAGCAAGCAGTCTGATATAGGTTATATATGTACAATCACATTAAACATATTTCTGCATTAGTCATGCTGTGAAAGAAGAATCAGAGCAAAAGGGGAAAACCTCAAAAAAATAGAAATCTGCATCTGGATTCCACAGTTCTTTTTTTCTGCATTTGGAGAGCATTTTCCATTATGAGTCCTTTGGAACTATCTTAGACCATTGTATTGCTGAGAAGAGTCAAGTCTATCACAGTTGATCAACACACAATGTTGTTGATACTGTGTACAATGTTCTTGTGGTTCTGCTCATCTCACTCATCATCAGTTCATGTAAGTCCTTCCAGGTGTCTCTGAAATCCACCTGCTCATCGTTTCTTACAGCACAGTAGTGCTGTAAGTAGTATTCCATTACATTTATATACCATAACTTGTTCAGCCATTCCCCCAATTGATGGGCATTCCTTCAATTTCCAATTCCTTGTCATATGATAATGTTTTACATAATTGTACATGTATAACCTAAATCTGATTGCTTACTGCTTCAAGAAAGGGTGAGGGGAGGGAGGGGAGGAGGGATAAAAGTTGGAACCCAAAACTATAAATAAAAATTTTTATTATTTTAAAAAAATTAAAAATTCTATGTGTTCTATGCATTTAAAAAATTATTCCGGAAAGGGTTCATGATAATCTAAGACTATGAGTTGCAGAGAAGTTCCTGACCTACACTGGTAGAGGGATTTTCCTCACATTGGAATACCCTATACCATTGAAATCACAGGCCCAATCTCTATTCCTATGTAGTCATTAGTTATACGTCCCTCAGTTCCAGAAGACGATTTTTATCCCATTAATCTAGGAAGTTAGAATCGATTGGTCACTTGTGCTGGACCCTGTTTAATCTGTTGAATTTCTGTGATCAATGCTAAATATTCATTCTTATCAAATTTATGGACCCAGAAGCTACATGGCTGAGGTCAGAGGGCTAAGTAGCAAAGATCGGTATAGAATCTGGGGTATAGAATCCAACCTGGGGTTCCTGGTGCCCTTTATACTACCAGAGTATTCTGACATTTGTTTCCCTGTGACATGGTTGTATATATGTAATGCAAATATATAAATAAATGTATTTTGAGGGGCAGCTAGGTGGTGCAGTAGATAGAGCACCAGCCCTGGATTCAAGAGAACCTGAGTTCAAAACTGGCCTCAGACACTTAACACTTACTAGCTGTGTGACCTTGGGCAAGTCACTTAACCCCAATTGCCTCACCCCCCCCCCAATGTATTTTGATTCTTAAACTTCAGTAAATTTAACTGTAGCAGAATAAAACTCCAATATCAGACACTTCGGGTTTCTCAGTCAGATTCTTAAAACTGCTGCCTGTGGTTCCTCTGTGTTGTCTCAAAGGATAAAAATCATGCCACCAGTTTTATTAGTAGGACAGCATCCTCTGCCTGGAAACATTTGGGTGATTTTTTTAGACTAACAGGGATTTATTGCACTCTGATTTATATAGGTATATGGTGCCTTGTGGGGGGGGGCAGTTGTGGTTAAGTGACTTGTCCAGGGTCACACAGCTGGTACGTGTTAAGTGTTTGAGGTTGGATTTGAACTCAGGTCCTCCTGAATCCAGGACCGGTGCTTTATCCACTGCGCCACCTAGCTGCCCCCTAATTTTTTTTTTTTTAATGAGGCAGTTGGGGTTAAGTGACTTGCCTAGGGTCACACAGCTAGTAAGTGTTAAGTCTCTGAGGCTGGACTTGAACTCAGGTCCTCCTGAATCCAGGACTGGTGCTCTATCCACTGTGCCACCTAGCTGCCCCTCCTAATTTTTTTTTTTAATTCCCTTTTGGGGGTGGTTTAATGTAAGGGTTAGCTAATTACACTTGGTTGTCAGTTACAGTTCTCTTGACTGTAGTGAACTTTCTAGAGTGTAACTGAATTCAGAGTACTGAGGCACTAGCCTTTGAAGACCAAAAAAGCTGTGTGAGCAAATTGACGTTCTCCCTTGACCAATCACTATTGGAAAAACTCTCAGAATTCCAGCAAGTCAATAAACTGCAATATTATATTATGTCCTAGCTCTAAACTCAGTGTAGTCTGATTTTATTCCCAAATGAATTTGTCAGCACAAATCAGACTCAGTAGTTCAGTACTGTAAAAAGTTGTTTCCTCTTTTCATTTTCCTGAGTCAGGTTTTGCTGAGCTTTGTTTTTTATTTCTATCTGAAATCATACTGTAGGGAGCTATGAGCTTTTCTTTGGTTTTTGCCTTCCTGGGCTTAGACATAAATCCACCATGACCTTTTTTAAAAAGACTCTCTTGAAAGAGATGGGCCCTGTTGCTTATCTCCAGTAAATTATCATTATCTAGGGCAGGATAAAGTATGCTTCTTTTGTAACTACACTGGATTATGATGATGATTATTATGATTATTTTGGTCTCTTCATGCTTTCCCCTCCTTAGGTTTTCTGAAGTAAGTTTCTGCTCTGTACTTCCTGATTTTCACCTCAGTTAGCCTAGATTTTCCAGACTTGTGTTGAGTGCCTCAGTTGTATTGCTGTCAGGAAGCAGGGGAAAAAAAAAGATGTTAGCTCTGTGATTGGAGGAGAGTTAGGGGCCCTATTAGTAATGAATGCATTGTAAGGCTGTTTCTATTTTTCAGAATGTACAATGCAGACCCTCCAGGGAAAAGCACTTCGTTTCATAAATACAATTCTTTGTGTTCTCGAATTTGAAACCGCAGATGATTTCCTTGTCTACAAAATGGAATCATTTAGAAAACAAATCAAATCAACTTAGAAAAACAACAATTCACAATTAATTGGAATACACTAATACTTAGATGGCCCCTTGGTCTTCTCTGTCTCTGCAACCCTTTTCTTCCTCTTTCACCCTCCCCAATTTCTTTCTGACTTTTGCATCTTGAATAAGTCCGGAAAAGGCTACTTTTATTCTATGGTTTCTTACTTGCAGCAACCTCTATTCTCTTAATGAGTGGAAGTTTCTGCATTCTCAAATTAGATGCCTCAACCAAATATTGGTGAAGTGAGCAAGTGCTTTTGAAACAGTCACATAATTGGCTCCCATTCACAAATTCCAGAAAGAGATATTGTTTAGCTCTAAAGTTGAACTCATCTCATTAATGAATTAGTTGTCAGACCTTGTTACCTTTCGTTCTCTGTTTGACTTTTTTGGGGGGGGGGTGAGGCATTTGGGGTTAAGCGACTTGCCCAGGGTCACACAGCTAGTAAGTGTTAAGTGTCTGAGGCCGGATTTGAACTCAGGTCCTCCTGAATCCAGGGCTGGTGCTCTATCCACTGCGCCACCTAGCTGCCCTTGTTACCTTTTATACTCAACCAGTGTTTTTTCCCTTTACCAATTATTTAGTGATTATCCCCATTATCAATATTTTCTTTTTTTTGTTTTTTTGCACCCTATATATGGTGAATATCTTTAGAATATTTTACAGTCAAAATAAGTTTCAAAATCTAAACATACTAAGTAAATACCTGGCATCTCTCAATTATGGAAAATAAACCAATGATTAGAATCAAATTTTAAATATTCATAGAGCAATTACTTAGAATTGGATATAACTCTACATGAATTTATATTATAGAGGAAATAAAATAGAAAAACATAATCAAAATAGATGTTTTATATAAATCCATACTGTTGTTACTAACCTGTGTATTAAAGAATGAGGCATGGGGCAACTAGGTGGCGCAGTGGATAAAGCACTGGCCTTAGAGTTCAAATCCAGCCTCAGACACTTGACACTTACTAGCTGTGTGACCCTGGGCAAGTCACTTAACCCTCATTGCCCCTCCCCCCCCCAAGATGTCTATAGGACATCTAAGAACTTAACCCTTATTGCCCTGCCCCCCCCCCCAAATTAAAAGGTAGTAGCTCTTGGAATTAGAGCATCTAAGAAATCTCAAGTAACTTCATATTATATATTAGTTTTTTCCCAAATGTCATAACACTGCCATGGAAGGAACACTGAACCTAGGTTCTAGTTTTGACTTTGCCATTGACTAGTTCTGTGACATTGGGCAGAGTACCTTTTTTCTCTAGGTCTTCTGTAAATGAGGAATGGGGGTGAGAAAGTAGAGAGGAAAGGGTAAACTAGATCCATTTTCTCCAGTCTTTTTTTTCTTTCACCCCATCAGTAAAAAATATTTGAGTATAAACCCCCAACATGTGTATTCATTTATTTCTAAATGATATGCCATCATAATAATAAATCATGCATATGTGTGTATATATAAACACAAAAATTAGAAATGATGAGATAGATGAAATAAATAATATCTCAAATCTTTAAATTTTATTTTTCTTTCTTTCTTTCTTT
The DNA here is from genome assembly GCF_019393635.1 of Dromiciops gliroides. Lineage (NCBI taxonomy): Eukaryota > Metazoa > Chordata > Mammalia > Microbiotheria > Microbiotheriidae > Dromiciops > Dromiciops gliroides. Next base: position 529,108,308 of record NC_057861.1, on the reverse strand, counting down.
TTTCTTTTTTTTTTTTTAAGTGGGGCAGTTGTAGTTAAGTGACTTGCCCAGGGTCACACAGCTAGTAAGTGTCAAGTGTCTGAGGCCAAATTTGTACTCAGGTACTCCTGAATCCAGAGCCAATGCTTTATCCACTGCACCACTTACCTGCCCCTAAATTTTATTTTTCAATAGTACAAAAAGAATGTTTTGCTCTTGAGAGCAATGTAATTGAATATACTTTCAGTATTTTCCAAATTCCTGTGTATGTCCTTGGGGGATAGGGCAGACTTGAATTGTATAATAGCAATTAATTATTTAGTCATTTTGATCAAGATAGTTAGAAGAAGGTGAGTTGCCTTTAAGAAACCTTTTTGTTGAAAGATAACTCAACAAACAAATAAGTGGTCATAACCTTCAGTTAACATATCAGCTTTTCAGTATTTTTCTGTGTGTAGATATTTACCATACATAATACAAAAACAGCAAATAAAAACGAATTATCTCCAATTCAGCAGAAAGTTTTTTAATATAAATATTATTCTTCTTTATGTGCTTCCATTTAATGAGTGGTAAACCACCTTATTTTATAGGTGTATTTGGATATTTACTGGTATTTTTGTATGATTGTAAGGAACAGCAAAAAGACCAGTATGATAGGACTGCAAAATACAAGAAGGGGAGTAACATATAACAAGACTGGAGTGTTAAGTTGGGACAAGGCTGTGAAAGGCTTTAAATTCCAGAGAGGAGTTTTTATTTGATCCTATAAATAATAGGAAGCCCCACTGAAGTTTATTAAATTGGGGGTTGAGGGTGCATTGGTAAGACCTGGGCTTTAGGAAAAGCACTTTGCCAACTGTGTGATAGATATATTGGAGTGGGAAAAGACTTGAAGAAAACTGCCTAGGAGGAAGACATTGCAGTTGTCCAGGTGAGAGGTGTTGCAGGCCTGAACCTCTGGGTGATGGCATGTGTGGAGTAGAGAGAAGAAATGGATGCAAAGGAATGTTGCAGAGGTAGAAACAATATTTCACAACTAATCTAGTATGTGGAGTGAGGGAGAATTAGGAGGGAGAATTGAGGATCATACCTGGCTTTTGGCCATGTATGACCAGAAAGATGCTGGTACACTGACAGAAATAGGGAAGCACTGAGGAGGGATGGGTTTTCATGGAAAGATAATGTCATAACATGATATAAATTGCATTCTACCCACACCTGCCAATCCTTTTCAACTCGTTCTGTCTCACCAAAATGAAAAGAGGTAAGGAGAAGAAGGTCCTTAACTCACTCATCATCACACTTGAGATCAGAGAGTATAAGGAATATAGTTTTGGAGTACAATGAAATGTGGGATCTCCTGAATTTGTTAGGTTTCACAGAGGAAACCTAACTAAAGGACAGTTACATCAAATCTTTCTTGAGTAACTTTGTCTCTGTACTCAGGTTGTGTTATCACCACAGACTAGTTTTGTTGTTGATTTCTTTGAATCCACCATGCTTCTGGTTGGTATAACACATGTTAGGTTCCTTGCCATTTGTCATTTTATATGCATAGCCCTTTTAGCTTTCCTATTCTTATAGTGCCACCTTGTGGATCACTAAGTGGAAATACTTTCCACAATAAAAATGCTAATGTAGAACTTAAGGTCCTTTATCTATCAACCTATTTTTCTAATGTTATTATATTGCCCATATTAAGGGACTCATTTAACAAACTCAAGTTTATATAGCAAACTCAATAAGAGCCAGCAGTGTGATGTGGATGCACTTAGGCTGTGTTAATTAAATTATAGTGCCTAGAAAAAAGGGGTGGTGATTTTGAATTATGTGGAAAAGTCACCAAACTTTTCATACACTTCGATTTAGCAATCCCACTAATACACTTCTATACCGTGGAGGTCAAGGACTGAAAAGCTCCATACATGGCAGAATATTAAATAGAAGCACTTTTTGAAGTATTAAAAAGCCAGAAACATGAGTCACCATCAGATAGGGAATGGTTAAACAAATTTTGGCATATGGATATAATAGAACACTATTGTGCTTTGAGAAATCACAAACATGAGTAATTTAGAGAAATATAAGAAGACATGTATGAACTGATACAGAGTGAAATCAGTTGAACCAGGAGGGCAGTCTAAACAGTGTTTATATTAATATAAGCAAAAAAGTACACTAAAAGACAGCTGAAATGAGACTAATTGAAGTGACCTAGAGAGAAAGTCCTGAAGAACAGATAATGAAATATACTTTATCAAGAGAGGGGGGACTTTAGCTACAGAATGTAGTCATTTTTATTTATATTAGTATATAGCAGAATATAGTAATTTTTCAGTAAGTTTGGCTTAAATGTTCTTCCTTTTTACAAAGCAGATGATTTATTGGTAATGGGAGAAAACCGGTGTTTGGGGAAGTTACTGATGTTAAATTATTCAAATAATACTTTAAAAGGGATGGTTATTAATAACAGTATACTCAACACTGGATGCTACATCTTAGAAGAAACATTGAATAGAATCATGGTGATAATAATTCTCAACAATGTCATTTGAGCAAGGATACTTAAGTTCAGCCTTGAAAAGGGAAGGCACAGGAGGGAAGGAGTGTGTGTGTGTGTGTGTGTGTGTGTGTGTGTGTGTGTGTGTACATATCAGCTGTCTTCAAGTATTTGAAGGTTTGTCTGGTGAATGAAGGGTTAAACTTATTCCGTGTGACTTGAAGAGGGCAGAACCAGGACCAGTAGGTCCCAAGTTATTGGGAAGCAAATGTTGGGGGTTTTTTTGCTCAATATAAGGAAGAAGTTCTATGCAATAAGATCTACCTGAAAATGGAATAGATTGCCTTGCAAGGTAAGGAATTTTGCATTACTGAAGGCTGGTTGGCCACATGATTATGCTTTAAGAGAGAATTGGTGTTTTATATGATTTCTGAGGGCCCTGGTCCTTGGTTTTTCTTAAGCATGAGAGAAAGTATTGTAGCATCATCATACAACAGGTGATCAGATGAGAATATGTAAAAATACAATGCAAAAGAATGAGTGTGGGCATCTATTCCCATGTGTCCTTGTATGCAGTTTCTACCATAATATAGCAATATCAGCCTCTTAGATGATGAAACTCCTATCCAAGGGGCAAGAAATGTTATCAGCTCAGCTATTTATATATTGTGATTTCCTTGTACTTTTAGTTTATACTTTATTAAAAAGGGGTTATAAAGCTTAATAAAATATATAGAATAAAAGGGGCCTTCTGCTCTTAATTTTATTTATTGTCTCCAATTCATTATTCAGGAACCACTTAAAAAAACCCCACTTTTTGTAATGGTAGCAAATCTTGTTGTATCTTTTTTCTCTAGTGTTCCCAACTCCTGCCCAGCCAGTCCTCGTGGTGCTGGATCTTCAGGATATCGCTTTGTTCAGAATGTCACCTCAGACCTGCAGCTGGCTGCAGAATTTGCAGCAAAAGCCGCATCAGAGCAACAGGCAGACACATCTGGAGGGGACAGCCCAAAGGTTTGTTGAGATAGAAAGATATTTCCTGAGAACCTTCCCACAGCATTCCATATAAATAAACTATTGCTGGTTAGTATCACAATTGGCATTGCATAGGTATGAAGTATATGCAATATATAATATATAATATGCTTTGGTAGATTATTAGGTATTGTGCTTTGATATCAGGCACATATAAATGATATTTGGCTTCAGGAGTTCTTAACATGGGGTCAGTGAATTTGCTTTCTAAAGTATTTTGAGAATTGTATTTCAATATAATTGGTTCCCTTTGTAACTCTGTATTATATGCATTTAAAAACATTATTCTGAGAAGCTTTCTCAGCTTCACCAAATTGTCAAAGGAGTCCATGACACTAAAAACATTAATGAACCCTCTATACTCATTATTGACAGAGCTGTTTCAGAGTCTGTGTTAGAAATTTTAAGCAGAGTTGCAATCTATCCCCATGTAAAATCATATTCTGATTTTTCTTTATGGACTTCATTTTCTTCTACCATATAATCTAGTTTTATTTCTCTTTGTGGAGGAAGTAAAGAAAGAAGTTCAAAATCATGTGCTTGTGCTAACTTCCAGCCTCTACCGAGTGTGAAAGAAATTTGGAAAGAAATGGAGATAAGTTTAAACTAATACATATTTTCTAGTTTTCTGTAATCTCAGAACAAGTTATTTGGATCTTAATTTAAGAAGTTGAGATAATCCCAGTTCTCTTGGTGACGTGAATAAGTTTGATTTGTATTTTGCTATCTCTCAGACCTCCATTGTGTTCTCTTCTCTTCAGGATGAATCAAAACCACCATATTCTTATGCTCAGTTAATAGTTCAGGCTATATCCTCAGCCCAAGACAGACAGTTAACACTAAGTGGGATCTATGCCCATATCACCAAGCATTACCCTTACTACAGGACTGCTGACAAGGGCTGGCAGGTGAGTTTGAAAATTCTGCTAATTCTCTGAAATTCTTCAGAAAATTCTCAGTGAAGGTCAGAACATAGATGTTTATTTTAGCTTTCTCAGTTTGAATAATTGAACACATATATTTTAAGTACTTACATAGTGCAAGGCAATGTGCTAAGCCCTTCCAAGGTCTAAAATTGAATTTAATTTTTCCCTGGTTGGGTTTTTGGCCTCAAGGAGAAGTGACAAGTTGGCAAATGATTCTGATATAAACTTTCCCAAAAAGTGCCGTGAGAGAAATGTATATGAAGTGTTATGGTATCAAAAAAATGGCTAAAGAGACTCGAAGAATGCTTTAAGGAGGTGATATATATCATACCATATATCATACATATATGTGTGTGTGTATATATATATCTCCTCCTGTCAAACCTGCAGATAGGTTCTTACAGTTCTTTTAAATGTGGGAACTGAGGATTTAGTGACATTAAGTGACTTGATGCTTCCATAACTGCTAGTAAGTATGGGAGGCAGAGTTTGGGTCCAATTCTCTCCTGACTTCAGATCTAGACCTCTTTCCATTAGATTAATTCACTGTGGCCCATTAAGTTGAAATGGTTTGGCCAAGCTCTCTTAGGAGTCCAATTAGACTTGAGCATAAGATGTGTAAAGGGGAGTAATGGCAGATAAAGCTAGAAAAATA